>NC_090401.1:28610935-29210935 GCF_036365525.1 Heterodontus francisci
AAGTCTGTCAACCTTAACAATATGAAGGCAGCAGAACTGCCAGTGCATAAACCCAATTCATATTCAGCTTATAGATTTCCTTCACAGCCTTGATAGTGTGTATAAATATTTCATATGGTCTCCCTTTGGAGCAAATGTAGCAACCAAGGAGGGAGGCTAGGTTTCCCCTCAAGGTGAAATAATGCTGCTGTTGATTTAAATAACACAGCTAACAGCTCTTGCAATTGCTGTAGAGAGATTGAAACATGGCAAAGCTGAGCAGAGACACAAAATCTACCTCCCTCATTTTAATATGCACAAATAGCAAGATTATATGTGATTGTTTCTGATTACTATACTTCTGTATGGCACTGCAGAAGCTATGTTCGCAGGAACCTTATCAACCAAATAATAAACCAGTAGATTAATATTTTCTGATGTAAATTTGATTTTCTAACTCACTTGTACATTCTTGCACATTTGGAATCTTTTTTGATTCCTGCAGTGAATTGTCTGAATCCCATTCTCTGTCTTACGGTCAAATGAGGAGGGATCGAAGGGTTTCCCTCTTTGCCCTCTCCTTGTTTGACCACAACAGGTTCAATTATTTCTTAAAGGTGGATGTACTGGCTAATTCATTTGCTGTTTGATTACTTACTTGCTATGATCATAACAAGAACCAGTCGGACAGGTTTTCTTGAGTTAACAAAGAAAGAAATAATTTTATTGTACCTAAATTGAACTAATAAAAATAATAAACAATGCGTCAACTTTCACTCACACACTCGTTCTGGAGGTTTACACATGCACAAATAGGTTACAGAATGGGAAAATGTAGATTTGTTGAGTTAGAGTCCATAGGAAAAAAAGATATACAGTCTGTGGCATTTGGCAATTCGGCTGGCTTCCAGCTGAATTTGGTGTTCCTGAGGCTTTTAGGTTGAAGAGGTAGATGACTGGTTCGGTGGGTCTCTTAGAGATAGTGATGTGGATGATTTCCTCCATCAGGAGTATGCAGAGGTGATCAGTCAACAGGCAGGATTTGAAAACTTTCAAATTGGAATGAAGAGAGAGAGAGACCCCCACTTGGCTCTGCACATGTCAGAGTACAGTTGCGTCTCCTCTCTCTGCTGCAGAAAGACACAAGCTTAAAACACAGATGGGGAGGGGCTTGTCACATGACAGTCACTCAGTGATTCAAAACATAGCAGCTTGCACTTTTTCTCTCTTGCTAAATAGAACAGGTAGTTCCTTTAAATTTCCTGGGTCTTGGTTCTTGCTGGGATAGGAGCAGACATTTCATCTCCCTTCTCACAAACATTGCAGTGTAGGATACAATGTTACAAACTAGCTAGCCATCTTAAACTGCCAGCAAAGTCATCCTTTTAGCTGGTCTTTTCAAAATGTCTTTTTCAAAAATATGGATTCAGATCTCCAGTCAGTAGATTAAAGAAAATTATCATTCAATAAAGCAGATTGGTGTAACACTCTGCTTCCTCCCTCCTTCCTACAATAAAACCAAGATTCTCAACTTTCCAGGGAAGAATTCAAGGGCCTGAAGCTGTGTTCTCACTTCATGCTTTTTGTTGAATTTTCTTATTAGTATAACACACAACTGTACTGTAAACACTATTACCAGTAAAATTACAAGTAACGAGCAATATATGAATTCAGTTTTTTTTTAATTAACCAATTGACCCACATCTTGTTTTGTACCTAATGGCTTGTTTCATGTGCATTGAAGGACTAATTCACATAGTTCAGTTGTTATATTTGGTTAATGAGCTATCCAGCCTGTGACCCCACTGGGTTGGATTTCACTGGTCTGTTGAACTGCTCAATGAAGTACCACTCAATAATAAAGCATTACTAATGGGAGGGCAGAAGAAAAACCAAAGTTGTCTGCCTTGGCTTGTGATCTATCTAGCTGCTGTTCATTGATCACAAATTGGCACTGCTTGATTTCTCCTTGCTCTGGGCGCTTCCAAACTCTTCAAGCAGTTCCTCCAGTAGCTGTGTTGCCCATAATGGTTTTAATATATTGCAATATGTATGAATGTTGAGATTTCTTTTTGTATTCCAATTTTCTGTTATTGATGGTGGGTTGTCATATTGGACAGTGATGGATGGCAAAGTCTTGTGATTGAATCACATCATTTACAAATGGTGACATCAGATAAATATAAAGAGCAAAATTGAATAAATTTTGTTCAAGGATAGATGTGTAGCCGAGTACCAGAACAGAGGCAAGCTGAATGTTTTCCAGATAAAACTTATGGAAACCTGCACACTAATCCCAGGCCTTCCTGGTGGAAGGAGAGGGGGATACACTTGTCTAAAAAAAAATGTTAGATTGTAGCTTTGAGTTATTCTGAACAGTACTTCTCAATCCAAAGACACATTACCACTGACATGGTTCAGAATTGGATTAAATGCACATAGAATTGGAAAGCCATTACATGCCCAGTGGGCACCTAACAGATAATTGTATAATAAAAACATGAAATGCTGGAAATACTCAGCAGGTCTGGCAGCATCTGTGGAGAGAGAAGCAGAGTTAACGTTTCAGGTCAGTGACCCTTCTTCAGAACTCAGAGAATTGTGCATCAGCCTCTGACCCAGCAAAACCACCAGAATATGGAATGATAATCTTGCAAGCCAAAGGCCGTCAGGATTTTTTAAATAAAGAAGAATGAATTAAAATGCTTTAAAATGTGCAGACATCTGCTGTGGATAACAGGCTTGAAACCCTGTCTAGATCCTGAACTAAGGTTACCTGAATAAATTCACAATAAGCAATGACTGTGCAAAAAGACTTAGAAAATCAATTAAAATTATGCCTCTTAAGTACTAATGAGCTAGATGTAGGAAAAAGTTATATATAGAGTTTAACAACTTCTGTGCACAATGAAATGTATGATAAAGGGTTGGAGGGAGGATGCTACGGGGGCGGGGGGGAGGGAGGGAATCAGCTTAAACTCTGCCCTCAATTGTGAGCCTTCAGTGTGGAGCGGCACCCAGGTCAGTGTTACAATTATTAGGGCTGCATACAAGGAAGCAACTGTTTGTTCTTTCCTTAGGCTTTTTGTACGTCATTGAATTTTTGCAGCTTTTTGATAAACTGCTTAAAAACTGTGCAGCACCTGTAGGATTCTGCAACTTCTTTTTAATCGTTTTTTTGTAGGAGGTGGGTGTCGCTGGCCAGCCCAGCATTTATTGCCCATCCCTAATTTGTCCATGAACTGGCTTGCTAGGCCATTTCAGAGGACATTTTTAAGAGTCAACCACATTGCTGTGGGTCTGGACTCATATGTAGGCCAGACCAGGTAAAGACAGCAGATTTCCTTCCATAAAGGACATTAGTGAACCAGATGGATTTTTACAACAATTGGCAGTGGTTTTATGGACATTATTAGACTAGATTTTTAATTCTATATTTATCAATTGGATTCAATTTTCACCATCTGCCATGTCCCCAGAGCATTAGCTTGAGCTCTGAATTACTAGTCCAGTGATATTATGACTGTGCCACTGCCTCCCCCTTGTCAGCTGTCCCTCGATTTGAGAATGACATCTACTCAGGGTCGCGAGTTTCTACCATGAGTCTTCATGTGACTGAGCCGACCAATTTTCAACCCGCAGATTTTTGGGCACAAAGGGCAGGGGTCCCACACGGTAATGGGATCGGAGTGCAAGATTTGCTTCCTTTTCTGTCCTTGTCCGCCATCACTCTGCCTCATCATTAAGGTGCTGGGATTCGAAGTGTGATGCAGTTTGGTGGACACGTTTTCGCCATTCTGGGTGATTGGTAGAAAACTCCTCCCAGTAATTAAGGTCATTGCAGCCGTGCTGACTCTGAGGATAGCCTCGGAGTGTCTTTGAAGCATTTTCTTTCCCCTCCAGTGGAATATTGAAACATGTTTCAGTTCAACTTTAAGATTGATATGCAGTGAGTTTTATTTTTAAATCCAAAGATTTTTGGACCTTTTGAAAATGTAACCAAATATAGGTCCAGTCTGTCAATCAAATCAATCTCAGTAAATATGCAGGGGATGAAAGTCCTATGATTGTTAATTTCAGTGAAAAAAAAAGTGAGTATAAAGCTTGTTCATCACTTACACTTACAGTAGCTTTTTAACTAAGATTAACAAAGATGAATTTTTAAACTTCCTTTCAATCTACTTCTAATTGAGACCCTAAATTGCACATAAATCTAATCAATTTCAGGGTACAAATTTATCAGCGCCAGATTTCTGCTGTGAAGGTGGTGATGCAGCTGCAAAAAGCATCCAAATTGGAAGGGCCGAGGCTGCCCTGGAATTGGGCTGCAGGTCTCAATAATTTAATTGAGTGATTTGCCTACTCCTTTGGCCTGACTTAAGACCTGTGGTGCAGAATGATTGGGGGGGGTGGGGGGGGAGTGGTGGGAGGGCACCAATTAGGATATTGTGAAGCCAGGGGAGCATTCACACTCCTCTTGGTGCCACAACTGCAATTTTGTTTTTTGTTTTTTTTCTTGGCGGCACTAAAGAATCCCACGCAGAACAAGCCAGCTCGAAATCAACAATATTGAATTTATCAGATGGGACCTAAAGCAGGCATCGGGACCCTTAGTAACATATCCAAGGAGCTTAATGCCTGTTTTAGGCAGCAGCCAAAGTCACTTTAAACATTGCCCAATCGGAAATCAGGCTCTTTTCCGGCTTGGGATTTTGTTCCCCGCAATTGGTCCTTGCGCCTCTTTTAATTCAGTAAAATTGGTCCATCAAGATTCAATTTCTACCTCTTCTTTTCTATTCATTAAACAAGTATTTCTGCTTTTGAATTCTTGATTTATATAAATATATATTTTCATTTTTATTCAAGCACAATGTGGAGGGACTTCCATGGATGACAATGATGTGATCCTGAGCCCAGGTTTTCCAGGAAATTATCCCAGTAACATGGATTGTATTTGGAGGATTTCACTGGAGGTTGGATCTGGTAAGTTATATGGCCTGAAACAGAAGGAAAAGTGATTCTAATCTGCAGTTACATTTTACTTTCAGTGAGCAGTGCTGCTTTGGACAAAGTGATATGTCTCATGAATTTCAACAAACATGAGGTTATATAGTCATGTTTTGTGCCTTTTCAAGCTTCAGTTCTAGTATGGGAGGCAAAGCTGAGAAAAAAAAATTTCTGCTTCTTTATCTTGATGCATTTGGTGGAAGAGATGACATCTTCTCAAGTGATGGGTTCAAAGTAAAAAAAAAATACACGTGGTGCCTTTTAGCTGTAAGAGTTCTGCGGATCTGATAAAGAATTCATAAAATTGTCAACAAACCAGATCACTCAATATCAACACAGACGCAAAGGTGACTCACTATTGTGCGCAGAATAGATTTATACAGTAATAACTTTGCGGTGCATATGAGTTAGGCAAATCAATGACTATTCACTGATGACAATATAAAGATGTGGACAGTAGAAATGTCAAAAACATTCAATGTTAGAATTCTTTTTCTACACAAAGAATCAGTGCCATGGTTACAGACTTCTGCATTATTGATGGAGTTGAATGGATAAATGGATATAAATGAAGTAAAGGTTCATAGTTAAGGATGCACATTGGTGATCAAATGCTTTACAAGAGTACATGAGATTGTTTTAGAATACAATCTTTTAGATTCATATCTGGGAATTTGTACTTAATTCCTCCTAAGGTTTCAGGGAAGATTTTTTTCATTGTATGAAATTTTGTCTCCAGTTGCTTGCCACTGTTAGAAGGTTAAATAAATTAAGCCATTTTTATACTGGTACATGCGTAAATATAGGACAAAAATTCCAGACTGAAACAGTGAATTACAAGTGGTTGAGATTGTGGATGTCCAGTGACATTCCGAGTTCGAGTGAAGATAGAATGCTATTTGTGGTGAGTAGTTGGTGTGTTACACTCACATCAGCATGTTAGTACAAATAACAATAGAGTAAGTGCAAACTCCGGTCATTGAAAAGGGTCAGGCTCAAACTGCCAATTCAATTTTTAGTATTGTTTTTTATTTTCTACTGAAGAGAATGCGAACTTGTGCCAAGGCACAACAACAGTGCATTTGCCGATAAATATGAGCATCTTTTGATAAGACCATTTGTATGAAATAGATGTTGTTCCCATTATTAGTAGTTCAACCTGCATAATACAATACCTCTAGACACAACTTTGAATGGATCCTTACTCCAAATGCATAGGAACTTAGGAAATAGGAGCAGGAGTAAGCCATTTGGCCTCTTGAGCCTGTTCTGCCATTCAACTAGATCATGTCTGATCATCTACCTCAACATTATTTTCCTGCATTATTTCCATATCCTTTGATATCTTTAATATCTAGAAATCTATCAATCTCTGTCTTGAAATACTCAGTGACTGCGCTTCCACAGCCCTCGGGGATTGAGAATTACAAAGATTTACAACTCTGTGAATGAAGAAATTCCTCGTCATCTCAGTCCTAAATGGGCTACCTCTTATTCTGAGACTGCATCCCCGGTTCTAGACCCAAAGCCAGGGGAAACATCCTTCCTGCATCTACCCTGTTGAGCCCTGTCAGTACCAAAGCTTTATATAGCTTTGTCTTTTGACCTCAGTCGTCCTAGCAATGCAAGCTGAAACCTTTATTTGCTTTCTCTATAGCCACCTCACACTGGTTATGCACTTCTATCAAGTAATCAGTGATTGCCCTTGCATCTCTCTTTTGACCTGCTACCTTGCATGATATATTGTCTGAGTTTCCTAACCCTAATTGTATGGCATCTGCCACACCGAGGCTCATTTATCTAACATACCTAATTTGATTTGCAACTTATTGATTTGGTCTGAATTTTTTTTATTCGTTTGGGGATGTGGGCATTGCTGGCTAGACCAGCATTTATTACCCATCCCTAATTGCCCTTGAAAAGGTGGTGGTGAGCTGCCTTCTTGAACCGCTGCAGTCCTTGGTGTGTAGGAACACCCACAGTGCTGTTAGGAAGGGAGTTCCAGAATTTTGACCCAGCAACAGTGAAGGAACGGTGATATAGTTCCAAGTCAGGATGGTGTGTGACTTGGACGGAAACTTGCAGGTTGTGGTGTTCCTGTGCATCTGCTGCCCTTGCCCTTCTAGGTGCTAGAGGTCGCGAGTTTGGAAGGTGCTGTCGAGGGAGCCTTGGTGAGTTGCTGCAGTGCATCTTGTAGATGGTACACACTGCTGCCACTGTGCATCAGTGGTGGATAGAGTACCAATCAAGTGGGCTGCTTTGTCCTCGATGGTGTCAAGCTTCTTGAGTGTTGTTGGAGCTGCACCCATCCAGGCAAGTGGAGAGTATTCCATCACACTCCTGACTTGTGCCTTGTAGATGGTGAACAGGCGCTGGGGAGACAGGAGGTGAGTTACTTACTGCAGAATTTCAGCATTTATGTGGCTGGTCCAGTTCAGTTTCTGGTCAATGGTAGCCCCCAGGGTGTTGATAGTGGGTGATTCAGCGATGGTAATGCCATTGAATGTCAAGGTGAGATGGCCATTGCCTGGCACTTGTGTGGTGTGAATGTTACTTGCCACTTATTAGTCTGGATGTTGTCCAGGTCTTGCCGCATCTGGACACGGGCTGCTTCAGTATCTGAGGAGTACCAGTAGTCAGTAGGTGGTTACCGTTTATTAATTTTATTTATAACCATTTTATTGTGTTTATTTAACTTCCAATTTTAGTGCAGTAAATAAATAACTCGAGGCATGGAAGAGTTGCTTACACCCATCGAATGAACATCCTGTGACATGTGGGGACTCCAGGACCTTGCCCATGCCCTGGAGAGCTACACGTGCAGAACATGCCACCAAATGCAAAAACTCGAGTGCCTAATCTTGGAACTCGAGGAGCAGCTAGAGTCACTGAGGTGCATTCGTGAGCATGAGAGATACGTGGGTAGCATGTATCAAGAAGTTGTCACCCCACAGCTGAAGAGAGTGCAGACAGAGAGGAACTGGGTGGCTGCCAGACAGATTAGAAGGAGAAGGCAGGTAGTGCAGAAGACCCCAGAGGGCATCCCACTTTCTAACCAGTATTCAGTTCTGAGTACCGATGGGAGAGAGGGTTCCTCTGGAGAATGCTGCGAGAGTCATGACCAGAGCACCATTGGTGACTCAGCTGTGCAGGAAGGGAGGAGAAAAGACAGGAGAGCAATATTGGTAGGGGATTCTATAATTAAGGGAACAGACAGGGGTTTCTGTGGTCGCAAACGTGATTCCAGGATGGTATGCTGCCTCCCTGTTGCAGGAGTCATGGACATTGCCCAGCAGCTGCAGAGCATTCTGAGGGTGAAGGTGCACAGCCCGAGGTTGTAGTCCACATTGGTGCCAACAATATAGGTAGGAAAAGGGATGAGGTCCTGCAGGCTGAGTTTAGGGAGTTAGGAAAGAGATTAGCAAGCAGGACCTCAAAGGTAGTAATCTCCGGATTACTCCCAAGGACATGTGCTAGTGAGTATCGAAATAGGAGAATATACCAGATGAATGCATGGCTGGAGAGATGGTGCAGGAGGGAGGGCTTCAAATTTCTGGGACATTGGGGCCGTTTCTGGGGAAGGTAGATCTTCAGACGGTCTACATCTGAACAGGACTGTGACGAATATCCTTGCAGGAAGGTTTACTATTGCTGTTGGGAATGGTTTAAACTAGATTGGCAGGGGGATGGAAATCTGAGGGAAGTGTTAGATAGGACAAATTCAGGGCTGGGAACAGGAGGCAGAAAATTAGCGAGTGACCCTGAAAGACAGAAGAAGCAAAGGTTAAAAAACGTGCAGCACAGGAATTTAGCAGTGTTATAAGGTATTTATTAAAATGCAAGGAGTATAGCAAATAAAGCCAATGAGCTGAGGGCACAGGGAGAGACATGGCAGCATGATATTATTGCTCTAATGGAAACTTGGCTTAAAGAGGGGCAAAAACAGCAGCTCAACATTCCTAGAGGCAAGAGTTTTTAGGCAGGATAGAGAGGGGGATAAAAAAAACGAGGGACTGTAGCATTATTGGTTAAAGAATCAATTGCAGCTGTGAAGAGGGATGATATGCTAAATGAATCATCAAAAGAGGCCATATGGGATGACCTCAGGAACAAAAAAGGGGCAGCCACATTACTAGGAGTGTTCTATAGACCCCCAAATAGTAAGAGGGAGATAGAAGGACAAATATGTAGGCAGATTTCTGAGTGTAAAAATAAATAGGGCAATAATAGTTGGGAATTTCAACTACCCTAATATCAACTGGGATACAAACAGTGTGAAGGGCACAAAATTCTTGAACTGCATTCAAGAGAACTTTTTTAGCCAGCACGTAACAAGCCCAATGAGATGGGGTACAATTCTATTTTAGTCTTAAGAAATGAGGCTGTGCAAGTGGATGAAGTAGCAATGGGTGACCATAATACAGTTAGATTTAGCATTATTATGGAAACGTACAAGGATCGAAAAGGAGTAAAAGTTCTAAATTGGGGGAAAGCAAATTTTATGAAGCTGAGAGGTGCCCTGGCAAAAGTGGACTGGATACAGCTAGTTGAAGGAAAATCAGCGGCAAACCAGTGGGAGGCATTTAAAAGCAAGATTCTATGGGCACAGTGTAGACATGTCCCCATAAAGATAAAGGGTGGTAGTGCCAAATTCAGAGCCCCTTGGTTATCTAGAAGCATACAGGGTAAGATAAAGCAGAAAAAGAAAGCTGATGACAGTCACAAAAAGCTTAATACTTTAGAAAGCCTAGAGGAGTATAGAAAGTGCAGGGGTGAAGTAAAAAAGGAAATTAGGAAAGCAAAGAGAGGACAGAAGAAAATATTGACAGGTAAAATCAAGGAAAACCCAAAGATGTTTTATCAGTACATTAAGAGCAAGAGGATAACTAAGGAAAGGGTAGGGCCTATCAGAGATGTACAAGGTAACTTATGTGTGGGTGCAGAAGATGTGAGCAGGATTCTTAATGAATACTTTGTCTCTGTCTTCACAAAGCAGAGGGATGATGCAGACATTGTCGTTAAAGAGGAGGAGTGTGAAATATTAGATATGATAACCATAATGAGAGAGGAAGTACTAGAGGGTCTGACATCCTTAAAAGTTGATAAATCACCAGGGCTGAATGGATTGTGTACCAGGCTGTTAAAGGAAGCCAGGGAGGAAATAGCGGATACATTGAGGATCAGCTTCAAATCCTCACTAGATACAGGCGAGGTACCAGAGGATTGGAGGTCTGCAAATGTTGTACCATTATTTAAAAAGGGTGTGAGGGATAGACCAAATAATTATAGGCCGGTAAGTCTGATCTCACTGGTGGGCAAATGATTAGAATCAATTCTGGGAGATAGGATAAACTGTCACTTAGAAAGGCACGGATTAATCAGGGATAGTCAGCATGGATTGATGAGGGTAGTGCAGTGGATGTTGTCTACATGGATTTTCATAAGGTCTTTGACAAGGTACCACATGGCAGCCTGGTTGGAAAAATAAATGCCATGGAGGACCTTGCCAAATGCCTCACGAAAATCCATGTAGACAACATCCACTGCACTATCCTCATCAGTCATTCTTGTTACTTCCTCAAAATATTCAATTAAGTTAGCAAATCCATGCTGACTATTCCAGTGGCGAGTTGGATCCAAAATTGGCTCAGTGACAGGAAACAAAGGATAATGGTCGACGGATGTTTTTGCGAATGGAAGGCGGTTTCCAGTGGCGTTCCACAGGGCTCAGTGTTGGGTCCCTTGCTGTTTATGATACATATTAATGATTTGAACTTAAATGTGAGAGACATGATTGGGAAAGTTGCAGATGACACAAAAATTGGCCATGTATTTGATAATAAAGAGGATAGCTGTAGACGCCAGAATGATATCAATGGTTTGGTTGAGTGGGCAGAAAAGTGGCATATAGAATTCAATCTGGAGAAGTGTCTGTAATGCATTTGGGGAGGACTTACAAAGCAAGGAAATAGACAATAAACAGGAGGATATCGAGAGGGGTAGAAGAAGTGAGAGACCTTGGAGTGCATGTCCACAGGTCCCTAAAGGTGGCGGGACAGGTAGGAAAAGCGGTGAAAAAGGCAAATGGAATGCTTTATTGGCTGAGGTATAGAATACAAAAACAGGAATGTAATGCTGGAACTGTATAAAACACTGGTTAGCCTACAGCTGGAGTATTGTGTACAGTTTTGATCACCACATTGCAGGAAGGACATAATTGCTCTGGAGAGAGTACAGAAGACATTTACAAGAATGTTGCCAAGGCTTGAAAATTGCAGCTATGAGCAAAGATTGGATAGGCTAGGGTTGTTTTCCTTAGAACAGAGGAGGCTGAGGGGTGACTTAATTGAGGTGTACAAAATTATGAGGGGCTTGGATAGAGTAGACAAGAAGGACATGCTTTCCCCTAGTGGAGAGGTCAATTACCAGGGGGTACATAGTTAAGGTTATTGGTAGAAGGATTAGAGTGGACATGAGGAAAAACTATTTCACCCAGAAGATGGTGGGTGTCTGGAATTCACTGCCTGGTGGGTGGTGGAGGCAGAAACCCTCAACTCATTTAAAAAGGCACCTGGAGCTGCACCTGAAGTGCTGTAACCTGCAAGACTATGGACCAGATGCTAGAAGGTGGGATTAGATTGGGTGGCTAGATTTTTCAGCTGGCGCAGACAGGGTGAATGGCCTTTTTCTGTGCCATAACTTTTCAGTGGGTCTATGGAGTCACGAAGTGTGCTGAACATCGTACAATCATCAGCGAACATCTCCACTTCTGACCTTATGATGGAGGGGAGGTCATTGATGAAGCAACTGAAGATGGTTGAGCCTAGGACACTACCTTGGAACTCCTGCAGTGATGTCCTGGAGCTGAGATGTTTGACCTCCAACAAACACAACCATGTTCCTTTGTGCTAGGTATGACTCCAACCAGTGGAGAGTTTTCCCCTTGATTCCCATTGACTTCAGTTTTGCTTGGGCTCCTTGATGCCATACTCAGTCAAATGCTGCCTTGATGTCAAGTGCAGTCACTCTCGCTTCACCTTTGGAGTTCAGCTCCTTTGTCCATATTTGGACCAAGGCTGTAATGAGGTCAGAAGCTGAGTGGCCCTGGCAGAAGCCAAACTGAGCGTCAGTGAGCAGGTTATGGCTGAGCAAGTGTCACATGATAGCACTATCGACAACCCCATCCATCACTTTGCTGATGATCGGGAGTAGACTGATGGGGTGGTAATTGGCCGGGTTGGATTTGTCCTGCTTTTTGTGCACATGAGATACCTGGGCAATTTTCCACATTGCCGGATAGACGCCAGTGTTGTAGCTGTACTGGAACAGCTTGGCTAGGGGCGCAACTAGCTCTGGAGCACAAGTCTTCAGTACTATTGCCAGCATGTTGTCAGGACTCATAGCCTTTGCCTTCAACCTTTTCTTGATATCACGTGGAGTGAAACGGATTGGCTGAAGACTGACATTTGTGATGCTGGGGACCTCAGAAGGAGGCCGAGATGGATCATCTAATCAGCACTTCTGGCTGAAGATTGATGCATATGCTTCAGCCTTGTCTTTTGCACTTATGTGCTGGGCTCCGCATCGTTGAGGATGGGGATGTTTGTGGAGCCTCCTCTTCCTGTCATCTGTTTAATTGTCCCAAGATACTGAAAATTAATTCAACTAAATCTTTCTAGCTGCATTCCTGTTCTTTCACGTTTGGAATTGAGTACACATTTTAAATGTGCCAATTTGGATACCATTTTTGTTATCCCTCTGAGTGTTGCCTGCCTGTTACATTGTATAATTAAGTTCTGCTACACGGAAATTCCTATCAGAAAGGAAAGCCCAAAATGGTACATGAGAACTGCCAGACAGCAAGCTATTACTGAAAAAGATGAAAATAGCCACATCCTGTCTGGTTGGAACTGGCTATGGTGGAAAAATGTAGGCTTCAGATCTTCTCTTATGTTCGAAAGGTAAATTTCTGATGTAGTTTGAACTTATGAGTTGATCTTCACTGGGCATGATCTGAGATGATGATAGATTCGTGACATGTTAATAGTGTCTGTAAAACTCCTCCTTCATATTAACCTCCTTCTTCAATGGATTTATTTTTTGTCCTCTTGGATCAACAGTAACATTCTTCTTCTAATGTTGTATAACCAAATCCCACTCTATGACCTGAGCATATTACCCAGGCTGAAACTTCCGTGCATTATGGCACAAGTACTGCACTGTCAGAGGTGTTGTTAAACCAAGATCCAATTCTCAGGTGAATGTAAAAGACCTGATGACACCATTCAAAAAAGACCCGATTTTTCCTGATTTGCTGGTCAACATTCATCCCTCAACCAACATTGTTCAAAACAAATTAGCTAGTTGTTTCTCTTATTTGTGGAATTTTGCTATGCATGTTGGTTGCTGCATTTGCCTACAAGACAACAATGACTACATTTCATAAGTAATCCATCGGCTGTTCATCTCTTTAGGACCTCCTGAGGACAAGATGTCCTCTCCTATATAAATGCCAGTACATTCTTCTGCTCAGATTTGTGGGGTGTGCATTAACAGAAGGATTTTGATCTAAAACTTAAACATTTCTGTAGGTAGCTCTCATGGCAAATTTAGATATATAACTATGGAGGGAATTTTTCATGTGGATAGATGGACAGTTCTGCCTGCGACGTAAATATACGAACATCTCCATCCAGCTATTTTCCAGTCAGGTGGTAAGCTGTTTGTCTGTCCAGACTGACTTGGCAGTCGATCCGAGTGGGCACAGTTGTGTGTCCTGCACATGTAATTATTCCACAATGATGAATTGATCTATCATATAGTAAGACATCAGAATTAATGCTACATCAGTTATCCGAAGTGCTCACCTATCCAAGTGTGGTGTTTCCTGATCTGTTCAGATAAACAGTATCCCACTGTGGTTAATTTGCTGATCGTCATACTAAGTTGTTTAATAATTGACAAAAAATTCCACTAACTGACTAATAAAGGTACACCTGGCCTGTGGGAAGTTATGGATTCAAAATGTTTTGTTTACTAAGATAACATAAAATCTGGCCTTCTGATTGATATGATTGATTTGGCTGCAGAATTCCCTGACCTCATTCCAACTGGCTGTGAGAACAGGTTTTCTTTACAATTAAAATTCAGGTGCTGGAGCAATGTTAAGGTTGCTATTTTGTTCCATGAGGTAGGTGTGATTGTTGCAGCTTTGCAGCACTTTACATAAAAACAAAATAAAAATGCTAATCCATGAACATTTCTGTGAGAGCACATTAAAAATGGCCAAATGGGAGCGTAGCAAAGTGAATTGCAAGGTTAAAGCAGTTTAAGAGCTCATTTGGATACGATGCTATAGAACATAGAAAAAATCCGGTGTGTAAACATAGTATAAGCATTTTAGCACCTGACAAAAGATCTGCAGAGAAGTGGGAGGCATACAATAATGTAAATGAAATCCTAACATGTTTGAAATACTTCCTGACTTCTTTTCAGTTAATTTAATGAACCAGAGGTTTTAATAGTGTATATGTCAAGGTAATCCAATTTTGAAAAATACAATCTGATTTTCTTCTTAAAAATGTGAAAGTCAACTTCCTATGAAAGTTAATTCTTTAATTATTTCATTTGAGGAGGGGAAGATAATGATGCTCCAGATTTGAGAAGGGGATGGACTAAGGCAAACAAAATGTCCATCCTTGAGAGGATTATTGTGTTTGTTCAAGGGATGGATAATTTATAGATAGAAGTAAGGGTGCCTCTCCAACAAAGTTTAGATTACAAAGTTTTTCCACACAAAAGGCAGTACAAATTTGGAACTTGCTATTCCCCACCCCGCAACAAAAAAAAGACTGTGGATGATGCGAGGACAATTAGAGCATTCAGGACTGAGAGAGATTTTTGTTAGGTAAGTGTATCAAAGGATAAAGAGCAAAGGCAGGAGAATGAAGTTTAGGTACAGATCAGCCATGATCTAATTGAATGATGGAGCATGCCCAAGGTGCTGAATAACCTACTCCTATTCCTTATGTTATTACTGTCTGGAATACTGTATTGATCTGCACCCTCTCCCTGTTCAACTAATGTCCAATGATCTGGACCTGCCCTCAGGCTTCCCCCTCTCACATTGCATTTTGAAACCTGGTTGTTTCTCTTATCTGTAAACTGGCTTAGCAAAGTATCATTTGATGTTTTACAGGGGGAAAAAAACTCTATATACTCAATCCTAAAAATCACACTGACTTATTAATAACAATTGTGGAGATAGTGTAAAAGCAGCCATTGAAGAGAACAAGAATGATTTTAGCAGCAACAATAAGATATTGAACAACCTTGAAGAAACAAACCTTTTTTTGTTGGGGAAAGGAAAAGTGCCAGGCATTCTGTTCATTGCAACATCACAGATAGGCAATGTGGTGATGTGTTTTAATATAATTTATGACATTCAGTTTTGTGTTTGTGAACAATGAAGGAAGGTTTACCAAAGAGTTTTTCACAGAGATGGTGCCTCTTCAGCTTGCAGTAAGATACCTAATTTTCATCAAAGAGAGGTACTTGACAACGACTCTGTTACTGAATTCTCACTAATTCTCAAAAGCATGCAGAGTGCTGTTGTGAGTTATCTTTCAACAAAGCCTCATTTAAAATGCTCTATTTGTTTAAATGTACCTCCTGCTGTGATGTAGTTATTGATCTGTTTCAACAGTTTAAAAATAATTAGTACTCTTCGGGAGATGGTACAATAATAAACAGATTTTAAAAATAAATCTTTCCAGTTTCTCCCTTGTGCTTTCTTGAAGACTTTGACTCCTTGCTAGTTATGGATCCACATGAACCAACAACCTTGTGGCTATCATTCGTGCCTGAGCTTTGGCAGTGTCAACAGGTTATTCTACTACAGAGAGTAACACAGTTTAGCCTAATCCTATTCTTACTCAATACCCAAACAAACACATTTCCAGTGGGCTGCTGAGGTGGATATTTCAATCTGAGGCACTATTTTTAATTGCAGTTTTAGTTATTATTTGCTCTTTTGAAAAAAATCACAGTTAAAAGAATGTCAGTAGATTGGACAATGTAGAAAATGAAGGGAGAGATGGCAAGGCTATATCAAATCAAAAGATTCAAATGGTATAAATCAGCATAGCAAAGCTGAAATATTTTACAAACAGCATTTAAAAACCTTAAGATCACACCTTGGCATATCATCACATAATACTGAGTTTCATTTGCAGGCTTTATTCTGTTTTTGTACAATCACTGACTGCCATGGTATAAACAGCCTGTCAGGTCAGGGTGCACTTAGTGAATGCTGACATTCAGCTGACCAAATTAAAATTGTGATATAACTGTTGCACATTCATCGTGAAATAATCTGAGATTACTTGGAGGTTATACATTCTGTTTATGCTATATGCCACTTACATTCATCAATATGGAATTGTTTTCTTTAGATCACTTAATGAATCTACTATTCCAACCTACAAGATAGAGTGGGACCTGTCTATTATCTATCACTGAGGAGATGTTGGAATGGTTTATAGAGAGTGCAGAAACCCTCTGGGTAGTTTTGAGCTTTGGTTGTATAACAAAGAACCACCCGTGTGAATTTCATGCCAATTTTAGATACTTGGATTGAAATCCTCACATGAAGAGGCAGGTAAAATATCTTCCTTCCTCCTCCAGCATCAGTTTGTTTCTAGTTCAAACCGTGGAAAGTCTTTTCTATGCGGTAGCTGTAAGTGTCCTAACTAAAACTGTATTGGGGACTTCTCCACTGTTCCTAGTGAGCACGAGCTCACATACTTTAAAAGGAAGTAATTTTCCAAGTTTGTGTTATAAGCTGGGAGCTTGGTCTGCCAGCCTTGTATGTTGGGAAAATATGGCATGCTACCCATGATAGAAGAGCAAAATACTGTGGATGCTGGAAATCTGAATTTAAAACAGAAAGAACATCTGACGAATGGTCATCATTCTGTTTCTCTCTCCACAGATGCTGCCAGAGCTGTTGAATATTTCCAGTTTTTTCTGTATTAATTTCATGCTACCTATAAAGTTTGATTCATTAAAAATTAATATTTGCAAGCCAATAGACAAGGCTGCTGAGCATATAAACTTGGAGAATTAGTCCTTTAGGTATCAGAAAAAACTTCCTCTGAAATACCTATTGGATAGCTGTTGTGGGGAATCAAATTGTTGCTCTTCTGAGGGTGGGGTTGAAGCACATTATTGGGTAGCTATCCTGTGTTTTACATGATTTGGAATCATTGCTGATGCTAGGTGTAGAAAAGTAGAAAATATTCCACTTTCCAGTCTCAGCATTTCTCACTGTGATAAATGTAATCTTCATCAAAAATACATCAATACATAACACTTGTTTGTTCAGGCAGACAGCATTTCAATAGTTATTATAGAACGCTACTTAGCTCTGGAGGGAATACTGATGATTTTCATTATGTGTTGTTTTTAGGGGCTTATATTGAATTTCTGAACTTTTCCACTGAACCTAACCACGATTTCATTGAGGTTCGGAATGGGCCACATGACACTAGCTCTGTGATTGGCAGGTTCAGTGGAGGTGAACTTCCACTTTCTCTGATGTCGACCTCTCATGAGACAACCATATACTTTCACAGTGACCACTCAGAAAACAAACCAGGCTTCAAACTGATGTACCAAGGTAAGGAGTGTGAAGATAATGGTAGGTGAGTACA
Source organism: Heterodontus francisci (assembly GCF_036365525.1). Lineage (NCBI taxonomy): Eukaryota > Metazoa > Chordata > Chondrichthyes > Heterodontiformes > Heterodontidae > Heterodontus > Heterodontus francisci. The sequence goes on from NC_090401.1 coordinate 28,628,635, forward strand.
TCATTGAGATATTGGAGTGTCACATCTGAGAATATAAGATCTGAGTTTGAATCACTGTACTTTTTAATTCCTAACCCAAGTGTCTACCAGGGAGAGAGTGTGGATGGCTTGTCTCAGGAAGGAAAGTGCCCTGTCATATCTAACACAAGTGAATTGATCAAGGAATACCCTTGATGGCAATATAGAGATGGTGATAGTTGAATTATGTAGCCCTCCAGCCAAAGCTGAATATTGTGTAAGTCGGAATAAGGAAGAATATAGAGAAAGATAACATTATCACATGTTGAGGGAGAGTCAATTACATTTTTCTCTTTAATAATAAAAAAACTCTACATTAATTGTACATTTTATTAACATTACCAATATATTCCTTAGAGATGTTCACAGAGAACAACAGTTGTAAGAAGAGTATTGCTGAGTTTAGAGACATGTCAAAGTTTTTCATCTTGCACTTATCAGGACAATCTGCAACAATACCAATGTAAGGGAAAACAACGACTTTATACTATATGAGAAGAGAGTGCTGATTGGTTGGCAAGTGAACTCTGATTGGTAGAGGCATTGTCATGGAGAATGCACCAGTTTACAGTCACTGACAGTTAATTGCCAAGTTTTGTTTGAAATTTAAACCAGGCAGCTTGACTCTGATTGGTCAAGGCATTGCCCTGAGGAATAAACCAGTGAATGGCTGTCACTTATTTTGTTTTTTGTTTTGCTAAACAAAGTAAGTGACTGGTTCATTCCTCAGGGCAATGCCTTGACCAATCAGAGTCAAGCTGCCTGGTTTAAATTTCAAACCAAGCTTGACAGTTAAATGTCAGTCACCGTAAACTGGTGCATTCTCCGTGGCAACACCTCTTCCAATCAGAGTTCATTTGCCAACCAATCAGCACTCTCTTCTTATACAGTGTAAAGTTGTTGTTTCCCTTACATTGGTATTTTTGTGGATTGTCCTGATGAGTGCAAGACGAAAAGCTTCTACAACATGTCTCTACTTTCAGCAATAATCAAGTTCTGTACTACCAAACAACTATTTGTAAGAAGAGTGTTCCAAGGGCATAATTGAGTGGCTGCAATGACATGAGAAACCCAGAGAACAAAGGTTTTATGGGGTTTTAAAGGTACCAAATCCTAACACAGTGAGTAAAAAAAAATCCCAGATATCTGCTGCTACTGCTTAATCATAACATCGTTCAAGTGACAAAATCTTTTCTCTGGGACCGAATGAGTTCAGTAATAATGAATTATATTCCTTTACTTAACTGCTAGTCCTTGAATGGGTCTCTTGTCAGCGGCTGTTTGTAATTGGCTGAGGGAATGCATAAGAAGGATCCGTGCTGAGATCAGGAAATTGCTTTAATGGGAATTTACAAATCCACTCTGTGTTCTATGTTGATGCACTTTTATGCTGGCCTGCTGCTGTGGTCCAATTATTTTATGCTAAACTTTTCTCTACTTTATACACATATTGGATAATTACGAAATAATAAGTTGATAAGCAATTGTAAGGCAGTGATTCAGTCAAAGGGTTCATATGACTAAATATGAGAGCAGTTCATATTTGCTGTTTGAATTTGATTATACAGGTATACCATGTTATACGTGTCTTGTTACTTTTATGCGGTATTTATTTTAAGTTGCAATATTTGCTGGTACATTCTGCATCTGACACTTCGACATTCACACTGGGGGCAGTAATGATTGTGGTATGATCACAGCAAGTTTCTTGAGAGATAATTTGCAGTTGGTTACTGGGTAATCATTCATCCAGTTTACATTCTGTATCATTAACCAGGGGATATTTCTCATGCTTCAGATTCACTGGAAGTGAGATCTGCCTTATTTTTTTGAAAAGAGAAAGCACACAGTAATGGGGAGGAATATTGATTCATAGCATGGTGACAGGAAGCAAAATATCTTGTTAACGTCAGTTAATTCAACTGACCCCTGAGACTCCATCAAGTAGCCTTCATCGTAAGTCTCTGTGGGCATGAACGGGATATCCAACACACAGTATGAATGGGGAATACATGTCATCAGAGCTGACACACAGAAGTTTCCAATACAATTTTGTTTTACTTGTGAGCTGAATTCTAATGTACCAGAGGCACTACTGATTGATTTATGAACTTCACTACACAGGGAGTCTGGGGGAAAGTATATATGTGTGTTTGTATTGTTTTTATTGTTATATAATAAACTACTGTACACGCTTAAACCTCACAGGAACTGTTTTTATATCTGTTAAAATATCTGAGGATTGACCTTGAGTAGTATGCATCTTAAAGTGCCTGGTGGCTGCCCAGATTCTGTATTCATTACCTGACAAAGGACCTCTTTTTAAGGGGAGAAAATGATTAGTTGGCAATCATATGATATTACAAATGTGTTTTGGACACTCTTAGTAGAAAAATTCTTGAACCAGAAAGTCTCCTGTCTACTTTTTCTCTGAGAAAATGTACAGAGAGCTGGACTTTCCTCGAGAAAGGCTTAAGGAGCTCATTATAGCTGGTAATTAAATTTTTAATTGAGTGGACATTTCACTGTTGATGGAGAGTTCCATATACTGTGTTAAAAGCATACATGCCAATATTTTGCTGATACAGGAGAAAAGCAAAGGCAGGAATTCCAATCTACTGGCAAATTAAGAGAGAAGAAGCATAATTTTGTATACACCCTACATCTCCCAAATTGATCTTTAAGCACATGGCTCGATTTCTGCCTCACTGACTGGAAGTGTCTAGTTGTGTCAAGGTGGAGAGGAGCTGCTTTAAAATAAACTTCTCATCCAGCTCCTTAGATAACAAACTTAGATGCTCAGGGTATAGTGCTGAGCTATGCAGGCTAGAACCTAGCCAAGAAATTGGAGTGCTACCTGTGAGACATCAGATGAGGATTGGACTGAGTTCTGGCACTATCCACAGTCTTGTAATCTACGAACTCTGATTGGGCTGACTTTAGTCAGGGTGGTGCGGGCCTCGACGATGGGCCCGAAAGCCAGGGGCACCCTGCCTCAGCCATTTGTGGAATCCCGGCCACATTTTTGGCCCATTGGGCAACTAATTAGTTGCCATTGGTGCTCCCGTCCCTTTAAAGGACGCGAGCCCGCCTCCAAGAACTGCTGGCCAATCTGAGGGCTAGCAGTTCTTCAGTCTCAGCAGCACCATCTGGTGCAGTGGCCACTGCTGGAACTGCGCCCAGCTGAGAGGATGCAGTGATGGACACCACGCTCACAGCAAGGTGTTTGGGGTCTGGGATCACCGTGATGAGTCAGGCAGGCCCTGGGGGCAGGGTGGTTGGTGAGGGCAGTGGGGGTTGTGGCTCAATTGGCCTCTGGGCAGGAGGGCCACCCTCCACCTTCCCTTCTGCTGGTAAAATGCCATGGCACTACACCAGTCCCCCCACCCCCACCTCCACTGCCTTCCCTCGCCATTTTACAGGCCCCCAACCCTGCATCCCAGCCTGTCCCTAGAGGGCTGATAAAATCCAGGCCATCATGTGGTCTTGAAGAATAAAATGCTTGGCAAAATGCTTAAAGATCACTGGTGCTCAGGGAACTATATTCCAACTTGAGTCATTCCCTTCGGGAGTGCAGGGGTAATAGAAGAAGATGAAAATTAATGCAGCCTTATTCAATTATTTAAGTAAATCCCAACACAACACCAAATTTAACCCATTAACCTCAGTGCAAATAAAAGTGAATAGTCCACTCTAATACTAGGGAGATTGGAAAAGGAGCAAGTGGGAGGAGGAGACAAGAAAATGCTGCAGGACAATCTTTGAGGCATGCTGCTGATAGAAAGAGAGAATCATAGATGCATAGAATGGGTGATTTTTTTTCCTGGGAGAGAGAGAGGAAGAAGGGGAAAGAGAAATGCAGAAGAAGATACTCCAATATAGATTCATTGGAAACAGCTTTCTTTTTCTTGTGATATAATTTAAACAGGAACCATTATAACTGAATGAAGGATTTTATTTTTCTTGTAGCATCAAATATACTGCCATCCTTTTGTGAAGAGATGTAAAGCTGTAAATGCTAGCGGTGGTACTGTTGGATGGTCGCACCATTGGGGCAGTGCTAACAGTGATACTGGAAAGCAAAACTGTATTTAATTTTTCTTTTATTCATTCATGGGATGTGGGCATCGCAGGCCAGGCCAGCATCTATTGTCCATCCCTAATTGCCCTTGAGAAGGTGGTGGTGAGCTGCTGCAGTCCATGTGGGGTAGGTACACCCACAGTGCTGTTAGGAAGGGAGTTGCAGGATTTGACCCAGCAACAGTGAAAACCGGTGCCTAGGTCGATGCCGGGTGGTCAGTCCGGTTTCATTCCTTTTTATTGACTTTGTAGCGGTTAGATACAACTGAGTGGCTTGCTAGGCCATTTCAGAGGACATGTAAGAGTCAACCACATTGCTGTGGGTCTGGAGTCACATGTAGGCCAGACCAGGTAAGGATAGCAGATTTCTTTCCCTAAAGGACATTAGTGAACCAGATGGGTTTTTACAACAATCGACAATGGTTTCATGGCCATCATTAGACTAGCTTTTTTAATTCCAGATTTATTAATTGAATTCACATTCCACCTTCTGCTGTGGTGAGATATGAACCCATGTCCCCAGAGCAATACCCTGGGTCTCTGGGTTACTAGTCCAGTGACAATACCACTACACCACCGCCTCCCCATATGCTGCAAACCAAGGAACCTCTTGAAGGGAATTGCATGTTCTTGGATTCAGATGGTCTTCCTAAATGCCTCGAGCTATGTTACCACCTTTCTATATTTGCATAACATCGACGATCCAGAATCAAATTAACCTTCAATTATTCCATGCAAAATTACAGAAGAGAAATTTAGAAAAATAAATCAATCCTTGGGGTGAAAAAATAGACTTTTTTTTATAGAGATGTACAAGAGGGAACATGGCAGCTCCTCTTGGGAGAAGTTATAGGGGTCATGAGCATGGTGGTAATGTTCCTGGACTAGTAATCTAGAGGCCTGGATGAATGCTCTGGAGATGTGAGTTCAAATCCCACCATGGCAGCTGGTGGAATTTATATTCAATGAATTAATAAATTTGGAATAAAATGCTAGTCTCATTAATAATAATCAAAAAAACCACCAGATTGTTGTAAAACCTTATCTGGTTCACTACTGCCCTTCAGGGCAGGAAATCTGTACCACCAGCAGGACAGAGCCACCAGAGGTGGTGGCACGGTGGTATACTGTCAGGCGGAAGTGGACCTGGGAGTCTTCAACATTGACTCCACAGCCCATGAAATCTCATGGCATCAGGCCAAACATAGGCAAGGAAACCTCCTGCTGATCACCACCTACTGCCCTCCCTCAGTTGATGAATCAGTGCTCCTTCATGATGAACACCACTTGGAAGAAGCACTGAGGGGCACAGAATGTACTTTGGGTGGGGTCTTCAATCGCCATCACCAAAAATGGGTCAATAGCAACACTGCTAGCCGAGTCCTGAAGGACATACTTGCCAACCTGGGCCTGCCGCAGGTAGTGAGAAAACCAAGAGGGAAAAACCAACTTGACTTCATCCTCACAAATCTACCTGTTGCAGAAGCATCTGTCTGTGACAATATTGGTGGGAGTGACCACCCCACAGACCTTGTGGAGATGAAGTTCCAGAGAAGGGGGAAGAGGAGGGGGAAGATGCAGAACACTGATGTGACCTGGCTCCACACTCAGATGGCCAGGTCCTGCATAGGGCTCGAGAGTCTCATCAGGATGCCATGAATGTACCATCTGATTCAGGCTCATTTCGACTGAGCACCTCTGACCCAGGAGGAACAATATGGTCTGGACCTCATTCTCTGGTGCTTCCTTTGAAGATGTATCCTGGAGCACGTAAACTCTTACTGCCAATGAAGGATGCACATCTGCCCAGAGGTTTCACCGTCACCGTAGATGGACCCTTGCTCGCCTTCACCACTTCATACGTCTTTTCTTCTCCCAGCATTAATAAAAGGAGGTTCACACATCTGGCTTCATGTGTCAATATTTACATGGTGCTCATAAAGGCAAACAGTGCACAGTTACAGGTAGAAGACACCCCAGTGACGCACTCAGTGCTCTGCCTGATGTGGTGGTCTCTACTCTTGGCCACTCCTTCATGGTGCTCCCCTGTGGCATCGAAGAGGTGGAGGCAGCCTGCTCACTTGTATCGGCCTGCAGGTGAGATGCACGTGGCGGGCGTCATCGTCTTGGAGATGCCTGGCGGGGCACCTCCAGAGGCTGCTACACATGCATCATTGCTGGGGCAGCCTCTGTCACTGGACCCTGTTGCATCGGTGCTCTGAGGAGGCCAATGTTGATGATGATGGCCCGTGTGAGGTGGCGCCCTCATCCTCCTCTGTGACAGCTTTAGCCTTTAGCTGGTGCTCCAGATAGCTGGAAGGGAGCACCAGCTGAGATAACTGGCATCCCCTTCAGACATCCATGTGTCATCAGTGCCACTGTACGGTCAAGGCTACATCGAGTGGTATGCATCCTGCATACATCAGTGCACAGTTCCTGCATGCATTCCAAGTGCTGCCGCAAATGGCTCTTCAAGAGGTTGACCACCCTCTCAATGGAGGAGTTCACACATTCAAAGCCCTGAGCCATGGTGGCACACATGAGCTCGATGGACCCCACCGTTCTCAGATTGCGCACTGCCTCAGGGAACTCGAACATGTGGGGGCACATCTGTTGTTGCTGGTCTAAGTAGAACGTCCCTTCCTGTGAATCCTGAGGCCCTGTACCTGTGGCCAGCTGAATAGGGTTGTATCTGTCCTAGCTCCCCCGAGGGGGACTACCCACAGCTACCTCTGCCGCCTCCCCCGAACACAATTGTCATGCTCATCACCTAGTGCCATCCTATCCAACTGTGTGTGAGGACACCCAAGGTGACTGTATCTGCACTGCTGGAGGATGCGCTTGTGAGGTGTGACGATGTTTCTTCTGAGCTCTGATGTGGCTGCGCTTGGCTCAGTGATGGTGAGGGAGTCGGTCTTAATTGCCTCGAAGTCTGCCCCTGTGGGAGACACAAGATGAGATCATGAGAACTAGCCTTTGAGAGCAGAAGCCTCTGCATGTGCTGAGACTTCTCAATGCAACTCAGTCTTCTGTATGCTGTCAGACAGGATGGATTTCAATGCACCCCCTTAATGAATGCACTGCCCTCTGTAATCGCTATCTCCACCACAGTTGCCTATTCTTCCTTGCTCAACTTCCTTGTGGTCTGCGACCCTGGCAAGGTCCATGGTGGTGATAACGTGTAGGTAGTGAATCCCTCCTCCTGTCGGGGACCTTCTCCTAGGCATTATGAGCCAATTTCTCCAAAAGAGAGTGAGATAAGGCACTGCTGGCCTCTATGGCCAGTGCCAGCTGCTCCTATTCATTAGAAGCTGCATGTTTCTGTGCTGATAGGTCCTCAGCAGCACAATGGCTCTCAGCCTTTCTGAGGGGTCATTAAGTGCCCTGGACAAAAATTCCTCCCATGTTCAGGAGCAGCATGCGACCTCAGGTTCCTCAGCTGGAATGTCTGGTGGAGGTTGAAGACCCAGAGGCCTGTCCTGAGGGTTCAGCAATGCTCTCACTTTGCCAGAACGAAACAGGTCATTTATCCTCTACCTACACCGGACGCAGATTCTGCGTGCCGCACTCCGTCTGCTGACTCAGCTGGCTCCATCCAGGCCTGCTTCGTCTGGGTGTGTGGCCTTCTCCTGCCTCACTGGCCTCGAGGAGGACCTCCAAGTCCACATCTGTAAATGGGGGAGCTGTAGATAAAGCAATGAGATGAAATCTACAGTAATGACTGCCATGGACTGTTCAAATTAGGCTCGCACTTGCAAAGTACCAACTCTGTTCTTGCCCCTGCGGCTGCTAATTGGCTGCTAAACCCATCCCTAAGCCAATTAAGAGGCGCCCCCGTGAAAATCAGGGTCAGTGACTTTTCCCCCTGGGGCAGGTTCAGGATCCGGAAACACTCTGCACTTGCTCCTGCTCCCAGAATGAACATCCTGCCCATTAACTCTGTCTTTCTCTCTCAACAGATGCTACCTGACCTGCTGAGTATTTCCAGAATTTTCTGTTTTTATTTCAGATTTCCAGCATCTGCAGAATTTTGGTTCTATTTCAATATAAAATCTATCATACTATGATCAGTCTTCCATTATGACAAAATTGTTAATTAACCCTAACTCGTTGCACAATACTAGGGGCTGGATTTTCCTGCAGGCTTCTGAACCCTGTTGTCAGGCTCAAATGTGGGCCAGAGGCCTGCACTGTGTGGAAAACAGTCACTCATTGTGATCTTCTCCAAAAAATTAGTGGCCTGAGTGTGGGCTCGCCATCCTATTACGGACGGTGGGCTGACTCTCCAAGATGGCGGGCCAACCAGAGGCCTTCCAGTGTGAAAGTAGCAACAGGCTGCGATGACGGGTAAGTAAGAGAGAGGGCACTTCAAAATAGAGGTGCCCTCTCTCCAACTTTTTTAAGAGTTTATATTAAAGAATGGCCTTTGCAGTCAGGCCACCAGTCGAAAATGGAGGGGATGGGGGTAGGGGAAGCCCCTCTACAGGGCAGCCTGTGGCTGCTACAGCATCGAGCCAGGCAAGCAGGGCCTCTAAACTTTCCTGGAGAGCTGGCCCCCTTGTCTACCACTGAGAGGCCGCTTCCAGGCAGTTAAACTGGCACCTGCCATCGCCAGGGACATGGAAGCTGACTGGAAATCCATGTCAGCCTCTTTTAATTGGCCTTAAGTGGCTGTTAACAAGTTGGATCAGTTACCCGCCATGGACAGACAGGCAGCCCTGCTGCCCACTCCCCAAACCATCCCTCTCAGAGAAAATGGCCCAGGGCTGGGATGGGGACGGAGAACCGGCATGCAGGCCAGCAGTGCTATTTTTACCGCCTATCCGCCTCCAATCTTGCCCCCAGTGGGGGATAAAAATCAGGCCCAGATCTAAAATCACCTGTTCACTGCTTAGTTCCACGGCGTACTGATCTAAAAAACTACCTTGAATGCATTCCATGAACTTTTCCTTGACACTATTACTGCAAATTTGATTTTCCCAGTCTGTATGAATATTAAAAACCCCATGATTAATGTATTAGCCTTCTTACATGCACCTCTAATTTCCTGATTTATACTTGGGATTTAATGGACTTACCCATTAACTAGTTTCTTGCAAAGTGAATTTAGATGCAAGAACAGAAATACAGCATCCATTAATTAATATTTTTCAATGCATTTTGGAAATTTGATTGTATGAACAGCACCAATTTTCCTTCAGTAAGCTGGGATAAGCAGGTGATTGAAAATATACACTGTTGTGCCATGAATTGTTCAGGTTAAGTAATTTGAATACAGTTTTTCATGCTTTGTGGTTTCGAAATGGTATTGTTGAATGTAAACTAATGCTTGTATATCCTTCTGAAGATTGAATGAGTCCAATTGTTTGCTCTTAATTAATTTCAGTAACTTTGCTCCATCATGCTCAACTGTTAGATAATATGAAAAATGCCTTTGAATAATAGCCTCTTCATAGAAGTACAGGGTTAACTTGTAACAACTTCCTTTCAGCTTATGAGTTACACGAATGTCCTGATCCACTACCATTTGCCAATGGCATTGTCACAGAATCTGGTTACAATGTTGGACAATCGATTTCATTTGAGTGCATGCCAGGCTATCACCTTATTGGCCATCCTGTTCTAATCTGTCAACATGGAGTTGACAGAAACTGGGATCACCCTATACCAAGATGTGAAGGTATGACTCATCCCTTTTATTGCCATCAGCGGTCATTTATAAAATGCTTGTTACATCATTAGTAGGCAGTGAGACACATAAATGATAGTTGACAATTTTACATATTCAACAATAAACATTTGGCATAATGAATGCTATAGGTACGTCAGTGTTGGATAGCTGGCAGTATGTTAGAGTATTTTACCAACAGATGTTTGTTCTTCGTTTTGCATAATAATACATTTACTTTCAAATGATATCTTTTTTTAACCATAATCTCGTGAGCATGATAGAAGTATTCTAACAGTAAAGCTCATTGAAAGGGTGTATAGCATCAAGTTACATGCACGGTCTTAATACCAGGAGTTCTTCGCAATTAAACACTTTACCCTTTATAGAATAATACATTCTATTTCATGAAAAATTGTGCACGATATAGGTATATACTATATAATAGATTGTTTAATCAGAGTGTCTCCTAGTGGCTATGTTGTCAGGAAACGCAGCCAAGCATCGACGTCATCACTGCGATTCAAAATGCGTACAGCATGGAACGCATACATCCTCGCACCCGCACAAAAAACACCAGCTTGCCAGTACTGATGCGCGCATGTGCGTGAATATCTGATCACTCAAAGGGATATCAGCCTCCAGCGCATGTTTTGGAAAGCGGCCTCAATCGCTGCTTCTGTTCCCCGCTCCCTCCTGCCGTTCTCTCCTGCACCCACCTGCTCGCTGCTCCGTTTCGCCGCTTCCGACTGGTTGCTGCTCCGTCCTCCCCTCGCTTCCTGCCTCGCCATGAACACCTCGCTTGCTCCCCCTCCACCCGCCCCCTAATCCACCGCTTCTCCGGGTGGCGAAGTGGGAAGCAAGCAGTGGGAGGGAACAGCGACCAGTCGGGCGCAGAAGAGAACGGCAGGATAGAGGAGCAAGCTGTCAGGAGCGGCGGGATGGAGCGGTGAGCAGTGTGAAGCAGCGAGAAGGAGGGCACAGGAGGGAGCAGGAAACTGAATGCGGCAATTGAGGCGGCGATTGCAGGTGGGATCAGAGAACAGAAGTGGCGATCGTGAGAGGGTACTGTTGGGTTGTGGAGGAGGCAATCGCGGCCATTGGGTGAGGAGGTTTGGCTTCAATTTTTGTGCCAAATTGAGCAGCACCATCTTTATTACTGGCAACTGCCTGAGATGTCACAGACCTTTCTGTCAATGAGGCTGCATTTGCACAGGTGTCTACTGCGCCATCTAATGGTTATGTTGTCAGCAAATGCAGCTTTATTCAATACATACTTTGAAACACTTAACACAACATAATCTATATACAAAGTATCATTTCGAAATATAATCAGTTTAAATGCCTAAACATGTGCTGCTTGCAATAAGAATTTTATACAAATTCTGAGTAAAATGGAAAAGATATAATTCTAGTTATTCTATTAGAAGCTCTGTCTTGCCTTCATGGATTAATGCACTATTGCCTTTATTTTAGAAACCTGAATAATTCTAAAATAACTTTGCCGAATCTATATTTTCTAATATTGCTGAAACTTATAAAGGTTCCATTTTTATTTGTGATGTCTGAAGGCAGTTCATGTTTCAATTGTTAAATGATAACACTAATGTCAACTTAATTGTTCTGCAATACTAAACCTAAGTTACTCATGGCCAAAAATCAAATTGCATGGCACACAATAATGAGTTAATAGTTTCTGATATTGCTTCCCCATCAAGGTGTTAAGTTAGTAGTTGTATGTGCATTTTAAAAACAAACCTTTCCTGGCTGGCTGTCACAATTACATTGAAAACACACGTAGTTTGCTTTTAAGAACAATTAAAACAGCTATTTTTGCTAACCAGCTTTGATGCTCATTTGTTGCCCTAAATAGTGCTGTTTTCCTGATTTCAGTTCCCTGTGGAGGCAATATCACCACTTACAATGGCACAATTTACTCTCCTGGCTATCCAAATGAATATCCAAACTCGCAGGATTGCACATGGCTAGTGACAGTGCCTGTAGGCTATGGGATTTCCGTCAACTTAACTCTGCTGCAAACTGAACCTGGCAATGACTTCATAACTATATGGTATGATTTTCATTCAGTCATGAGCCAACTCTTATTCACATTTCACATTTGTTGAAACGAAAACACAGAAACTGAGGATCTCGTTTAGTCGAGTTGAATCTTGGCATTACTATGCGGGAAACAAAAAGGAAAATGCAGATGCTTTGAAGCGGAAAAGGTTCCAGTGGCCTAGGAATGTGATGGAAGTAAAAGGCAGGTGACACCAGAAGTGCAGACCACCTCGCTGGCCATGTAACAATAGGTGATTCTGTGTTCCAAGCACCAGCCCAAAACATTGCCCATTCCTGGGGCACCCGTCCATGTAGGCGCTTTTTCCACTTTTCCAGATTTTCCGTGCTTCCTTCCCTTTTTTATTGATCTGCTGTAACCACTTAGACATCTTCTGGATCTCTGATACATTATTTACTATTCTAATTTGTTTCATTTTTGCCTTTTTGTCACACCATTTACTTTTATGCCATTTCATCATCTCCAATTCTCCAGCCAATTACAGACCTTTTTTTTTCTCTGTGCCCCTTTTTCCCTGGCTCTGTTCCTCTTTAAAAGCTGTTTTATCTGTGACATCTCCTGGCTCTGACAAAAGGTAATCAACTTGAAAGGTTAACCCTATCTTCCTGCCTCCGATGATGCTGCTTGACATGCTGTTTTTTTTTTATCATTTTCTATTTTTAGTTCTCTTCTGGATTTGGTTTAAGGCGATGAACCAAGAGGATGATGTAAGGTGGATTTAAATTGTAAATTAAAAGTCAGGTCACTGAGTACTGCCTGCATGGCCTCAAAGGGAGTTGTCCATCACTATGAACTTGGAGCAAGGGCAAAATTCATTCATTATGTTCTGAACTAAAAATAAACTCACAGATTTAAAAAGGACTTTCCTACCTCAGTTAGCCATTGGAAATGTACACTGGGAGAAAGGTAAAGGAATAGAAACATAGAAACCTAGGAAATAGGAGCAGGAGTAGGCCATTCGGCCCTTCGAGCCTGCTCCGCCATTCATTATATCATAACTGATCATCCAACTCAGTAACCTGTTCACGCTTTCCCCGCATATCCTTTGATCCTTTTCACCCCAAGAGCTATATCTAACTCCTTCTTGAAAACATACAATGTTTTGGCCTCAACTGCTTTCTGTGGTAGCGAATTCCACAGGCTCACCACTCTCTGGGTGAAGAAATTTCTCCTCACTCAGTCCTGAAAGGTTTACCCCGTATCGTTAGACTATGACCCCTGGTTCTAGACTCCCCCACCATCGGGAACATCCTTTCTGCATCTACCCTGTCAAGTCCTGTTAGAATTTTATAGGTTTCTATGAGATCCCCCCTCACTCTTCTGAACTCCAGTGAATATAATCTTAACCGACTCAATCTCTCCTGATACGTCAGTCCCGCCATCCCAGGAATCAGTCTGGTAAACCTTTGCTGCACTCCCTCTGTAGCAAGAACATCCTTCTTCAGATAAGGAGACCAAAACTGCTCACAATATTCCAGGTGTGGCCTCACCAAGGCCCTGTATAATTGCAGCAAGACATCTCTGCTCCTGTACTCGAATCTTCTCGCTATGAAGGCCAACATACCATTTGCCTTTTTTTACCACCTGTTGCATCTGCATGCTTACCTTCAGCGACTGGTGTACGAGAACACCCAGGTGTTGTTGCATATTCCCCTCTCTCAGATTACAGCCGTTCAGATAATAATCTGCCTTCCTGTTTTTGCTACCAAAGTGGATAACCTCACATTTATCCACATTATACTGCATCTGCCATGCATTTGCCCACTCACTCAACTTGTCCAAATCACCCTGAAGCCTCTCTGCATCCTCCTCATAACTCACCCTCCCACCCAGTTTTGTGTCATCTGCAAATTTGGAGATATTGCATTTAGTTCCCTCATCTAAATCATTAATATATATTGTGACTAGCTGGGGTCCTAGCAGCGATCCCTGTGGTACCCCACTAATCACTGCCTGCCATTCGGAAAAAGGCCCATTTATTCCTACTCTTTGTTTCCTGTCTGCCAACCAATTTTCTATCCATCGCAATACACTACCCCCAATCCCATGCGCTTTAATTTTCCATGCTAATCTCTTATGTGGGACTTTGTCAACAGCCTTCTGAAAGTCCAAATAAACCACATCCACTGGCTCCCCCTCATCAACTCTACTCGTTACATCCTTGAAGAATTCTAGTAGATTTGTCAAGCATAATTTCCCTTTCGTAAATCCATGCTGACTCTGTCCGATTCTACCACTGTTCTCCAAGTGCTCTGCTATAAAATCGTTGATGATGGACTCTAGAATTTTCACCACTACCAACGTCAGGCTGACTGGTCTGTAATTCCCTGTTTTCTCTCTACCTCCCTTTTTAAATAGTGGGGTTACATTAGCTACCCTCCAATCTGTAGGAACTGTTCCAGAGTCTATGGAATCTTGGGAGATGACCACCAATGCATCCATTATTTCTAGGGCCACTTCCATAAGTACTCTGGGATGTAGATTATCAGGCCCTGGAGATTTATCGGCCTTCAATCCCATCAATTTCCCCAACACTATTTCTCTACTTATACTGATTTCCTTCAGTTCCTCCCTCTCACTAAACACTGTGTTACCCAACATTTCTGGGATGATATTTATGCCCTCCTTTGTGAAGACACACCAAAGTATGCATTTAGTTGGTCAGCCATTTCTTTGATCCCCATAATGAATCCCCGTTTCTGACTGTAAGGGACCGACATTTCTCTTCACCAAACTTTTTCTCTTCACAACTTATAGAAACTTTTACAGTCAGTTTTTATGTTCGCCGCAAGCCTACTCCCGCACTCTATTTTCCCCTTCTTAATCAATCCCTTGATCCTCCTTTGCTGAATTCTAAATTGCTCCCAATCCTCAGGTCTGTTGTTTTTTTCTGGTAAATTTGTATGCCTCTTCCTTGGATCTAATGCTATCTCTAATTTCGCTTGTAAGCCATGGTTTGGCTACCTTTCCCGTTTTACTTTTGCGCCAGGCTTGAATAAACAATTGTTGAAGTTCATCCATGCGTTGTTTGAATGTTTGCCATTGCCTATCCACCGTCATCCCTTTAAGTCACGTTTCCCAATCCATCATAGCCAACTCGCATCTCATACCTTTGTAGTTTCCTTTATTAAGATTCAGGACCCTAGTCTCAGAATCAGCTATATCACTCTCCATCTTGATGAAGAATTCTATCACATTATGGTCGCTCATCCCCAAGGGGTCTCACACAGCTAGATTGTCAATTATTCCTCTCTCATCACACAATACCCAGACTAGGATGGCCTGTTCTCCAGTTGGTCCCTCAATGTATTGGTCCAGAAAACCATCCCATATACACTCTATGAATTCCTCCTCTATGGTATTGTGACTGATTTGATTTGCCCAATCTATATGCAGATAAAAGTCACCCATAATTACAGATGTTCCTTTATTGCATGCATCTCTAATTTCCTGTTTAATGCCATTCCCAACATCACCACTACAGTTTGGGGGTCTATATACAACCCCCACTAACATTTTTTGCCCCTTAGTGTTTCTCAGCCCTACCCATACAGATTCCACTCCGTCAGAGCTCCTATCTTTCCTCACTATTGCATTAATTTCCTCTTTAACCAGCAATGCAACTCTACCACCTTTTACTTTTTGTCTGTCCTTCCTAAATACTGAATACCCCTGGATGTTCATTTCCCATCCCTGGTCACCCTGCAGCCATGTCTCCATAATCCCGACTATATCGTGCCTGTTTACACCTATTTGCGCGATTAATTCATCCACTTTATTGCGAATGCTCCATGCGTTAAGACACAAAGCCTTAAGGCTTGTCTTTTTAACATTACTTGTCCCCTTCCCACTATTTTTCACTGTGGCCCTGTTTGATTCTGGCCCTTGATTTCTCTGCTTATCGCTTTGCTTATTCCCCTTACTGTCTTTTGTTCTTGTCATTGATCCACTCCTTGGAAAGGTTCCCATCCCCCTGCCATTTTAGTTTAAACCCTCCCCAACCCCTCAAGCAAATACTCCCCCTAGGACATCAGTCCCAGCCCTGCCCAGGTATAACCTATCCAGTTTGTACTGCTCCCACCTCCCCCAGAACCAGTCCCAATGTCCCAGGAATCTAAAACCCTCCCCCTCACACCATCTCTTCAGCATTCATCCGATATAGCCTGCTATTTCCACTCTGACTAGCATGTGGCACTGGTAGTAATCCTGAGATCACTATCTTTGAGGTCCTACTTTTCAACTTACTTCCTAACTTCTTATATTCTGCTTTTAGGACCTCATCCTTTTTTTTACCTACATTGTTTGTACCAATGTGTACCACAACCACTGGCTGTTCACCCTCCCCCTTCAGAATGTCCTGTAACCGCTCTGAGACATCCTTGACCCTAGCCCCAGGGAGGCAACATACCATCCTGGAGTCTCGTTTGCGGCCACAGAAACGCCTATCTATTCCCCTTATAATTGAATCCCCTATAACTATTGCATTCCCACACTTTTTACTCCTCCCCTGTGCAGCAGAGCAACCGTGGTGCAACGAATTGGGCTGTTGCTGCTTTCCCCTGAGAGGCCATTCCCCCCAACAATATCCAAAGCAGTATATCTGTTTTGCAGGGGAATAGCCACAGGAGATTCCTGCACTGCCCGGATAGTCCTCTTGCTCTGCCTGGTGGTCACCCATTCCCTTACTGGTTGTGGAGTCTGAGCCTGTGGTGTGGCCACCCCTCTATATATGTGCTATCCACGATACCCTCCGCCTCGCAGATGCTCCACAGTGTCCCCAGCCGCCGGTCCAGCTCTGAAACCCGGGCTTCCAGGAACTGCAGCTGGAGACACATCCTGTTCACATGCTGGTCCCGGGCACTGGAATTGTTCCCAGCTTCCCACATAGAGCACAAGGAGCACACCATGGCTTTGAGCTCTCCTGCCATGACTTAACCCTTTAAATTAAATCTTTTGGAAGATGCTTAATATCAAATAATATCAATTACTCTCGGGCCCTTCTTCCCTGGTCCTCGTTACTGCAGAACTCCCTAAAAAAACACTAATTACCAATTTTGAAAATAAACTATGGACCTTTCTTAGTTACTAAGCCAGCTTTTTAGAGCTATTCCCTAACAGCAGTTACTCACCAACAAATCACCTTGCAGCTTTCCTGTGATGTCACTGTTGATGTTTTTTTCAAACACTCCGATGCGCCTGAACTGTGTCTGTGTTTATCCTCTTCTCGGTCGGTGATTCTCCCCGCAGGTCCGCACCACTCTGCTCGGCTCCCGGAAGGTAAGTCACCAGGCCTCGATCCTCGGCCTCTATTTATCCTCTCCTCGCTCAGTGATTCTCCCCACAGGTCCGCTGCACCCCGCTCAGCTCCCGGAAGGTAATAGAGTTGGTCATGAAACATAGATATTGTAAAATCCAGCGTTCTGGTCGCAGAGGTGTTTCACCTGAACCTTTTTCGTTCAGTGGGTTAGCAGTATCTCAGGATCACATCAATGCATAAGTCCTTTTTTCAGTTTTGAATGTTATAATGACCGACATGAAGATACATAGAGTTATACAGCACAGAAACAGGCCTTCGGCCCAGTGTGTCTGCACCGGACATCAAGCCTATCTATTCTAATCCCATTTTCCATACTGGGCCCATAGCCTTGTATGCTCTGGCATTTCAGGTGCTCATCTAAATACTTCTGAAATGTTGTGAGGGTTCCTGCCTCTACCACCCCTTCAGGCAGTGTGTTCCAGATTCCAACCACCCTCTGGGTGAAAACATTTTTCCTCAAATCCCCTCTGAGCCTCCTGCCCCTTACCTTAAATCTATGCCCCCTGGTTATTGACACCTCTGCTAAGGGAAAAAGTTTATTCCTATCTACCCTATCTATGCCCCTCATAATTTTGTATACCTCAATCAGGTCCACCCTCAGCCTTCTCTGCTCTAATGAAAACAAATCTACCCTATCCAGTCTCTCTTCATAGCTGAAATGCTCCAGCCCAGGCAACATCCTGGTGAATCTCCTCTGCACCCTCTCCAGTGCAATCACATCCTTACTATAGTGTGGCGACCTAACTGTACACCGTACTCCAGCTGTGGCCTAATTAGCGTTTTATATAGCTCCATCATAACCTCCCTGCTCTTATATTCTATGCCTCGGCTAATAAAGGCAAGTATTCCATATGCCTTCCTAACCACCTTACCTACCTGTGCTGCTGCCTTCAGTGATCTATGGACAAGTACACCAAGGTCCCTCTGACCCTCTGTACTTCCTCTGGTCCTACCATCCATTGTATAATCCCTTGCATTGTTAGTCCTCCCAAAATGCATCACATAACACTTCTCAGGATTAAATTCTATTTTCCACTGTTCCGCCCATCTATATCGTCCTGTAATCTAAGGCTTTCCTCCTCACTATTTAGGACACCACTAATTTTCGTGTCATCTGCGAACTTACTGATCATCCCTCCTATATTCACGTCTAAATCATTAATGTACACTACAAACAGCAAGGATCCCAGCACCGATCCCTGTGATACACCACTGGTCACAGGCTTCCACTCGCAAAAACAACCCTCGACCATCACCCTCTGCCTCCTGCCACTGAGCCAATTTTGGATCCAATTTGCCAAATTGCCCTGGATCCCATCCCTTCTTGACCAATCTCCCATGCTGGCTCTTATCAAAAGCCTTACTGAAGTCCATGTAGACAACATCAACTGCTACAAAATATATGTGGAAGCAGGCTGAGGTAAATGTCTTCTCACTTTTCTTTCTCAGCGGTGGCCCTGCCTTCAACTGCCAAGGCCCTAAGCTCTGGAATTCCTTCCCTAACCCTCTCTGCCTCTGTACCTCTCTTTCCTCCCAAAGACACTCTGTAAAACCTTTCTGTTTGACCAAGCTTTTGGTCTTCTGCCCTTTTACTGCCTTGTGTAACTGGGTGTCAAATTTTGTTTGATAATACTCCTGTGAAGTGCATTAAAACATTTTACTACGTTAAAGATGCTAGCTAAATACAAGTTGTTGTTGTGGAGAGTCTCATGAGGGCTGAGTGGTGAAGTGGGCACATAAATAGGTTCAAGTGGCAATTAAATGCAATTCTGGAAGAGAAGAATTCAGGGATATTGTTAGAAGGAGGAAGGTAAACTTGATTTATCAAAAAGAGGATAGGTGTATTTGATTCTTAAGGCCATTTCCTGTGCCTGAAAACAATTATGGAAGTGAAATTTATCCTAATCAGTCAGTTGGTGTTGGATCAAACGAGGAAAACTTATCTTGTACTCATGTTGATCATTTGATAAAACTTGACAGAAGAAATGTTACCTTGCCTTTGCTTTATTCACTTTTGTGTGCCCCATTTCCTCAGACAATTCATTTGATCTCTAATTATTTTCTTTCAGGGATGGAGCTCAACAAAGTGCACCCCAGCTGGGGGTGTTCAGTGGAAGCTCGATTAAAGAATCCACATACAGTTCTTCAAATCAGATTCTTTGCAAGTTCCACAGTGATACGGCAAATGGAGGTCTATTTGTTTTAAACTTTTATGGTCAGTGTGCATATATTTTTTCTGTTTTGTTCTCAATATCACAGATTCAAGTTATGTTATGTGGTAATGATTGGAGACTTTTATCCTCCTAAGCTCTCAGCTCCACTTGCACAGTGCATCTTCTTTCTTTCAAATTTCCCTTATGTTTTTCACTTTCTCTCTTTGTTTCTGTCTGAGTCATGATGGGACGACAGGTACAGAAAGCAACTGTGAGAGTCCCAGTTTATTACAAGAGTAAAGAAACCCCAGTACTCAATATATAAACGATGAAAGAGTACTGTTTGGTGAATAACTCTTCCATAATTATGATGAAACGTGTTAAAAATATTATTGAAGGTGTCCCATAAAAGATTTCTGCTTTAAAATCCTATTTGAGAAAAATGGTTTTAATTCCAGATGTTGTCAAATGTTTTGCACCTGTAACACCAGAATCACAATATTCCACTGATAACAGTATGGGAGAACTGTTACTGTAATGCTGTGCTGAGGTACAGTCTCAGGTAGCAGTATAATGCAATTCAAGTCTTTGATTATCTAGACCACATCATAAGGCTGAGCTCATACATTGTGTGAACTCTGGATTAAAGACCAATACTGGAAAAGACGTGGGCAAGATAGCCGATGGCTGAGCATCCAAGATAGTCAAATGCCTCTTTAAGCTATTATTTTAAAATTTTGGTGCAGCTTTGGTGTAAATAAACACACTTTCTGTTGGGAGGAAGCGTCAAACTGAAACTGTAAGTACAGCTATGTAATCTGTTACTAGCCTGGTAACAGCTGAAAGATATTGACTCTTCAATCAGCAATACATTACAGCTAGACTTAGTCAAAGGCTTTTCCTAGTTGTGTTACCTTGGAGAAATGCAAAATCTTTTGGAGGAGAAAAGAAAAATGTTGTAACTAAAGTGATTTCTTTTTAACTTCTCATCCAAATTTCATTCTTATCAGCTGAACGATGAGTCTGGCCTTAAGCCCCACTGCCCTCGCATCTCAGCACACACACATTGGCCTGGATTTTTTGGAGGAAGCGGGGCTCCTGGTGCCAGGGGTAGCCCTGTCTCGGCCTTTCCATGCCCCCCGAAGCAATCCTCCGGTGTTTAGAAGCCTAAATGCCTGACGCTGGGATCTCTGTCTCTTTGAAGATGGGGATCCCGCCTCTAAGAGCTGCCAGCCAAACACAGGGCCAGCAGCTCAGCAGTATCAGCAGCAGCACCAGGAGCAGTGGCTGCTGCTGGTATTGCAAAGGCCTTGGACCCAGGCCCAGTGCTGGTACCCCAGACCTCAGGTAAGTGAGGTGAGGTCGCCAGGGTCAGTCCAGAAGGCCCCAGCAAGGTGGGGTGGGAGTGTGGGCGTGAAGTCGAGGGGGAAGGATATACACGGAGTTATTAGTTTTGCTGGCCGGTTCCTCCATGGATCACACATTGCCCACGAAGGAGGGACCTCCCCAAACCCACAGGGAGGGCATCTCATTTGCGGAGGCACCCCCTGCTACTGTTTCGATCCCAGTGGCGGTGGGAAGTGGCCCTTACGTGACCGTTAATAGGCCACTTAAGGGCCTCATCAATGATGATGGTGTGAAGGCCATCATCAACCTATCCTGTCCACGGCAAAATTGCTTGTCGACAGGGCAGCGACGAGCCCTTCGCCCCTGCCACCCATCACGATTCTATGGGCCCCCCGCCTCTGACCTCGCCTTGGGGGGACCCATAAACACGATGGGCCAAGTGGCCTCTTTCTGTGCCGTAAACTTTCTCTGATTCAATGGGCTAGATTTTATAGAATCAATGTGACATTTCCATTTATCACTCCACTTGTATCTCATGTCCGAGATGCTTGATTAGCATAGAATTATGGCCAGTTTTGCTCGTCGCTACTGGAAAAAGGATTGAAACTATCCAAATTCATTTAATTTGGAAACCTCAGCAATAGCTACTTCAAAGAAAAGGAGGACAGACGTGTATTTATATATTGCTTTTCACAACCTCAAGACGTGTCAAATCGTTTTATATCCATTGAAGTACTTTTGAAGTATACTCACTGTTGTAATGTAGGAATTTACATTTATCTAGCAGCTTTACCATAGCAAATTGATGCAAAGATCCTTTACAATTTCAGCTTGGCACTGAGCAGGATTAGGAAGGAGCGTTAAGGAATGCAGCCAGAAATGCTATGAAAGAGGAAGGTTTTAAGAAAACACTTGATAATGGTATGTGATGTGTCAAGGTGTAGGGTTTCAGAATGTGAGGATAAGGTACCTGAAGTCTCCACTGGATGGGCAAGACAAGAAGATGCAAAGAGGATCAGAGTTAGAAGAGTGGAAAGCATCAAGCACACTGGGTTGAAAAACATGAGAGGTAGGGGCAAGTCCAAAGATGAGGATGACAAATTTGAAACAGAAGCTGGCAATTATCTGTGGAACCTAGAGCAAGATAAGATGTGGTTGATGCAGTATAAGGATGGAAAGGTTTATTGCTGAAGACAGTGAGAGCAACCCCTCCCACTCTAAGAGTGATGATATAACAGTCGAATCAGAACAGGCTTGGGAGAAGAAGAGATATAGCAGCATGAAGGACGCTAGTTTAGGAGACTTGATGAGACTGTATATAGTAATCTGTAAATAATGAGTTCTTAGTTGACCTTATCCTGAGTCTGAGACTTTCTCCAGAATGCCCCAGCTATGCTACAAAATACAACATCACACAACAGTTGACAGCATTCTGCATGAGTTGGAGTTTATGAAGAGTTGAGCGCAGGAGATCATAGAACATAGAACATAGAACATAGAAAATACAGCACAGAACAGGCCCTTCGGCCCACGATGTTGTGCCGATCCTTTGTCCTCTGTCAAGGACAATTTAATCTATACCCCATCATTCTCCTTTATCCATATACCTATCTAAAAGCCGTTTGAAAGTCCCTACAGTTTCTGACTCAACAACTTCCCCAGGCAAGGCATTCCATGCCCCGACCACTCTCTGGGTAAAGAACCTTCCCCTGACATCCCCCTTATATCTCCCACCCTTCACCTTAAATTTATGACCCCTTGTAACGCTTTGCTCCACCCGGGGAAAAAGTTTCTGACTGTCTACCCTATCTATTCCCATAGATCATTGAAGACGGTTGAAATAGTTATGTCTGGAGGTGACAAAGGTATGAATGAAGATTTCAGAGGCAGCAAAGCTGAGGTAGTGATTGTGGGGCTGACATTTCTGAGGCGAAGGAAACATGGAAGCGTAGCTGGGAGGTAGAGTTTCCAGGGCAAATGGCAGAGGGTTTGGCAGGTAACTGGCAAAGAGAGTAGATTAATATTTCTCACTGGGTTCTTTATTGCTTCCATTTTATTTTTATCCGTAAAATTTTTATCTGCTTCCACTCCAGCATTATGCACTTTTCCCAACTAAGGGGATTGTCAGCTGTTGCAATGCTAACCACTGGGAAATATACCAGAATTATCTGGGGTCCTGCGTGATGCTCCTGTTCACTTTCCCTTCCATGTATTCTAGCTCTGGGCTATCTAAACAATATCCATCAACTAAATATGTCCCACATGTCCTCACAATGCTGCCCCTTATGTTAAGACAACTCAGTTCTCTTTCTGTTTTTATATCACAGTCTTTGATTTAATCCTTTGTCGGCTTGGATGTTGAAATGGGCTGCTCACAAATTCTCAACATCATAAGATAATTATGGATGCGGAAGTTAATTTGACCCATCTCAGTTTCTCCACACAAAATGACCTTAATGTTCCCCCAGTGCAACATCCAGTTTTTAAAAAAAAAATTATTTCAGCATTTTCATCTCCAGTGCTCTGTCCCGGAGTCCATTCCATGTATTGATTACTCTATGTGAAGAATAACTTCCTGAAATCATTCCTAGAATTATCTTTAACTAATTTGAATCTCTGACCCCTTGTGCACTTGTAATTTAGTTTGATGTAATTTTCTGGATTTGCGTTTTCCATTCCCTTTACAATTATATAACTCTTAGAGCAGGATTTTTTATCCCTCACCAGGGCTGGGAATGGAGATGGATGAGCGCTAAAAATAGTGCTACCGGCCGGCGTTCCAGTTCCCCCGTTCCACTCCACTCCTGGGCCATTTTCCTCAAGGCGGGTTGGGGGAATGGGGGAGTGCAGCAGGGCTAACCACCCACAAGTAGCGGATAGCTAATTGAAGTAATTAAAGGCCTACTGAGGCCTATTGAAGGAGGCCAACTAGGATTTTCGAGTCAGCCTCCAGATCCCCGCAGGTGTTGCGAGACAGTTTAGCTGCCTGGACCTGGCCTTCCGGTGGCAGACCGAGGTAGGCCAGCACTCGATGTTAACTGGCCAATTTGGGGAAAATCACAAGTGAGTGACTCTTTCCCACACAGTGCGGACTGCTGACCCCCATTTGAACCTGACAGTGGGGTTCAGAAGCGGCAGGAAAATCCTGCCTTCAGTCTACCTCTCTGATGATTCCTTTTGAGGTCAAAGAGCCCAATGTCTTCCTTCTTCATAATTTAAACCGTCAAGGCTGTTGGCTGTTATGTGCACGGCCTCCATAGCTTGAATGCCTTGCTTCTGTCTTGGTGGCCAAAAATGGATATAGCACTCAAGGTGTGGGCTGACCAGAATGTTATGTGTTGTGAACATGACTTCTGCTGACTTGCTTCTATTGTTTTGGCTATGCAATTCTATATTCATTGGTGCTTTGAATTGGTAGGACATGTTAAGCATGACATCTACTCAATTCTTGGGTCTTTTCAACTTCGTCCTTAACTATTGCAACAACATTCATGCTGTACATGTGTTGTCCATTTTTCATTCCTGTTTGCAGTACTTTACATTAATTTATCTGTTATTGTTCTGCCCGCTTACATATATTGTTCAATTCATTCTATAATTTGCAAGGTGCCTCCACTAAATCCACTGTTCCTAGGTTTGTGCCATCTGTATATTTGACCAATTTACTTTGGGCCTTTCAATCTAATTCATTGATGTAAATTAGCAAAATTAATATTCTCAACACCAATCTGAGTATTCTAACTCAGTACATTCCTAAAACTCTCTAGTAACTCCTCTAACAAGTACCTATTATTATGTACCCTTCCTAGCAAATTCCTGTCAATTTCACATACTCCCCACAGCTTGTAGTTTCACATGAAACCTTTTAAAAAAAGACTTGCATTTATATAGCACCTTTCACAACCACAGGACATCCCAAAGCACTTGAAAACAATGAAGTACTTTTGAAGTGTAGTCACTGTTATAATGTGGGAAACCCAGCAGCCAGTTTGCACACAGCAAGCTCCCACGAACAGCAATGTGATAATGACCAGATAATCTGTTTTTTGTGATGTTGGTTGAAGGATAAATATTGACCAGGACACTCAGCATAGCTCCCCTGTTCTTCTTGGAAATAGCTATGGGATCTTTTACATCCACCTGAGAGAGCAGGCAGGGCCTCAATTTAATGTCTCATCCTCCATACTGCATGAGAGTGCCGGCCTTGATTTTTATGCTCATGTCCAGGACCCCACTCCAAGGCAAGAGTACTACCAACTGCACCACAGCTGATGCCTCATCCTATGCCTTCTTGCAGTCTAGGTGCAATGTATGATTTGTCTTTCACAGTCCATTTGGGTTGTCACTTCCCTCAACAAAGTCAAGGGAATTTTAAAACAGTTGTCTCATTGGTGAATAAAAACAAAATCTGAATGTCATGTTCTGTCAATATGAGATATAAATTAATACAGCGTTACTATAAAAATGTTCGTTTCCCCTCATACTATCGCTGCCATGTTTCATTTGGAAAGTGTTACATCATGCAAGGCTGTTGCCAGGTTTTGAGGGCCCTGCAAGAAGAGTCCATCTCCTGGCTCGCTCCCAACTCCCCACATTGTTGCACATCACATTATGGATCACTAAACAGATTTATCCAGACAGTAAAATAAAAAAATAAACTATGGATCCTTAAATGACCATGTAGCCCATCAAGTCCACATTTATTTTTGCACAATCCATTCCAGTATTGAGTGCACTCAACCCAGTTCATCGCCTCAGAGATCTATCATTTATGTTTTTCCTGTCCTCCTGTTCATCCATTTAATTCATAAGTTACAATTGTCTTTGCAATTTTTAAAGTGAAATATACATTTTGGTCACCTTTGGGCTGAATTTAGTGAGCCCATCATGAGTCCAATCGGCGGGGACCTGGAAATGTGCAGCATTCCCGCTAGTCACCGGCCGGCCCACCGCGATCATGCGACAGGCAGCCAATCATAATAACGGAGGCGTGCGGCCCTGCCAATCCTGCAGCGGGGGCAGGATACAAGACTCCGAATACGATGTCAGATGACTATGGAGCGTGTGCTGGCGCCATATTTAAAACCTTACCAGCCCTGCTTGCAATGCTACCTTGGACTCATTTGCAGTGATCTCTAGTGAAGACGTTGTAGTTGCGACTCCTGGACCTTCCCACCGCACCCCAGAGATGGACGCCGCAGGATGGCAGTGGCAAGACACAAGGTGACCCAATGGTTTAGCAATGCCTCTCTCAAGATTCTGCTCCAAGTTGCAAAGGAAAGGTGAGAGGTCCTCTTCCCCAGCGGTGGAAGAAGTCCTCCCACCTGACCAAACAAGCCTGGATGGAGATGGCTGAGGAGGTCAGCAGCTGTGGGGTCATCACCTGGCCTTGGGTACAATTCTGCAAGAGGGTCAACAACCTCCTTCATTCTGCCAAGTTGAGTGCCCACACTTCTCTTTTTTAGTGATTACTAGTGGCTATGCAAGAGGAAGAAAGGCATGGGAAGGTCACATAACAACGGTGATGGGAGAGGGGGTTAGGCATCACCTCATCCTGACAGATGCTTAGCTGCATCTCGGCCACAGGCCAGCTTCTTTAACAGCTCACCCCTATTAACTCCCCTGAGAGCGGACGGGAGCATGGACAATATAGGATACCACAGCAGGGGGCGATGGGCTGACACTAGCAGAACTGTCACGTCGAACTCTCTGCGAAATATGACTAAGTCCTTCTTTTCACTTGCAGGACAAGAGGGAGTATAACAGGTGGGAGACAGCCCAAATTGGCAGAGGCATCCCGGATCTTCGGCCTCTCTTGACAGCTGAGGTGGCGGCATTTGAATTAGCGGGGATCCAGGATGGCTGCTCAATAGCTGATGGAGAGACTGGAGTCTCCGCGCAGGGGAGTGAGCATTGCCTTCCTTCGATGTACAGTTCATTTCTGGAGACTCGCATCATACATGGTTGGCATGAAGAGATCTGCACAGCCTAACCCACATATATTTGTGGTCTCTTATGCTGGTCGGCATCCACAGGAGACTCAAGCAAAAGGGGGACATAATTCCACCTCTGAGGAGGATCTGCAGTCAGAGGATGCACTGTCACATGTCTCTCCTGCACTTCCACCAGCACAAATACTTTCACGTCCCTGGGAATCCTCTTGGCTGTAGAATCAAGGTCACAAACTGGTGAGAACACCTCACACGTGCCCGAGCAGCTGGCTGAAGCTGAGACAACCAAGGCCTCTGATAGTCAAAGGACTGTGGGTGGCCAGGTTCATGCTGAGCTCAGGGTGATGACGAGCCTCTGGTTTCAGAGTCTCTGGAGTTGCAGAGAGGGGTAAGGCAAAAGATTGCGGAGATGCCAGAGGCAATGATGGAGATCATCCATGCTATGAGTGCTACCATGTCTTGGGTATGTGACTGCATGACTTCTTCCATTGAGAGGTTGGTGACCCTGATGCAGTGCCAGATCCCACTAATGTGTACAGACCTGCACATCATTGCCTTCTACATGAGCTCAATGCAGCAGTGGCAAAGTGAGAGAAGAATAAGGCTCCTGGAGTCTTCTCCAGGGAGGTTCAAGTGAACATTGAAAGGGAGGAGGAGAGGCTGACCTTCACAGCTGGAAGGTCCCCTCAGGGTGCTCTGAGTATGGACAGCGACTCCTCAGCCCCTCTGCCAGTGAGCCCAGCTCCAGTAGCCGCGATGCCTGTGGAGAGTCCTGCACCAGTGCAGGAAACCCTCAGGCAGCCAGGGCCCACCAGGCCTCAAGCAGCTAGACCGGCCGCTGAAGTCATTATAAGCCAAGCGGCAGCATGATCAGCAGCCTGCCTCCAGCCTAGCTGCTAGCGGTGGGGTCACACCTGGTAAAAGCACTCATAAAAGTATAAAGAAAGCACCGAGAGACACTTGGTGTTTCTCAGGTGTTTGACATTTGACATTTGTTTACTCATAAAAGGTTCTTTTGTTTTTGTAAATTAACCTTCATTGTGGAAAAGTGATTATTCTGTCATGCATTAATTGTGAGCTGCTGACTTCACCCTCCCTCTTTAGTGAATGCCAGTGTAGGCACAGCCCTCATTTGAATAGGGTCTCCCATGGGCCATAGTAGGTGGTTCAGCTGGGCACTAAGCACAGAAGACAAATAGAAAGGAGGTGATAGACTGCTTGCATTGAGGTGAGTCTTTATTGTTTTTACTCCGAGAGGCCATCATGGTGACTGGAAGCGGGTAAGTATGAGATTGTCTCTTGCCTCCTTAGCCCATTGCTCAATAAGCCTGGCCTGCGGTGCAAGGGCTTCAACATCCGGTGCTGCCTGCTCATCTCCCAGTTGAATATTGATGTCAGGGTCAGTCCAGTAGCGCACATAGTCATGGCCTCTTATACAGGGCATTGGTCGCCTCCTTGATGCAGTGGTGAGCTGCTGCCTGGGAAACGCCACACATGTGCCCTGTGAATACTTTGAATGATCCAGATGCATAAAAGTTAATTGCTGGGGTGATCTTCAAGGCCACAGGCATAGGGTAACTACCAAATTCTGCAGGTCCCAACTCATCCTGCTTGAGGGCACATTAGTCGATGATGGCATGCCTGGAGAGTTGTAGTCTTCAGTGACAATGCCGCTCAGACATTTGGAGGTAGCTGATGCGAGTCCGGTACACACTCTGGTGCAGGTGGGCCCTTCTTGGCATGGCCAGCTGCTGCTGCTTGCGTCGTGGAGCTTCATGGGCAGGTGCAGCTGCCTCTTGGCTGTTCCTTCGTCAGAGGTGTTACATCATGCCATGGGGGTCCAAAAAGACAGGGTGTATAAGACCCATGCCAAGTGATCATTAGGCCTCCTATCGATGCAGAGATGACCCTGCCCTGGAAGCTGGTTCTTTGCTACTTCTCCCAGCAGACTCCCTGATGGCCCTCAGTGCCCATCCTTGCTGATAGCCGATCCTCTCACGAAACAGTTTGACCACCTGATACAGCCACCCAAAATCAAGCCCCCCACTCCCCCGTTCCTGTCCCACAGACCACCTGAGATCCAGCTCACCCGATACACTCACCCAAGACCCAGCCCACCCATGCAGAGCACGCAGCACTGTAGGCCGACAATGGCCTCCGCTCCCCCTCTTCCCCTTTGCGGTGCTGGTCATGGCTGCCTACTCATCATGAGGCCTTGCCTTTGGCTCGGAATCCGAAGGCACATGAGGGCCATTTGTCATCCACTTAATTCCAGGCCCCCCATTGAATCGCGATCAATTACATGCTAATGCATTAAAAGTAACTGTTCTACAATTTAAATTACATTCCCGTCGCAGTGGGGCAGCGATGCCACCTTGGTGCTTTCCCACCACTGACTAAATCTGGAACCAGCGTCACAATGTCGTATTTCTGTCCGACGCGTCCGACGCGATGCTCTGGTCCTCCATGTCTCCATTCCTGTTCCAAACAGACACACTAAATTCAGTCCCTTGTGTGCAACTGCAACGACAATCTTCTATTCTTCCAGTTTCTGGGTCTGAGGACTGCAAGGCTGAGCCTCAGCTCCAAACCTTTTTCTTCCTACAATGTCCCTGGTGTCTGCTAAAATATAATTGTGTTGGATATGTCAAATACGTTAAAAGTGTAGCTTTGCCTGAGCAGCATATCGTTTGAAGTATGAATGCTAATTTAATTCAGCATTTCCACTGGGAGAAAAGCTAGAATTTTGAAAGCTGCTTTGAACATTGAGAGCAATAATGTGACTGTAATACACTCCACATCATGCTATCATAATGAATTCATTTTTTTACTTTATATGCCATGTCTCAAGCTCACCTATGCAGCATAGAAATTAGCCATTGAATGGCAAGTATACAACTCATTATAAGTGGTAGACAAGCGCTTAATTATGATGGGATAGCTGCTATAATTCTCCCAACTAAGAACTTGGGTCACAGCTCAACTCCAGTAATGAGCTTCGTTCGTCTCCATTTTTTGACACCCACTTACAACAGTGTTCCTTTTCCCTGATGTCAGTTTAATGACCATACTAAGTGAATTTTGCTCAATCTGAAATGATAATTCGGAGTGAAAAAAAGTAAAGTTGAAGTCATACTTCAGTTGTAAGAGAATGCATAAAATGAATCGACTAACATATCCATTTGGTTGGGCTTTTTGCTTAGTTACTAAAGGTGAAGGTGCTACATTGGAGATAACTGGATGTCACACTTGGTTTGAATATGATTCTTTCATCATTGGAATTGAATTTGGAATTGAACCAGACTGACGGAATGAAAGCCCCCTCTCTCTGATAACTGGAACTTTCCGAAGTGAAATGAGTTCAGGCAGCGTGAACTCAGTTCCTTGTGGATGTGAATCATCAGCTCAAAACTGCTGATAATTAGCCACTAACAGGCACTAAATTGGCAGTCTCATTCAGACGGGCCATTAGTATCGCTGGTGTGGGAAATGCAGATGTCACACTGGTACAGTAAGGGGTGCTTTCCAAGGCTTGCTTCAGATATATAATTAGATATTGTATCAAGTATCGGAGAATGAATATTTTAACTAGTTCTTTGCCTGGTCAAAGAATGCTTGATGCTGGCTTTGGGTCCAAAGACTACAGGATTATTCCCAGATACACACATTCTTTTATTCGACAAGCACAAGGAATCAGCAAGACTTCAAAATAAATATGCATTTCAGATGGTACAGTGAAACCTTGCCAGAGTGTTCATATAAATCTCTTATAATAAGCTACTGGAATTTCTGCTATGGTTCCATGTTACATTACAGAAAAAATGCATATATTTGAGATTCTAAAAGCACTGTTGCTTCATGCCAAATAATTTAAATGAGTTCTCATCTTTGGTATGCTTCTGGCTTTCTCCCAACACCTTTACTCATATAATTGGCTGCTCCTCTGAGAATTAAGTTGGTCATAGCAAGTTAGAATTGTGTTGGTTTTGGTGAAATCACATTCAGACACATTGAAGAGACTCCAGATTATCCACTGATTTTCAAGCACCAATGTATAAACCAGCATAAAGATTACATCGTGGTACCTTAACCTCAGTTACCGGGAACGTAAACATAATTATAACATAGAAGGGAAGAAATTATACCATTTCAATAAAATTTAAATGGTCACCCAAATGATTATACTCCACCAAGCACCATAAACTCGAGTTCAGGTTGCAGCCAGGGAAGTTGGCTGCACTCGTGAAATGGTCAAAGGAGGAAGGATAAAAGCAAAATACTGCAGATGCTGGAAATCTGAAATAAAATCAGAAAGTGCTGGAAATACTCAGCAGGTCTGGCAACATCTGTGGAGAGAGAAGTTAGAAATGTAATAGGTTTTAAGCAAATAAAGCAGGGGTGGGGGCAAGAGAACAAAAGGGAAGGTGTTGTTAGGACAGAGGGCCAGAGGGATTAACTGACAAGGAGGTCATGGGCAAAGGCAAAGAGAGTGTGCTAATGGTGTGGTGAAAGATTAGCCCACTCTCTTTCCCTTTGCCCCATGACCTCCTTGTCAGTTAATCTCACTGGCCCTCTGCCCTATCAATACCTTCCCTTTTGTTCTCTTTTTCACCCACCCCTGCTTTATTTGCTTAAAACCTATTACATTTCTAACTGTTGCCAGTTCTGATGAAAGGTCATTGACCTGAAACGTTAATTCTGCTTCTCTCTCCACAGATGTTGCCAGACCTGCTGAGTATTTCCAACACTTTCTGTTTTTATTTCAAAGGAAGAAGGAGCCAGGCTTTCCTTAGCAACTTCGCTGAGTGACTTGCCAACTTTCTTACTGCGCCTAAAACTTATGTGATGGGGTTACCTCCACAGTTCATCCCATCATAATCTTACCAAAAAAGGTTTCCTCATTTTAAATTGCATTTTGGTGTCATGCAGGCCCCCACCTGCCAAGACTGAGGAATATTAATTTTTAATAAAATATTAATTTTAATCTGTAAGAAAGTGAAGAAAGAAATGGTTAAAAAAAACACCAAGGATCCTTGGCTGGAGAGACATTTTTTTGCATATTAACAGACAGTACTTGGAAAGGACAAAGGGGTTACCCCCCCTGCTCCAATTTAATCCACAATGGACTTTTGATTACCAGACATTGAGGGTGGAGGAGCTTGCATTCCAGGTTAACTGCTAAAATGGCCTAATACACACAGAAGACATTGTCAGACCAGTTTCATCACATGACTAACTGGCTGTTGCAGGAATTTGAACTTGCCACTGAGTTTTGAACTGGCAGAAAGCTCCTGGATTGAGAACATTTCTCTCCTGTCTGCTCTCATCTCTTTCTCACCAACTCTGGAATTCATTGAAGACACATGAACCCCAAGAGAGAGAAGTCTCTGACAGTGAATAAGGTTTAAGAAGAATACTGGGCTCCAATGAAAAGCAAGAATTGCCTACAAGCAAGGACGCTACAGTGAGCTCGAAGCACAGTAACAAGAAATTCTTCAGATATTGCCTCAAACCTCTCCACTTTATTTTTCTTCTGCTGTTTTCTTTCTCTATTTGCATGTGCGTATCGCGTATTCATGCTAGTGTGGGGTGTGTATCCATAGGCATTAACCAAATTAGAGTTTAAGTTTAAGTTTTAATAAATTTCACTTTTCTTCTTTAAACCGAAGAAAGCCTGTTTGTGCTAATTTCTTTGCCTTAATTGGAAAGCGGTGAACAAGCATTCACCAAAGGGGGAGCCCAAAACACTGTGTGTTTGAAAGAAATAAAACCCTGAAGGCTGAAAGGGACCCCTATACAGCTTTCTCACCTGGTCGTAACATTGCTCTTTACCCCTGCAGTGGCCTCATTTGCAGCCATTTGTCCATCTCTGATACGAATCCCCACAACTGGATATTCTAATTACTCATCAATTTTAGTATTCCTAACATGGAGCTGATTAATTGGAGTCAGGCAGGAAATTGCACTTCAGGGTTGGGTTGGATAGAAAGCTAGCTGCCTCAGGTTTGAAGTTATGTGCTACAACAAAAACCCTCTGCCTCTGTTAAACTTTAAGGTTAAAATTTCAGATGAACTGAAAGAAAAGTCAAAGCCTTTTTCTTGAAACTTTTTGGAACTCAAATTTGACTTCAGTAGTGGCACAGAATGAGCGAAGTGAATCGGTAGACTGTTGTACATCCCATCTGATTATTCTTTCTCCATTAACGATGGTCTGGAATTCCCTCCCTAAACCTCTTTGTCTCTCCACCTGTTTCTCCTCCATTAAGACACTACCTCTTTGAGCAAACTTTAAGTCACCTGCCCTAATATCTCCTCTAGCCTGGTATCCGTCATTGTTTGATTATACTTTTGTGTAGCGGGTTTGGACACAAGGTGCTATCTAAATGGTTGTTGTTATTTAGGGGGAAAGGGTTGCTTACAAGAAAAACAAAATGGATCCTGTTGGTGAGACACTCTGTAGAAAGTGGGTCATATTGCCCTCCTTTGTTGCTCATAGGTATCCTGTTTGTTGCTCTGTTTGAAGAGCTCATGAAGTATGCATATATTGCTCTGTCTTTTACCAGAGATCACACTTTTTCCTGTATTTCTTTTATACCTGTCCCACCTCTCCCTAGCTTGCGTGCTTGCCTGTTCTTTTCACCAATCTGGCTCCCTCTTGTCTCTTTGCCAACTGATCTGTCTTTGTAAATGGTTGTTAGTGCCACCATAGTCCAAGCCAGGGATCATTTACAGCTCTCCCAGACTCCCCTACACCTTATTCTCACTGTGGGGTAAAGGTTGATTTGACATTTTAGGAGAGACTGGGAAGGCACTACTCCCCAGGAACTGGGAAAACACTACTTCCCAGGAACATTTCTCTCACTGCAACAGCAAAAGATCCAGCTGATAGTGACAGAGGTAAATTGAGTGAAAGAACAAGTAGATTATATGGGAGAAGAAAAGGGGAGCATGTTGAGCTGGAATCGTTTAGACTATATTTTTGTTGTCATTTGTTGTATCCAATATTTAGGGTGAAACTGGTTACGTAGCAAGGCTGCCTCTTCATAGCTCTCAAGTAATTATAAAATACCCAGAAAATTTGTCTATTTCCTCTGGATGCCCTTTTCGTGCCTTATGCACACCTTATAATTTAAGGGTAGATGAGATGCAGTAATTGCAGCTGTAACATTAAACACTTTCATTCTTATTGTTTCACAGCCTATCAGCTAAGGAAATGTCGTCCTCCTGCTTCTGTACCAAATGCTGAAATATTCACTGAAGATGAAGAGTTTGAAATTGGTAATTGTGTTAACTATTTTTGGTGTAATTAATCACGTCCACTGATCTGAAGAGAGTCCTTTTTACCAATACATTCAATTTGTCACTCAGAGTGAAAATAACAAGGTTTGGCTCAAGCCTCGAGCGTCACTATATCTTGGTAGCTTCAGGCAATCAAATTAGGATTGAAGTATTTTTATTATTTAGAGAATGCAAATCCCCGGAGCCAAGCAATAGCCTCCTCATTTGCTGAGTTTAAGGTGATTAGGCTGTACCTTAGTCTGTAGGGTGGCTCTCTTCAGTAATGTGCCTCTCCACAAATGCATAAGGGGGTTTGTACTGAGGCCCCAACGGTGGAAGTTGGCTGCCCTGGAGCCCTGGCTTGTCCTGAACCTGTTTAGCAAGGACCACTCTCGCCATGGTAGATCAAAGCTTGCCATTCAATAGATGGGGTTTGTCACAAGGAACTGGTTAGTGACTTCCCGTGTTTCTTATTCTTTGATCCAAAGGATGTCTGCTAGTAAATTTTGCTTGGGAAGGTTGCTCCATATGGTGCGCCGAGATGGAAAGTGGGCAGTAGGTGGATTGAATGTCATTATGGAGTGGTAAGTGAGGTCTAGCACGGATGGTTTCAACCAGCTTGGGGGTTTTGGTCAATTGTTGGATGTGTGGGGGAGTGATGTTTTTGAGGACAGGGAACCAGGGGAGAGGTGTTGAGCGGAGGGTTCCAGTTATGATGCACTTGGTTGCATTCCATTGAGTATCAACAAGATGTGTGTGAGATGCCCTATGCCAGACAGGTGCACAGTATTCTACTGCTGAGTATGATGGGGTAAGTGCTGAGGTCCGGAGTGTTGTGGCAGCAGTGCCCCATGTAGATCCAGCAAGTTTGGTTAATAGGTTGTTTCTGGTTTTGACCTTTGCTGCTGTTTTCTTTAGATGCTCCCGGAAGGACAAAATCCTATCCAGAGTCACTGCCAAGTATGTTGGGTTGGGATCATGATTTAGTCTCTGACCATTCATGTAGATATACAATTTTTTTTGGCACTGCTATTGTAGAGGTGGAATACACTGGATATGGTTTTAGAGTGATTCAGTGTGAGAGGCCATGTGCTGTAGTAGTCCGTCAACTTTGTAATGTCTTCATTAAGGATCTGGTCCATGATGCAAAAGGATGGAGCTTGAGTGGCACAACATATGTCATCAGCATAGATGAACTTGTGTGACACGGTTGTTGGCAGATCATTTGTATGCATGTTGAACATTGTTGGGGCTAGCACTGAGCCCTGTGGTAGTTCATGGGCCAGTCTTCTCCATGCACTTCTCCCTTGTCCAAGATAGACTCTAAATTGTCTGTTGCGAAGGAGTGTTTCAACAACTTTCTTGACCCAGGTTGGAAGCACTCTGGACAGCTTTAGGAAATATTTAATGTCTCTTTATTTAGTTGCTTACTTGGAGAATCTGGCCCTAAAGATCTATAGACTTTTGATCCCAGTAGAAGTGCCTGAAAAACAAGGCCAAAAAACAAAGTGGAGGATGCCTGCTCTGAGGAGAAATGTTGAGGCTTCCTTGGAAACATTGGCACTGCTCCCATCAGCCCCCTTCATAAAGGGCCCAAAAATACATGGAAAATTTAATGACACAGTCCTGGATCCTCAAGCAAGATTTATGTCTGCTGACTGGCAGGCCAGTATGTCTTGTTTCAGTGCGCTGGCAAGGAAGCTCCCAGCCTGGGAGTCTGTCCCATTGCTTTTGGTTCCATTGTCTCTCCCCATTAGCTTCCCACAGGTGTGAACAGAAATTGTAAAATGTACTTTGTCTCATCCCTGATTCTGAAATCTCTCCACAGCACTGTGAACCTGGATTATGTATGCAGCATATCTTATGGCTGCTAGGTGATTTGGTCCTGGTCTTCACCAGAACTGCTATAGATCCAGCTGCCTTTGTCCAGGCCTCCTCTCCCATTCCCTCCTGTCTAGCTCCCACGAGCCTCCATTGTCCGGTTCCGCCCGGCCTCTCCTGTCCAGCAACCCATCAGGTCTCCCATGTCTGGTTCCCACCACTCCCCCCAGGTTCCCATGTCCGGCACCCCCCCCCCCCACCCCCAAGGTTCCCATTTTTGGCACCACCCACCCCCACGTCTCCAAGGTCTCTCATGTCTGACTCCCCCCCACCCCCACAGGTCTCCCATGTCCAGCTCTCCCCCCCCCGCCGCCTCCCCCCGCAACCCTCAGGTTCCCGTGTTTGGTTCTATCCCAGCCTCCCCTGTCCAAATGCCCCCCCCCCCGCCTCCCCGCCAGCCTGGTCCCCCCTGTCCGGTTTCCTCACCCCAGTTTTCCCCCATCCGGTTCCCCCCAGCCCCTGTCCAGATTCCGCCTCCGGACTACCCTGTCCGAATCCTCCGTCTGGATCTCCCACGTCCAGTTTTCCCCCGGCCGCCCCTGTCCGGATCCCTCCCTCTGGGTCTCCCCTGTCCGGTTCCTCCCTGGCTTTGGCTGCCTGGTTCTCCCCAGCAATGCCCAGACCAGTTCACAATGGTCTCTCCGATCTGGCCATGGCCACCCCCACCCCTGCCCCAGCCTCTCTGTCCAGCCTGTGCCCTCCATCCAACACCTCTCTCTCTCTCTCTGATGGCATAACTGAGATAAGAACTCTCCAAAGCAGGGACTGGGAGGAAATCACTTTTCAAGCCCATGGCCTACAGTTCCAGTGAAAGCCATGTGATACGTAAACCCCCACCATCATCTAGGTGACAGTGTGGGAGGATGATGTCCATGAGAATCCATTGAAAAGATTTAGGCTGGCATTCACAAAAAATGGACAAGTATTTGTGAGATATTCTCCATTTTCTTTGCTTTGTCTATGTCCTCTGCATAAGCTCTTCTGCTGTTCTATACACCAAGGTGACATTATCAAGTACCAGTGCATTCCTGGATTTATGCTGATTGGAAATGAAATATTAACATGTCGTCTGGGAACACATCTCCAGTTTGAAGGACCACCTCCATCCTGTGAAGGTACATATAGAGAAACTACTATTGGAATAACAGTGAGAACTGCAGCAGGAACGAATTGTAGGTGCAGTTGAATTTTACCTCTGATGTAACTCTAGAAGTGATGGCTTGTTGTTTATTTTATTTCGAATTTATTGATTTTTTTGTTGTTTTGCCTGTAATAGCAGCTGCAGTTGAGTAACCCACTGGCTCACACCTGCGACTCTTGCACAGCATCCCTGCCGTTTTACATACACGCTCGCCATGGGCTCTTCCATCCACTGATTTAAATTGGTTTCATTAATTTGTAATTAGAAAGGAACTGGAATGCCAATCAAATAGTATGAAATCTTGAACAGGTTAAAATAGACAATGTAACAGGACCGACCATTAGTGACGGAGTGAGCAACGTATCCATGCCAATGCATAACAGGAATGACAGCACCATTGCTAATTGTGAGGAGCATAACCAGATAAGTATACAATGAGCTAAGAGTGGCATTACTCACAGTGAGGAGCATATCCAGCCCTGTGTATATATCAGGGCTAACTACACCATTGCTGACTGTAAGAGGGGTGCATCCGGATCTGTATATAAAGGACTGAATGTATGAGGGGTGTATACAGACCTGTATTTAAAGGACTGAATGTGTGAACGGTGTATAGAGATCTGTATAAGTGTGGACATTGGTCCTGCACCTCAATTTCGAAATGTACATGTTGGTTGCATATCCAGATTTTTCATGTGTGGATTTGACTTGAGATTATTTGCAAGCTATGCCTCATAGAAGAAAAGTGAACTTTGAAAGTGCATTTCAGACATGCTGTCTAATATCATACGGTGCTTTATTTATCTGTGAGGTCTCACATTGATTTTCAGCTATTTAAACTGCAAAACTGCTTTGTGCTTGCTGCCTTTATAGAAGTTAGCTCAGTGTAACATCTGAAAACACCACTTTGAAACATACAAACATATGAATTAGGAGCAGGAGTAGGCCACTCTGCCCTTCGAGCCTGCTCCGCCATTCAATAAGTTCATGGCTGAACTGACGACTCTTCATTTCCACCTACCCCCGATAACCTTCCACCCTTTCACTTATCAAGAATCTATCTACCTCTGCCTTAAAAATACTTAAAAACTCTGTTTCCACCCCCTTTTGAGGAAGAGAATTCCAAAGACTCATGACCCTCTGAGAGAAAAAATTTCTCCTCATCTCTGTCTTAAATGGCTGACCCCTTATTTTTAAACAGTGACCCCTTGTTCCAGATTCTCCCACAAGGGGAAACATCCTTCACACATCCACCCTGTCAGGACCCCTCAGGATCTTACATCTTTCAATCAAGTCGCCTCTTACTCTTCTAAATTCCAGCAGATACAAGCCTAGTGTATCTAACCTTTCCTCATAAGACAGCCTGCCCATTCCAGGTATTAGTCTAGTAAACCTTCTCTGTCCTGCCTCCAACGCATTTACATCCTTCCTTAAATAAGGAGACCAGTACTGTACACAGTACTCCAGATGGGGTCTCACCAATGCCCTGTATAGCTGAAGCATAACCTCCCTACTTTTGTGTTCAATTCCCCTCGCGATAAGCGATAACATTCTATTAGCTTTTCTAATTACATGCTGTACCTGCATACTAACCTTTTGCGATTCATTTGCTAAAACACCCAGATCCCTCTGCATCTCAGAGCTCTACAATCACTCACCATTTCGATAATATGCTTCTTTTTTATTCTTCCTGCCAAAGTGGACAATTTCCCACTTTCCCACATTATACTCCATTTGCCAAGACTTTGCCCACTCACTTAACCTATCTATGTCCCTTTGTAGCCCCCTTATGTCCTCTTCACAAGTTACTTTCCTACCAATCTTTGTGTCATCAGCAAATTTAGCAACCATACCTTCGGTCCCTTCATCTAAGTCATTTACATCAATTGTAAAAAGTTGAGGGCGCAGCACTGATCCCTGTGGCACACCACTCGTTGCATCTTGCCAACCAGAAAATGACCTATTTATGCCTACTCTCTACTTCCTGTTAGCTAGATCTTCTATCCATGCCAATATGTTACCCCCTACACCATGAGCTTTTATTTTATGCAATAACCTTTGATGTGGCACCTTATCAAATGCCTTCTGGAAATCTAAGTGCAATACATCCACCGGTTTCCCTTTATCCACAGCACATGTAACTCCCTTAAAGAACTCCAATAAATTGTTTAAACATGCTTTCCCTTTCACAAAATCATGTTGACTCTGCCTGATTACCTTGAATTTTTCTAAGTGCCCTGCTATAACCTCCTTAAGACAGATGTTAAGCTAACTGGCCTGTAGTTTCCTGCTTTCTGTCTCCCTACCTTTTTGAATAAAGGAGTTACATTCACTATTTTCCAATCTAACAGAACCTTCCCCAATTCTAGGGAATTTTGGAAAATTAAAACTAACGCATCAACTATCTCACTACCCACTTCTTTTAATACCCAAGGATGAAGTCCATCAGGACCCGGGGACTTGTCAGCCCGCTTTTTTCAGAATCAAATCAGAACAATTTGTTCAGTACCACTTCCCTGGTGATTGTAATTTTCTTGAGTTCCTCCCTCCCTTACATTTCCTGACTTACAGCTAGTACTGGGATGTTACTTGTATCTTCAATAGTGAAGACTGATGCAAAATATCTGTTTAATTCATTTGCCAACTCCTTATTATTCATTATTAATTCCCCACACTCACTTTCTATAGGACCAACACCCACATTGTTAGCTCTTCTTTAAATATCTATAGAAACTCTTACTATCCGTCTTTATATTTCTAGCTAGCTTTCTCTCGTACTCTAATTTTACTTTCCTTAGCAATCTTTTAGGCATTCTTTGCTGTTTTTAATATTCTGTCCAATCCTGACCTGCCTTCCATCTTTGCACAATTATAGGCTTTTTCTTTAAGTTTAAACTATCTTTTACTGTTTTAGTTAACCAAAGATGGCAGGTCCCACCCTTGGAGTTTTTTTTTCTCGTTGAAATGTATCCTGTGTATTCTGAAATATCCCCTTAAATGTCTGCCACTGCATCTCTATTGACCTATCCCTTAACCTGATTTGCCGGTTCACTTTAGCTAGCTCTGCCATCATGCCCTCATAATTGCCATTATTTAAGTTTAAAATACTGGTCTTGGACCCACTCTTCACTCCCTCAAACTGAATGTAAAATTCAATCATATTATGATTGCCACTACCTATGGACGCCTTAACTATGAGGTAATTAATTAATCCTATCTTGTTGCACAATACCAGATCTAGTATAACTTGCTCTCTGGTTGGCTCCAGAACGTATTGTTCCAAGAAATTATCCCGAAAACATTCTATGTACTCCTCATCTAGGCTACCTCTGCCCATCTGATTGTTCCAGTCTATATGCAGATTAAAATCCCCCATAATTATTGCTGTACCTTTCTGACAAGCTGCCATTATTTCTTCCTTTATACCCCATCCTACAGTGTGGTTAATGTTAGGTGACCTGCACACCACTCCCACAAGTCACTTCTTGCCTTTATGATTTCTCATCTCTATCCAAACTGCTTCAAATCCTAGTCTCCTGAACTCAGGTCACCCCTCTCTCTTGCACTAATACCATCATTAATTAACAGAGCTACTCCTCCACCTTTTCTTAGCTTTCGGTCCTTCCTAAATGCCATGAACCCATCAATATTCAGATCAATATCCATGTTGTCCTGCAGCCATGTCTTTTAATGACTATCAGATCGTACTTATTTATTTCTATTTGCGCTTTCAGTTCATCTGTTTTGTTTCGAATGTTAAGTGCATTCAGATACAGAGCCTATGGTTTGGTCTTTTATTATTTTTGTAACATCTAGCCTTATCTGTTGATTTACTCTTAGATTCGTACACTCTGTCCCTTCCTGTCATAGTCTGTTTATCATTTTCCATATTAATACCTTTCTCTCTTGCCTTGTCTCTACTCCTTGATTTACCACATTTTCCCAAATTTGATCCCTTGCCCCCACTATTCAGTTTAAAACCCTCTCTACTTCCCCAGTTTTGCAGCTCGCTAGAACACCGGCCCCAGCACAGTTCAGGTGTAGACCGTCCCAATGGTTCAGCCATCACTTTCCTCAGTATTGGTGCCATTGCCTTACAAACCGGAACCCACTTCTACCACATCAGTCTTTGAGCCATGCATTAATTTCTCTAATCTTATTTGCCCTATGCCAATTTACACGTGGCTCAGGTAATAGTCCGGAGATTATTACCTTTGAGGTTCTGCATCTTAATTTGGCGCCTAGTTCCTCATGCTGACTATGCAGAACTCTTTCCTTGTCCTGCCTATGTTGTTGGTATCTACATGGACCACAACGACTGGATCCTCCCCCTCCCACTGTAAGTTCCTCTCCAGCCCTGAGCAGATGTCCCGATCCCTGGCACCGGGCAGGGAACACAGCCATCTGGACTCTTGTTCTTTGCTGCAGAGAACAGTGTCAATCCCCCTAACTATACTGTCCCCTACTACCATTACATTTCTTTTTCTCCCTCCAATTGAATGGCATCCTGTACCAGCATTGCCACTTTCTTATTTTAAGTCACCTGTACATTAATGGGATGAACAAAAGAAGGATGACTGTCCTTCCCCTTTGTCAAGGCAGGAACCAAGGCAGCACAGAGGGTATTGTGAGATGCAGTGAAGAGAAAACCATTATTCATTGCACAACATCACCACCTATTGTCAGGCAACAAGAAATGCTTAAAGAAAATAAATCTTGTGCTGAGCGAATGTAAGAAGATTCAATG
This sequence comes from Heterodontus francisci, assembly GCF_036365525.1. Taxonomy (NCBI): domain Eukaryota; kingdom Metazoa; phylum Chordata; class Chondrichthyes; order Heterodontiformes; family Heterodontidae; genus Heterodontus; species Heterodontus francisci. The sequence continues at coordinate 28,670,296 of NC_090401.1, forward strand.
GAGGAAGGTTTACCAGTAACTCTTGTTATGCACAGTGGAGATTTCTCTCCACGGAGACTGTCAAAGAGGGGAACAACCAAGATGAGGGGAATGGGAACTCCAAACCTGAGTGGGAGTAAAAGGATCATTAATGCTACTCATCATCCTTTCAGAAACACCAGGGGAAATGTTATGTTCTTGGCAGGTTTGGAGGCGGGGAGACCATAAAATTGGGTGGGATGATGGTGAGGGCACAGGGCTCCCACCACCATCCTGTCTGTGCCAAAATTTAGTCCAGGGTGGGAAGGCCTGTGAATGAACTTCCTGCCCCACCATCAATTGAGGCCCTTAACTGGGCAATTAATAACAATTAAGTTTCTCTTCCTGCCATAGCCACAATTAACTGTGCAGCGGGAGTCCCTGTCACCGCACAGGAAGCACAACATGAAAAACCATGTGGGCTGTTTCCTGGCTCTGGGGGAGGGGGCTCCCTAGTTATAAGGCACAGTGCCTGAACAAGGGACCCAGCATCGGAAAAGGGGGAGCCCACTGAGAGCCACTGTCCTGCAGTCCCCTCCCCACAACCCCCACGCCACGAGACTCCTCTCGTCCTGACCCACCTGAGGCCTGGGTCCAGCGACACCCCTCAGCCTCCAGTAGGTGGCACTGCAGCTGCTGGCTTCTGATTGGCCAGTAGCTCTCCAAGGGCGGGACCACCAACAGCCTGGTCCTTGATCCTGTAGAAGGCCCACCACTATCCACTTAAGTGCCTGATTTGCACTAGATTCAGCAGGCCTTCTGGAGAAGAGGCGATGCGGGGATCTCAGCATCGCTTTTTCCATATATTGAGACCTCCGCCGCCAGAATAAAATCCCAGCCACAGGTAAAGTTTAGTACTCCTTTTAATGTTGTATTTTAGAGGATGTAGTGATAGCACACAGCCTCTGACACTTGATTCAGATCCATTCCTCGCCACAGACTATAAGAATTCTATATAAAATTAATCTGAGCTGTCCCAGTTTAGTTTCTCAAAGGCCCAAGTATGCACTTCAGGAAGTTCCTTTACTCAGCACTAAATAGCTAGCAGTTCAGTGTTACAAAGACGGGTTAGAATTGGAAATGGAAAATTTGCATTGATATAATGTGAGGATAAAAGCCCTATGTTGAAGAGTACAAGGAGCTTTACTGTGTGCCTGGCCTGTGCCTTATCTAACCTGGAGTGCCTGATCCTGATGGGAAATCAAGAAGGGGTTGTTCAGTTGAGGATAAAATTTCAACAAATATATAAACAAAACAATTATGTTCCAAAAAATAGACAAGTGTGTAGCTTAATCTCAAAATGTGTTGCAAATACATGATCTCTTTACCATCTCTCTCAGTCGAAATCTTTAGAGTTGAGACAGAATTTGACTTTGTCGATTCTCCATCTCAAATGTAAGTGGCCATTGTCTCAGTGGTTGATTCATTTCACTAAAAATTAGCTACTGATACAATCCATCTGTTATTAAAAGAGTTGAGTGCTTTGAGTGAATATCGAGGTGAGCTGTCATTTCCCATCGATCTACGATCAAACCCTGGGTTGGGATTGATTCCACTCATTTTCTTCAAGGACATTTTTAACCGGCATGACTTTGTAAAGAATTGCCTAAAAATAATTGAATTACCTGAATACCATAACTAGTTTGTCACCGATTGCAATGTAATAAAAACAGCTGGATCAACATGCAGGAAAATAATGATTTTTTTTAATTGTTCTTTTTCATGGAATGTGGGTGTCGCTGGCAAGGCCAGCATTTGTTGCCCATCCCTAACTGCCCTTTCCTTTTGAGTGGCTTGCTGGGCCATTTCAGAGGGTAGTTAAGAGTCAACTACATTGCTGTGGGTCTGGAGTCACATGTAGGCCAAGCAGATTTCCTTCCTTAAAAGACATTAGTGGACCAGATGGGTTTTTTTTTAATGACAATCAATGATAGTTTTATAGCACTGTTACTGATACTGTCAGTTCCAGATTTTTATTAATTCATTAATTGAAATTAAATTCCACCAGCTGCTGTGGTGAGATTTGAACCCATGTCTTCAGGGCATTAGCCTGAGCCTCTGGATTGCTAGTTGAGTGACATTGCCACTATGCCACCGCACTGGAATATGGATGTAAATTTTTGTCTTTGATGAGAGGTTTACATGCTGAGAGCCGAATATCAGATGTTCGAGTATATACCTGAATTCCCAATCTCTGCTCGTGTTCCTACAAAACATTTACCCCATGGTTTCAGAAGAACTCAACTGATGTATGACTTTTGTGCTGTCTGCATCAGCAGACATAGGGACATTAAGTGCATGCAGGGTAACATAGAGGTGACCTTGGCAGTGTCACAGTAATATGCATTTTTCAATCTACTAAGTGGCTTGGTAACAGGAACATATTTAATAGTCTTGTAAAATATATAATGAAGATAACCATAGAACCGTAACTCTTGCTCTGACTTGGCAATTTGGAGAGAAAGCTGGGTGCTCAAGAAAAATGGTGTCTGACTCCTTAGATTTTTGTTCTTTACTTCATATGGTAGTTCAGTAAAGGCACAGGGTAGTAACAAATATCAGCAATTTTGCTGCTTAACATAACTTAATTTCAGCAACTTTGCCAAAGTTTATATTGGGCAATGCCAGTAATATTCAGACAATCTCATTCAACAATTTTACTGTGGTCTGGTTTTTACGTGGTTGGTAGAACTCTTCCTTTCTTTCTCTTTCTCTCTTTGGGCAAAATGTTCCCAGCCCCATGGAGGCAGGTCTGAAGGTGAGACCAGGGCTGAATTCTGTAGGCACGCCGCACATCATGGCAGTGCACATCGAACTTGGCAGCCTTCAGACCCGAAAGCGCTGTCGCTGCGCCCCTGTGGTATTTCACGTGGGGGCTCATTTAAATGGAGGGGGCAGAGCGGCCACCCCCAATGACGTAGAGGGGGTGGCTTCTTCGTCCTCAACAACGTCGTCTGGCGCCATTTTTAAAGGGCTTCAGGCCCTTCGGCCTCATTAAAAGTTTTAAAGTGGCAGAATGGTTAAAAATGCAGGTATACATTTAATCACATTTTCAATTCCCTGTCCCACACCCCCAATAAGTAACATTCTCCCCCCGAAAAAAGTTTTATTCTGGTTCTGAACTTCCCCCCCCCCACCCCCGCCAACAAACTTAATAACCATTGCCGCTCAACCCCTTCCCACCATCCCCACACCCAATAGAAAAGGTTTGTCCCGCTCACTCCCCCCCCACCGATAATTTCATTCCTTCCCCCCCATCCCCACTACTGTCTCGCCTCACAACTCCGTACAGAGTTCCGAAGGCCCGAGAGTTGTGGCCGACGGCCAGAAAATAGGTATGGGATGGCCGCTGGGACCAGGTAAGTTAATTAGCATTTGTTTTTTTATTAATTTTAATATTTAAATGAAGGCCCCGTTGCCAAGCTGCGGTGGGGGGGGATGCAGGTGTGGCGGGGGGCCGCACCAAGGCCTCGCCGCCTCTGGTAAATGCGACGGGGCCTTCTCGGCGTCGTGGCTCGTGGTGGGCCACTCCCGCACGTATTTTACAGGCCCCCCCACACCATGACCCCCAACATCGAGGGGCTGGTAAAAGTGATTCCTGGAAGTGAAACCAGAGATGAGGGAGTCAGGCCAGATATGTTCCTGCCTCTGGATGATCTTACCCGGCAGCATCGGGTAACCAATTAGTCCAATTAAGTTCTTAATGAGTGGAAGACACTGCCAGAATCTTCTGGGCTTGGGAGCATATGCCCACTGATTGTGGAGCCCGGCAGCTCCATGGAGGTGGCCTTTCGACGACAGGCTGGGTGACCATTGGAGCGCCAATGAGGCGGCCACGGGGATGAAAGGCTGCACCCCCAGCCAACACCTCTGGAAGGGTTTCCCCTCTACATCAATGCTTTGGGTCTCTCTATTTTCAGCATTTCATTCACACTTCCAAGGGCGCCTCAATTTTGATCTTTTGCGATCTTTTAACTGCCTCAGCAGCATCTACTTCTCCCAGTGGGGCTGCTGGTTGTCCACAGCTGCGAGCCCTCTGATTGCGCCTGTAGCCTCAGGAACCTGCCTGCTATTCTTAAATGGATAGTCTCCCAGAAAACCACGCCAGCGTATGCATTACAGACCCGTGAGGTGTTAGGACCCGGAAATGGTTCTGACACCTGAAAATAATCTCCCGGTGGAAGATTTTTGCCCATTTTCTCTCCCTCTGTCTCTCTCAGTGTATTGCTCTCTCTGTTACTCTTATCTGTCTCTCTTTTTCTCTGCTCTCTCCCCTTCTCTCTTTCAGAATGTATTTCTCCCTGCTACTGTCTCCATTATCTCTCTCTCTCAAGTTCAACCCCTTGTCTGTTTCTCCTCTGCTGTGTCTCTTGTTACTTTGCTCTCTCTCTCTCTGTTCCAGTACTGATTTGGAGGAGTAGTTTAATCAAGTCAATTGTTATCAGATCTCCTCTTAACCTTCGTTCTTTTAATAAATGGAGCCTTCGTATCTCTGTTCTCCCATCATAACCAAAGTTTCTCACCTCTGCTATTATCTAAATTAACCATTTCTGCACCTTCTTCAAGGCCTTGACATCCCTTTTTGTCTCCATTTCTCTTCTTTCTGTATGCTTATAGGAACATAGGAACAGGAGTAGGCCATTCAGCTCCTCGAGCCTGTCCCGCCATTCAATGAGACCATGGCTGATCCGTGGCCTAACTCCATATACCTGTCTTGGGCCCAAATCCCTTAATATCTTTGCTTAATAAAAATCTATCTATCTCAGATTTAAAATTAACAACTGTTCTAGCTTCAACTGCTGTTTGTGTTTGAGTTCCAAACCTCTACCACCCTTTGCGTGAAGAAGTGCTTCCTAACATCTCTCCTGAACGGCCTGTTCCTAATTTTTAGACGATGTCCCCTAGTTTTAGAATCTCCAGCCAGTGGAAATAGTTTATCTTTATCTAGCCTGCCTTTTCCTGTTAATATCTTGAAGACTTCGATCAGATCACCCTCTAAATTCTAGCAAAAACAGGCCTAATTTCTGTAATCTCTCCTCTGTAATTTGACCCCTGTAGTCCAGGTATCATTCTTGTAAACCTACGTTGCACTCCCTCCAAGGCCAATATATCCTTCCTAAGGTGTGGTGCCCAGAACTGCTCACAGTACTCCGAGGGGTCTAACCGGGGTTTTGTACAGCTGCAGCATAACCTCTGTGTCTTTATACTCCAATCATCTGGTTATAAAGGCTAGCATTCCATTAGCCTTTTTGATTATTTTCTGCACTTGCTCGTGGCATTTTAAAGATCTATGCACCTGAACCCCCAAGTCTCTTTGGACATCCACTGTACTTAACCTCTTCCCATTTAGAAAATACCCTGCTCTGTCCTTTTTTGGCCCAAAATGGATAATCTCACACTTGCGCGCATTGAAATCCATCTGCCACAGTTTTGCCCATTCACCTAGTCTGTCAATCTCTCCTTGCGATTTTATGCTATCATCTAGACTGTCTACAATGCCGCCTAACTTTGTATCATCAGCAGATTTGGATATATGACTAACTATGCCATCATCCAAGTCGTTAATGAATAATGTGAATAATTGAGGCCCCAACAATACTATCACACTCTGTTTCTCAAAGAGATGTAGGCAAATGTTCGCCTAAATAAATGGACAGCAAAGACAACTTGTTCAAACTGTTCTGATGCTCTGGGCTCTGCAGTGTGAGCGTGGACCTTTGGTTGTGGATGTGGAGATTAGATGACAGAGCACACTGACCCATCTATTTAAACAGCAAGTTTTATACATAACTTTGCCTTGATGAAGAGGTCTCCATTTCAACAATTGTCTTGATAAATTAAACTAAATCAAGTTACCTACTGCCCAAAAATCTTGAACATATTAGTTAAAATCCAAGTCAAGTTTAGCTTTTATCATCATTTATGTTGTCTTTCGTTACTTTCCTCTAAATTTTGTTTTATTTCCCAATTTATTTCTCTTTCTCCTACTTTTCCTCAGGCCTCTTTCCATTGTTTTATTTCCTTCTTTTATCTCTCTCTCCTCTATCCACTATTTTTCAGTGCCACATCTCTCCCTCCACCTTCCTCTGCTTTTTCCTTACAGCCACAGTCGGCCATACAGTCTGAGACTTGAGCAATCCGCCCACTTGCTGGCAACAGAGGTTGCCTGTATATCCAATAATTAAAAGCAAGACGTCCAGGCGAGTCACACTGTAAACTACTTCTGTGATGTTGCTGCTCTGTCCCTCAAGGTACACTTGACACATATGCTTTGTGAAGGTAACAGGCAGTTAAACACTAAAGACAGGATCTAACTATTTAATCATTAGTTGATATAGCTTGTCATTTACCATATTCCTGCCTATGCTGGGTTCACCGTAAACCCCCACAGATTTCTGCCAGTTGAGCAACCCAAGCTCAGACAACTCTGCATCCACAGCTGAAGGTCCATACTGGTACTGCATAGCCCAGTGCCAGCACAGCTTGAACAAGATGTCTTTGCAACTCTTTTATTTCGGTGAACATTTCCCTACACCTCTTTGAGAAAGAAAATGAGTGCGGCAGTATACAGAAAGAAGCGAAAGGGAGGGAAAAAGGGACGCCAAGGCCATGGAGAAAGTGCAGAAAAAGTTAACTTAGATAATACCAATGAAGAGAAGCTTTAGTTTGAAAGGAGACCAGAGATAATATGGCTCTATTCATTAAAAGAAAGAAGGTTAAGAGGAGATCTGATAGAGCTGTTCAAAATTTTAGTGGTTTTGATATGATAAATTGGGGGAATCTATTTCCACTGGTCAGAGCTTCAACAGCTAGAGAGAAAAAAAATTAAGATCATCATTCAAAGAAGAGACGTTAGGAGTTTTTTTTTTAAATGCTAAGGGTTCTTAGAACATGGAATGCTCTACCAGAAGCAATGGTGGAAGCAGACTCCATTATAGCTTTTAAAAAGGAAATTGATAAATAATTGAGGAAGAAGAATGGGATAAGGTCTGGGGCAAAGGCCACGGCAGAGGTACAAAGTGGGTAGATCATTACAAGAGCTAGCATGGGCTGGTCTTCCTTTGTGCTGTAAAATGCTACGAATCCATGAATAATAGGTCTTCAATCTCTACTCGGAATAGTTGCAAGAAAAAGTAAAATGAGGAGAGTGATTCATGAAGGTCACAGGTCTCCATTTTACAACTACTCCCTGGGACCACTTCATATGATGTAAAAGCGCCTTGAGATGCATTTGGTGTGAGGTAGGGCAGCGTTGAACAAATAGTTAGTGAACAATTCAGAATGTATCATTATAAATAAACCATTAGTGCTCACTCACTCCACTGAACAGAGAGTCCATATGGCCAGTAACAACTGTCAATGCCATTATTTAGTTGAACAGAGCATACTTATTTGTGCTGCACTATGTATTTTCTATAACTACTGCTGACTGTGCAGTATTTGTAGCAGTCTCAGAACAAAGCACACAGAAGCTGACAATGAGTTTTGATCTGTGGTGCAGAATGAACTTGAACTCAGTGTCTGAAATAATGTCAGGTCTGGAAATTGAAAATGCCGTTTGGATGTGATTACTGCTGCAGCAGCAGGGGTACCTTAAGCTGTGAAAAAATGATACCACCTGACATGAAAATGGACTGAGAACCAATATACCTATAGCAGGAATGAGGTGTGATGTATACTCACACTATATTCACATTATTACTGTTCTGCTCAGGAAAGTACAATTGTTTTTTTCTGTGGGTTACCTTGCAATGTTACAACAGTTTTCTTCCTTTTACTGGTCCCCTCTTACATTTTGGCAAGTGGCTGCTAGCCCTCCACCTATTCAGCTGCCAATAAATAAAAGAGGAAAGAAAGACTTGCATTTATGTTGCACCATTCATGAGCTCAGGATGTCTCAAAGCGCTTTACAACCAATTAAGTACTTTTTTTGAAGTGTGGTCACTGTTGTAATGTGGGAAACGCAGCAGCCAATTTGCACACAGCAAGCTCCCACAAACAGCAATATGATAATAACCAGGTAATCAGTGTTATTAGTGAAAAGTTAGTTCAGGGATTAAGATTAGCCAGGACACTGGGGAGAACTCCCCTGCTCTTGCTCAGATTCATGCCATGGGATCTTTTACGTCCACCTGAGAGAGCAGATGGGGCCTTGGCTTAATGTCTCACCCGAAACACGGCATCTCCAACAATGCAGCAGTCTCTCAGTACTGCACTGGAGTATCAGCCTAGATTTTGTGCTCAAGTCTCTCGAGGGGGATTTGAACCCACAACTTTCTGACTCAGTGGCGAGAGTAAAATGTACAAGGGTGGCCTGGGGATGAGAGAGTTTCTTATTTTCCCCATGGATCACTCTCTGGAATCTACCTGTCCTCTGCTGAGTGTCTCCCTCAGATTTTTTTTAGAGATTAGTAACTCAGTCAGCAAGAAATTGAATCTGCATCAAACCAATCCATGGGCTAAATTTGGTGACTTAAATAAAAATACAAAATGCAAGTGAGCATTTTAATCTGCTCAAGCTCCCTTATTCCTGCATAAAGTACATTGCAACATGTGTCATTTGAATTATTTCATTAAAACCATATTGATGAAAATGATGCAAGTATACCCTTCCTTCGTTCACTATACAGTCAGAGAGCCACTATATTGTGAAAATGTAACAGATGATGCTTGGCCCTGCTTGGCTCATTTCAATGTTCATGGTATCGGTGACCTTTTGGAAAACGAAGCTGGCCTCAGAATTCAATAAGCCCGCGATCTTTTGAAAGTATCTCTGACCTGTCTTGCAGACGGGAGTGCATTTACCATAGATTAATGTAATACAGTGTAAAGTGACCTCATGGCATCTTTAAAATTACAATGTCCTCGAAAAGCAAAAATAAAAGTCATTTTTCAGGGTACTGAGGATTGCTTTCATTGAGTAATAAGGTTCAATATCTTTTCAGATCGGTGTGGTGTTTGCTGGGGCAGCATTTTTATGTCGAGCCCAATTTTGCTGCAGCACATGTCTGAACTGAATACAGATTGTAGAGTTTAAACAATGAGTGTATATTAAAATAAGCCTCTAAAAGTTCTTATCTCATGGATGATGTGAGTTAAAGAGTCATCCGATAGTAACATCAGTCTTCACCATTTTGCAGCACTGACAATCAATATTTGTTAATACATTTGATATGGGCATTAATCTTTACATTAGAAAGTATGAAGTTTTAACAAAGCTTCATGTCTAAGCATAGAAGTGTTTCACATCATTTACAGTGAACGGAAATCAGAAGAAATGACATCTGTTCATTTCCCCTGTGATTCTTGGAACTGGCCTGCAACAAACTGGGTGTGCTGCCTCTGCACAGTTGGCGATCTGACTATTCAGAGTTGCACTATTACAGAATGAATCTGTCTGCCCAAGAAGTCATTGCCAGGATTGCTCACCTTTCATGTGAAATAGCTGGCATCCAGTGTTGGCTTTGTGTACAAATGTTGCAGTGATTTAGAGATCTTCGTTCCTCAAAAGTAAGGACATCAGGAATGTATAATTTACTGCACTCATGTGAAAAAGACCATTGAAGACGTTTCTTGACAATTTTCTTTTTCACATTCGCGGCCCAATGATGATGTGATGAAATTCTGTCTGTAATTGATATTTTGGTCATGTGACTTTCAGCACACTGCCCAATGAACGAGATCCACACAGATTCCTCAGGAGTCATCTTGAGTCAAGGCTTCCCAGGAAATTATCCACATTTTCAGACCTGCTCATGGATTATTAAGGTGGATCCAGGCTTCAACATCACACTTCTAATCGAGTTCTTCCAGAGTGAAAGACAATTTGATGAACTGGAAATATTTGACGGTAAATAAATATTCATATTTAATAACCCTAATTTTAACATTGACCCACTCTATACATTGTACATGTATCTTTTTATAACAGCAGCCTTATTTAGTTCTCCTTACTCCCTCCTCTCCTGTAAGGAATGACTTCAATCTGAGATACAGTTTCATAGACATTGTTAGCTCTCCATTACATCACTCATGTTCTGTGAACCCAGATGCTAGATGTTGCTAGGCTGTTGAACTTGCAGGAGCCATCACAGAAAAGTTTGATCCTCACCTTATCCATACATATACACTCAGCAGTGGGGTCCTAGTTATTCTTTTCCCTTCATTCCCCTATGCTGACCAGTAAGAGGCTGATTGCAACCCTACTGAGCCACTCTGCTTGATATCGGCAAGGACCAGATATCGATCCTGGGATTTCCTGGTCATTAAACCCCCTACCACTCTGTGCAGTATATTTACTTACAGCCTTCTAGGAGAATTTGATCTGTTTGCAACAATATATAGTACTGACAGAGTGTACGAGTACTTGAAAATGTCCTTTATATCCTTTTTATTGCATCTCCTTCTGTTGGAGTACCTTGGGTTGGGACGTTTCAGTATATTCCTGACCCAGGACATCCTCCTTCCCTCTCTCTGCCCCTACCACGCAGACAGCTGCAATGAAAAATGTGGCAGTAAAGATTATTTTTAGATTGCTATTGTGGCACAACAAAAGTATTTACACCAGACAAGTGATAAACTGAGCAGTGGATTATGCTCGATGAGTTATCTGCTGACCCAGAAATAGTATTGATTACAAAACCTTTTCATGTCTGGGATCTCAAATTGACAGGATGTAACTATCTGATTGTTCATTGTCCTAATCAAAATGAATCTCAACGCAGTTCCAAATCTTAGATCACAAAAATATGGCCATCACTAACCTATTTTTAACTATGAGCAAGTTAATAAAGGATTCAATTTATTATCATCAGAGATTGCTCACACAGTAGGCTGGATTTTACCAGCCCTGTGAAGATGGACTGCGAGGCAGAGGCCTCATAAAATGGCAGTGGAAGGTGCCAGGATGGGAGCCCAATGTCTTCCCGCCACCATGGGATATTCTGAATGGCGGGAATGCAGTGGCGCAGTCACCCGCTAACCAGATAGAAAACCCATTAAACTAATTAATAGGCCAATTAAGGGCTACTTCCCACCCTTGCCGGCAGTTTAACAGCATCAGGAAGGACACACTGTGTAAGGACACTGCCAGGTAAACCGTGGCAGCCTCCCAGCAGGTTCCCAGGGGGAGTCCTCCCCTGGAGTGGTCTCCTGGTGACAATGGCCATCCTTGCGACTCCGGCACTGCCACTGGAGGGTTCACCCCTCCTAACTCCAGGGCCTCTCGGCCTGGCCCCGGCACCTTAAAAAAAAAACTTACCTGGCCTTCAAGAGCACCTCAATATGGAGGCTCCCTCTTCTTCCTGCAGTCTCAGCAATGGTGGCACTGCCAAGGCTGCTGAGCTGCTGGCCCTCTGATTGGGGTGGCAGCTCTGAGAGGTGATCTGCCATCCTCAATTGGACGGCAGCCCGAGCAGTGGCCTCTTAATTGGCTGCCGCTGACAAAATGCCGCTCAGGGTCCCGCCACCGGTCCGCACGGGCTCACAACCTGCTTTCGGTCCCTGCGGTGGGACAACCCTGGAGTTGAAAAAAATTCCAGCCAGCGGCTTACATTTCTACAGGGCTCCTTATGAACAGATAGCAGTCATAAGAATTAAATAACTGACATGGAAGCATCAGAGGTACATCAGCTGCTCACATTTGAACATTTCTAATTCACTCTGAGCTTGACAGGTATATTTTCCAGACTCCCCTCAGGCATTCCTTCTGTGTAACCAGCCTCGACCCTCCCACCCCACCAATCTGTTATTGTACTGGTTTCCTGCAGACAGGAAAGTGGTAGATGATGAAAGGTTGTGACATATTTCGTTAACCACCAAGGGTTTGGGTGTGCATGCATTCAGCAACTGTCTCTGATTAAGGCTACAGCTGTCTTGCAGCTTTTATTTTGAGAATCAGAATACCTTAACATCAAAGATTTAGAGTTCAACTTTGTTCAAATTGTTGAAAGTTGCATTTAGGATATTCTTTTAACTCTACATGGCTCTGATGTAACAAATTTGGAACAGGGAAAAAAAACATATATTATATTTCAAAACATGCTTTTTCCATGTAACGTCTTTGAGATCTTTGTTTCAGTCCTCATGTTTACAGCCCTTTGTGCTTTGTTCTATTCTCAGAAGGGCACTTGAAATAGTACAGTACAAAATTAATCGATCATTTAAGCACAAATGGAGTAGGTTGCTTTATTGTATTAAAAGCCAGGTGCTTTGTGCACACTTAACCCAAAAGCTTGATGACGTTGTTATCCACAGGCCCTTCAAGTCAAAACCCGCTGCTGATCTCTCTTAGTGGCAACTACACATCTCCAATAACAGTTGTCAGCTCAGGCAACAAAGTATACCTCCGCTGGTCATCGAACTACGCCACCAGTCGGAAAGGCTTTAAGATCCACTATTCAGGTTAGTAAATACCTGGGAAAATCCTCCAGTAGTCATGCCATGTACTATAATGTCACCCTTGGGTTTTTCATGAGCCATAAGTTGGAATAGAGGTATCCAGTGAAAGAAGCATTTTGTAGTTAAATGTCACCGTCTGTTCTCAAAGGCCCTAAATTTCCTCTGACTTTCTGCTGTTAAATTGCCATAACTTCATCAGTATTTCTGGTCACAGTTGTGGTTTGTGCCACATTTCTGGTGAAGATACAGTAATGCAGCAGCAGTAGGGGTCCTAGGAAATTCAGGGCCATGATGTCTTAAAACGCTTCCATTTAATTACTTTCTAAACTGCAGACAGAGTGGTCATGCACAACCCAATTTTTGACACAAGATCCCTCAAATGACAAATTTGATGAATCGCCATTTAATCTGTTTTTAGTGATGTTGGTTGAAAGGTAACCAATGGGAGGGAGTACTCCCCTGCTCTTCCATGAATGCCATGGGATCTTCAACGTCCATCCAAACAGGACAAAGAGGCCTCAGTTTAACATTTCTTCTGAAAGACGGCACCTCCAATAATGCAGCACACATCCTGCTCTGTACTGAAATGCTGGCCTGGTCCTGGAGTAGGGCTTAAACCTACAACCTTCTGACTCAGAAGCAATGGGTTACAACATAACTTTACAACCGATGTTTGAATCCAGTTCAGGTTGCAGAAATGAAGATCTCTCACTGTTCAAATGGAATACTTTTAGAGCACGCAATACCTAATTTTAACGGCTTTCAATCCACATCAGAAAATTGGCTGTAAATCAACACTATTTGATGAGAAATTAGCAGTGTCACACCACAGCAATGGCTATCATGAGGAAGATAAAGGCGACACTGGAGATTTGTACATCGTTATCATTGAGGTATTTTGTCAGAAGGGAAGAGAGACAGCTTTTGTCTGGACCTAACCGATCTTACACCCAATGGAGGTGTTCATCGTTGAAACAGAGTTCCAAAAATAAGAAAATATGGAGTATTTGATTAGCACTTGATACGCAGCACTTGATTAGCACAAAATATTTCTGCCGCATTCCCTCGCCAAAAAAAAGATAGATTATAGAAGAGTTTCAAGTATTTCCTTTCCACCATTTTCTGCTTTGCTGATCTGGAACAGGCAGATATAGTATGCAAAATTTAAATCAGTCTCAGCTGAGCAAATCCAGATAAAATCCAGGTGGGCGTGAACCATCCTGATTTGAACTGGTTTGTGACTTGGCTGCTGCCCCTTAATTAGAATGTCTTCATCTGCTACAGCGTTAGTTGCTGGTGATTGAATTCTGAGCAAAAGAGGTGGGATGAATATTTTCTATTCATCTCTGCACTCTGAAACAAATTGCCTGCCTTATAATTAAATAAAATAAAAGACTACAGTTCTAAAAGTGAAAGAGATCCACAAATCTGGCCAGTAATCCAACAAAAATGTGACTAATCCAGTTGCCACCAGCAAAAACTAAGAGAGACAACCGTGCCTTTGTTGAGTTTATTTTTTTCCCCAATTTTTAAAGGCACCCTATCAAAAATCTGACCATGTTATGTAGGAATTGTCGGCTGAGAAGGCCTCTAATAATAGAATCGTTACAGTGCAGAAGGAAGCCATTCAGCCCATCCTGACCGCACTGGCTCTCTGAAAGAGCAATTCCTTCAGCTCCATTTCTCTGCCTTCTCCCCGTAACCCTGCACATTCTTCCTTTTCATATGACTCTCTAATTCCCTTTTGAATGCCTCAATTGAACCTGCCTCCACCACCTTCTCAGGTAGCACATTCCAGACCTTAACCACTTGCTCGCTGCATGAAAAAGCTTTTTCTCATGTCACTTTTGCTTCTCTGACCAAATACTTTAAATCTGTGCCCTCTCTATCTATCTATGTAGTTACTCTCTATCTGCTCTGTCCAGACCCCTCATGATTTTGAATACTTTTATCAAATCACCTCTCAGCCTTCTGTTCTCCAAGGAAAACAGTTCTAACTTCTCCAAACTATCTTCATAACTGAAATTCCTCAACCCTGGAACCATTCTCGTGAATCTTTTCTGTACTCTCTCATGTCTTTCCTCAAGTACGGCGCACAGAACTGGACGCAATGCTCCAGCTGAGGCTGAACTAGTGTCTTATACAAGTTCAACATAACTTCCTTGCTCTTGTACTCTGTCCCCCTATTAATAAAGCCCAGGATACTGTCTGCTTTATTAACTGCTCTCTCAACCTGCCTGCCACCTTCAGTGACTTATGCACATATACGCTCAGGTTCCTCTGCTCCTGCACCCCCTTTAGAATTGTACCCTTTATTCCATATTGTCTCTCCATGTTCTTCGTACCAAAATGAATCACTTCACATTTCTCTGCATTGAACTTTATCTGTGACTAGAAGAAATGGCCCCATGGACAACATTTAGCATCTTACAATTTGGCTGACATGGAAGCTGACAGTGTTCAACATAATGGGTATAAACTCATATTCTACCAGTCGATGATGAATACAACCTGCCTCACACAGCTACCATTATTTTTCCTTCTAAAATGTGCTATTTCCTGACATCCTCAGATCCCATATACCAATTTGCAAGAAGGTGCACAAAAGTGGTTTGTATGGCCACTTCTTTTACTTTGCCTAGACTAGAATGGAGATGCTACCACTCCATGGCAATGGTAGGAGTGCCAACATGCTTTGCTACATCATAAAGTTCTTGCCATCATGGGGCCATTCTTCAGTTTATTTGTGCTGCATTTTTCTTCTGATAATAATAACCTCTTCGATTTGGTGCCAGACTTTGGAGCTTCTACTAAGAGTTTTAGCTTGTGGATTCCAGGCTGTGCTGAGGTTTCTAGCAGTGTAAACAGAAAGACAATGGTGGGTTTTCATCAGTTCTTTCTTGTCACAGTATGGTTTGCCTTAGCAAAGGGATGCATGGAGAAACTGCAAAATGGTGCACCTATGTTACAGACAACAAGGTAGATTAGGAAAAGCTGGGCAATAGATTACAAAATCAGCCTTATTTGGTATTGGTGCAAAGCAGGCACTACAAGTGAAGTGGCAATGCAGGGTATCTCCCCATTCTAGTAACAACCTGGGCTGCTATGCAGGCTTTGAGTGATAATTAGACAAGTTAACTTGCCTGGCTTCTGCACACAGTCTAGGGCCTAGTTGCAGAGTGGCATTGTCACAGTCCAGTTGGGAAGTATAACCTGTCTGTTCTTGCCCAATGGGGTGGAAGGGATTTAAAGTGGTTTTTCAAACTTGGGGAACTTGCTGCAATTATTAACCCACTCCTAAAGACTTCCTGTCCTAACTTCCAGAACTCAGTGTTAACTATCCAAGGTAAAGCAGAACAAATAAATAGATAGCAACATAAATAACCTGCTCGGAAGTCCAGAAATAGAGAAAAATACTAACATGAAATGACAAATAGAAATCTGGCATATTTGTAGATAGTTTGTGAATCCCACATAGGCCAAGAAACCCCAATTTGGAAAACCTGTGACTGAAAAGAAGGAAGATAGAAAAATGATTAAGAAATGGGGAAGGAAATCAAATAAACACTCAGCATGTATTATTGAGAAATTTCTACTTTAATTTATCTTAACAGCAAACACAGCTATTCCAATGGTTTGCTTATAGACTGACTGAGGTTAGGTTATAAGTGAACAAGTGAACCTTCCCCACTGATCTTAATGGTGTTTATGAGGCCACAACTGCACACAAGTGAACACCCGATTACTGTAAATTCATTCACTGTTCCAAGTCTTACTCTGAGAAGAGGCTGATGTGAATAAATTAATCCATCTTTCCTCTTCCCCATCCCCACATGAAATTGCTGCAGTCTTATCCCTGTTTCAGATATCAGTGTAATTATTCTGCGCTGATATCTAAAGCTGACATAAGCACAAGAACGAAGCCATTAATCTAGAGTATTAGTGTACGCAGCAGAGTAGGATGAGGCTCAGAGTGAGTCTACTTCTGGTCGATAGCAATTCCACATTACAATGTTACAACTACTATTAACAAGCTCCTTAAACACAATGTGATGCTTAGTCCAGTGCTGGAACAATTTTTGATCTTCACTGATGCTTGAGACTATAGAAATTTAACAGGACATGAGCAGCATCAAAGGCTTGTGTGTATTGGACTTCACTAGATCCATTCCAGAATCACTGAATTGAAGGAAAATAGGGATGTATTTCAGTCAATCAAAATTATAGCTTGCATTTATTTTTGCCTTTCATTCAGAAAATATTCCAAGGTGTTTCATGGAAGATGACTGGATTCTGAACTCTAGTGGAAAGGCTAGGGGAAATGATTGAAAGCATAGTTGAAAAGGTATGTTTTACAAAAGCTTTTAAAGTGGGGTATGAAGTAGCAAGGCAGAGGAACTTAGGGAGAGAATTCCAGAAAGTAAAGCTGAACCACATCAAGGTTCTGACACCAACAATGGAGCAGAGAGAGTGGTGAACTGCAACAGTAGCAATGGTGGAGTGTTGTCGTTGAGGGGAGGAACAGCAGCAACAGAGCCTACCTGGAGTTGTTGTGTTGGAGACTTATGAAGGTTCAATTTTTTTTTTAGTTAGCTGCTGGTTCAAGCTTGGGTATACACTGCCTTGCAGTCGAGGCCCAATATATCAGATGTTTACTCAGTACTCATATCAAGGTGCTGGCCACAGAAGTCAGGGCACTGGGACTAAGCTCCTGCATGAGGAGAGCGAGAAGAAGGAGTCAGTTTAATAATCAATGCAACAGTGACCCATTTGATGTTGACTTGCAGGATAGGGCAATTGCAGAGATGACTAATTCCAGATTAAGGATCTACGAGAGAACCCTCACAGACATAGTTCTATTCAGGTATCATTGGGAGAACCAATCCTGTCAGGGAGGTCAGGTAACTTCTTAAGCCACAAGAGGGAAGCTTACGCAGTTTCTGCTTCTTACATAAATACTTCGACATGTTTCATGTCTCTTGGGTAGAGATTCTGGCCAGTGACAATGCGTTTGCAGTGAAAACTTAGTGATTCAGGTGCCACCCTTTTTCATTTCAGTTAGACAGACAGTGAAATGCTATGTGAATGAGGGCATTACAGTGTGGCTCTCAATTTTCCTGATTTCTGACCCAGCACCAATTCTGCCCATTTCAAATGAGCATTAAAGGCCAGCAAAGTTGTCAACTGTTGTCTCTTAAAGGTACACTGCGATGTTTTAGAGTCATTTACCACACAAAGAAGGCTATTCGGCCTATCAGGTCCATGCAGGCTCTCCACGGAGCAATCCAGTCAGCCCCACCCCTTGCTCGATCCCCATAGCCCTGGACGTTTATTTCCTTCAAGTGGCCATCCAATTTCCTTTTGAAGTCATTGATTGTCTCCGCTTCCACCATGCTTGTGGGCATAGAGCTCCAGGTCATTACCACCCACTGTGTAAAAAAAGTTCTTCTTCATATCACGCCTGCACCTCTTGCCCAAAACCTTAAATTTGTGTCCCCTAGTCCTTGTACCATCAGTATATTGGGACCAGTTTTTCCTTCTCTAATTTATTTAAATCTGTCATAATCTTGTACACTTCTATGAAATCTCCCATCAACCTCCTTTGTTCTAAGGAGAACAAACCCAGCTTTTCCAACCTAACCTTGTAACTAAAATCCCCCATCCCTGGAACTATGCTGGTAAATCTCCTCTGCTTCTCTCAAGGATCCTTATATCGTTCCTGAAGTGTGGTGCCCAGAACTGGATGCAATACTCCAGTTGGGGCCTAACCAGAGCTTTATATAGGTTCAGCATAACTTCCCTGCTTTTGTACTCAATGCCTCTATTTATGAAGCCCAATCCCATATACTTTGTTAACCACACTCTCAATATGTCTTGCCACCTTCAAAGATTGATGCACTTGCAACCCCAGGTAATTATATTATATTACAGAATATAGGTGAAGATTTCTAAGCACCATTCTCACAGGATTTCATGCCAGGCCACTAGAAGCAAACTGCCTGTACTCATCATTATTCTACTAAAAGTGACTGCAAGCTGACTACATGGCAGTACCCGTTGGGTACTGCCTCCACAGGGAAGCAGTTGCAGATTTGTGCCATCTGTTGCAAGGAGACCCATTGCCAACTTCCACCAGTGTAGTGGCACAATCCATTTTTTCTCCTTGCACATCCTTCCAGGTTAGCATGTGGGTCATTGGGAAAATCAGTAAGTGTGCTGCCCCCAGATGTGTCAGATAGGTAAAAGATTCATTGTTAATCATGGCTGGCACTTTTGCTTCCTTTTCATTAAATACCACAGGAACATAACACAGCTGCCCAGGTTCTCTGTGTTCTTCTATTCCTGATTTTTTGAATCCAAATGTACTTTTCAGATTTAAGCCTGTGCTTGTTTGAATGGAAATATGTGCCAGGAAAAATATCTGGGGATCTAGCTTTGCAATCTGATTGGCTACAAGTCAGAAAGTGGAGAGAGCCAACAGCTCTTAAACAGCTGCTGTTTACCCTCAAAGAGGATTGGCTGCAAATTTCATGTTACTTGGCAGTGATTAGGTGTGCCTTGAAGGTGGGACGAAGGATTCCAAGGGCTCGATTTTACCGGCCCCTAAGTGGCGGGAATGGAGGCGGGGTAGCTTGTAAAATAGTGGGGAGTCACATCAGAATGGCTCCCCGGAAAGTTTCCCGGAGGTGGGCCTGGGTGCAGATTGGGCAGCGGGCAGCCGATTTGTACATTGAAGGCCCCTATTAAGGGCCATTAGGTGGGGCTGCTGGCATTTTGCCATCAACAGGGCTGCATCTCCCAGCATGGGGAGGCCACCAGTTTCATGGAGGTGGCCCCCCTGCAGCCGTTTGGAGGGCCATCGCAGCTGGAGGCTGCGGAAAATAGCTGAGTCTGTCCCGTTGCCTGCAAATGCAGGCTCGGGACCACTATTTCGTCCCAACATCGGGGTCCTGAAGCCTGCCCCAACTTTCAGCATTAACTCTTTGGTGGTTTCGATACCAGAACTGCAGTAAACATGCACCACCCTTTCATGTTGAAGCTTGTCCGCTTTTCAAATGCCAGTTACAAGCTGCAAGGTACAATGGAATCTATAAACTTAGGTAGTTGGGGTGTAAGCAACCTCCTGAGCTGTCTTTGCACCTGAAGATCACATGCTGTAGAGAATTGGTCTCCCTCATGCAGTGCTCTGGGAGTAGCCAAGGGGATCTCCACCCATCCGTTGCAGTTTGTCCTGCAGCAGTAACTGCCACATTGCCAGGAGAGTTCATCAGAAACAGCTGAAGACTTGAGCGATAAAGCAATGCACAAGTAGGAAAAACACTCACTGTAAAAATATTAATCTTCAATATTCAACAACAGACCTCCTTTAAGAAATACACAAGAGCAGACTGACTCCCTGTCATGTATCTGTTTCATGTGAGTGAGCAACATCATGGGGTTGGAGCTTTGCCCGAACTCATAGAATTCAGGATGGGACCTGCTTTCCATAATTTCAATGCTGGCGTAGGTTTTGCTTGCTGGTAACAAGGGATCTTTCTTGATGTCAAAATCACCTACCAGAAGATCAGCTATCCTACGAATCAGGTAGATGAGATCAGTGGCGGGATGGTTATCGGTCATGTTCTTTGCCAGCGATGAACCGTGATCCTGATGGGAATTTTGAAAATTACCCCTGTTGTGTTTCAGAGAAGGATCTCAGATCGGCACCCCATTTAAGATAAGTAGAAGGAGTTCAGTTAACTTAACATCTTTCACCAGCTACTTAAATGTAAGCACTGTGTGTCAAGAAAAATACTATGCCAAATAAGGATTATTATTTCATTGGTTGGAAAATTGCATTAAACTAATGGAAAAAAATCCTGCAGTTAACTTTTTAAAAACTGGTAACCAAAATGGCTACTGCAATTGGTATCTGAAATGCCTTTTCACATTCCAGGGCCCCCAATAAGTGACAGAGGTCTGAGGAGCATGGACCCAGAACAATGGCTTGCTCTAAGTGATTGAATTACCTAAGATTGCTTCATTAGCACAACATTCAACTTGACTTTGAAAGAGCAAACCCCCTCCAAGTGTAAATATGGGCATCCTGGAACCTGTGGAGCCAATTCCGCAACTTGAATCTTAATAGAAGATTCCAGTGAATACACTGAGGCAGTCATGTGACCATCTGTCCTTCTCTTTGAAAGCTGGGAGTTCCCTTGAACAAAGGGAGTCAAGCCAGTAACTCAGACTGTGCAGCAGCAGAAAGGCTGCGTACCTCCCCGGATAACACCACTAGTTTGAAAACCATCTGTGACTGTGGACCCTCCAAACCTACAGATTGCTACAGACAGAGACCAAGGGAAGAGAGCCAGCTACAAGTCTGCCTCCAAGAAAGCCCCGAACCAAGTGGGCTGTAACAAAGTGCACTTTGACCAGCCAAAGATTTCAAGAATACAACTTCAGCCAGAAGACCACTAAATCATCCAACCTCACAGACTGTGTATTTAATTCCCATTTATAGAATCTATCCATCTCCCCTTGACATTTAATGGCATTGCCATCACTGAATCCCCCACTATTAAAATCCTGGGGGTTACCATTGACCAGAAACTGAACTGGACCAGCCTCATAAATACTGTGGCTACAACAGCAGGTCAGAGGCTGGGAATTCTGTGGTGAGTAATGCACCACATGACTCCCCAAAGCCTGTCCAGCATCTAAAAGGCACAATTCAGGAGTGTGATGGAATACTGTCCACTTGCCTGGATGGGTGCCACTCCAACAACACTCAGGAAGCTCAATACCATCCAGAACAAAGCAGCCTGCTAGATCAACATCCTATCCACCGCCTGAAACATTCACCCCCTCCACCACTGATGCACAGTGGCAGCAGTGTGTACCGTATACAAGATGCACTGCAGCAAATCACCACACCTCCTTTGGCAACACCTTCCAAACCCATGACCTCTTCCCTCTAGAAGGACAAGGGCAGCAGCTGCATGGAAAAACCGCCACCTGCAAGTTCCCCTCCATATCTCTCACCATCCTGACTTGGAACTATATCGCCGTACCTTCACTGTAGCTGCATCAGAATCGTGGACCCCTCTCCCTAACAGCACTGTGGGTGTACCCACACCAGATGGACTGCAGAGGTTCAAGAAGGCAGCTCATCACCATCTTCTGAAGGGCAGTTAGGAATGGGCAACAAATGTTGGCCTTGCCAGCGACACTCACATCCCATGAAACGAATATTTTAAAAAATGTTCATTCGATGCTCTTGGTTCATCTGGATTCGG
Source organism: Heterodontus francisci (assembly GCF_036365525.1). NCBI lineage: Eukaryota > Metazoa > Chordata > Chondrichthyes > Heterodontiformes > Heterodontidae > Heterodontus > Heterodontus francisci. The sequence goes on from NC_090401.1 coordinate 28,691,991, forward strand.
AGCTTCTCCAAAAATGGCTTCCTCAACTAACTCTTATTAAAAAATAGATTAACAGGTCATGCATCACATTGCTGTTTGTGGGATCTTGGCTGTGTGCAAGATGGCTGCCATGTTTGTTCGAATAACAACAGCTACCCCATTTAAAAGTAATTAATTGTAATTGAAGTGCTCTTGAGACATTTACAAAATGATAAGGTCAATGCTGGGCTAAACAAAAATCAACTGAAAGACAACAGGAAAAAGAAGATGTTAATCAAAATGCATTCAGCAGTTTTAAAATGAGTAGTGATAATGAGCTTCATTTTTAAGCAGGCATGGTACATGGTATTGTTAATGTATATACTGTTACCATAGTAATTGAATTTTAATTGGATAAGAACCTATTTCCATTTAAACTTGGTTCTTCTTTCTGGGAAACAAAAAGCTTCTGCTTGATTTACCTTTAGACTGTACAGATTGAATATAATTATCTCAGAATTCTCAGTTTGATTTAATTGCATTATTGTTGTTCAGTCATAATGATTATTGCCAAAAAAAAACATTTAAATACAGAAACGGTAACTGGTTATTGATTTCTGAATGCGGCTGAAAATTGATGAGCAAGTTGTCAGATATTGCAACTTAATCTGAAAAGGGGCAGTGTTGCCATGGTGAGTAATTTGGCATGGTGTTGCCATGGTGAAGTATTTGGTGCAATAACATGATCATTTTGCTGATGGTATCTAGGTGCTAGAGGATTTTGTTTTGAATCTTTGTTTTAGTGAAGAAAAAACCCCGGATCAAATGGTGGAATGTAATTACTTATCGAAAATAACTTATTTTGTCTCTCTAGTTGTTGTAAGAGGTGAATCAGTCTGCAAAGAGACTCACAAAATACCATCACTGCCCATTTCAGGGTTTGTATCCTGAATCATTCAGTATATTTGTAAAATATGCCCTTTCTTTATCATCAGCCCCTTACTGTAGCCCACCAAGCCCCCCAAGACATGGCACGGTTCACACCCAAACTGGAGGGCTACCCAGCAGTACAGTGCGATTCAGCTGTGATCCAGGCTATCGGCTGATTGGACAGGGTGTTGCAACATGTTCTCAATCCCCCCAAGGCTGGTATGACTGGAATACCATTCCTCCTCTTTGTCAAGGTAAGAAAATGATCCCCTGTAAGAGCCCTATATCTATCATGGACAGGTATCTCAATCTTCACTTATGGAAATCGATAGAGAAAAGGAAATTGAAAAAAAAAACAGGAAAACCTATCTTGATCTGATCCTGGCTCTCACGAGGATTTCAACCCACAGCCAGAGAAGGATATATTAGAGAGTCCTTCAAATGACATTTGTCAATGTGTAGTTTGTATTCAATGAAAAATCATGTGTCACAAAATACAGTGGCCTAGAGTTTCCGTTAGGGACACAATTGGCAAAATGGATCCAGAATGCATTGGGCAGTGTGCTGGTCTTGCCGAGGTGAGGTCACGTACAAGTTTTCATGCAAACTCATTTGCATAAGCCCAAACGTAAACTCTCCCAAGAATCAACTCAATTAAGCTGCATACTCAAATGTAGTCTATTTGTGACTGGAATAAGGCCAGCGGGGCCTCAAGTGCTAGTGTGCGGTATTGTAAAAGGTAAGGGGAAAAAAATTCCCCTTCAGAATGAGGTTGGAGACTACAAGGTAAGCAGCACTTTTGTTTCTGTCATGCAAACTTTTTTAAACTTTACACCATAACTGATTTAAATCACTCTGGACAGTTGGCTGATTTCATGCCCTTGGGTTTACTTTTTAAACTAATTGCTGCAGAAGCAGGGCAGAGCTGATCAGTTGCTGCAATTGACTACTGGCCAGGTGATTAATACTGGAATCATGTGACCAGAGGTGCTTGTGTGTCCGAGGTCCTGGGCACATTGTGATGAACCCTTCTGAATGAAGGCAGTGAACAGAAATTTGCCATTCTGACCTGGGGGATGTGGCCAGTTTTGTGGGCATTGAATGCTTCAGACAAACTAACAAAATATTGAGGATTATTTGAGCATAAAGTGGGGCAGGATTTTGTGCTGCCATTGGAGATGGTCACTGAGGCAGGGGGCAAACGAAATGACAGGGGGTACCGTTCCTGACATTGCCCAGGTCCCTTGCCATTTTGTCAGGGGCGGGGAAGGCTTTCCCACTGCAGACCAATTGAGGCCCTTAAGTGACCAATTAATGGCCACTTAAGGGCAACTTCCTGTCTCCACCTCAATTTTGTTGAAGGCGAAGGGGACAGCCACTGCAGGGAGAAATCACCAGGTAAAGCCTGGCAGCCTCCTAGCGGGGTCGTGGGGCCCCTCCTTTGAGGGCAATGCAAAGCCCATATAGAGGGCCTCCCCCCAGTGGTGATGGTCGCCCTGCTCCGCCCCCTTGGGAGCTCCGCCCCCTTGGGAAGACCCCCCCCCCAACCTTCGTAAACCCACCCCCCACCCTGTCGTTGGGGCCTGTCTGAATGACCCCGGCGATTCTGACCCCTCTTACCTCTCTTGGTTGTCTCCTCCATTTTTCGGGACTGCAGAGCCTCTTTTAGTACAGGCAGTGGCTACTGCTCTCGGTGGTGCTGCCAGTACTGCAGAGCTGCCGGCCCTCCGATTGGCTGGCAACTCTGGCGGCTGGAGCTCATCCCTTAAAGGGACGGTATCCCTGATGGCGGGCAGTTAATTGGCTGCCCACCGTGTGATCGCAATGGGGTCCGACGGAGGGCCAAGGCAGGGTCTCCCCTCTACCTTCAGGCCTGCCACCGGGATCCCCGTCATCAGAATAAAATCTGACCCGTAGTTGCAGACATTATTCATGCTTAGAATTCTGTGATCTTTTGCTTTATTTGACTTGATTCTGCCCAGATTAAACTGTTATCTGGGTGGAAATCATGCTGAAACTCCAGGCCAATAAATAACTGTATGGTGTTAAAAGCAACTTTACAGCATGGTTGTTACAGATGGCTCCTCAATTTAGCTCTTTCTTTAACATTTCACACCTGATTATTTGTGGCCCAGTCCAAATGTGAGTGGAAGTGCATTGGAATTCCTTGTTTCCATTTGTTTGTTTATTCTCTTTATAACTATATTTCCTTCCTTAATGCTATCTGTGCCACCAGCTTTTTAGTCTCCTTCATGTCAAATATTGTTTACAACCACAAGCATTTTCAACTGCCACTTTTGAGTTGATGATTCATCACACAAAGTTGTGTGTCTTTCTCAAAGTGCCTAGCCTTAATCCTGCATCTCAACCTATTAATACAAATGAAATTGAGACATCAACTTGTAGAAAATGGTAAATGGACTCCCTGTGTTTTACCACTAAGTCTGGCAAAGCATTGGACCAGCAACATGCTGTATCATACAATGGTATAACCTTCAGTATCTCTTTTGTATTGCAGCAGTGTATATTTAGTGAAACCATTAATATTGATGCACCTTGTACCTCAAACAAAGCTGACAGACGTTCCTTTTCAGCCATTTCTTGTGGCGTTCCAAAAGCCCCAGCGAATGGGACAGTCTTTGGGAGAGAGTACACTCTCGGAACAAGAGCCATCTATCAGTGCAATGAAGGATATAGATTACAATCTGGTGAACTATCAACAGCTGTCTGCCAGGAAAATGAAAAATGGAGCAACAATGACAACCCTCCACTATGTGTGGGTGAGTGTGCCTTTGGGAGTTCTGTTCCTCAGCCTCTGACAGGAAATCACTACATGAGTGAAGGAGAAACACAGATTGTCTACATTCCAGGGGCCTAGTGATCCAATTGGTTAGGCTTTCAACATATTGTTCCATGGGTTGCTAGGATCTATCTATCTGTCTGTCCATCAGTCTGTCCCTTTGTCCCTCTCTGATTGCATCCATCGTGTTGGCAAGGTGAGGCTTCCATCTTATAACATGATCATTCAACCATATGATCCAGCTTGTGCACCTAAGGAAGATAGCTGAGTGTTTTCTAAATGGTGTGAAACTAGGGAAAATGGAGGATCAGAGGTTTAGGGGTCCAAGTACAGAATTACTAAAAGCTAGTGGTCAGGTACAAAAAATAATTAAAATGACTAATAGAATGTTATCCTTTACTTCAAGGGGGTTGGAATACAAAGTAATGGAAGTCATGTTACACTTATATAAATTTCTTATTAGACCACATCTAGGCTGGGATTTGATAGGTCCCCATCAGGCGGGGTCACGGAATATCACTGCGGGGGGGTGGAGGTAGGATTGCCACCAAGCAATCTTCCCCGGGGTGGGATAGGCCAACGATGGCCTTCCTGTCCAGAGGCCAATTGAAGCCCTTAAGTGGCCTATTAATGACCAATTAAGGGCCTCTTCCCACTGCCAATGTGATCTTATCAGCGGCGGGGGTGGCCTCCACCTCATGGGTAGGTCACCTTGTAACACAAGGCACCCTCCCTGCAGGCTTTGGGGTGGGGGGGGGGGGGGGGGGGTCCCTCCTCCTTGGACAATCTGTGGTCCATGAAGGATGTCCACCGGGAACCACTTCAGCCTGGGACCCCCCTCCCTAGGGGCTGCATGACCACCCCCTCACTGGGGCCTTCCGGACTGGCCCCAGCAACCCTGCCTCACCTACTTCTGGTTAGGGGTTCCAACGCTGGGCCTGAGTCCGAGGCCTCTGCAGTACCGGCACTGGCCACCACTCCTGGTGGCGCTGCTGATACTTCTGAGCTGCCAGCCCTCAGATTGGCTGGCAGCTCATGGAGGTGGGATCCCCATCTTTAAAGGGACATGGATCCGGCTCATTAAACTTTGATTGAAAAAGACCGGATGATTGCTATGGGGGGTGCAGGGAAAGGCTGAGGCAGGGTACCCCCTGCCCCGTACACAAAATCCAGCCCTTGGTGTATGGTATTCAGTTCTGGCCATTGTACCTCAGGTAGGATCTATTGTCCTTGGAGGGGTGCAGTGGAGATTCACCAGAATGATACCTGGGATTAAAAGTTTTAAATTATGAGGACAGGTTTCATAGACCATGCGTATATTCCCTTGAGTATAGAAGATTAAGGGATGATCTAATTGAGATATTTAAGATTATTTAAGAAATTGATAGGGTAGAGAGAGAGAAAAACAATTTCCTCTGGTGGGATCCAGACAAGGGAACCAAACATTAAAATTAGGCTATTCAAGAGTAATGTCAGTTAAGTATTTCTTCACACAAAGGGTAGCTGAAATCTGGAACTATCTCCTCCAAAAAGCTGTTGATGTTAGGACAATTGAACATTCCAAACTGAGATTGATAGATTTTTATCAGGCAAGGGTATTAAGGGTTACGAAACCAAGGTGAACAGATGGAGTTACGATACAGATTAGCCGCAATCTGAATGATGCAACAGGCTCAAGGAGCAGAATGGCCTATTCCTGTGCTCCTATACTCTCCTGCTCCTTCCCCATACCCTTTAATATTCCTGTTTTGCAACCAACTATCTGATTCCCTTTTCAAATAATTTCTGGACTCTGCTTCAACAAATGTTTGTGACTGAAAATTTCACTTTCTAACTGACCTGTGTGTAAAGAATTTTTCCCTAACCTCACCATTTTTTTTATGGTTATCTTAAATTTGTTACCATTTACTTGACCAATGGAAAAGAATCAAACAGTACAGAAGGGTGCCATTCAGCTCATTGTGGCACTGCCAGCTTTTTGAGAGAGCTATCCAATTATTCCCACTGCCCTGGTCCTTGCCCATAGCCCTGCAAATTTATCCTTTTCAAGTATATGTTCAATTTGAAAGTTACTGGTAAATCTGTTTCCACCACCTTTTCAGGCAGCACATTCCAGATCATAACAACCTGCTGAGTAAAAAAAAAAATCTTCTCATTCCTCCCTGATTGTTGCTCATTTGCTTCAATCTCTGTCCTCTGGTAACTGACCCTCCTGCACGTGGAAACAGTTTCTTCCTATCTACTCTAACCAATTCCTCATAATTTTGGATTTGTCTATCAAATCTCCCCTTAGCATTAGACTTGTTTAATTCTTAGTGAAACACTTTTATCAAAGCATGTTTTTTTTTGTATTTATACTGGGAGTCACCTCCTATTTCTCTTATCAGTTTTTTTGCCACAATTTTTAACAAATGCCTGTTCCATTAAGGTGCTGAATGCAGAATCCTCCCCCTGCTCATCTATCTTGATGTAAAGGAGAGTGTCCTACTTCGGTTCCATGGATGAAGTTATTGTGAATCAATTCATTTTGAATTGACAAATATATAGTTGTTTTTACTCCAAGCATTGACAATCCTGGAAAATAATCATTAAATAAGTGGAAAATATTTTTGTAGCGGCTTCTTTAGCCAAGAGTTCTGAATTAATATTTTTCGTGAAATTATCAAACCTTTTATCAACTCAATTTGTCTGCAAAATACCATTTATTAAGTGGACTAATTTAAGAATGTCTCACGATTCAGAATGTCAATTATTGTTCAGGCAAAATTATGACATATAAAAAGAACATCCTTATTCACCATGCATGGTCTTGTAACAGCATAAAGTGCTTCATAGGGAACGAAATATAGAGGGGGGCGGTGGGGGGGTGTTGGTGCAAACAAAATGGCAGGGAGCACCGTTCCTGGTTTGTCCAGGCCCCTTGCCATTTTGTCCAGGGCGGGAAGGCTGAAGACTGCCTTGCCACCTCAGACCAATTGACACCCTTAAGTGGCCAATTGTTGGCCACTTAAGGGCCTCTTCCTGCCTCCACCTCAATTTTGTAGAAGCCGGAGGGGTCCACCGCCATGCGGAGTCCCCGACCCCACTTAGCTGTCCCGGGGTCGTCTTCCTTCAGTACTGCAGAGCCTACTGCAAGACCAACAATGGCCACCGCTCCTGGTGGTGCTGCCGGTACTGCACAGCTGCTGGCCTTCCAATTGGCTGGCAACTCTGGAGGCGGGAGCTTGTCGTTTAACGGGGCGGCATATTCGATGGTGGGCAATTAATTGCCTGCCCACTGTGAAATTCCAATAGGGGTCCGATGGAGGGCCGAGGCAAGTTCTTCCCCATCTTCCAGCCCCCCACTGGGACCCCCGTCGCCGGAATAAAATCTGGCCCATTGTCTCTGTTGTCAATTAGGGGAAAACTGTAGCCAATTATGTAGTGACTTCTGTTCCTGCCTACTTATTGAGGTAAAGGATGTCAGTATTCAGAATGGAACTGCTTGCTCCACTCATGTCAGCATCAAGCAATTCCAGATCAGGTGTAGCGTACATCAAAATACTCTGCCTGCTCTTTCACTGCCAGATATCTTGACCCAAACAGAATAAAGCATCTTTATTCTGCATTTCCATTTTCCACACCACATCCTTGTGATTCCTTCAAACAATAATTCATGCTCAGTTATGGCCAGAGATCTGCTGTGGCCTTGTCAGCATTAGGAGCTGGACTGGGGCTGCCTGGTCCCCTTGCACAGCACCCATAAGCTGAAAGAGAGTGGAAACTTTCATACAGTCATTTATGGTGTGGAACCACACCCGGATGGCAGAGGTGGAATTTAAAAAAACACAAGAAAAATCAATGCATTGCAAGATCATCTTCATTTTATTTATACATTTTTGTGGTATATTGTAATTAAATCTTGGCATGTAAGAGAAGATTAATTCTATTCTTTGGAACTTCTCTAGACCCTTCTGAAGAAGGGTCACTGACCTGAAACGTTAACTCTGCTTCTCTCTCCACAGGTGCTGCCAGACCTGCTGAGTATTTCCAGCATTTCTTGTTTTTATTTCAGATTTCCAGCATCCGCAGTATTTTGCTTTTAATTCTATTCTTGATTGATCAAAATGATAACCGATCAGAAAATTGCAACTCAATGGGTAGTGAAGTGATAAACTGCTATTAATTGTTGTTCGATGTCTGTTCTTGCAGCTGTGACATGTCCTGAACTTAATAGTGTCCATGTAGAGCATGGGGATTGGAAGCTGTTATATGGAAACCCAAATCAATTTGGAGCTCAAGTGATTATCATTTGTGACCCAGGGTATTACCTGCAAGGACTTAGGGCCATCAGTTGTCAAGCTAATGGGACCTGGAGTGTGGGAGAGCAGAAGCCCAACTGTGAAAGTAAGTATCCAGCATTATAACACAGATTAGTGATTAAAAATATTAGACACGGCTGCTTGCCTTAAGGTGAACAGTTTACTGTCAGTTGCTTGAGGGTCTGCTTCCTGACGGGAAAAGTTTGAAGTTGTTGGTTGATATTTCTGACTGACCCACTACGTGTTTTGACTTGTATCAGAAATTATTATTTCGGATCATTTGATGAGCCAAGTGCATAAGTACTCCGCCCAGTGTTGCAGAAGGTTATCTATAACAGAGGGACCCGATCCACAGTGCTGTAGGTAATCTTAGCTAAACAGTTAAAGCACCACAGTTGGCCTTAGCATTCATGGGTTAAGGAGGGAAAAGATAGCCAGGTTTCTCACTTCAAGTAACTGTCCGGACGGACACTCCTTTTGCAGTGTTGTGGATGGCCTCCACAAACAGGCCACTCACACATCCAGAATGGGAACATGGAGAACAGTTCCGATATTTATGCGGAAACATGGAGTGAGCCGTGTGCCATGTCTACAATTGAGAAATCTGAAAATACCAGGAAGTTGAAGGCCCTGCTGAATTTAACTGCCGCACTTCATTTTTTTTTTTAACTCCCTTTTCCGCTGGATGGCCGAGCAGACTAGAGACGATCCCCGGGAACTGGCGAAGATGGGTGGGGGGATGGTTAGTGGTGCAATGGGGGGGGGATCGGGTTCTGGTTGTACAGCAGTGAGGAGGGAGGGAAAGGGTAAATGGGATTCTGGGAAATGTAGCTTTTCATTAGATCCCTATTGAAAATTTTGTTAAGCCAAGGCAGCAAAGCTGTCCAATGCCAGCTTTTACTTTAACAGCTGGCTGGTATAATTCGTTTGATTTTAAAATGTCAAACTGGTGCAGATGTTTTTGAAGTCTTTTCATTTAGTGTTGATAATTCTCTTTAAATAGTTTTGTTCAAACATTAACGGTTGGTGATATCAGGGACAGACTGTTTGTGAAGGAATTACTGATGCCTCAATATGTGAGGGAGCTCAATGAATGAACTATTTATGTCTTGGAGCAACTTAGCTTATTGACCAGACCTCTACTGATATTGACTTGGTTCTTTTGCAGTGTCAGAATCAGGACCCCTCTCATCTAGTTCCATCATCATATTATCAGTACATCCTCTTCAAACAATAGTATCTTGGTGGAAATAAATCCACCAAGATAAAGACAGAGGGAAGAGAGAGGGTGTTAAAATTAATCTTAATTCTTTATAACTGCAAATTCAGTCTTTAATATACATGCACTATCTACTTTTTTTCCATATCTGAGATTATGGGCAAATAAGGGGTTTCCATTTTAAGACGGAGATGAAGGTCGTTAATCTTTGGAATTCTCTTCCCCTGAGAGCAGTGGAGGCTGGGTCATATATTCAAGGCTGAATTAGACATACTTTTGATATACAGGGGAGTCAAGGCTTATGGGGGCAGGCAGGAAAGTGGAGTCAGATCAGCCATGATTTTATTGAATGGAAGAGCGGGCTCAAGGGGAAGAATGGCCTACTCCTGCTCATACTTCTTTTGTTCTAATGCATGAGACCATTGCAGGAGTGTGCTGCAGGGCGCCACCCAACCAGTCCAAGCATCGGAACCACAACTTCAGGAGCCTGATGGCCTGCTCGATTGTGGGCCTTGTGAGCAGATGGCTTCAGTTGTAGTGCCTCTGTGCCTCTATTTCAGGTTCACGTAAAGGTGTGAGTAACCATCTCTTCAAGAGATATCCGTGGTCCCCGAGAATTGATCCTCAGAGTTTCTGTGGTGACATGAATAGCTGTGGCACCCTGGACGCCGGAGGATAAAGGCGTCTTGGTAGGATAATGGGTGCACACATGCATAAAGCTCTTGTTGTGGTCACATACCAGGTGAACATTTAGGGAATGGAAGCCCTTTCTGTTGATGAATCTCCATGGCTGCTTGGTGACCACATGGGTGCAATCAATAATGCCCTGCACCTGCAGGAATCCAGCGCCAGAGGCAATTTTCACTGCCCTTTGTGCCTACGAGGCCAAATCTGTTTGAAATTGTATGTACTGTGCAACTCTCACACTTAGGGCATCAGTGAACTGCGAGATGCAATGTTGTGCTGACATTTGCCACCAAGGTCCGTTGCCAATCCTCAAAAGGATCCAGAGGCGAAGAAGTTCAAAGCCACAGTGACATTAATGGCTATTGGCAGAACATAGCAAGCAGTGCTGCCAGGTCTGAAGTTTTCCTCAATGAGGGTACAAATTTCAGATACCATCTGCCTAGATAGGCACAGTCACCTATGGCACTGATTCTCTGACAGGTCCAGATAGTTTCTCTTTCACCGGTATACTCGATGCTGCCTTTTTTGCCTTCCTGCCCCTCATTCCTCTCCTCTGCCCTCCTCATACCTGGGGTTCTGCATCTGCTCCTGAGACTGTTGATCTTCATTGATACTCATCCCTGTCTCTAAGTACCTTCATCCCATGTCCAGCTGTTGCCTTGCTTGTGGTCAGCTGCACTCACAATGCTTACTGAGCCCCCATTTTGGCCCCACGATCCCTGGAGGGACATGATCAATGCACACAGAACACTTGCTCAGATAACTCTGCTCACCCAATGGCAGCTGTGTGCCAATGGATGAGTGCCCCTCATAGCAGTGCACCCTGTTATGGGCCCACCTAATTAAATGGCGCAGCCATGACTGGCTCCCTGCTGTGTTGCCACCTCCTTATACTTGGACAGTTCCAGATCCATCGTGTAACCCCTGCCTTCCCACCAAAATTGCAAACTGGCACTTAACAAGCTGAGAATAAGCTCATTAACAATCTTATTTGGCTGTTGATCCAAACCAGGTGGGTTGCTGGGTCCCACCATCTCCTCACTCCTGAACAAAATTGTAGACTGCCAGAATGGCACCTGCAAACTGACATGATGGCCAGCGGTTGAAATTAAGCATTTGCCTGCCTCTGTTCCCGTCCCCATATAGGGGTGAAAATCCTGCCCCCTTGGGAATTCTGGAAGACCAAAACCAATGTGTCCACTATCTCTGAAGCCACTTCTTTTAAACCCCTATGATGTAGATCATCATATCCAAGGGATTTGTCAACTTTAGTCCCATTAATTTCTCCAGTACTATTTCTTTACTCATACTAATTTCTTTAAGTTCCTCATATTCACTGAACCCTTGTTTCCCCACTACTTCTGGAATGTTTTTGTGTCTTCTACCATGAAGATAAATACAAAATATTTGTTTAATGTCGATGCCATTTTCTTATTTCCCATTATGATTTCTCCTCTCTCTGCCTCTAAGGGACTCATGTTTGCTTTTGCTAGTCTCTTCCTTTTTGCATAGCTATCGAAGTTTTTACAATCTATTTTCATGTCTCCTCTCAGTTAATCTCATCCTAGTTTATTATTCGTTTTGGCAACATTATGCGCCCCTTCCTTTAACCTAATCTATCTTTAACTCCTCTTGTTAGCCATGGTTGGATCGTTTTTATCCATTAGGAGAACATGTTTTCATTAAAAATTATGAATTAATCCTTTAAATGTTTATCATTGTTTATCTATTGTCATATCTTTTAATCTAGTTTCCCAATCAACTCGCCCTTCATACCCTTAGACAAAGCTCCCCATTTGCTCCGGGTTCAAATTAGTTCATTTGCAAGAGTTTCCATTGCTTTCATGTTTATATTGCCATCCCAAGAACTGTTGTAGCTACACCTCAAAAATCTGTATGAATTCAAAATATTTTGCACACAATACCAGACCAACTTGAGACTATTCTCCTTAGGTGGGAGGTAAGGGGCGGTGTGGGGGGTTCTTTTTGGAGTTGAAGTAGCTCTGATGATGGAATTTTGAAACCAAGTCAATCTTCAGTGGTAGATTTTATAATCAGACACCTAACAAAGTAATTCCACAGAGCCTCAGAGTGCTATTGATGACTGACTGGCTAGTCTGGTTCACTAATAGGCCTACTCCTACATATTCTGTCATGTGAGTACCACGTTTCTTCTTAGTTGCCTCTAGATAGCTCTGCAAGCCAATGCCCTAACAGATAGAAAGGTAATAATTGGACAAAGAGGAGAAAGCTTACTGGCACTTTGTAAGTAAACTGCAAGTTTAATCTCTGTTACATTTGGGGACCTGGTTCTGCCTACCTGCTCTGAAATGTTCTTGACCTGGAGAAGTGTTCTTATTGGGAAAACCATCCAAAATAGACAAACAGAAATTCTACATGTTGTTTGGTTTGTAAACTTTTAAACATGGCTGTGTCAGGCACCTGGCTGATCAAAAAATGTTGTAGGAGGGAAGGTATTTTCGAGAGGATGATTTGTTAAAATTAATTATTCAATCTTGTAACTCTTTAGTAATCTCATGTGGAGAACTGCCATTTCCTGCAAATGGCAATAAGATTGGAACATTAACGATATATGGTGCAACTGCCATCTTTTCCTGCAATACCGGATACACAATGGTAGGATCCCGGGTGCGTGAATGCCGATCCAACGGACTGTGGAGTGGAATGGAAGTGAAGTGTCTTGGTCAGTATTTAGGAGATGTTTACATAACAGTGTGAAAAACTATATGTCTTGTGAGCTGTGAGATTTTGCTTATTGAATGTTACTTGTTGATGTTTGTATCAATTTTAGTAACAAAGAAAATTTGCAATGAATATCAATGAGTCATAGCTTAACAGCTGCTTCTGAAATTTTGCAGTTAAGTGTGTGTATTAAGCAAAGGGGTACTGGCAACTAATTCCAAGATCAAATTGACAAGTTTACCAACAATAGCTTTGGAAGCCTCCCTTTGTTATACCAGCCTGACTAAAGTTCTAATTTTAATGACGAGTTGCCAAATTAACCTACCTGAGTTATCACATTACAAAATTATAATATTTAGACATGAAAATACTCAAACTTGCCAACGTGTTCATCAGGAATTTGTAAAATCTCTTCATGTAAATAGTTTAAAGGCAACTATTGTTTCTTGTCCTTTTTGAATTCTGTCCTGGAGTTGAAATCGATTAAGCCATAACTGTTACTGATTGCAGTTTCTTTGGTTTTAGCTGGTCACTGTGGGATGCCCAAGCCCATTGTCAATGGCCAAATAATTGGAGAAAATTTCAACTATCGTGGGACAGTGGTGTATCAGTGCAGTCCAGGTTTTCGCTTGATTGGAACTTCAGTCCGAATTTGCCAGCAGGACCATAAGTGGTCAGGCAGATCACCTGTATGTGTGCGTAAGTATTGCTTCAGAACATAATTTAATAATCAATTGTGGGGAGCGAAGAATCTCTGGTGAAGCTATTATGCTTTTCTTCCTAGTCAATTCTCTCAACTGTGTTTTTACTTTTCTTGCTAGATTTCTGCGTTCTTAGCTCACTTGGATAACTAAGAATTTTTTTCACAAAATGGGTCATTAGACTGTGCAGTGCTTGAGTATTGAAGTCGTCAATCACAATACAGTATTCAGAGACATATAGATAAATACTTGCCAAAGAAAGGCGTTAGAGGGTATGAGGTAAGAACAAAGTAAGGAACTTGGCACAATGCAATATTTGAGCTTTTTACCGAGTTATCCTGGGGAGAACTTTGGATTAATTGATATGAGATTGTTTAAGTTAAATAAGTATTGGGAGTTAACTCCTTGTGAATTGAATTTAAGGAAGGATGTAAATGTGTTTGAGGTGGTTCAGAGGAGGTTTACTAGATTGATATCTGGAATGAGCGAGTTGTCTTATGAGGAAGGGTTGGACAGACTGGGCTTATTTTCACTGGAGTTTAGAAGATTGAGGGGAAACTTGATTGAAGTATGCAAGATCCTGAACGGTCTTGACAAGATGATTGTGGAGAGGATGTTTCCTCTTGTGGGTGAGTCTAGAACTAGTGGGCACTGTTTTAAAATTAGAATTCGCCCTTTTAGGACTGAGATGAAGAGAAATTTTGTTCTCTCAGACGGTTATGCGACTTTGGAACTCTCTGCTTCAGAAGGTGGTGCAGGCAGGGTCATTGAATATTTTTAAGGCGGAGGTAGATAGATTCTTGTTACACAAGGGAATCAAAGGTTATCGGGGATAGACGAAAGTGTGGAATTCGAAACGCAAACAGATCAGCCATAATCTTATTGAATGGCAGAGCAGGCTCGAGGGGCCGAATGGCCTACTTCTGCTCGCAATTGGTATGTTTGTATGTATGTATATTATCCAGGAAGTTGATTTAGGACTACTGACTGGGATACTAGACAGAATAGCAATCAGAACTAAGTATACCCACATCATTTTGAGGCAATGGGGACAGAGTCATTGGCATATTCCAGAGAGGTTTGCACGTTGACTTTTGAAATAGAGGCATCCAATCAGAGGGCCTGGCTGGTCATCCAAAACCACCAATGCACAGTGTTTTAATACAGGTTTCAAAATAGCATGCTGTATTATGGGCAGCAAGTTGAAATTGTAAAGTGTCTCTTTGAACATGTGTTTTAATTTAATTTAATTTTAATTTAGCTTTAATTTAAAGCAACATAGCAGTTTAAATCTGATTGGGACCCAGTTGGATTAAAATTCGGAATTTTCCAAAGACATTGTATTTGTACAACAGCTAATTTTGTTGCCCATTTCAATTTTGCTCATCAACGTCACTGTTCACTGAAGTATAATAGCACATGATCATAGATTTTCATCGTTTTAGGCAGGAAAGCAATTGGGTGGTAAATAAGCCAGAATATGATATGACGCAGATGAATGAGAAATAGTTACAAAATATTCCCAGCTATCAAATGGATAGAAAGCTGAACCATATCATTAAGGGGAGCTAGCTAATGATTGGGACATCTATTAATGGTACTTGAAGAAATAATGCAATGGCAGTAAAACTGAGGTATATCCGTTTTTAAAGAAGAAAGTGCATATGTTTATGTTTTCTTAAAATATGGGCAAGCAGATTGCAAAACTTTGTAATACAGGAGAGCAATTTGTGGTATATAGCATTTTTATTGAGTGGTAGCCTTATGAATTTGGCCTAACCATCAGCCTCAGGAAAACGAACATCATGGGGCAGGACGTCAGAAATGCTCCATCCATCAATATTGGCGACCACGCTCTGGAAGTGGTTCAAGAGTTCACCTACCTAGGCTCAACTATCACCAGTAACCTGTCTCTAGATGCAGAAATCAACAAGCGCATGGGTAAGGCTTCCACTGCTATGTCCAAACTGGCCAAGAGAGTGTGGGAAAATGGCGCACTGACACGGAACACAAAAGCCCGAGTATATCAGGCCTGTGTCCTCAGTACCTTGCTCTATGGCAGCGAGGCTGGACAACATATGTCAGCCAAGAGCGACATCTCAATTCATTCCATCTTCGCTGCCTCCGGAGAATACTTGGCATCAGGTGGCAGGACCGTATCTCCAACACAGAAGTCCTCGAGGCGGCCAACATCCCCAGCTTGTACACACTACTGGGTCAGCGGCGCTTGAGATGGCTTGGCCATGTGAGCCGCATGGAAGATGGCAGGATCCTCAAAGACACATTGTACAGCGAGCTCGCCACTGGTATCAGACCCACCGGCCGTCCATGTCTCCGCTTTAAAGACGTCTGCAAACGCGACATGAAATCCTGTGACATTGATCACAAGTCGTGGGAGTCAGTTGCCAGCATTCGCCAGAGCTGGCGGGCAGCCAGAAAGACAGGGCTAAAATGTGGCAAGTCGAAGAGACTTAGTAGTTGGCAGGAAAAAAGACAGAGGCGCAAGGGGAGAGCCAACTGTGCAACAGCCCCGACAAACACATTTCTCTGCAGCACCTGTGGAAGAGCCTGTCACTCTAGAATTGGCCTTTATAGCCACTCCAGGCACTGCTTCACAAACCACTGACCACCTCCAGGAGCATATCCATTGTCTTTTGAGATAAGGAGGCCCAAAGAAAGATAGCCTTATACAATGGAAGACCATGAAGTGTGCCAGTATTAGTACATGGGACAATTTTGAAACATATTTCTCAATTCTTGATTCTACTTTTTATTGATAACCAATAATACCCCTTTTCTCCCTTGCCTAAACAAATCTTTTAAGGATTGGTTTTGGTGTAGAAAATAACAATATTCCAGTTGAGGGGTTCAGAAGAACGTCTAAGCTTTTCCACCTAATACCCAAAATTGCATTACTTTCAGTAAGCCTTTGCCAGACATCCAGTATTTTAAAATATTATCTGGCGTTTACAAAAGAAAATTGTACATTTGTACAAAAGTTAATAGGGATCATTCAAGTACTTAAGAGTGTGAAGCAGATTTTAATCCATTAGTGGTTGAAGTTTAATTCCGAAGGGACTTGTTTTTTTTCTCCCATTTTTGGCCCCTCCCTCATTGCTTAGTCTTTACTTGCTGTGCACCATTCCAAGTGACGGGACAAGGATAGTATTTGCTGCCAGGCTGCTACCAATCCTACTCAACATGTGCTCGGTTCTGTACGAGAGCATTGAAGCATAGCCTGATTCAGATTCCTTCCTCCTCTCCTTTGTGGAAGCCCTTCTAGTTGGTATTCCCCACTCATGGTACAGCTGGTATCATGTCATTATAATGTGGTGAATCATAGGCATGAACCCATGTCCTTTGACTTTCTACAACACTATCACCTAAGCTTAAATCTTTGGCAATTGAAACTACTGTTTCTTGTAACATTTGAGGAAGAGTATTAAGGCAGATAGTTTATTTGGATGGGTTTTAAATGCCATTGGATTTTATTTTCAGTGTCCAATGGAGCAATAATTCATAAAATTGAAAAACAGAAAGGATAAAGCATGAATTTGAATAATCTTTTAGCAGTTGACAAGCCACATGCAGGTCGCTAGAATCTGTTTAATGGCCATGCTTGTTTTAAGCAATAGCTCAGTTCTTTGCAATAAATAAAATAGTATCTCACTGGTGCTAGTGACTTTTTAAGAGTTCTTTCACTCTTGCTAAAGACAGTCATAACTCACACTGGTGGAGCTTTTTAGTTCTGAATCTTTTCTCATTGTGAAAGAATAGAAGTAATTTACTGTTACCAGTCAAATTCAGCATACTGGGAATAACCAAATGATTCACTACTGGCTGGCACTCCATGGTTTATACTGAATAAATGGTTACAATTCACTTCTAGTCAGTGCTAACCAATCTATTGTTTTAATGTTTTATAAATATGTACTGAGTCTACTCATATGTGGTACTGCACTACTTTGTGCACTACTATATGTTGAAGGAGTATTCTTACAAATTCAGATTCATCATAGATACAAAATCAGGACAGTGCTCCCAAATTCCTGACATGTCCTCCCGCTAGGTGAAACCCTGTACAGGATTTTGGGTTTTGGTTCGGGACCATGGAGGTCACAATCCCGCACTGTGTGGGGAACATTCACCCAGCTACTTAGTGGCCAGAGGGCAGACTTGCTGTCCAATTAAGGACAGCAGGCAGGCTCACAAAGCTGGAGGGCAAATAGGCTGCCTTTTCAGGTGAGGAAGAGAGAGGGCACATAACGATGGTGCCCCCTCTCCAACTTTTGAAAATTTTAAATAAAAAATGGGCTCAGCAGCTGGGCCACTATTGTGAAAGGGTGGCCCCTCCACAAGGTGACCGGTGGCTGCAGTTGAAGCCAGGCAGGCTGTGAGGGCCTCATTGCCTGCCTGACATGCTGACGTCATTGCCCACCTGGCATGCTGGACCCCTGGTCTGCCTCCAGGAGGTTGCCTTCAGGTAACTGACCTAATCCCCGATGCCTGAGGGGAGTCTGGAGGCCAACTGGAAAATAGACCTTAAATGGCCGCTTAACGCCTTTAATTGGCTGCCTGCTGCAGCCGGCACATCAGCCGGTAGCGCAAATGATTCACACCCGCCCGCCTCTGTGCTCACCCCCATCGGGGGCTGAAAAGCATGCCCCCATGTCAGGAATACAGTTCTTTAAATTGCTCCTCAATAGAACACTTGGGTTATTCCCTGGCATCTGGGGCAACTGTGAGTTTCAGTGAGCATGGATAATTCTATAATAAAAGCAAAATACTGCAGATACTCGAAATCTGATGAAAGGTCACAGACCTGAAACGTTAACTCTGCTTCTCTATCCACAGATGCTGCCTGATTTGCTGAGTATTTCCAGCACTTTTTGTTTTTGTTATGGATAATTCTATATTGGTTAGAGGTTGACCATTCACTCACCTGTACTTCTGTAAAGCACTCTGCGTAGTGCTGCATGCTTTCTGAAAATTGGGTCCATTTGTGTAAGCAATAGTCCAGAGATGTTAGTATTAATTTATGCAGCAACTTGGATAAATACAGTCATTGTATACATGAGGATGGATTTTCCAAATGTGTGCTTCTGACAAGAAATTGGCCCTGTGGTGTACATCTCTGGAAGCTTGGTGACTCTCCAACGCAGTCTCTGGTTAGATTTTCTGTGGTGTATACTAGGTCCCTTGTCGAATATCCGTGTGCTTATCCATTGTTAATTTCAAACGAAGATGTGTAATAAGCTTTGAATGGTCCATTAAGGATCATCAGGATGTTAAAGTTTCACTGGAAGATATTACAGAATGATATATATTACACAATATTTATTGTGTTATTTTCTTCTCGCAGCGATTACATGCGGCCACCCTGGTAATCCAGCTAATGGCATAACACACGGAACTCAATTTAACCTGAACGATATTGTTAGGTTCACCTGTAGTCCAGGGTACACACTGCATGGTACCATTAGCTCCCAATGTCAGTCTAATGGGCAGTGGAGCAACTCACTTCCTATGTGTAAAGGTATGAACAATGACTATCGTGCAGTTTCAAAGTCTTTTGACTGCATAAAAACAGAGTCGAAAGACCTTTAACATTTTCTTAATTTTCGACAGTGGTCAATTGTTCTGATCCTGCACATGTTGAAAACGGCATTCGTCGAGTGCAATTAAACATTGCCCAAAGATTCAGTTATGGTAGTAGTGTGTCGTATGAGTGTAACGCCGGATACTACCTGTTGGGATCACATGTGCTGACCTGTCAAGGAGATGGTGCCTGGGACAGATCTCTCCCAAACTGCCTGTGTAAGTGATTTTAGAGATTTAAGGCATCAGAAATGAATGTTTATTGTCAAGATATTAAGCGAGTTCTCAAATGGTAGTTACATAATCTTCATTTTTAAAGGAATTTTGGAGGTTACTTCATAATGTCTCAAATATCAGTTAATTATCAATACTTTGCACAGAGAAGACATGCAGCTTTCCCTGAAATAAAATTGCAGCCCACCACTTGTCAGAAATACACGATGCTGTAATCTGTAGGACCCTGACCCCACTATAAGTCATTGCCTTTCAGAGAAAAGGAGAGAAAAGGTCACTGGGAATTTTTTTCAAATCGGAAAATTCATAGGTGGCATCATTGCATTACACAGATCATCAAGGAGAAATTATTGAATATAATGTTATTTCATGACTGAAGAAGCCCATATAATTCAGGAGGGAAAAAATCATAAATAAAACAAGTCCCTTTCCTGAGTTCTTAAAAAATGAATGTTCAAGAGATTCCTGTGCAGTATTCAGTTTATGTCCCCATTTTCCATTGCTTTGTCAAAAATGTTAAATAAACATACCCTTTTTAGTGATGGAATTTGAATCCCGTCCAGTTTAATGATGTGAGTATAGTGCCATGGTTGCTATGGCAACAAGTAAGATGCTTGGGACACTGACAGCCAATCTGAGGGTGCTTAATTATTGCATTGTGTTTGTTTTGCTGAACTTGCTCTGACTGTGGTACGAATGCCACTAAAGCTCAGCAGTAGTTATTGGGTGCAAATTGTTATGGGAACAGCCACTGAAACACAACTGGTGAATTTTTCAGGCCCCAGTGGTTTGTTTGCAAAGACTTGCAGTTGGAATATAATCTCACATACATGGAATAATCTCTGTATCCCACAAACATAAAATGGCAACTTATCATGCCGTGTTATACAGTGGTATAGTTTATTTTGTCCAACGCATGTTAGATTATAAACATTTACCCCACAGCCTTCAGTGCAGTTACATCATGTCCTACGACAAAACTTTAAATTAACCTCCACAACTTGACCTCAGGAATTTTCTGTCCAAAGCACAGATTATGTCCATAGAACAGCCCTGGGCATAGCACAAACCTAGTCCACTACAGCTCTTGGCCAAAATAAATGTGATAAACAGAGCAAGACTGACCTGTGAAGAACTCCAAATCTATACATTATAAGGAATGATGCAGGTTGGAGTTTATTTCAAAAGCATAACAAGTGGCAGAAGATGTTTAATAATGGACAATTTCTCAAGATTCTCTCTCGCTGTTAATGAAGTCATCCAAACTCATTAAGGCATTATAAGATAAAGACTGTGGAGTAAAGACCATTCAATCCATAAAACCAACTGCATTCAGAGTTCATATATGATTATGAAAGCATGGATGCCCAACCCCCCTTGATTACCATCTCAAAGAATTGTAGTGTATTGTAAGTCATGATCTATTTGTTCTAAAAGCACACTAGCTTCTCCCTATGGATATCCATTCTCTTCAGAAGCTTATTGCAAGCTGTTAAATACCCTCAATCATTTTCCCCAATGTAAAAGTTAAGCAGCTTGTAATTATTAGTGCTTTACTCTTTTTTTGAATATTGGAAATACACTTACTATCCTTTATTCTTTTGGGTACAATTATATCATAACATACTCCATCCTATGCATTATTTTATTCATGGTATGCTCCATCTTATGTATTGCGGGTAACTTATATATTGTATTTAATGATTTATTGAAATATGCATTTCAAACAAAACATTTATTTTCTGCCTCATTTCTTTGTCTCCTAGTGGTGACATGTGGTCATCCTGGCATTCCACCTGGTGCAGAACTGTATGGTGACCAGTTTACAGTTGGCACCACAGTCCGGTACCACTGTGACAGATATCTTCACCTGATTGGAAATACTACTCGTATCTGCCAGCTGGATGGACGCTGGAGTGGATCATTACCGCACTGCTCAGGTAAACATTCTCACATCATCGCCCAGGGTTCTGAAATGACCAGATAAAGCAGCTGTAGTCTTCAATTGGATGTCTTCAAAGATGCATAAACACACTGCTAGAAAAAATCTTTTTAACATTAAAACAACAATTATTGTATTGATATACCACATTGAATGTACTAAATCATCCCAGGACATCTCACAGGAGTGTTATTAGACAAAGTTTGACACCGAGCCAAGAAAGAGAGATTAAATAGGTGACCATAAACTTCATCAGAGGTAGGTTTTGGGGTGCCTTAAAGGTTGAGCAGTTTAGGGAGGGAATTCCAGAACTTAGAGCAGACTTGTCCAACATGCGGCCCACAGTCCAGGATCTGGCCCGCCAAATGCTTCCACACAGCTCGCAGGTGTAAACTGTTCCCAGGGCCGTTCCTCGTCCTCACCGTGACTGGAGATGAGAAATTTCCCTTTGTCAGTCCAGCTTTTAAACTATTGCGCTGTCAGTTTCACAGGTTGCAGAGAGTGCAAAGTTCTTTTAAAAGTCAGTTCTTTTAAAAAAGATCGCTGTCAGTTTCATAGGTGACAACCGCTGACATCAGGAACAGCTGTTTCCCAACAGACTCAGGGTTTTCCAAAAAAGACAGAACCTGTCAGAGCATTCCACTCTCTGCAACTGTGTGCGAGAGAATAGTGGAGAGAGGGGGAAGAACAGGGAGAGAGAGATAGAGAGGGGGCGGAGAGAGAAGGGGGGGGCACAGAGAGAGAAAGAAAGGGGGAGAGAGGAGGGGACAGAGAGACAGGGGGAACAAAGAGAAGGGGGAACACTGGAGACCTGGGGTGGGGGTGGTGGTTGTGGTGGTGGAGAGAGAGGGGGGAGGAGAGGGACAGAGAGAATGAGGAGAAGGAGATAGAGAGAGGGGGGAAAAGGAGACAGAGTGACGGGGGAGAGGGAGACAGACAGAGAGGGAGAGAGAGAGAGAGAGACAGACAGGGGAGAGAGTGGGGAAAGAGACTCAGTCATTTACTTATGCACAGAAGGAGGCTATTCTGTCCATCAAGCCCATGCTGGCTCTCCACGGAGCTATGCAGTCAATTCCACTCCCTGGCTCAATTCCCGTAGCCCTGCAAGTCTATTTCTCTCAGGTGACCATCCAACTTCCTCTTGAAGTCATTGATCATCTCCATTTCCACCACCCCTGTGGGCAGAGAGTTCCAGGTCATTACCACCTGCTGCATAAAAAAAATGCTTCCTCATATTCCCCCTGCATCTTTTGCACAAAACTTTCAATCTGTGTCCCCTAGTCCGAGAAGGGAGGGGTGAGGGAATAGAGAACAAGACACGCATACACAGAGCATGGGGAGAGAGGGAAGAGAGATCAAAGTCTCTCCTGAAAGGTGGACATCTATCCAGAATACTTTGCATTGCTACATCAAGTGTGCGGGCAGAGATTGACTACTTATGCAAGTAAAAATAATGCAAGGTACGTCACTAGATCAGTTTTCAATATAATGATGAGAAAGTAAGTCAATAAATTAGTCTTCTCATTTAAAGCTTCTTCACAATAATGCACATTTGTTGTTTTTATTAGTAAGATAAATTTTCAATGCCTTTATCTTTCGAAATTTGCTCACCGGCCCCCCAGGCCAAGCAAAAATAGCAATGCGGCCCTACGATCGAAAAGGTTGGACAACCCTGGCTTAGAGCTTAGGCAGCTGAACCCAAAGGTGCAATGAAGGAAACTGGAATGCGCAAGAGGCCAGAATTGGAGGAGCACAGAGATTGTAATAGGGCGAGAGAAGGTTACAGAGACAGGGAAGGACTGATATTATATGATATGAAAAGTGCTAGTATGGTCTGTTTGAGCCTCAAACAGCTGCTCCAGGGGTAAGGGCAAGAAGAAGAGAAAAGATATCTCCAAATACAAACTGACGCAGACCATGAGAAAATGATTAATGAGTTGCATTAAGAATATCTGAGATAAAACCTAATGTATGGAAGGTCTGTCTTCTAGAATTATGTCTCAAGGCTATGTTATACTGGCATAATGTGCTTCATTTCTAGTTATCTGGCTGATGCCTGGAGTGTAAAAACGGTATGGAAATGACAAAAGAAAAATGTTGAATTAAATATGACAAAAGAAGTGAAGGATAATAAGTTTTTCAGTTCGAGTAAGCGAAAAAGAAAAACAAGAAATGGAGTGGGTCAACTGGAAGTGGGATTAGGTGATGTCATATACTGATATAACACAGGATGAAAAATTTCTAAAAAAAAAAAGTTTTTTGCTGAGGAGGAGAGAGATAACTTAGTTGATCTGCAAAGGAAAATGCAGGGCATTGCAGAGTTAAGCTGTTCTAGTCACATTACCATCTTGATTGTAGACAATCTGTGCAGACATAAGAGCCCTGTATTGCAGGGTTGGGGTGAGGGTGGGGGGAGGTCAACAGTGAACTGTTGGTGTTCATCGTCATGACCTTTCTGAAAGTGACCGTAATTTCAGGATGTCGGGCATGCGCAGTTTAGTGCGGAAATCCTGAAGTTGCAGTCTGTCACTCAGGGCTGCACCACAGGCTGTGCTAGAAACCTCCACCCTCCGCTTCCCCCCACCCCACACCCGACCCCAGAGCTGGCAATCATGAAATCAGTGAGAATTTCAACTCTCCCACTCCCAAATCACTGTTAGAAACCTCATTAAAAAGTTACACCTTGTTCAGTCGGGTATAACTGTTTTTAACAGAGATGTGATTAATAAAACTTAATGAACAACGGAGCTGGACCTGAATAAATAATTTTATATTTGTGAAGTGCCACTAAATGATTTGTTAATAGATTTTTTAAACCAAATTTCTTTAATAATTTTGAAAAAAAAGTTGTTTCAGAATATTTCAGCTCTTATGTCTTTGTCCCAATCTTTAATTTATGCATGTGAAAATTTTTTTAAGTGATTTTATTTTTTAGTTGGGTGTCTGTGAAAATCCTTTAATTTGATTGGCTGCTCGATCAGCTTGACGATTTTACTTAAGCGCCATGCTTAGGATTTCTCCAGTGAAGAACTCAGCAATCAGTTGCAGTACCACTGCATGACAATAGAGGTGAAATTCTCACCAGAGAGTTCGCTAGATGTTTTTGCGAGGCTGACTTCGAGGTCAGTGGAGAGCACCCTTACTTCACTGCTGACCACAAACTCCAGGCCATTGTGAATAAATCTCAGGGATTGGATGAGATGCATCCAAGGATTCTCAATAGACAATGGCCGGAATTTAATGATGAGACGGTGGCGCCGCCTACTGGCTGGAAAGCCGGGGGTGAGCCTTCCTCCACCGGGCCTTTAAGGCACACTGCTATTTTGCATGGCTCAGGCCCTTAATTGGCTGCACTCGGGGCTTCCATACCTCTGAGGCAGGAAGTCCTGCCTCCATGAGCTGCCGGCTAATTAGTGGGCCGGGAGCTCTTCAGTGCAAGCAGCCCCACCAGGAGTGGTGGCCACTGCTGGGACTCCACCCAACCAAAAGAGGAACAGGGACACCGGCCTCCGTGAAGGTAAATGGGAGTCAGGTCTTGCTGGGGACAATTGGCTTGGCCCCAGTGAGAGGGGTGGGAGTTTGAGTTAGGGTGGGGGGGGGGGTTGTTTCAGCGTGGGTGGCCATGCTGCTGGTGTTGTGTTATTGGCTCTTAACACAAACATATCAAACAATGATTGGTAAACTAAATGTAGCGTTCTTTATTGAAGAATAACAGGATTCTAGGAGAGCTCTTCAATACATGTGCTACATGCTGACTAACACTGCTCCAACTACTGTATCACATGTTAACTTGCATCAACTTGTATACAAAACTACTTACATATTCAATAGTATGTTAATCAGTATTAAAACAATTAAAGCAATAGCACAACAACGGGGGGGGAGGGCGCCTCCATGGGGCACAGTGTGCCCGATCAGGAGGGCCACCCCACCATCACCCCAGCCTGCAAGGGGGTGGCAGTTAGTACTAAGTGGCCTCCTCAGGTGCCAAGGTGCCCATCTGCTGCTGGTAAAATACCAATGGTAGCGGGAAGTGGCCATTACTTGGCCATTTATGGGCCTCAATTGGCCTAAGGGCAGGCGGGCTGCCTGCCATCTCCCCCGCCACTGGTGCATCAGCAGCAGGGTGGGTAGGTGATGGAGGACCCCCACCTCCTCTCATTATATTCTCAAGATCCTGGGTTCAAGACCAGCACAGACTAATTAGATCAGAGGCTGTACTCTTTCTTATCTCAAGGTGACCACATCACAGAGCTGTCCTTATCTTCCACTGATAGTCACAGGACTGGCTGCTTTGTTTAATGGATGTGACATACGACTGCAGAGGAATCCTTGACTGAGATTGAGGTTTAGATATGCCATTGAAGGGAATGTCAAGGAAGCTGTGATTTGGATTTCAGCAGTACTGTACCTGACCTCTGAGTGTTTTACATGGATGCTGATGGACAATGTATTTTTCTCCAGCACTGCGATCTAACACCTTTGATGTACACAACTCCCCTCTTCCAATGGAAAAATGTTGACCTAGAACCCAGTCCAAATGAACTGATGCCAGCAATAACAAGCTTATCACATCTGTGCCGCTGCTTCCATGTCAAATGGGAGTCAGGTTTTAGATGGGAAGCCCACACAGCTGGAATCTGGTCCCTTCTGATGAACCTACCATACAGTTAAAAATAAAAACTTTTTAATGATTTTATATTTTTAATTGGATGACTATTGCTACTAGTAAAAGTCTGTCAATTAAAAACATGTGATCATTATTACATTGTAGTTTATGGGACCTTGCTGGGTGCAAATTGGCTGTCGTGTTTTCTATATTATAACACTGACTACACTTCAAACGTTCTCTATTGGCTGTGAACTGTTTTGGGTCATTCTGAAATCATGAAAGGTGCTATAGAAATGTTTTTCTTTAGTATCCCTCTATTAAAGATTCCACTGGCAGAATCATCAATTATGCTGCCCATCTGCTGTCAGCAAACATCATTAAATATAATGTATGGGGAATGAAACTGTACATGACCAGGTGTTTCCTTCAAACAACTCTTCCCATTAACACTAATGCTCACTTAATGTGTGTGCTGTATATTTTCTAGATCTTTCCTTCATGCTGTTTTATTCTAACACTAATTTATATATTTTTCAATATAAACTCTATTATTGAAATAATTGATCATTGTGAATAGGATTTTTTTGTCTGTTTATTAAAGGAAGGAATAGCGGCCCTTGAAATGGACCACTTTTTGTACCCAATCAGCATCAAACACCCCCAGTCATTGAACTCTTGAGGCAGGATGAAGCTCTCTTCATTTTGCATGAATTATATGAATCAACCCCAAGATCAGGAACAGAAATGGCTTTTTTGTTTCTCATGGGGCAATGCTGTGCTCTCTGTCAGTGTGGCTGACATTATGGATGAATTATGGCTAGTATTTTGGACGGTAATTACATATTTGGGACCCATTTGAAACTGTCCAAAATTTAACTTGGAGTCCTCATGGCCACCACAAAGAGGAGACTTGGCTAGATTTGAACCAAGATTTCAGAGAGCAAAGGACAACATTCTTAACCCTCCATACCACCCAGTTGTCTCTAATAAAATAGCCATATGTAAATAAAGGATCCTACTTGGTATGCAAGATGATTTGTATAAAAATATTTTCCTTGTTAATGTTTTAAAAGTTTGAATTGTTTGTTCTTGATGGAATACTTAGTGAACAAAATCAGGATGTTAACTCATAATATTTCTGTGATCAGGGCTCATGGAAAATTCATGTTTTTGTTTGTTGTGATTGTATTCTCTGCAGAGTAGTTTGGAATAATTACAAGTGGAGAAATAAATGCAAGTATGTTGCGCATACTGATGTTTCATGTGCATTTGTTAATCAAATATCTGAATTAATTCACATCTGATTTTAAAATGCAGAGATCTTAAAGCAAGATCTGAAGCAAAATTTTTACTAAAGGAACAGATTGCTCAATAATTAACAAAGTTAGCCGCAATGATCAGATTTTATTTTCTTCTTCTCCCACCGAGGCCTGAGTTTTTTTCCCTTTGTTGCATCAAATCTCCATGTTGTAGAGTGTATCTTATCTCAGCAGATTTATCTCCAGAATTTGATGTTTTATTTTGCTTTGGGAATTTCTTTATCTGCCAGTTTTTCCTTTCTCTTTTGCCTTATGATGGACACCTGCACGTTGCCAGTGCAGGGCTGCTCATATCAAAGTGAACAGATTGCAAATTGTAACTGATGTAAGCTAAAAGCGCAAATAGAAAAAAAAAATTTTCAGTCAGTTGGGCATCTGACATGCACAAACAGCCACCGCCATGCTTAGGAGTCTCTGAATTTAAAAAAAGATACTGAGAAATCTGCACTGCATTCAAGAGAACTTTTTTAGCCAGCACATAACAAGCCCAACAAGAGGGGGTGCAATTCTAGATATAGTCTTTGGAAATGAAGCTGGGTAGTGGATGAAGTAACAGTGGGTGACAATTTTGGAGATAGTGACCATAATACAGTTAGTTTGAGCATTATCATGGAAAAGGACAAATAAAGAACAGGAGTAAAAGTTCTAAATTGGGGGAAGACAAATTTTATGAAGCTGAGAGGAGATCTGGTGAAAGTGGACTGGATACAGCTACTTGAAGGAAAATCAGTGGCAAACCAGTGGAAGGCATTTAAAAGCGAGATTCTATGGGCACAAGGTGGACATGTCCCACAAAGAAAAAGGAGCTGAATAATACTGTATGTAATATGCATATTGTCCATACATATACACATAGTTTAGATTTGTACATGCAGGAGAGCTCTATTTAGTTCACATTTTATTCACTTACAAATCTAGAACCCCCGGTTATCTAGAAGCATACAGGGTAAGATAAAGCAGAAAAAGAAAGCTTATGACACTCAAAAAACTTTAGAAAGCCTAGAGGAGTATAGAAAGTGCAGGGGTAAGTAAAAAAACAAATTAGGAAAGCAAAGAGAGGACATGAATAAAATCAAGGAAAACCCAAAGATGTTTTATCAGTACATTAAGAGCAAGAGGATAACGAAGGAAAAGGTAGGGCCTATCAGAGATGTACAAAGTGACTTATCCGTGGATGCAGAAGGTGTGGGCAAGGTTCTTAATGAGTTTTTTTTTCTTTATCTACACAAAGAAGAGGGATGACGCATACATTGTCGTTAAAGAGGAGGAGTGTGAAATATTAGATACGTTAAACATAATGGCGGTGATTTTACCCGAGGCTGACGGGAGCTGTCCACTGACTGAAAAGTCGGTGGCAAACCCGCTTCTGCCTGGGCTGGGGATCCGACCCGTATTTTGCTTTTATTTGTCTGAGGCAGGACTTCCACCCGCTTGAGATAGGCAGTCCCGCCTTATAGAGCTGCTGGCCAATCAGCAGGCTGGCAGCTCTCTGTCCCAGCAGCGCCACCAGGAGCAGTGGCCACTGCTGGGACTGCACCCAGCATCACGAAGAAGACGTCAGGGAACCCCCGGAACGCAGGTACGTTTTTGTTCCTCGCTGGGGTGATCGGTCGGGCCCCGGCGAGGCAAGGGTGGTCGAATGGGGTGGTGGGTGGTGGGGCATCGGGGCGGCCCTCCATTAGGCACAGGGTGCCCGATCATGAGGACCCCCCCCGGGCCGTCAGTAAGCCGCTTGCTTTTGTCAGGTGGCTTTTCTCGGGTCTAGGACGCCTGCTTGCCACGCGTAAAATCCGTGTGAAGTTGGGTGAGGCCCTTAAGTGGCCGTTAACTGGCCTCTTAAGGGCCTGGGGTGGGCAGGCTGATTTTTGCCACCACTGCCCTGCGTAAAGTGGTGGTGGAGGCGGGAGCAGGTTGGGAAGGACTCCTGCTCCATTTTATGCCACCACCTCCCACCTGCCCACCCCCCCCGACCACCATCCCATTCGTTGGGGGGTGTAAAGTTCTGCCCAATGAGAGAGGAAGTACTAGAGGGTCTGACATTCTTAAAATCACCAGGGCCAGATGGATTGTATCCCAGGTTGTTAAAGGAAGCCAGGGAGGAATTAGCAGATGCTCTGAGGATCATCTTCAAATCCTCACTAGATACAGGCGAGGTACCAGAGGATTGGAGGTCTGCGAACGTTGTACCATCATTTAAAAAGAGTGTGAGGGATAGGCCAAATAATTATTGGCTGGTCAGTCTGACCTCAGTGGTGGGCAAATTATTAGAATCAATTCTGAGAGATAGGATAAACTGTCACTTAGAAAGGCACGGATTAATCTGGGATTGACATCGTGGATTTGTTAAGGGAAGGTCGTGTCTTACTAACTTAATTGAATTTTTTGAGGAAGTTATGAGGAGGATTGATGATGATGGTGTAGAGGAAGTGGTCTACATGAATTTTCGTAAGGCATTTGACAAGGTCCCACAGGGCAGACTGTTAAGAAAATAAAAGCCCATGGGATACATGGCAAGTTGGATCCAAATTGGCTTCAGGGACAGGAAACAAAGCATAATAGTTGACGGATGTTTTTGCGAATGGAAGGCAGTTTCCAGTGGTGTTCCACAGGGCTCAGTGTAGGCTTCCTTGCTGTTTGTGGTATATATTAATGATGTGGACTTAAATGTGGGAGGCATGATTGGGAAATTTGCAGATGACACAAAAATTGGCCGTTTAGTTGACAGTGAACTGTAGACTCCAGAATTATATCAATGGTTTGGTTGAGTGGGTGGAAAAGTGGCAAATGGAATTCAATCCAGAGAAGTGTGAGGTACTGCATTTGGGGAAGGTAAACAAAGCAAGGGAATACACAATAAACGGGAGGATATTGAGGGGGATAGAGGAAGTGAGTGACCTTGGAGTGCATGTCCACAGGTCCCTGAAGGTGGCAGGACAAGTAGATAGAGTGGTGAAGAAAGCATATGGAATGATTTCCTTTATTGGCCGAGGTATAGAATACAAAAGCAGGGATGTAATGCTGGAACTGCATAAAATGATGGTTAGGACACAGCTGGAGTACTGCGTACTGTTCTGGTCACCACATTACAGGAAGGACATACTTGCTCTGGAAAGAGTACAGAGGAGATTTACAGGAATTTTGCCAGGGCTTGAAAATTGCAGCTATGAGGAAAGATTGGATTGGCTAGCGATGTTTTCCTTTGAGCAGAGGAGGTCTTAGGGGTGACTTAATTGAGGTGTACAAAATTATGAGGGGCCGAGATAATGTAGATAGGAAGGACATGTTTCCCCTAGCAGAGAGGTCAATTACCAGGGGGCACAGATTTAAGGTGATTGGTAGAAGGATTAGAGGGGACATGAGGAAAAACTCTCACCCAGAGGGTGGTGGGTGTCTGAAATTCACTGCCCGGATCGGTGGTGGAGGCAGAAACCTTCAACTCATTTAAAAGGTACCTGGACCTGCACCTGAAGTGCTGTAACCTGCAAGACTATGGAACTGGTATTGGAAGGTGGGATTAGATTGGGTGGCTAGTTTTTTCAGCCGGTGCAGACACAATGGGCTGAATGGCCTCTTTCTGTGCCATAACTTTTCTATGGTTCTATGGTTTAGGTAGGGCTCCTTTTACAATAACGCAGAATATGCATCTCTCCCTGAAGAAGCACACTCTATTTACCTCGTGCCAACCTGTGCCCAAGCTCAATGGAAAGAGCCAAGACTCAAGAACTTTCAAGTTTCTGCAGAATTACTGCTGGAATTTAACCAACTAAAACCATTCAACCTACCAGCATAAATGCTGGTAAACATCCTGCTGCTTATTCAGATGGAACCATTTTATACACCAGATCATTGGTTTTCAGGCTTATCTGGACGAAGTGGCAAGAACTGCTGCTCTCAGTGACTGGTCTGCAACGTTAAGGATTTGTGACAGCTCTCCGTTATCAACAATGCGGTATTGTACTGCAGACTTGCCTGGATGGGTATTGGACAATAGAGTCTGCCAAGAAGATTTGACTCGGTTTCAACCTTCCATTAATAGGCTTGTCATCCTGGAACCATTTTGATTCTGCTGAGCTCAAGAGGAGCATGGTCACCAGTTAGTCTGATACACAGCCATCTGGTCATATTTTACAGCACCTGTCGTTGCAAGTCTAACAATTTCCTCATCAACTGTATGTCAGCCACCTGCTTCCATGTAGGTGAAATGCACTGTGCAGAACAGCTTGACATATTCCAGTGACTTCCATTCTCTCGATATCACTGACTAGGAGTTTGACAAGTAGGCAAAATATGACTATTCCTGTTTGTAGGGGAATCCAAAACAAAGAGACATAATCTTACAGTTTGAATTGAATCATTAACAACATTTTAACACATGGAGTTGTCAGAATGTTGGATGCATTACCTCAGAAGACCATAAATGCGATTCGGCTCGAGTTTAAAAGGGATTTAGATACTTGGGACGTAACAGTAATTGGGATCTAGAGAAAAGATAGGGGGACAGCATTTACTGTTAAAATAACAGTGATGCTATTTACTTAATGCCAACCTGTGCCTAAGCTCTATTATTTATTATATACTATTATTTATTGTACAACTTCAGGCAAGGGCAGTTTAATGCTAAAGTTTGAAAGTTGCTGTCTGAGATGCACCTCTCCGCCATCAGCTTCGTGAAAATGGCATCTTACTGTTTGGCTCACCAGATGGATGGCGTAAAGTTCCTGTATTTGCAAGCTGAATTAAACTCACCACAGAAGCTTAGGGCTTGGTCTTTTCAGTCTAAGTACCCCTTTTAATTGTGTAGTCAGCCTGAATTAATACCAAACAATCCCTCTGACACTGAAAATTTGCTTTTATAAGTGTGGAGCTTCATCCCTTCAGCCTTTAATTGTTGGAGATATATAAAAAAACACTTTTGAAACCTTTTTCTTTCTGTCTCTTCTTCCCCTCTCTCTCTCAATCCAGTCTTTCCTTGTCTTGGAGTTCCGAAGAAGGGTCACTGACCCGAAACGTTAACTCTGCTTCTCTTTCCACAGATGCTGCCAGACCTGCTGAGTGAATCCAGCATTTCTTGTTTTTGTTTCCTTGTCTTTACTTTGCTTTCCGTAACTGCTTCGACATTGAATTCACTCTTCTACCTTACACTTCTTACTTCAAACAATGCTGTTCGCTAACAGTTCTTCAATCTGATTGATGAAGGAGACACACCATTGCTTGCCCTGTTCATACAGGTCCCAGATACCCTGTAGAAGGTGCTGCACAACAGGGATCTCTAATCGACAGCAACTTTCAGTGCAAAAGCTCATGGAAAGTTAATGGGCTGGGGCAAGTCTAACCAACAGCAGGCACCAAACATTTGCTACTCATAGTAAATTCTGGCCCGGTACTTCCGTAGCTAACAAAATGGTGGAGCAAGCCAAAAGGCCCCAGGTGGACTACTGTTGTTTCTGTGTTCCCATAGCAACTTGCAAGGGGACAAAAGTGAGTCTGTTACTTTAGTGGCGTAAAGAACAATGCTGCATTAGTAAATTCCCAAGTAGTAATCTGTGATTATAGCCTGTTATGAATCTTTATCATTTTGTAGTAATTATCTCCTCATAGATAAATACACCCTTCTGATACTAATAATTAGTCTATGCTGTAAGTATCATTGCTATGATGTAACTACTATGATATACTTAACAACTAACCTTGGTCACACTGCCATAACAATTAAAAATGTATTTTTATTCAAACTGTTGTGTAATATTTTGATGAGTTAAAATGGGAGGAGGGGCTGTAGTGACATGAAGAAATAGAATGAATTTTCTCCTGGAGTGAATTGTATAACAATATAATGAGTCATAATTTCCTGTCAAAATAACAGTGAGGCTAAAGTTGCTCGTGTTATTTATGCACAAGTGGTAGAGCAAATTTAGGCAAGGGGCAGATGTGTCGTTAAACTTAGATATCCAAAAGTTGCTATCTTAGTTATGCTGCTCCGCCATTAGCTTTGCAAAAATGGTATTTTGTTGTCTGCCTAACCATTAAACTGCATTGAATGGTGTGAAATTTCTGTAATTACTGAGTAGATACGAACTAAATTCACCACAGAAAATATACTCTTGTCCATTTCATTCAAAGTATCCTTTTACATGGAATTCCTTGTACAGAAATAGGCCAGTCAGCCCAATTGATCTATGCTGGTGTTTATTCTTCACATGAGCATCCTCACACCTGACTTCATTTCACTCAATCAGCATATCCCTCGATTCCTTTCTCCCTCATGTACTTATCTAGCCTCCCCTTAAATACATCTGTGCAAATTCTGCTGAATTCCTTATTGAATCTATTAACAATGTGGTGAGTGTTGATTACTACCAGTTGACCACTCTGGCACTGAAAATTAACCATGACAAATGTGGAATCTCATTTCTTCAGTTCTTTTTTACATTTACTGTTAGTTTGTCCCTTTTATTTCTCCCTCTCTCACTTCAATCTTTCTTTTTCTCTATTTCTCTTTTTGGATTTGATTGAGCATTAAATTTATCCACTCTAATTTACAGTTCCTTCTCACTCTTTCTTCTGTTTACTTCAAAATCCTTCAATCTGATTGGTTAAGGAGATATACAGTTGCTTCCTCTGTTCACTCAGGGCCCAGATGCCTGATTTCCCTTGCTGCACTTTCAGCAACTTGCCAAACAAAAGATGGAAAAGCCTAAACATGCAAGGGCAAGTCTAACTAACAGCAGACTCTATTAGATGCTCTGCCACAGAAAATTATTTCTCTTTATATATTCGGGAAAGTTTCTGCTCGTTTTGCAATCAAGTTCCAGCTCAATCCGCCAAAAAAGTGTGTGAGATCATGGAATTTAAAACATAGGTGAGTTCCACCCCAAATGACTTACACTCTTCATCTTTTACACTGATTCAAGGTTCAATTCACCTGAATCTACTGCCATGCACAAAAGTGGCATAACTTAACCAGCATAATTTCAAGCACATTTTGGGTGTAATTTCCCAATTGCAATCAAGGCAGAAACTTTGTCCCATTGTCCCTCTTGTTTATCTTATCCATAGGGATTATTTTACAGTCATTAATCCTTCAATCTTTGAGCATGTTCAAGACAGAAACCTGCAGATTTCTGATAATAGTGGGGAAAAATGGCGTGGAGGTAGATGATCAGCCATGGTCTGTTTGAATGGCAGAGCAGGCTCGATGGTCTCAATGGCCTACTCCTGCTCCTGTTTCCTATGATCCTATGAACATGAACACATTCATTTAATCAACTGTGCTAACCATTCTTTAAGCAAATAAAACATATCTAATACTGAAGGATTCTATAAAGTTTATTGTGTATATTCCATTTCTACATCTTCTGAGAAACCTAGGTTCCAGCACAAGTTCTATTGAAAGCATTTATGTAAATATTTCCAATGGAAATTCTGAAGTATAATGCCAATACCTGCTTGTCATACTTACCTGTAACTGTTAGCTGTCATGCTGCTTGGTGACATCTGATTGCAATTCCAGTGTCAAATCATGGTACTGGCCTGTCAAAAGGTGATTGGTTGGGTAAGTAACAGCTGTTAGTGCATTTAAATTGCGTAAAAAAGGGGAAAGTTTTTTTTTTAAAAACCTCAAGTGATAAGGTGAGTACTACTATTTAAATTAGAGTAATTTATTAAGGACTTTAGATTGTAGTGGGTAGTGTTTGGAGTAGAACAAGACCCTTAGTGTAATTAGTATTTTTTAAAGGGAGTAACTAAATTAATTTAAAGGTAAGTCACGGCAGGAGAGCTCAGCCCTTTGATATGCTCCTCCTGCACTACGTGGGAAATCAGGGATGCTTCCAGTGTCCCCGACAACCATGTGTGCAGGAAGTGTATCCATCTGCAGCGACTGACTACCCGCATTACGGATCTAGAGCTGTGGGTGGATTCACTGTGGAGCATCCATGATGCTGAGGACGGTGTGGATAGCACATTTCGAGAGGTGGTCACACCGCAGGTAATGGCAGCACAGGCAGAAAAGGGATGGGTGACCACCAGGCGGAGTAGTAGGCGCAGGCAGGTAGTACAGGAGTCCCCTGTGGCCATCCCCCTCTCAAACAGATATACCACTTTGGATACTGTTGGGGGGGATGACCTCCCAGGGGAAAGTAGCAACAGCCAGGTCCATGGCACCATGGATGGCTCTGCTGCACAGCAGGGGGGAAAAAGTAGTGGAAGAGCTATAGTGAGAGGGGATTCTATCATAAGGGGTACAGATAGGCGTTTCTGTGGCCGCAGACGTGACTGCAGGATGGGATGTGGCCTCCCTGGTGCTAGGGTCAAGGATGTCACGGAGCAGCTGCAGGACGTTCTGAAGGGGGAGGGTGAGCAGCCTGAGGTCGTGGTATACATTGGTACCAACGACACAGGTAGAAAAAGGGATGAGGTCCTGCAACACGAATTTAGGGATCTAAGTAGCAGATTAAAAAGCAAGACCTCTAAGGTTGTAATCTCTGGATTACTCCCGGTGCCACGTGCTAGTGAATTTAGAAATAGGAGGATAGAGCAGATGAATGCGAGGCTGAGGAGATGGTGCAGGAGGGAGGGCTTTAGTTTCCTGGATCAGTGGGTCTGTTTCTGGCAAAGGTGGGACCTGTACAAGTTGGACGGGTTGCACCTGAACCAGAATGGGACACGCATCCTTGCTGGGAGATTTGCTAGTTCTGTTGGGGTGGGGTTTAAACTAATTTGGCAGGGGGATGGGATACAGAGTGGAGGTACAGTAGTGGGTAATACAGAACAGAAAGTGAGTCTGCCTGGAAGACAGAGCAAATATAGACCTGGTAAGGCACAAGGGAAAAATGCAAGGTTGGATTAATCTATTTCAATGCAAGGAGTCTTACTAGTAAGGCAGATAAATTGAGGGCATTGATTAGCACATGGGATTATGATATTATTGCTATCACAGAGACATGTTTGAGGGAGAGACAGGACTGGCAGCTCAATATTCCAGGGTATAGAATCTTCAGGTGCGACAGGGGAGGGGATAAAAGAAGAGGTGGCATTGCACTGTTGATCAAGGAGTCAATTACTGCAGTAAAGAGGGATGACATCTTAGAAGGTTCCTCAAATGAGGCCATATGGGTAGAACTTAAAAACAAAAAGGGAGCAACCACTTGGCTGGGAGTCTACTACTGGCCTCCAAATAGTCAGGGAGAGATCAATCTCTGAGAGGTGTGAAAATAATAGGGTAATAATAGAAATTTCAACTTCCCCAATATTAACTGGAATAGTCTTAGTGCAAAAGGATTAAAAGGGGCAGAATTCGTAAAATGCATACAGGAGAGCCTTTTGAGCCAGTATGTAGAAAGTCCTACAAGGGAAAGGGGCAGTACTTGACCTAATCCTCGGGAATGAAGTCGGTCAAGTGGTAGAAGTGTCAGTGGGGGAGCATTTCGGGGATAGTGACCATAAGATTTAAGGTAGTTATGGAAAAGGACAAAGATGGACCAGAAATAAAGGTACTGAATTGGGGGAAGGCCGATTTCAATATGATAAAACAAGATCTGGCCAAAGTGGACTGGGAGCAGCCACTTGTAGGAAAGTCGACATCACAGTAGTGGGAGTCATTCAAGGAGGAAATAGTGAGAGTCCAGAGCCAACATGTACCCGTTCAGGTGAAGGATAGGACTAACAGGCCCAGGGAACCCTTGATGTCAAGAGATATAGAGCATTGGATCAGGAAAAAAAAGGAGGCTTACTAGCAGTTCCTAAGTGCTGTAAACAGCAGAGGCAATAGAGGAGTATAGAAAGTGTAGGGTGGCACTTAAAAAAGTAATTACGAGAGTGAAGAGGGGGCATGAAAAAACACTGGTGGGCAAGACAAATAAAAATCCCAAGGCATTTTATAAGTATATTAAGGGTAAGAAGATAACCAGGAAAAGAGTAGGGCTCATTAGGGACCAGAGTGGCAGTCTGTGTGGAGCCGGAGGACATAGGTGAGGTGTTAAATGATTACTTTTCATCGGTGTTCACTATGGAGAAGGATGATGTAGGTGTAGAGATCAGGGAGGGGGATTGTGATATACTTGAACATATTAGCATTGAAAGGGAGGAAATAGTAGCTGTTTTAGTGGGCTTAAAAGTAGATAAATCCTCAGGCCCAAATGAGATGTATCCCAGGCTGTTATGTGAGGCAAGGGCGGAGATAGCGGGCGGCGCAGTGGTTAGCACCGCAGCCTCACAGCTCCAGGGACCCGAGTTCAATTCTGGGTACTGCCTGTGCAGAGTTTGCAAGTTCTCCCTGTGAACGCGTGGGTTTTCGCCGGGTGCTCCGGTTTCCTCCCACAGCCAAAGACTTGCAGGTGATAGGTAAATTGGCCGTTGTAAATTGCCCCTAGTGTAGGTAGGTGGTAGGGAATATGGGATTGCTGTAGGGTTAGTATAAATAGGTGATTGTTGGTCGGCACAGACTCGGTTGGCCGAAGGGCCTGTTTCAGTGCTGTATCTATAAATAAATAAATAAATAGCAGGGGCCTCTGACACATTTTCAAATCCTCTTTGGCCACAGGAGAGGTACCAGAGGACTGGAAGACAGCGAATGTGGTACCATTATTCAAGAAGGGTAGTAGGGATAAACCAGGTAATTACAGGCCGGTGAGACTAAGATGAGTGGTTGGGAAAATATTCGAAAAAATTCTGAGGGACAGGATTAATCTCCAATTGAAGAGGCAGGGATTAATCAGGGATAGTCAGCATGGCTTTGTCAGGGGGAGAGTGTGTCTATCTAACTTGATTGAATTTTTCGAGGAGGTGACTAGATGTGTCGATGAGGGTAAAGCAGTAGATGTAGTATACATGGATTTCAGTAAGGCTTTTTATAAGGTCCCGCATGGCAGATTGGTTAAGAAGGTAAGAGCCCATGGGATCCAGGGCAGTTTGGCAAACTGGATCCAAAATTGGCTTAGTGGCAGGAGGCAGATGGTTGAGGGTTGAGGTGATGGTTGAGGGTTGTTTTTGCGAGTGGAAGCCTGTGACCAGTGGTGTACCACAGGGATTGGTGCTGGGACCCTTGCTGTTTGTAATGTACATTAATGATTTAGACGTAGATATAGGAGGTATGATCAGTAAGTTCGCAGATGACATGAAAATTGGTGCTGTTGTAAATAGTGAGGAGGAAATCCTTAGATTACAGGGAGATATAGATGGGCTGGTAAGATGGGCGGAGCTGTGGCAAATGGAATTTAATCCTGAGAAGTGTAAGGTAATGCATTTTGGGAAGACTAACAAGGCAAGAGAATACACAATGGATGATAGGACCCTAAGAAATACAGAAGATCAGAGGGACCTTGGTGTAGTTGTCCATAGATCACTGAAGGCAGCAGCACAGGTAGATAGGTTGTTAGGAAGGCATATGGCATACTTGCCTTTATTAGCCGAGGCATAGAATATAAGAGCAGGGAGGTTATGATGGAGCTGTATAAAATGCTAGTTAGGCCACAGCTGGAGTACTGTGTATAGTTCTGGTCACCACACTATAGGAAGGATGTGATTGCACTGGAGAGGGTGCAGAGGAGATTCACCAGGATGTTGCCTGGGCTGGAGCATTTCAGCTATGAAGAGAGACTGAAAAGGCTAGGGTTGTTTTCCTTGTAGCAGAGAAGGCTGAGGGGGGACATGTTTGAGATGTACAAGATTATGAGGGGCATTAACAGGTTAGATAGGAGGAAACTTTTTTCCCTTAGCAGAGGGGTCAGGAACCAGGGGGCATAGATTTAGGGTAAGGGGAAGGATATTTAGGGGAAATTTGAGGAAACATTTTTTCACCCAGAGGGTGGTTGGAATCTGGAACGCACTGCCTGAAGAGGTGGTGGAGGCAGGAACCTCACAACATTTAAGAATTATTCAGATGAGCACTTGAAACACCATAACATACAGGGCTACGGGCCAAGTGCAGGAATATGGGATTAGAAGAGTTGGTTCCCGTAAGGCCGGCACAGACACAATGGGCCAAAAGGCTTGTTTCTGTGCTGTATAACTCTATGACTCTATGACATCAATATGTAATGCTGGATTACCTTTTCCCCACAAATCATTTGATATATTTTCTGAAAGAAATTGTCATTTTTTTTCTCAGTAATTGAAATTTCTAATGTCCAAATTAAGGTTTCAAATATAATAGATTTTTTTTAAATTTCACAATAGCATAGTTATATTTAACCATTGGATTGTCATTTAGTCCTGTTAATGGTGTTTTTACTTCAAGCCCTAGCATCTCACAAATAGCTAAGCTTCAACTGGATATTTGTTACCTCACAGAAGTCAGAGCATTCTGACTACGTGCAGTTTGTAGCATTTCCCAGCAGGTAATTTGCATGTCATCAGGCATGGAAGAATAGAACGCTGATTCCTGTGAGGATTTAAGATGTCCTTTGCTTTTTCAAAAGACATTGAAAGAAACTGCAGAATTAATTTTCAAAGCTTTCGCTTTGGGCAAAAAATGAATTTATGTAAATGTATTGACAATTGTGGGTATCTGATATTGAATAACAACACGCGTGAAAGGCAGTACATATTAAACAGCACCAATCTCTTTGCTTTTCTTTCCTAACTATTATACAAATACTGGGAAACTGTGATGACAATGAACTTTTCAATGTTTTTAGTGGAAATTTCTATTTAATAAAGACTGTATGAGTCAGCAAGCACTAATAGTATTAAATCTTCTACTTCTACAATCTTGGCGCATACTGGGGAGGGAATTTTATGGGGTCTGTAAGAGCGGGAAATGTGGAGGGTGGGGTGACTTAATAAGATGGAAGTCGAACTTTCTTTTTCCCAATGACTGGTTGAGAATCAGAGATTAAGTCAGTGGCGTCTTTGTGGTGGTCCTCAAGACGTCCCATGTTTCCAACTTTAAATATATTTGCAATGAATACTTATTAGCTTATAATTAATTGCAGTTAAGCCCTACCTTCCAGATTAACTGAGGGGTGTACAGGAATCTCCTGGCATCCGCTTCAAGGTGGCTCATGAGTCATGTTTGTGCCGTTGTGCCTGAGGACAGCGGTTTTATTTGTTGAACTCAGTGGCACAAGGAAGAACAGCAGGACAAGGGCAGTTTGACTGGAGGCACGGGAACAGTAAGGGTGAAACGGATTGGGGGGGATTGAGTATAGGTGAATGGAGCAGTGGCAGAGGGATGCAAGGGAGGACAGAGAGAGGTATCAGGTGAACAGAAGAGCGAAGTGGGAAGTGTCTGACATCCTGGGTGTGATGTTGGGGGGGGGTGGGGGGGTGGTGGGAC
The DNA here is from genome assembly GCF_036365525.1 of Heterodontus francisci. Lineage (NCBI taxonomy): Eukaryota > Metazoa > Chordata > Chondrichthyes > Heterodontiformes > Heterodontidae > Heterodontus > Heterodontus francisci. The sequence continues at coordinate 28,732,271 of NC_090401.1, forward strand.
AGTCAGTCAAGTTAGGGGAAATGAGGGGCCTAAATAGAGGGGTCAGTATTGACCACATTGGAGTCCTGTTTGCCAAACTTCGGGTGCTGGCTGGCAGAGGGAACAATCACAGTCATGGGGGAGTTCAATTCGATAGTGGAGGCAGGTTCAGTTTGAGGTTGGGTTAATCAAAGGTTCCGTGGGGTGGGTCAGTGAATCTAACAAGTACTCGAAGGATAATACGGTGAGGGTCTAGGATCAGAAGGGGCATGTCGACGAGAACGGCTGTAGGCTCAGTGGGGAGAGAGGGCATGGCCAACTGAATGGTGACAGGATCCAGGGTAGTAAAAACAAGAAACGCTGGAAATACTCAGCAGGTGTGGCAGCATGTGTGGAGAGAGAAGAAGAGTTAACATTTCAAGTCAGTGACCCTTCTTCAGGATCCAGGGTAATGGGTTTGGTTGAAGCATTAAAGAGGGAAGACACAACGTCATGTTGGGAGGGTCAAGGGTGTTGGGTACAAGCGAGAAGGTGAGAGGAGGAGGGTGGAGCGTTCACGGCCTCGAGCTTAAAGCTCTCATGGTATCTCAAGACACATGTGGGACTGCAAGGACTGCAGATCAAAGTGGGAGAAGGCCAGAGTAGGATGGGTGGAGTTGTGTGGGTGGACAATGGGAGGAATTTAGCAACTCACTGCTGATCAATTCTACGGATGAAAGCAATGGACAAGGATTTTTTTCATTTCCCTGTCTGCCTTATGAACACAGCTATGTTGTTAGAATGACCTGGTTCTCATTTACCCAATTTTTGTGGAACTTCAGGAGCAGGTGGAGAGGATGCTGCTAAGGAGGGCTGTTATGACACAACAACTGAGTCCACAGTGCCAGTAACAGGCAGCACAACAGTGCACAAATGTGAGTGCCAGCTGAGCCTGCGTGTGCAGCCATGTCCCACAGACCGACAAGTACAAAACTGGACAGTAACATGACCATTCATTGAAATTTGATTGATGAAATCTACATCATGACTTCCACATTAAGTGCAATCTTTGTACCTCCTCTGTAACCATCAAAGCATGCCAGCCATGAGGCATTCCATTACATTTAGCTCTCTGGCTAAGCTTATCCAAACAAGACGAAGTTAACTCATACACATGAGTAATTTAAAACAGATTTGTTGTGAAATACTTAGATGTGAGAAGTATAGTTAAAGGACACCTTCGTGCCCTCAATAACTCTTACGTTTACGCTTACGATCACTACGCCTTGGTGCAAGCCCAACATCAGCAGCTGAGATGGAGGCCATCTGCTCTGTACACTGATCCCTTGCTTTTGACGACTGTGGTGAGTGTCCTCTGGAGGTCTGAGGCCTTGAGGGCTCCAGCCTATTGGAGGTCTCCTGCCCTGATGCAGGGATATCCTTCATGGCCTCGCCTACTGGATGTAATGGGGTCAATGGTGGAGGGGATGAGGAAAGGCCGCTCACCCTGGGGTATTCAGACATGCCCCCGGAGCAGTTGGGAAGGACTCCTTATCTTTCTGGGTGAACAATGGCACTTGTCTGTCTCCCTGAGGGGAAGGGGCACCTGGAGGGAGGTCCATGTGCCTCATCCCTCTCTCGCCTAGCCACTGCTGCACTGAGTCCATGGTTAGAGCGATGGAATGCAGGACTGAGTTGATATGGGTCGAGTGATCTACCTGGCTCTCCATGGCAGTCGCCAACCTCTCCATGGACTAAGCCATGCTGGGACACAGTGGAACTCATGGCTTGCATGGGCTCCTCCATTGCTCCTGCAAAGCTAAGCATGACCTCTGACATCAGACGTATGTTCCCCTACCTTTTGCTGCATGTCCAGTAGGCTTCTTGTGGTTACTGCCAGAGGCCCATCAGCAGCGTGGGTCTCAGCAGTAGCCTGGTCCCCAGCAGTCCTCCGTGTGTCAAGGGACCCAGCTGTCAGTCTCCGTCTGCTGATCTAATGTCTCCGTGTTGTGATCACCAGATTGTGACCCCGATTCTAATCGTGATCCCTTCGTGACCCGTGTGGGTGTAAATACGCTGGCGGAGGTTGATGAATGGGCTGGTGACGGTGCATCCTCTGGGACATTGGTCTAATCATCCCCACAGGTGGAGTCTTCAGGGGCTTCTTGGAGTTGAGGCCTGCACCTGGGATTGCTTTGAAATGAAGAACAAACAGAACCACATTAAGATTCATCACAATATGAGAGCTACACATTTCCTCGTGTTCCACCTGTGTGCCCATATACCATCACCAGGTTGCATGCATTTTGACACTTATGCCTGCCCTTTCCAGCCTCACCAACTGCTACTGCTCTTCCTCCCTCCTCTCCTGCGAGCTGCAGAGCCTGTTCCTCAGTAGGTGTGCGAAGCCTCAGGTCAGGAACACCACCTCCTGCCTTAGATCTTTCTCTCGCATTATGTCTCTGCTTGTCCTGCTTGACAAAGTGCAGGGTTATTTATATCTCAAGTGACAGTTAACCCCGTTGTCTGAATGCATCCCCATCACGTATGCTGTCCCGTCAGGCGCAAGTTGCATCCAAGTGCTCACATCAGCCAGATTTTCACTCGATTTGGCCTCAATTCCCATGCGGCACTGAGACTGACCACCTATTCCAATGCCTGGCAAACTCTCCCACTCACAAATTTACATTGTTGTCAATCCCTCGAGAGACTCTTTGGTATGATGCAACCACTTACTCTGGCGGCTTGGAGCAGGCTAGTGACCCATTTCCTACTCTGCACCCATGTTCTCTGATGGACCCTACAGTTACGCACTTCCTCTGCCTTGGTCAGGCGGGTAGATCTCTTAGTGCCATCTTGGGGAAATAGCATCACCTGACAAGGGCCTGGAAGAGAAGCTGCAGGGAGGCATCACTGAACTGTGGGGCTGGTTTATGTCTACTCATTGTCATTAGATATGATCGAGGGAGGTCAAAGACAATAAATAACAGGAGAAAAATGAATCATGAAGGGAGAAATTTGAGTGGGGGTGAGGGACAAGAACTGCTGCTCAGGAAAAAAGAGATACTTTTACCAAGGTTATGGAGCTAGCCAGTAATGTTATGGCCTTGATGCTGAGCATCCCTGTTTGACGGGGGGCTGTTTTATAGCCCGGACGTACATTCTTCATTGTTAACTGATGACGCCCCTCACCAATGAAAAGCTTCCTCCGATGTGCGATCCCATGTTTCTCCCATGCCCGCCACCGGCCAATTATATTTTAATTTTAATCGCCTGGGAACTGGCTCCCAACATAGAAGTGGAAATGCTGCCCACTTCTGCTTCCGCCATCAGGAACGGTTGATAAAATACTGCCCTGGAAGTGCATAGTAGGAAATTGCATACTTATAACCTGTGATTTTTCTATTCGTTAATTATAAGATGTAGAATATTTTGCTTAAAAGCTCAACTAAAGATGGGGCAATGTGGAAAGCAGTGGAAGGTATAATAAAAGCTGCAAAAGGGGCTGTGGATAAGTAGTGTATAGCTGACCCGCGGGAGCATAGTGGAGAGGGTATGTTAGGGAACTGATGGTCTTAAAGTGACTAATTGCAGTATGGGTTCTATTCTCCTGCACCTCTACTTCCGCTAGGCTGTTAGACATTCCTCCCCCATACTATCACCTTTCAACAATCCTGAAGCATGCCAAATTTGCCACATGCTCTAAAATTCCTCAATTCTATTATATCTGTAAGACTTGAAAGTGTCATGCCTTGTCACAAATCCAAAGTACCTGCCATGGTTGCACTTGATTGGCTTAAATGTCATGTGAATAAAACTGAAAAGGTTCAAAGCATTGAGTTGAACATAGGAACAGGAGTAGGCCATTCAGCCCCTCCAACCTGTTCCGCCATTCAATTAGATCTGTATCCTAACTCCATTTGCCCACCTTGTTTCTGTAACCATTAATACCCTTACCTAACAAAAATCTCTCTTTCAGTTTTGAAAGTTTCACTTGACCTAGCCTCAGCAACCTTTTGGTGAGTAGTGAACAAATATTGAGTAGAAAAGGAAAGCCACCATTTGAGAAGTACTAAGGATTTGTCAATAATCAGCAATCCAGATACAGCTACCAATAACACAACTAATCAGGGGAACTAAAATAACCTTTCCCAGTTTGCTTGAGAAATTTTTTTGGATGCCATTTTACTTTGTCAATAGTCCAAGTCACAGTACTAAAGTAGAAATTTTGTAATATCACAGACACAAAATGTATACATACTGTTGCCTTTTCTGTGTTTGAACTCTTTCCAACATTTTCTACCAGGGGTCTGCCCCTCTTTCTAGCACCCTGCATTTGACTTCATGGGACTTCCCACAGTTGTTGCTTCGTCAGCTATCAGCTAACCTGAAGGAAGAAAGCTAGACAGGTAGCTGACAAAACACCTCCCAAAATACAACAGTAACTTGCATTTATATACTGGTCTTAAAATAGTAAAACTTCCCAAGGAGCGTTGTCAGGCCACGTCAAGAGATGTAAGGGCAGATGACCAGAATCTTGGTCAAGGAGGTAGGTTTTAAAGAGCATCTTGAAGGAGGAGAGACGGGCAGAGAGGTTTAGAGAGGGAATTCCAAAGCTTAGGGCCTAAGCAGCTAAAGGCATACGCACCAAGGGTGGAGTGATTAAAATCCGGGATGTGCAAGAGGTCAAAATGTCCTAATATTGCTTTATGCAGCACTCTGTGGACCGCAGCTCACAGAAAATAGCTTAAAGCTGCTTCTATTCAGAATAATTGGATTATGTTCTTTGGTGCGGCCGCACATTTCATGTGGGACTCACATTACATACCAGGACTATTTGTAAGTGACAGCCCTTCTCTATGCTATTCTTGCAGTGGAAAAAGCCTGACAGCACTAAACCCAATTGAGTTATTGTCGGGATAAATGAATACTTTGAAAGTAGCTGTGATTTGTATTCTGTAAAAATAGCAAAACATAGTAAAGCAAGAACTTTTAACTCTATCTTTGGTGACATTGACAAGAAAAACAATGTAAGCAATTACATACACAGTTGCAACATATAATAATGTAAACATGTTGTACATTATGCTGAAACAAACCCACCACACTCATCATTCTCTGCTCCAGTTTCAGCATTAGAAATCTGTCTAGCCACCGAACTGTGTTGCCTCAGTTGCCAGATAGCAGACAACTTTTCCATCCCTGTTTAAACTAATATATCTCAGTCCAGTTCCCACTTCACTCAAACGTTCTACTCTTTGGACCAAATTGCATTCCCAAACCAACTCTGCTCTGCTCTCCAGCCAATGGCCCTGACCACCCATGAAGAGCACTGTGGGAGAATTCTGGATATATGTTAGAATTATTAGGAGTGATTTAAGATATGTGATCTCATCGGTTGGGTGACAATTCATCTATTATCCATCTTCACAGAATCACAGCACAGAAGGAGGCCAATCGGCCCGTCGTGTCTGCATTGGCTCTCCTAAAGAGCCATTTACCAAGTGCGACCCCACCCACCAGCCTTCTTCCCGGAGCCCTGCACATTCTTCCTTTTCAGATAACAATCCAATTCCCTGTTGAATGTCTCGATTGAATCTGCCTCCACCACACTCTCAGGGAGTGCATTCCAGATCCAAACCGCCTACTGCATGAAGCAGTTTTTCCTCATGTTGCTTTTGCTTCTTTTGTCAATGACCTTAAATCTGTGCCCTCTCATTCTTTCATGAGTGGGAACCGTTTTTCCCTACCTACCCTGTCCATAACCCTCATGATTTTGAGCACCACTATCAAATCTTCTCTCCACCTTCTCTTCTCCAAAGAGGACGTCGTGGATAGAACGTTTAGCGAGGTGGTCACACCGCAGGTAATGACTGCAGAGGCAGAAAAGGGATGGGTGACCACCAGGCGGAGTAGTCGGCGCAGGCAGGTAGTACATGGGTCCCCTGTGGCCATCCCCCTCTCAAACAGATATACTGCTTTGGATACTGTTGGGGGGGGGAATGGCCTCCCAGGGGAAAGCAGCAACAGCCAAGTTCATGGCACCATGGATGGCTCAGCTGCTAAGGAGGGGGTGAAAAAGAGTGGGAGAGCCATACTGATAAGGGATTCAATCGTCAGGGGAACAGACAGGTGTTTCTGTGGCCGCAAACGAGACTGCTGGATGATATGTTGCCTCCCTGGTGCTAGGGTCAAGGATGTCTCGGAGCAGCTGAAGGACATTCTGAAAGGAGAGGGTGAGCAGTCAGAGGCTGTGGTAAACATTGGTACCAATGACATAGGTAGAAAGAGGGATGAGGTCCTGCAACAAGAATTTAGGGAGCTAGGTAGCAGATTAAAAAGCAGGACCTCAAAGGTTGTAATCTCTGGATTACTCCCGGTGCCACGTGCTAGTGAGTATAGGAATAGGAGGATAGAGCAGATGAATGTGTGGCTGAGGAGGTGATGCAGGAGGAAAGACTTTAGTTTCCTGGATCACTGAGTCTGTTTCTGGCAAAGGTGGGACCTGAACAAGTTGGACGGGTTGCACCTGAACTGGAATGGGACCAACATCCTTGCTGGGAGGTTTGCTCGTGCTGTTAGGGGGGGGTTTAAACTAATTTGGCAGGGGGATGGGATACCAAGTAGACTTACAGTAGGGGGTGAAAGACAGTCAAATATAGAAGAGAAAATGCTTCAGTCTGGAAGGCAGAGCAAATATAGACCTGTTAAGGCACAAGTGAAAAATACAATGCTGGATTGCATCTATTTTAATGTAAGGAGTCTTACTAGTAAGGCAGATGAATTGAGGGCATTGATTAGCACATGGCAGTATGATATTATTGCTATCACAGAGACATGGTGAGGGAGGGGCAGGACTGGCAACTCAATATTCCAGGGTATAGAATCTTCAGGCATGACAGGGGAGGGGGTAAAAAAGGAGGTGGCATTGCACTGTTGATCAAGGAGTCAATTACTGCAGTAAGGAGGGATGATATCTTTGAAGGTTCCTCAAATGAGGCCATATGGGTAGAACTTAAAAACAAAAAGGGGGCAATCACTTGGCTGGGAGTCTACGACAGGCCTTCAAACAGTCAGGGAGATATAGAGGAGCAGATACATAAAAATATCTGGTGTAAAAATAATAGGGTAATAATAGTAGGGGATTTCAACTTCCCTAATATCAACTGGGATAGTCTTAGTGCAAAAGGCTTAAAAAGGGCGGAATTCTTAAAATGCAGAGAGGAGAGCTTTTTGAGCCAGTACGTAGAAAGTCCTACAAGAGAAGGGACAGTATTGGACCTAATCCTCGGGAATGAAGCTGGACAAGTGGTAGAAGTGTCAGTGGGGGAGTATTTCGGGGATAGTGACCATAAGATTTAAGGTAGTTATGGAAAAGGACAAAGACGGACAATAAAGGTACTGAATTGGGGGAAGGCTGATTTCAGTATGATAAAACAGGATCTGACCAAAGTGGACTGGGAGCAGCTACTTGTAGGAAAGTCTACATTAGACCAGTGGGAGTCATTCAAAGAGGAAGTGGTGAGAGTTCAGAGCCAACATATACCCGTTAAGGTGAAGAGTAGAACCAACAAGTCCAGGGAACCCTGGATGTCAAGGGATATAGAGGATTGCTTCAGGGGAAAAAAGGAGGCTTATGGCAGATTCAGAGCACTGAAAACAGCGGAGGCCTGAGAGGAGGATAGAAAGTGTAGGGGGGTTACTTAAAAAAAGTAATTAGGAGAGTGAAGAGAGGATGTGAAAAAACACTGGCGGGCAAGATAAATCAAAATCCTAAGGCATTTTATGTATATTAAGGGTAAGAGGATAAGCAGGGAAAGAGTAGGGCCCATTAGGGACCAAAGTGGCAATCTGTATGTGGAACCGAAGGATATAGGTGCGGTTTTAAATGATTACTTTTCATCTGTGTTCACTATGGAGAAGGACGATGTAGGTGTAGAGATCAGGGAGGGGGATTGTGATATACTTGAACATATTAGTATTGAAAGGGAGGAAGTATTAGCTGTTTTACTGGGCTTAGAAGTGGATAAATCGCCAGGCCCAGATGAGATGTATCCCAGGCTGTTATGTGAGGCAAGGGAGAAGATAGCAGGGGCTCTGACACAAATTTTCAAATCCTCTCTGGCCACAGGAGAGGTACCAGATGACTGGAGGACAGCGAATGTGGTATCATTATTCAAGAAGGGTAGCAAGGATAAACCAAGTCATTACAGGCCGGTGAGTGGTTGGGAAACTATTGGAAAAATTCTGAGGGACAGGATTAATCTCCACTTGGAGAGGCAGGGATTAATCAGGGATAGTCAGCATAGCTTTGTCAGGGGGAGATCGTGTCTGACTAACTTGATTGAATTTTTTGAGGCGGTGACGAAATGTGTAGATGAGGGTAAAGCAGTTGATGTAGTCTATATGGACTTCAGTAAGGCTTTTGATAAGGTCCCGCATGGGAGATTGGTTAAGAAGGTAAGAGCCCATGGGATCCAGGGCAATTTGGCAAACTGGATCCAAAATTGGCTTGGTAGCAAGAGGCAGAGGGTAATGGTCGAGGGTTTGTTTTTGCGAGTGGAAGCCTGTGACCAGTGGTGTGCCGCAGGGATCGGTGCTGGGACCCTTGCTGTTTGTAGTGTACATTAGTGACTTAGATGTGAATATAGGAGGTATGATCAGTAAGTTCGCAGATGACACGAAAATTGGTGGTGTCGTAAATAGTGAGGAGCAAAGCCTTAGGTTACAGGACGATTTTGATGAACTGGTAAGATGGGCGGAGCTGTGGCAAATGGAATTTAATCCTGAAAAGTGCGAGGTGATGCATTTTGGGAGGACTAACAAGGCAAGGGAATAGAAAATGGATGGTAGGACCCCAGGAAGTACAGAGTGGTGTACTTGTCCATCGATCACTGAAGGCAACAGCACAGGTAGATAAGGTGGTTAGGAAAGCATATGGGACACTTGCCTTTATTAGCCAAGGCACAGAATATAAGAGCAGGGAGGTTATGATGGAGCTGTATAAAACACTAGTTAGGCCACAGCTGGAGTACTATGTACAGTACTGGGCAGCACACTATAGGAAGGATGTGATTGCACTGGAGAAGGTGCAGCGGAGATTCACCAGGATGTTGCCTGGGCTGGAGCATTTCAGCTATGAAGAGAGACTGAAAAGGCTAGGGTTGTTTTCCTTAGAGCAGAGAAGGTTGAGGGGAGATATGATTGAGGTATACAAAATTATGAGGGGCATTGATAGGTTCGATAGGAAGAAACTTTTTCCCTTAGTGGAGAGGTCAATAACCAGGAGGCATAGATTTAAAGTAAGGTGCAGGAGCTTTAGAAGAGTTTTGAGGAAATAATTTTTCACCCCGAGGGTGGTTGGAATCTGGAACGCACTGCCTGAAGAGGTGGTAGAGGCAGGAACCCTCACAACATTTAAGAAGTATTTAGATGAGCACTTTAAATGCCATAGCATACAAGGCTATAGGCCAAGTGCTGGAAAATGGGATTAGAATAGTTAGATGCTTGATGGCCCGCACAGACAAGATGGGCCAAAGGGCCTGTTTCTGTGCAGTATAACTCTATGACTCTAAAACAGTCCCAACTGCTCCAATTTATCCACATAATCTTTTGGAGTATATTTTTAAAACTATCTTAAAAGGGGGCTCCAGTTACCACTTTGATCTATAAACTATAACTCTGATTATTTTTTAATTGATGATGAAGGTGCGATCTGATCATCCTATACAAATTCTGGGTTGTGATGTTTGTGTGTTCCTTTGCATTGCAGGTGATAGTTTCGGATATTGTGGTGACCCAGGAATCCCAGCACATGGCATTCGGTTGGGCAAGGATTTCCGAGTGAAGAACATGCTTCGATTCACCTGCGAAGCTGGCTATACACTTAAAGGATCTTCAGAACGTGTCTGTCAACCAGATGGGACCTGGAGTGGGATCCAGCCAGAGTGTCAAGGTACACTGGGCATCAGAACAGCACAGCTAAGGGGCAGAAATACTTACATAGTAACGCATGATATCTCAAAGGAAATCGTTCTAACCACTTGAGAAGATTTTTTGAGCTATTTAATAATTAGCCAAATTTTTTCGAGTTGTCTTCATGCTTTATAAAGGGGCATTGTTGTCCTGCAAACTGACTTTAAAGTTAATTAAGCTCGCCAATAGTTTCTGGACAGTGCAGCCTCTTACTATCACTAATCAAATACTGACCAGTGCATTAATTACATCAAACTACTGTGTTGCATTATACTTCTATGAAGCTGGTGTTAACTTCCATTAAAAAATAAGTTTGAGTAGTTTATTCATGGCAATACCACAATGGAAATCTAACCGTTTCTCTTTCAGAGTACATATCATCCAAATAGTATACATGAAATCGTCTTATACTCCCAAAACACTCTATTTTATCTGCATTAAACCTCTGTACATCTGCTCAGCTATATGTTTAGGTATTCCATTACTCTAATAGGGAGATGTTTTAAAAAAAAGCTACTTTATCTTCCACAAGCAAGTTTTAATCTTTCACAGATGTTTTGTGTTTGTGTCATTTAGAGTGAGATTATTTGCATTATGATTATGGAAGGGTTTATAAACAGATGGTTCAAGAGAGTTTGATCAAAGACAGTGTTTAAAAGGGATTAATTAAAAATATGGCTAAAAGGGTTGATTAACCATATCTTTAATCAGTCCTCTTTAACAAATCCTTTAAAGAGTTGATTAAAGATATAGCTAAAGGGGGACTGATTAAAGCAGTTAAAGAGAGCTGATGACCAAAGAGTGGCTGATTAAAAGTATGGTTACAGAGATGCTGATTAAAGGGATGATTTCAATATGATGAATGAATATGAATCCTGGCCCTATAAGCTGTTTATTGATTGTCCTTCACATTGGTCTCAGTAGAGGAGTTAAATTGGAAGATAGTCTGCAGCAGATTTGATGCCAAATTTAATTTCAGCTCGAGCACGCTCAGGTTCTGAAAAATAATGGACAGTGGAAATTACCTGAATTCAAATGGACGTGTTCAGAATTGGTAGGGATCATAGGCTGAATTTTGTAGGGGCAGCAGTGGCCCCGTTAGTGGGCCAGAAAGCTGGGGGTAACCCCGCCTCAGACACTTGGGGTAGGTACACCCACAGTGCTGTTAGGAAGGGAGTTCCAGGATTTTGACCCAGCGACAGTGAAAGAACAGCGATATGGTTCCAAGTCAGGATGGTGTGTGACTTGAGGGGGATCTTGCAGGTGGTTGTGTTCCCATGCATTGGCTGCCCTTGTCCTTCGAGTTGGTAGAGGTCGCGGGTTTGGAAGGTGCTCTCTAAGGAGCCTTGGTGCATTGCTGCAGTGCATCTTGTAGATGGTACACACTGCTGCCACTGTGCGTCGGTGGTGGAGGGAGTGAATGTTTGTAGATGGGGTGCCAATAAAGCGGGCTGCTTTGTCCTGGATGGTGTCGAGCTTCTTGAGTGTTGTTGGAGCTGCACCCATCCAGGCAAGTGGAGAGTATTCCATCACACTCCTGACTTGTGCCTTGTAGATGGTGGACAGGCGCTGGGGAATCAGGAGGTGACCTGCTCTTGTAGCCATAGTATTTATATGGCTACTCCAGTTCAGTTTCTGGTCAATGGTAGCCCCTAGGATGTTGATAGTGGGGGATTCAGCGATGGTAATGCCATTGAATGTCAAGGGGAGATTGTTAGATTCTCTCTTGTTGGAGATGGTCATTGCCTGGCACTTGTGTGGCGCAAATGTTACTTGCCACTTATCAGCCCAAGCCTGGATATTGAGCAGGTCTTGCTGCATTTCTACACGGACTGCTTCAGTATCTGAGGAGTCACGAATGGTGCTGAACATTGTGCAATCATCAGCAAACATGCCAACTTCTGACCTTATGATTGAAAGAAGGTCATTGATGAAGCAGCTGAAGATGGTTGGACCTAGGACACTACCCTGAGGAACTCCTGCAGTGATGTCCTGGAGCTCAGATGATAGACCTCCAACAACTACAACCATCTTCCTTTGCGCTAGGTATGACTCCAACCAGCGGAGGGTTTTCCCCCTGATTCCCATTGACCTCAGTTTTGTTCGGGCTCCTTGATGCCATAGTTGGTCAAATGCTGCCTTGATGTCAAGGGCAGTGACTGTCACCTCACCTCTTGAGTTCAGCTCTTTTGTCCATGTTTGAACCAAGGCTGTAATGAGGTCAGGAGCTGAGTGGCCCTGGTGGAACCCAAACTGAGCGTCACTGAGCAGGTTATTGCTAAGCAAGTGCTGCTTGATGGCAATGACACCTTCCATCACTTTACTGATGATTGAGAGTAGACTGACGGGGCGGTAATTGGCCGGGTTGGACTTGTCCTGCTTTTTGTGTACAGGACATAACTGGGCAATTTTCCACATTGCAGGGTAGATGCCAGTGTTGCAGCTGTACTGGAACAGCTATGCTAGGGGCGCTGCAAGTTCTGGAGCACAGGTCTTCAGTACTATTGCTGGAATATTGTCAGGGCCCATAGCTTTTGCAGTATCCAGTGCCTTCAGTCGTTTCTTGATATCACGCGGAACAAAGAACAAAGAACAGTACAGCACAGGAACAGGCCATTTGGCCCTCCAAGCCTGCGCCGATCTTGATGCCTGCCTCAACTAACACCTTCTGCACTTCCGGGGCCCACATCCCTCTATTCCCATCCTATTCATGTATTTGTCAAGATGTCTCTTAAACGTCACTATCGTATCTGCTTCCACCACCTCCCCTGGCAGCAAGTTCCAGGCACTCACCACCCTCTGTGTAAAAAACTTGCCTTGCACATCCCCTCTAAACTTTGCCCCTTGCACCTTAAACCAATGTCCCCTAGTAACTGACTCTTCCACCCTGGGAAAAAGCTTCTGACTATCCACTCTGTCCATGCCGCTCATAACTTTGTAAACCTCTATCATGTCGCCCCTCCACCTCCGTCGTTCCAGTGAAAACAATCCGAGTTTTTCCAACCTCTGTGAATCGAATTGGCTGAAGTCTGGCATCTGTGATGGGGGGACTTCAGGAGGAGGCCAAGATGGATCATCAACTCGGCACTTCTGGCTGAAGATTGTTGCAAATGCTTCAGCCTTATCTTTCGCACTGATGTGCTGGGCTCCCCCATCATTGAGAATGGGGATATTTGTGGAGCCACCTCCTCCAGTTAGTTGTTTAATTGTCCACCACCATTCACGGCTGGATGTGGCAGGATTGCAGAGCTTAGATCTGATCCATTGGTTATGGCATCGCTTAGCTCTGTCTATCGCATGCTGCTTATGCAGTTTGGCATGCAAGTAGTCCTGGGTTGTAGCTTCAACAGGTTGACACCTCATTTTGAGGTATGCCTGGTGCTGCTCCTGAATGCCCTCCTGCACTCTTCATTGAACCAGGGTTGGTCTCCTGGCTTGATGGTAATGGTAGAGTGGGGGATATGCCGGGCCATGAGGTTACAGATTGTGGTTGAGTACAATTCTGCTGCTGCTGATGGCCCACAGCGCCTCATGGATGCCCAGTTTTGCATTGCTACATCTGTTCGAAATCTATCCCATTTATCACGGTGGTAGTGCCACACAACACGATGGAGGGTATCCTCAATGTGAAGGCGGGACTTCGTCTCCACAAGGACTGTGCGGTGGTCACTCCTACCAATACTGTCATGGACAGATGCATCTGCAGCAGGCAGATTGGTGAGGACGAGGTCAAGTATGTTTTCCCCTCTTGTTGGTTCCTTCACCACCTGCCGCATACCCAGTCTAGCAGATATGTCCTGTAGGACTCAGCCAGCTCGGTCAGTAGTGGTGCTTCGAACCACTCTTGGTGATGGACATTAAAGACCCCCACCCAGAGTACATTTTGTGCCCTCGCCACCCTCAGTGCTTCCTCCAAGTGCTGTTCAACATGGAGGAGTACTGACTCATCAGCTGAGGGAGGGCAGTAGGTGGTTATCAGCAGGAGGTCTCCTTGTCCATGTTTGATCTGATGCCATGTGACTTCATGGGGTCCAGAGTCGATGTTGAGGACTCCCAGGGCAACTCCCTCCCTACTGTATACCACTGTGCCACCACCTACCGGTGGGACAGGACATACCCGGGGATGGTGATGGGAGTGTCTAGGACATTGTCTGTAAGGTATGATTCCGTGAGTATGACTATGTCGGGCTGTTGCTTGACTAGTCTGTGGGACAGCTCTCCCAACTTTGGCACAAGCGTCCAGATGTTAGTAAGGAGGACTTTGCAGGGTCGACAGGGCTGGGTTTGCCGTTGTCGTTTCCCGTGCCGAGGTCGATGCCGGTTGGTCCGTCCGGTTTCATTCCTTTTTATTGACTTTGTAGCGGTTCGATACAACTGAGTGGCTTGCTAGGCCAATAACTAGGATTGAAAATGATGTGCCTCGTTGTGGTTCAATACAAGCCAAGCCTGTAATTTAAAAAAAATACAAGTATAGCAGTTATGGTTTTATTCATTCTCATGACATAACCATCACTGGCTATATCAGCCATTATTATCTGACCCTAGTTGCCCCAAGTAGGTGGTGGCCTTCTCGAACTACTGCAGTCCATGAGGTGATGGTGCTTCTGTTAGAATTTTGACATAGCGACGATGAAGGATAACATTATATCACCAAGTCAGGGATGGTGTGTAACTTTTTGGGGAACCTGAGGGTAATAGTCTTCTCGTTCACCTGCTGCCCTTATCATTCTAGATGGTCGAGGTCATGGGTTTGGAAGGTGCTGCCCAAGAAGCTTTGGTGTGTTTATGCATTGCATCTTGTAGATTGGTGGACTGCAGCCACAGTGTGCACATCAAAGGAGTGGCTGTTTAGTCTTTTGGATGATGTGCTGATCAAGTAGATTGCTTTGCCCTTGATGGTGTTGAGTTTCTTCAGCTGTGCCAGGCAAGTGAAGAAGGTTCCATTGCACTCCTGACTTGTGCCTTGTGGGTGGTGAAGCGTCTTTGAGAAGTCAAGAGGTTAGCCACTCACTGCAGAATACATAGGCAAAGATTTTACCAGCCCCCAGAGGTGGGCTGAGAGGCAGGAGGAGCTGGTAAAATCGTGGGGAGCTGGTAAAATCGCGGGGAGCTGCATCAGGTCGGCGCCTCTACGCAGTCCTGCCAGCGAGGCATTTTAACAGAGACATGAATGGATGCAGATTAGCATAATTAAAGGCCCATTTAAGAGGCATTTCTCAGGGTTGTTGGTATTTTGCCGATGGTGGGTCGATGGTTGCCACGTGGGGAGGCTGCCAGCTAAATGGAAGCGGCATCCCTGCGCCAGCCTGGGGGTGCATGACATCACAGCCAGATGCTCAATGATCCAAGGAGGGGGCCACAGCAGGGAAGGCAACCCCAGTGATCTCCCTGGAGGGGTTTCCCCTCTGATCCTTGGCTGGCTGATTTTTAAATTTTTTTTAAATTTAGCTGGCCCAGCTCCTGAGGTCTCCTGCCTACCTCAGTATTGACCACCTCTCCTGGTGGTGCTGATGAGGCTTCAGAACTGCCAGCCCTCTGATTGGGCTGGTAGCCATCAGGAGCCTGTCCGCTGTCCTTAATTGGACAGCAGGCAGTCGCTTATGGTGAAACTGCCAAGCAGGTCCTGCTGCCAGCAAGTGCGGGCTCAGGACCCACTTTTCGCTGCAATGTCGGAGCACCTACATCTGTGGTAACATTCAGGCCATAGTCTCTAACCTGCTGTACTTGGTTGGCCCAGTTGATTTTCTGGTCAGTGGATATTGATGGTGGGGTATTCAGCGATGGTGTTGCCATTGAATGTCCAGGGATGGTGATTAGGCTGTCTCTCGGTCGAAATGATCTTTGCTTAGCACTTGTACAACATCATTTGACGCTTATCAGCCCAAGCCTGGATGTTATCCAGGTCTTGCTGCATGCAGGCACGGACTGCCGCATTATCTGAGGAGTTACGAATGGTACTGAACACTCTGCAATCATCAGAAAACATCCCAACTTCTGACCTTACAAAAGAGGGAGGGTCATTAATGAAGCAGCTGAAGATAGTTGGTCTTATATCGCATTGAAGACTCATATGGAATCCATCAGATTAATTGACCATAATTGTTGGCAGAAATTGTTTTGAAATCCCTCAAGGGATATGGATTTAATCACTTTACAAATAGCCTTAAATAACAACAGAATAATGACAAAGCAAAGTAAATGGTAAAAGCAACAAAGGATTTTTAAAGAAATCAAAAACCTATTCTTGGCATTGTTAATGTGGAAAAAGGCTACATTCCAGTACAAGTATGAAAGATGGTCAAGAATAATGCTGTCAGCATTAACAACAAATCTTGCACCTCAGTGGCCATATTTATGCAACTTCTGGAAAAAGGAGGAATAAGTTCCCCAGCAAATGGAAAATTGTATCTTTAGACAGTCAGAATGCTACCAAGTTTGAGTGTGGGTGAAAGATTCAAGGACCAAAGGAATATTGCAACAAAAAGCCTCATTGCCTCAATCTTATGTTACATTGACACAAACTGATCCCTGTTTCTCTTATTTACACAATCATCTTGATCATTCCCAAACCACAAGAAAAAGATGCACCTACACAGTTTGAAGGACATGTCTAGCCAAAGCAAACAAAAATGCTCTACAATTAGATCTGAGATCACAAAAGTTTTTCAGTGACAGGCAGGTGGAGAATCCAGGAGACTTTCTATCCCCTCCAAAAAGACCAGGCATACAACTTTATGGGAATACTACACTTTGAATTGGTTCGGGAAAATGTACAAAAAGATTGAAACCGTGACATTATTATTCCCTGTTAAGTTTATGCTTTGGTGCTAAATTATGTACATACACTATAAATAATGCCAGCCGAGTGATTCGTGAGGAAGTGGGTATAATCCAGTTTGGAGAGGTGCATAATTGAATAGTTTACCTGGCCAAACTAGAAACTTCAAAATTCCTGAAATACATGGACAAGAAGTTTTACAAAGCCTCCTGTATTTGAGTCAATTTCCAAAAGAACCCATAATGCATCAGTTTTGTGATTAAATGTTATTTGTTAATGTTTGACCAAATAAAACTAGACATGAATGTTTTCAGGAGAACTGGAATAAGATGATCCTCCTAGCTTTTCTGTTAAGAAAACAAATCACACAACTGATTTGAAACTATGGTCAGAACAACCAAGGTTTTGGCTTGCAGTTTCAACTTTCACCTGGAATAAAAACTGAGCTGTCACATTTAATTGCTGAATATAAACATTTCTTTCCTGTTCTTTATTGTGTTATGATCCCTCTTTCAGCTGAATCTGGTACTATTCCACCAAATAATCAAACAAAGCTGTAAACAAAAGTAATACAAATGCAAAACCCTGCAGATGCTGGGAATCTGGAATAAAAACAGAAAATTCTGGAAATTCTCAGCAGGTTAGGTCACTTCTCTTCGTGGAATGCCCACCTTGAAAAAATTCTGCTCTTTGTTCCAATGGTATCTATTTGTCACCATTCTTCTCTGTTTTCCTTTTCATGTCTTTATTTGTCCCTTTACCACCCACTTTTGCCTTGCACCCTCATCCCTTTGGTCATTTTAAACTCCTGCCTTTCACCCCAACACAGACCTTCCCTTTTGTTCTTTCCTCCCCGCCCCACTTTCCCTGCCTTTGTACTTGCTTAAAACCCTGTGATATCTGTAACATTTTCCAATCCTGACAAAAGGTCATCAACTTGAAACATTGGGCTGAATTTTCTCGGGTGGTTCGCAATCCCGATGTCAGCCTCAATTCGGGATTGGGAACCGAGAAGTGGCCGTGGAGGGACGTTGGTCGTGATCTACCCAGAGGTGGCTAATTAAGAAGCTGCCTCTGGGACCACCATCCAGTTAAGGACAGTGGGCAGACCCAGGTAACTGGGAAGTTTAATAGGAGGGCGTACAGCAATGTTCAGCTGGCAGCCCCATCGGGAGAAATGGGCACTGCTGATCTAGGTAGAAGAACGCGAGAGCATCTGAAGATGGAGGTGCCCTCTGAAGAAAAATAAAATTGTGAAAAGTAAGTGCGGCCACAGCTGCCAGGTCATCATTCTGGAGTGAAAAGCACACCATGGGATGATCTGCGGCCAAGGATGTGACCCTCTGATCCCCATGGCTCCAAGAGGGGTTGATGGCTTCTCCTGGCCTGCCACCTGTGAGACAGCTCCAGGCAACAGCTGGGTTTTAGCCTCAGTGGTGGGAGGACATGTCTGCCATTGGGAAGATCCTGGCAGTGTCAACAATTCGCCCCCCAAGTAGGCATTTGATTGAGCCTGATTAGCTACCAGCCACTGCGGCTTGGTGGCCAGTGTCAGTGAGGCCCACTCCCCAGCAAGATCACTCAGAGGCTGGATCAGTTGGGGAGCCACCCCGAAGTGAGATTATCTAATTTAGCTGCTGGTCCTGCCTCCAAATCCATTTCCGTGGGACCGGGAAAATTCAGCCCAAAAACTCTGTTTCTTTCTCCACAAATGTTGTCTGACCTGCTGAGTATCTCCAGCATTTTTTGTTTTTATTACTAAAGGATAGTAATAGCAGTCCTCTCAGATCTGGGTCTGAGGTTGAATCCGATCCTGATTAATGGGATTAAAGTCCCCCACTGTGGCAGTACCAATCTGACACGAAATAAGCTCCTCAGTCTCAGAATAATTTTAGTGAGTCTACGGCACACTGTAATTTGGCACCATATTTATAGCCACACTAAGAAAGGCCAACATGATGGCTAGAAGTGCTAAACAGAAATGTCACATGGATGGTAAGCATGTAAGGTTGAAGTTAATTATCCAACCTCTTGCTGAACCTTCTGTCTGGTGAAGATGCCGGGGCCAGACAACCTGTTGGACACCCAAAGTTCCACTTCACGGTTGCTTGCAAGTGTGACTTGAAGGCCCTAAATGTTGACTATTGCTCTTGGGAGTCACTAGCTGGCAATGACCAGTTGCTGCAACAGCTACCAACATCAAAAACAACAACTCACGGTGTCACTTGGCAGCTTCACATGCAGCACTTGTGGCAGAACCTGCCTCTCAAGGATTGGCCTTCACAGCCATCAACAAAGGTGCACCAAGAGAAGCCATCTAAATGATTGTTTGCTGCATCTCCATCATCTTTCTTAGATGGAGGGTCTGCTGAATCGAACAATCATCTTGAATTATTTATTGCACATTACTCAATTTACCATCCAAATGTTGCTGAACTGAGGAATTAACAATACAACTAAACTGTTCTCTAAGCATTACTTATAGAAAAATAAAATACAGGCTTATAACAGAGCTGGACTAATAAACTCATATAAATCTCATTATCAACTGGAATGAGGAACCTGTTATAAAATGTATTAAATATATGGATTTTTTAAATGGTTAATTAAATGCATTCAGTAAGTTGAATATTTAATAAATGTAGTGAGTGGTTTAGTATTAATTAAATATAGTCAATAAATTAATGATGCTAAACTTAGACGGGCAGCATTTCCCAAACCCACGACCTCCACCACCAAGAAGGATAAGGGCAATAGGTGCATGGGAACACCATCACCTCCAAGTTCCCCTTCAAGTCACACACCATCCTAACTTTGAAATATATCACCTTCCCTTCATCGTTGCTGGATCAAAATCCTGGAACTCCCACCTAACAGCATTGTGGGAGCACAGTTCCCACCACTTAAAACATCCATGTTTAAAAATGGAATCACTGATATCAGTCAAAAAGCAATAACCATTAGCCATTTGCATTAATGTCAATTTCCCAATGATGCTGGTTATGGTGTTTTAAGTATACTGTTTATTTTGGGCAGAAACTGCTTACTCACCAGCTCGCACCTCGCCGATATGAACTACAACATTTGTGTTATCTGCTTGGGAATTACACAAGTTGTCAGGGTCACAGACAACAGAATGTATTTCATTTCTCTTCTAATTTGTGAGTGGCAATGTGAGGAATGTCAGTGCTGAGAAACTGCAAACCTCTCCATTCGTTTTTGTGTCCATTATGTATATCAAGCATTCCAAGAGAAATGCCTTTGCAGCTCATTTCACTGCATCTGTGGTGCTCAGCAAACCTGCTGTTTGCCTGTTTGCATATCTCAGGGTCTCTGTTCACAGCCTGACTGCCTCATTGCCAGAGTTGGCAGCAGCAGCTGATTGTGTTTCCAGCACATGCATGCTTGGGTGCACTGGCAGACCGGACACAACTACTGTTTGTTTGGCTGAATGCTGTGCAGCCTCTGCTCCCGTTTCACCTTGGATCAGAGATCCAAGTATCAGACCAGCATGACCGGGTGAAGGCACAATGATAGTACGAAAATAGTCTGTAAGGTCCTACAGTTGCACTGCCCCCTGCAATTACATGTTTTAGGAAGCTGTTTCTCATCGTTTAATAACTCACCCTCAAAACTCTTCTTTGCCATTTTAAAAGCATTAATAGCAAAAGTTTTTCTTTTCTTTTTCTTACTACACCATATTCAATTGACCTTTTTTATATAACACCATCACGTGTAGTGGGAAAATCGAATTCACATGAACCCACGTGCTGTAAGTTGTTGGGACTGTTTAAGTGTGATTTCTATAAAGTGATTCATCCTCCATGAGTCAATATGTAAAGAAGTCAACTCAAACCATCTGTCACAGATACTTTGACAGAACCAAAACAATCTTGAGGTGAGCTAAATTTGTTCTCCTTTCTGCACACTTAGATCAATTCCTGACTATTTGTTCAAGCTGCTTGTTTAAGCCTGGTTACCATCAATTTGCAAAGCTTCTTTTCCACATTTTCTTTACCTCTAGTGTCCTGTGTTAATCTGTGCAACATAGAATCACAGAATTCTTACAGCGCAAAAGGAGGCCATTCAGCCCATCGTGTCTGCACTGGCTCCCCGAATGAGCAATTCACCTAATGCCATTCCCCTGCCTTCTCCTGTAACCCTGCAAATTCTTTCTTTTCAGATGACAGTCTAATTACCTTTTGAATGCCTCGATTGAACCTGCCTCCACCACACTCTCAGGCAGTGCATTCCAGATCCTAACCACTTGCTGCATGAAGACATTTTTCCTCATGTCACTTTTGCTTCTTTTGTCAATCACTTTAAATCTGTGCCCTCATGTTCTTGATCCTTTCGTGAGTGGGAACAGTTTTTCCCGATCTACTCTATACAGACATGATTTTGAATACCTCTATCAAATCTCCTCTCAACCTTCTCTTCTCCAAGGCAAACAGTTCCAACTTCTCCAATCTCTCTTCATACCAGAAGTTCCTCAACCCTGGAACCAATCATGTAAATCTTTTCTGTGCTTGCTCCAATGCCTTCACGTCTTTCCTAAAGTGTGGTACCCAGAACTGGACGTAATACTCCAGCTGAGGCCAAACTACTGTCTTATACAAGTTTAGCATAACCTCTTTGCTCTTGTTTTCTATGCCCCCATTTATAAAGCCCAGGAAACTGTATGCTTTATTAACTGCTCTCTCTCAACCTGTCCTGCCACCTTCAATGATTTATGCACATATACCCCCAGGTTCCTTTGCTCATGTAACCCCTTTAGAATTGTACTCTTTACGTTTTAATGTCACTCCATGTTCTACATACCAAAATGAATAACTTCATCTGCCTCTTGTCCTCCCATTCCACCAACTTGTCTATGGCCTTTTGAAATTCTACACTATCCTCCTCACTGTTCACAACCGATCCAATTTTCATATCATCGACAAATTTTGAAATTGTGACCTGTACACCAAGGTCCAGGTCATCAATATATATCAGGAGGAGCAAGGGTCTCAACAGTGAACCCTGGGGAACTCCACTACAAACCTTCCTCCAGCCTGAAGAACACACATTAACCACTACTCTTTGTTTCCAGTTGCTCAGCCAATTTTGTATCCATGCCCTTTTTATTCCATGAGCTATAACTTTGCTCACAAGTCTGTTGTGCGGCACTGTATCAAATGCCTTTTGGATGTCCATGTGCACCACATCAACATCATTGCCCACATCAACCCTCTGTGTTACCTTGTCAAAAAAAGTCCAGCAAGTTAGTTAAACATGATTTTCTCTGAACAAATCCATGCTGGCTTTCCTTACTTGACCTTCATTTGTCCATGTGACTATTAATTTGGTCCTGAATTACTGTTTATAGAAGTTTCCCCACCACAGAAGTTAAACTGACTGGCCTGTAGTTGCTGTGCTTATCTTCACATCCTTTTTTGAACAAGGGTGTAACTTTGCAATTCCCCAGTCCTCTGGCAGCATGCCAGAGTCTAAGCAAGACTGGAAAATTATGGCCAGTGCCTCTGCAATTTCCACTCTCACTTCCCTCAGTTTCCTTGGATGCATCTCATCCGGCTCTGGTGCCTTCTCAATTTTAAATATAGTCAGCCTATCTAACATCTCCTCCTTATCAATTTAAAATCCTTCTCGTGTATTAATTACCTTCTTTTTCATCGTGGCCTGGGCAGCATCTTCTTCCTTGGAAAGACAGATGCAAAGTATTCATTTAATACCTCAGCTATTCCCCCTGCCTCCATGCATCAATCCTCCTTTGGGTCCCTCATCAGCCCTACTCCACCTTTTACCACCCTTTTAATATTTACATGCCTATAGAAGACTTTGGGAATCCCTTTTATCCACCTGGCATCTGTCATAAGCACACTTTTTCTTTTTCAGCTTCATCTCCATCTCTTTTGTCATCCAGGGAACTCTGGATTTATTTGCCCTAACTTTCGCCTTCAAAGGAATACACCTTGACAGTGCCCAAACTATCTTTTCTTTGAAGGCAGCCCATTGTTCAACTACTGTTCTTCCTTCCTACCTTTAATCCAATTTATTCGGCCCAGATCCATTTTACCCCATCTCAAAGTTTATTCATGTATAAATTTCCAGATTTATATACTTTTAAAAGGAGTCTGCAGCCTTTGACATGCTTGACCACACATCCTCCTCCAATTCCTATCCACCGTTGTCTAGCTGGGTGGGACTTCTTTCACCTAGTTCCATTATTATCTATTCTAGGGTTGTCCACATTACAATTTTTGTCTTACATAGAGGGCTGGTGAGACAATCTTGGAAAGATAAAGGCATTAAAAATCTATCTTGCTATTAATCAAAATAACAACAAATGTGATTTTTTGTGAAGAATCTTTAAATGAGATTAATTTATTGTCTTACTTTCTTGACACTATGTTGTACACTGATTTAGTGAGATACCTGTCATTTTTTTGCTTGCACAAGTAGTCAATGTTTTCCCGGACACTTGTAATGATGCGGAGTATTCCGGATAGATGTCCATCAAGAGGGAGTGATCTTGATCTCTTTCTCTCTCTCTCTTTATCTCTCTGTGTCCCCCCCTCTCTGTGTGTCCCCCCTCTCTGTGTGTCCCCCCTCTCTGTGTGTCCCCCCTCTCTGTGTGTTCCCCCTCTCTGTGTGTGTCCCCCCTCTCTGTGTGTGTCCCCCTCTCTGTGTGTGTCCCCCCTCTCTGTGTGTGTCCCCCCTTTCTGTGTCCCCCCTTTCTGTGTCCCCCCTTTCTGTGTCCCCCCTCTCTGTGTCCCCCCTCTCTGTGTCGCCCCCTCTCTGTGTCTCCCTTTCTCTGTGCCCCCCCCTTTGTGTCCCCCCTATTTGTTGTTTACCCCCTCCTATCTGTTTCCCCCTTCTCTTTCTGTCCCCCTCCTCTCTGTTCCCCCCTCTTTCTCTCTCTGTCTCCCATCTTTCTCTCTCTGTGCCCCCTCTTTCTCTCTCTGTGCCCCCTCTTTCTCTCTCTGTCCTCCCCCTCTCTCTCTCTGCCCTCCCCCTCTCTCTCTGTCAGTTGCAGGGAGCAGAAGAACTCAGCACAGCAACTTAAAAGTACAAGTGGAAACAACATCTGTGTTTGTTCTTGGTCAGTTTTTTTTTTAATTACAAGTCAGTTTCACAGCTGACAGGTGCTGGGAGTGGGAACAGCAGTTCCTGAACTTCGGACAGATTTGGGGTTTTCTGGCAGATTCTGACTTTTTTTAAAAAGCCCACCAGGAAACTCCAAATCTGTCCGAAGTTCAGAAGCCAATGTTCCCTAAGTCAGCACTTGTCCCCTGTGAAACTGACTTGCGATTAAAAGGCTGGTCTGGAAGAAGAAGACAATGGGAAATTTCTCATCTCTGCAATACATCCACGGGCCAGATGGAAACTTTTGGCGGGCCAGATCCTGGTCTGCAGGCCGTATGTTGGACAACTGTAATCGATCTAATCATATCCAGAGTATCTCTTGCAATGGCCTCTCTTCCTACTCCAGCACTGTTACCTCTGGGGTCACCCAAGATCTATCCTTGGCCCCCTCCTATTTCTAATCTACATGCTGCCCTTTGGTGACATCATCTAAAAGCACAGTGTTAATTTTCATATGTATGCTGGGGCATCCAGTTCTTCTTCACCAACATCTCTCTCGACTCCTGCACTGTTGCTAAAGTATCAGACTGCCTAGCTGACATACAGTACTGGATGAACATAAACTTTCAATCTATATTGGGGAAGACTGAAGCCACTGTTTTCAGTCCCCACTCCAAACTCTGTTCCCTAGCTACTGACTCCATCCCTCTCCCTGGCAACAAGCTGAGATTAAACCAGTCTGTTCGCAGCCTTGGTGTCATATTTGAACCCAAAGTAAGCTTCCAATCACATATTTGCGCCAGCATTAAGACCGCCTATTTCCACTTCCCTAACATCACCCGACTTTGCCCCGTCTCAGCTTATCTACTGCTGAAACCTTCATTCATGCCTTTGTTCCCTCTAGACTTAACTATTCCATCACACTCCTGGGTTCTCTCCCACATTCTACCCTCAAAAAACTTGAGGTCATCCAAAATTCTGCTGCTCATGACTTAACTCGCACCCAGTCCCATTCCCGTATCGCCCTTGTGCTTGCTGACCTACATTGGCTCCCAGTCAAGCTATGCCCTGATTTTAAAATTATCCTTATTTTCAAATCCCTCCATGGCCTTGCCCCTTCCTATCTCTGTAACGTTCTCCAGCCCCACAACCTTCAGGGTTATCTGTGCTCATCTAATTCTGGCCTCATGACCCTCCCCGATTTTAACCACTCTGCCATTGGTGGCCATGCCTTCAGTTGCCTCCGTCTTACGCACTGGAATTCCCTCCCTGCACCTCTCTGCCTCTCTACCTCCCTTTCCTCCCTTAAGACAATCCTTAAAACCTAGCTATTTGACCAAACTTTTGGTCATCTGACCTAACATCTCCTTATGTGGCTCAGTATCATATTTTTTATAATGCTTCTCTGAAGCGCCTTGGGTTTTTTTTTCTTTTTTTTATTCGCTCATGGGATATGGGCATCGTTGACAAGGCCAGCATTTATTGCCCATCCCTAATTGCCCTTGAGAAGGTGGTGGTGAGCTGCCTTCTTGAACCGCTGCAGTCCATGTGGGATAGGCACACAACATATGTGTATAGGTTCACACGTATACACATATATATATGTGCTGTTCTTCTTATTGTTGTCGTCCATCCTGAACTATTGATTCTCCTTCCATTGCTTAGTATGCTATCAGTTTGCTCTCCAGATTTGATTCTTCAGGCCATCTCTGCATACATTCTTCATTACTCAGTAGACAAACCTTGTCTCTGTGACTGGAATACTTTGTAAAATTCCATCCACGTATGCCTTTGTCTCTGCATGAAAGCTTTGCTCTATTTTGGAACCCCCTGAGCTGGAGCTTATGACAGTGCTGACAGTTGATTTTTCCTTTATGGATGAAATCATATACAGAAATCTCATGACATGTAGGTGAAACCATTGTATTCTGAAAGGTAGTTCATCAATATTGACTTGGCCCAGAGAGTTATTAAAAGTTTATGTTCCATCTCAATATGGAAAGATTTTCAATGAGGTATTTGTAAAAACTCTCACCTCACCCCAAGTATTAGCAAGAGCTTCTTTTTCTGTATGAGTGCACCTTTTATCTGTGATATGCTTTTATCACAAGGCATATGCTACTGGAAGCCAAAAACCTTCCTGGGATTTTCTCCAAGGCACAAGGACTCTCTCCATAGCTCAAAACACTTAGGCCAGGAATCACCCTGATGGCATTACTCTGTAAATTCTCGAGAAGCAAAATGTCTTTCTTGAGGTGGGGACAAGACTATACACAATATTTCCAGATGAGATCTCACCAAGACCTGTGCTCCTAGTCTTATACTAAAGGGGAGAGGGTGGTGTAGTGGTAATGTCACTGAACTAGTAATTCCAAGGCCTAGGCCTTTAAATTCAATTAAGTAATAAAACTCTAGAATTAAAAGCTAGGCTTGGTAATGGTGCCTTGAAATTATCATTGATTGTCATAAGCACCCATCTGGTTCAATAATGTTCTTTATGGAAGGAAATCTGTTGTCCTTACCTGGTCTGGCCTACATGTGACTTCAGACCCAAAGCAATGTGGTTGACTCTTAACTGCCCTCTGGAATGGCCTAACAAGCCACTCATTTCTCAAGGGCACTTAGGGTGAGCAGCAAATGCTGCCCTAGCCAGTGATGCCCACATCCTGTGCAAGAATACAATAAAACTAAACAGTCCAAGCAATACAACCCAGGAGTCTATTTAAAAGCAAAATACTGCGGATGCTGGAAATCTGAAATAAAAACAAGAAATGCTGGAAATACTCAGCAGGTCTGGCAGCATCTGTGGAGAGAGAAGCAGAGTTCACGTTTCAGGTCAGTGACCCTACTTCAGAACTAGCAAATATTAGAAATGGAAAAGGTTAGAAGCAAGTAAAGCGGGAGTGGGGCAAGAGATAACAAAGGAGAAGGCGTAAATAGGACAAGGTCACAGAATAGCTGACCAGAAGGTCGTGGAGCAAAGGCAAACAATATGTTAACGATGTGTTGAAAGACAAAGCATTAGTACAAATAGGGTGTTAACGGACTAAAAATTGAACAGCCGCAAGTACAAACATGAAAAAAGTGTGTAAGCAAACAGAACAAATTAAGATGAAATAAATTAAAATAAACACTCAAAAATAATTTAAAAAGGAAAAAGAAAAAAATAACTAAAAATAAAAGTAAAATGGGGGGCGCGTCATGCTCTGAAATTATTGAGCTCAATGTTCAGTCCGGCAGGCTGTAGTGTGCCTAATCGGTAAATGAGATGAGGTGATAGGCTGTCTACTAATGTCCATTATAAGCCCACTGACTCCCACAGCTACCTCAACTACACTTCTTCACACCCTGCCTCCTGTAAGGACTCCATTCCATTCTCCTAGTTTCTCTGTCTCCAACGCATCTGCTCTGATGATGCTACCTTCCATGACAGCGCTTCTGATATGTCTTCCTTTTTCCTGAACCGAGGATTCCCCCCCCACTGTGGTTGACAGGGCCCTCAACCATGTCTGGCCCATTTCCCGCACCTTTACCCTCACCCCTTCCTCTCCCTCCCCGAACCGCGACAGGGTTCCCCTGGTCCTCACTTTCCACCCCATCAGCCTCCATATCCAAAGGATCATCCTCTGCCATTTCCGCCACCTCCAGCGTGATGCCACTACCAAATGCAT
This sequence comes from Heterodontus francisci, assembly GCF_036365525.1. Taxonomy (NCBI): domain Eukaryota; kingdom Metazoa; phylum Chordata; class Chondrichthyes; order Heterodontiformes; family Heterodontidae; genus Heterodontus; species Heterodontus francisci. Next base: position 28,759,739 of record NC_090401.1, read on the forward strand.
CTTCCCCTCCCTTCCCCTGTCAGCATTCCAAAGGGATCATTCCCTCCGTGACACCCTGGTCCACTCCTCTATTACCCCCACGACCTCGTCCCCTTCCCACGGCACCTTCCCCTGCAATCACAGGAGGTGTAATACCTGCCCATTTACCTCCTCTCTCCTCACTATCCCAGGCCCCAAACACTCCCTTCAGGTGAGGGCAGCGATTAACTTGTACTTCTTTCAATGCAGTATACTGTATTCGCTGCTCACAATGTGGTCTCCTCTACACTGGGGAGACCAAGCGCAGACTGGGTGACCGCTTTGCGGAACACCTCTGCTCAGTCCGCAAGCAGGACCCTGAGCTTCTGGTTGCTTGCCATTTCAACACTCCCCCTGCCCTCATGCTCACATCTCTGTCCTGGGATTGCTGCAGTGTTCCAGTGAACATCAACGCAAACTCAAGGAACAGCATCTCATTTACCGATTAGGCACGCTACAGCCTGCCGGACTGAACATTGAGTTCAATAATTTCAGAGCATGACAGACCCCCCATTTTACTTTTATTTTTAGTTATTTTTTTCTTTTTCCTTTTTAAATTTTTTTTTCTGTGTTTATTTTATTTTATTTCATCTTAGTTTGTTCTGTTTGCTTACACACTTTTTTTTCCATGTTTGTACTTGCGGCTGTTCAATTTTCAGTCCGTTAACACCCTATCTGTCCTAATGCTTTGTCTTTCAACACACCATTAACATATTGTTTGCCTTTGCTCCACGACCTTCTGGTCAGCTATTCTGTGACCTTGTCCTATTTACGCCTTCTCCTTTGTTATCTCTTGCCCCACCCCCCGCTTTACTTGCTTCTAACCTTTTCCATTTCTAATATTTGCTAGTTCTGAAGTAGGGTCACTGACCTGAAACGTAATTCTGCTTCTCTCTCCACAGATGCTGCCAGACCTGCTGAATATTTCCAGCATTTCTTGTTTTTATTCCAGGAGTCTATTTGCTTGGCTGCTGCCAGCTGGCATTATTTGAGTTTTTCAGGTGCAGTCACTCCCAATTGTCTTTCCCTTCATGTCCGTTTAACTGATACACACCCATGTTTTTTTTAATTCATGTACAAGATGCAGATGTTTCTGGCAAGGCAAATATTTATTGCCCATCCCTAATTGCCATTGTGAAGGTGGTGGTGATACACTCTATACCTGAATTTTGTGCACCTATGTGCATAGGTACACGCTTATCTGCATTGGAAGATATGACTAATCGTGGGCTCATATCCCCAATCAATTTTCCCTTTTCATCTATGCACCTGTGATATTATTTCAAGATTTCCAGCAGATCTAAACATAACTTCTATCGTGGAGAAATGAATTTCAACTGTAAACAGGTATTACTACCATGAGGCTGCTTTCTCCTCCCAACCAAACTGGGGTCAGCTCCATGGGATACCAAGCATTTGGCATCCTTCAGAAAACTCTAAGCCAGCAAGCCCATTTGTAAGAAGGAATGAATGATAATTCTAACTTTTTTTTTTAAAGATCCCTACAATAGATTATCTGCTCCACTGTGGTTGTAAACAATGTATGTTCCTTAAGCCTTATACAGCTTGCTGTTCAACCTCAGGAGCCCTGTTTAACTCAAAAAATCTACCAGTACTTATCATGTAAACTCATTAGCACTGCACTGGGAAGATGAGTATTTGAATTCTTATTTGGCAGTAGGAATCTGGAGATACGTGTGCACCTCTGAGAAATTTGTGAAGACTTATGTGATATAATGGTTGGGGAAATCTGTCAACAGCTGCTTGTCACATGTAGAGAGATTAGAGCATCACTTTATCCGTTTACTTCAGTTGGCAGCTGTGGAGTAAGGTATTTAGTTTGTGTGAAAGCTGGCATGGAATACATTTCACATTGAATCCTGGCACAGGAGGGACTTTGACGTTGGTATCGAGGAGGCCAACTTTTATTTTCCTCTTTTTTTTCATCTACCCCCTACCCCTCTCAGACACCTGGCAATGATATCAGCCAAGGATCTTGCTCACCAACCAACACTAAAGATATTCTTTCAGTGACTATTTTGCAACGTGCGCAAGAGGACACAGTGTGGGGTGATTAAGGCATCAACGTTACACTCTACGCTTTGCTTTTTGAATGTATGCTGAAGGCTAGAGCTTTCTATGTGGGAAACTTTTTTAGATTTAGAGATACAGCACTGAAACAGGCCCTTCGGCCCACCGAGTCTGTGCCGACCATTAACCACCCATTTATACTAATCCTACACTAATCCCATATTCCTATCACATCCTCATCTGTCCCTATATTTCCCTACCACCTACCGATACTAGTGACAATTTATAATGGCCAATTTACCTATCAACCTGCAAGTCTTTTGGCTGTGGGAGGAAACCGGAGCACCCGGAGGAAACCCACGCAGACACAGGGAGAACTTGCAAACTCCACACAGGCAGTACCCAGAATTGAACCCGGGTCGCTGGAGCTGTGAGGCTGCGGTGCTAACCACTGTGCCACTGTGCCAAGTATCCGAGCATGTCTGAGGTTTGTTTTATATTTTTACTGCCATCAGGAGTTTGCCGTCTCATTCATCTGACTTGCTTTGAAAAGAAACAGAAATTGCTGTTTTATGATTGTTAATTAAATACCTATCTGGGCCAATTTCAGCAACAGTTGGAATGATTCAGGCTCACTTCTCTCTGTTGGTTATAAAGTCCGACATGAAATGAGTTTGGCATTAATAATCAAGTTCCTAGTGTGCACATGTCTGCATTCCAAAACTAGCCATTTATTCTGCACTAATTAGCACTGAACTGGCAATCTGAGCCAGCAAAGATGTAAGAGTGGCTGTTGTATGAAGTATAAGTGTCACACTGTTGCTGGATAGGGTTTTCTTGGGCCAGAGTAGAAGAAATTTCACTTCACTGTGGCTGCTGAGGTGTCCTTGATGCTGACATCCAAATTAGAATGTGTTTTATCGGCAACAGCAACATCCCTCATCTTCAGCATGAAACAAAAATCGAAACAGCGAAACAAAACAATTCCAGAGCTCGCTTTTTTTTTTAAAGTGACTTTAGTTCATATCAAATGATTACCATAGCAGAATAACTGGTACGTTGCAGTGTTCTTTTGTTTATGCAGGGTGTATGTTCATTTAGATCAATGGTCCTCAAACTGTTGGACACAATGATTCAGTTTCAGGATCTGAGTAAATGATAGGGCATTAATTATTCATAATTAATGGGAAATTGAACAGGCAACCTGTAAAAATAAAGATGATCAAAACTACTGCCAGTAGATCCAGCACAGTGAGTTTCTGAAATCCTTCACACTAATGGGAAATAAGACGTGTATACCATTGCCAGGCTCCCTTCATGTGAATGACGATGTGACAACTTCAGCTAGGATTCCACTATTTCCTAACTCCTAGCGAGGACCTCACTGCTCCCTGCTTTCCTGTCAAGATTCGACTGCCCCCCTAACTCCCACCCAGGACTCTACTGCTGCTTGACTCCCAGTCAGAACTCCACTGCTCCCTGGTGGTGTAGAGGTAATGTCACTGGACTAGTAATCTGGAGACCCAGGCTAATACTCTGGGGGCAGAGGTTCAAATGTCACCATGGCAGCTGGTGGAATTTAAATTCAATTAATTCATTAAAAAATCTGGAATTAAAAGCTGGTCTCACTAACAGTGACCATGAAACTACCATTGATTGTCGTAGAAATCCATCTAGTTCACGAATGCCCTTTGGGGAAGGAAACCTGCTGTCCTTACCTGGTCTGGCCTACCAATGTGGTTGATTCTTAAGTGCCCTCTGAAATGGCCTAGCCATTCAGTTACACAAAACCACTATATAAAAGTTGAAAAGGAATAAAACTGGATAGAAAACCTGACATCGACCTAGGCACCAGAAACAACGATGGCAAACCTAGCCCTGTCAACCCTGCAAAGTCTTTCTTCCTTATATCTGGGGACTTGTGCCAAAAATGTGAGAGCTGTCCTACAGACTAGATGAGCAACAATTCACAGAACCATACCTCACATTCAATGTCCTAGAGACCACCATCACCATTCCTGCATATGCCCTGTCCCATCGGTAGGGCAGACTCACCAGAGGTGGCGGCACAGTGGTATGCAATGGGGAGGGTGTTGCCCGCGGAGTCCTCAACGTTGACCCTGGATCCTGTGATGCCTTGTGGCATCAGGTCAAACATGGTCAAGGAAAACTCCTGATGATTATCACCTAACGCCCTCCCTCAGTTGATGAATCAGTACTCCTCCATGTTGAACACCACTTGGAAGAAGCGCTGAGGGTGGCAAGGGCACAGATTGTACTCTGAATGGGCCACTTTGATGTCAATCACCAAGGGTGGCTTGGTAGGACCACTACTGACCGAGCTGGCTGAGTCCTGAAGGACATATCCATCAGACTGGACCTGTGACAAGTAGTGAGGGAACGAACATGAGGAAAAAACCTACTGGAACCTGTCCTCAGCAATCTACCTCTTGCAGATGCATCTGTCCATGACAGTATTGGTAGGAGTGACCACAATACTTGTGAAAACAAAGTCCCACCTTCACATTGAGGACACCCTCCATTGTGTTGTGAGGCACTACCACCATGCTAAATGGGATAGATTCAGAACAGATCTGGCAGCTCAAACCTGGGCATCCATGAGGCGCTGTGGACCATCAACAGCAGCAGAATTGTATTCAACTGCAATCTGTAACCTCATGACCTGGCCTATCCCTCACTCTACCATAACCATCAAGCTAAGAGTGCAGGAGAGTTTGCCAGGAGCAGTACCAGACATACCTAACAATGAGATGTCAACCTGGTGAAGCTACAACACCGGACTACTTGCATGCCAAATAGCGGAAGCAGCATGCGATAGACAGGGCTAAGCGATCCGACAACCAACGGATCACATCAAGCTCTGCAGTCCTGTCACATCCAATTGTGAATGGTGGTGGACAATTAAACAGCTAACCGGAAGAGGAGGCTTCACAACTATCCCCATCCTCAATGATGGAGGGGCCCAGCAGATCAGTGCGAAAAGATAAGGCTGAAGCATTAGCAACCATCTTCAGCCAGAAGTGCCATCTCGGTCTCCTCCTGAGGTCCCCAACCTCACAGATGCCAATCTTCAACCGATTCGATTCACACCACGTGATATCAAGAAACGGCTGAAGACACTGGATACTGCAAAGGCTATGGGTCCTGACAACATCACGGCTGTAGTACCGCGCCCCTAGCTAAGATGTTCCAGTACAGCTACAACACTGGCATCTACCCGACAATATGGAAAGTTGCCCAGGCATGTCCTGTGCACAAAAAGCAGGGCAAATCCACTCCGACTACAGTGGCGCAGTGGTTAGCACAACAGCCTCACAGCTCCAGCGACCCGGGTTCGGTTCTGGGTACTGCCTGTGTGGAGTTTGCAAGTTCTCCCTGTGACTGTGTGGGTTTCTGCTGGGAGCTCCGGTTTCCTCCCACAGCCAAAAACTTGCAGGTTTATAGGTAAATTGGCCATTGTAAATTGCCCCTAGTGTAGGTAGGTGGTAGGGGAATGGGGTGTATGTGGTAAGGAATATGGGATTAATGTAGGATTAGTGTAAATGGGTGGTTGTTGGTCAGCACAGACTTGGTGGGCCAAAGGGCCTGTTTCAGTGCTGTGTCTCTCTATGCCTCTATCAGTCTACTCTCGATCAACGCAAGCTCGAGGAACAGAATCTCATTTACTGATGAGGCACACTACAGCCTGCCGGCCTGAACAGTGAGTTCAATAATTTCAGAGCATGCTGAGCCCCCATTTTATTTTTAGTTATTTTTTGTTTTTGTTGTGTTTATTTTATTTTGTTTTATCTTAGTTTGTTCAGTTTGCCTACCCACCTTTATTTTCATGTTTATACTTGCGGCTGTTCAGTTTTCAGTCCGGTAACACCCTATCTGTACTAATGCTTTGTCTTTCAAAACACCATTAACATATGGGCGGCACAGTGGCGCAGTGGTTAGCACCGCAGCCTCACAGCTCCAGCGACCCGGGTTCGATGCTGGGTACTGCCTGTGTGGAGTTTGCAAGTTCTCCCTGTGTCTGCGTGGGTTTCCGCTGGGTGCTCCAGTTTCCTCCCACCTCCAAAAGACTTGCAGGTTGATAGGTAAATTGGCCATTGTAAATTGCCCCGAGTGCAGGTAGGTGATAGGAGAATGGTGGGGATGTGGTAGAAAATATGGGGTTAGTGTAGGGTTAGTATAAATGGGTGGTTGTTGGTCAGCACAGACTCGGTGGGCCGAAGGGCCTGTTTCAAGTGCTGTATCTCTAAATAAAATAAATAAATAAATATTGTTTGCCTTTGCTCCATGACCTTCTGGTCAGTTATCCTCTGTGACCTTGTCCTATCTACACCTTCTCCTTTGTCATCTCTTGCCCCACCCCCGCTTTACTTGCTTAAAACCTTGCACATTTCTAATATTTTCCAGTTCTGAAGAAGGGTCACTGACCTGAAATGTTAACTCTGCTTCTCTCTCCACAGATGCTGCCAGACCTGCTGAGTATTTCCAGCATTTCTTGTTTTTATTTCAGATTTCCAGCATCCGCTGTATTTTGCTTTTATTTTAGTCTTCTCTCGATCATCAGCAAAGTGATGGAAGGTGTCATCCATAGTGCTATCACAAACCACTTTATCAACAACAACCTGCTCACTGATGCTCAATTTGGGTTCTGCCAGGACCACTCGGCTCCTGACCTCATTACAGCTTTGGTCCAAACATGGACAAAAGAACTGAACTCCAGAGGTGAGATGAGAGTGATTGTCCTTGATACCAAGGCAGCATCTGACCGAGTGTGACATCAAAGAGGCCAAATCAAATTGAAGTCAATGGGAATCTGGGGAAAATTCTCCGCTGGGTGGAGTCATACCTATCACAAAGGAAAATGGTTGTTTGTTGGAGGCCAGTCATCTCAGCCCCAGCACATTGCTGCAGGAGTTCCTCAGGGTAGTGTCCTAGGCCCAACCATCTTCAACTGCTCAACTGCTTCATCAATGACATTCCCTCCATCATAAGGTCAGAAAAGGGGATGTTCGCTGATAATTGCACAGCATTCAGTACCATTCGCAGCTCCTCAGATACTGAAGCAGTCTATGTCCATATGCAGCAAGACCTTGAGAACATTCAGGCTTGGGCTGATAAGCGGCAAGTAACATCCGCATCACACAAGTGCTATGTAATTCCATTCTCCAACAAGCGAGAATCTAACCATCTCCCCTTGACATTCAATGGCATTACCATCACTGAATTCCCCACTATCAACATCCTGGGGGTTACCATTGACCATAAACTGAACTGGACTAGCCACATAAATACTGTGGCTACAAGAGCAGGTCAGAGACTGGAAATTCTGTAGTGAGTAACACATTCCTGACTCCCAAAAGCCTGTCCACCATCTACAAGGCACAATTCAGGAGTGTGATGGAATACTCTCCACTTGCCTGGATGAATGCAGCTCCAAAAACACTCACGGAGCTCAACACCATCCAGCCCGCTTGATCGGCACCCCATCCACAACCTTCAACGTTCATCCCCTTCACCATTGATGCACAGTGTGTACCATCTACAAGATGCACTGCAGCAACTCACCACACCTCCTTCAACAGAACCTTCCAAACTCGCAACCTCTTCCACCTGGGAAAACAAGGGCAGCAGATACATAGGAACACCACCATGTGCAAGTTCCCCTCCAAGCCACGCACCATCCTGACTTGGAACTATATCGCCATTCCTTCATCATCGCTGGATCAAAATCCTGGAACTCCCTCCCTGACAGCACTGTGGGTGTACCCGCACTAGATGGACTGCAGCATTTCAAGAAGGCAGCTCACCACCCCCTTCTCAAGGGCAATTAGGAATGGGCAACAAACGCTGGCCTTGCCAGCGATGCCCACATCCCATGAAACAAATAAAAAAGAACTCCCAGCCAGGACTTCACTGCTCCCTAACTCCCAGCCAGGACCCCACTGTTCCCTAACTCCCAGCCAGGACCCCACTGCTCTCTGTCTTCCATCCAGGACTTAATGCTCCCTAACTGCCAACCTTTTTTACATGATTGTGGATCATACTCAATCAGTGAATTATGAACCTCCCTATCTCAATTTTTTTCTCTATGGAGCAGGCAAATACCGATCAACTGTGGTGCAGTCTCTGCCCCTTACAGTGTTTACTTCTCGTTGAGTTTACCCCTTGCAGTTCCTTCCCATCACTGTGTTTACTCTGAGCAATACTTGTCCCTCACAGTCCTTGCCCCTCAGAGCATTTACTCCTTGCAGTGCTTACTCCGCATTGTGTTTACTCCTTGCAGTCCTTGGCTCCCACAGTCCTTACCCTCAAACTGCTTAACAGTTGTGTTGATCACCCATCATGGTTTTTACCACTACAGACAGTTTCCAATTTAACATGAACAACTCTAGATCAGTGATTACAAGACTAATTGCCATGTCTACAGTGCCATTCTAATTGGCAGTTTTGGTTTCATAAGTTAATCTGACTCTTCCTGCTTCTATTTACAGTTGTGTTAAAATTAATCTTTTCATTGACTGACTTACAAATGAAAGTTTCTAGTCTCTGGCTCCTGTCAGTAAAATTAGGCTGACTTGTGGTTCCCAGTTATTGGATGTGAGGAAATGCACAAAGAAAAGCATGAAATAAACCTATCAGAACCCTGACTTGTCAATGACTACGACCATTGCTACTGCTACCACCACTGCTACCATTACTACTGCTTCTACTACTACTTTTAATCCTACTGCTATCCACTTTTACTCCACTATTACTTTCTCCACTACTACTGTTATTTCTGTTACAACTCCTGATTGCCTACTCCACCAATGACAGCTTATAGTATATCTGCAGTGTTTCCAGTCTTCACTGGAATACAGTACAGAGTGGAAACCTAAATTGAAGCAAAATACTGCGGATGCTGGAAATCTGAAATAGAAACAAGAAATGCTGGAAATACTCAGCAGGTCTGGCAGCATCTGTGGAGAGAGAAGCAGAGTTAGCGTTTCAGGTCAGTGGCCCTTCTTCGGAACCTAAATTGAGCTTTTTCAGCTCCTGCATGAGGTTCTTGGGCAGTCTTGAGACCTATACCAATCTAGAGATGGCCTTGTTTGTGATTCCTGTCGGGCCCTCTTCACATCTATGTTTTCATCTGACCAGGCACTATGCCCAAATTGTTGTAATCGTCATGGAGTGATGATCTCAGAGACAGCAGACTTGTGCTTTGCACCTTCTGATCTCCACATTCCTAACATAGTTGGACCAGCAGAGATGCTATGAGGCAGAGACAATTATTGCAATGAGCCTTTGAAAAATTACCTGCTGTAAAATGAAGCAGTATTTATAAATAGGTGACTATTTTTGTAAAGTAGCGTTTCGTGTATGAGTAGGAGAGGGAAGGACTCTATCACAAAGAGTAAACAATTTAATCTCTGATTTCTGAGGAAGGAGGCGGTGAGTTAATTCACTCATACTGTTTTTGAAAGAAGCCTGGAGCTGGAGATTATAAAAGTATTTAGACGATGCAATAGGTAAATGTGTCAGCTCCATTTATCAAAAGTGATTTCTTCTTACTTCACAGAAATGGGCACATGGGTGCTTTATAAATGTGAGCAAAATAATGCATTAAAATCTGTCAAACAGTGGCTGTTCGGAGTTTATCGGTTTGGAGTGTATATGTGTGTGTGTGACACAGACAGAGAGAGATCAGGCATGCAGTATTCAGAAAGCAGAGAGAGAGATTAAAATAGATAAGACCATCCATAAATGTCACATCCTGTAGACAGCACCATTTAAAAGTGGTAAAGAGGTGAGGGAGGAGAGGGTCCCAGTTCCAGAACAGCAGCCATGGCCAACATAAAGCTTCTGACCCGAGACATGCCAGCTGAAAGAGAAAGGGCGTCAATTGAAAGAGTGGTAAATTTATCAGTATTGAGGTTGTAACTTGGATCAGTTTTATTATTTCAGTACTTGGTGCATTCTCCCTTGTATTTACAGAAAGGTACCAATGGAATACTGGGACACTACTTTTATTTGATGTTGACCAAATTGCTTTAATCCATACTGTCCAGTGTCAGTATTTTGAGGCATGTTTGATGAGCATTCCATAATTGTAACAGAGAGGAACCAATCTGATTTCAAGTGAGAACTCTCAGTATGGGAACAAGAGCCACCTTTGATGCAATCCCTTTCTGTTATTGAAATAGATCAGTAGAGAAAGGAATTATCTTTACAAGAAAATAATTGGGTCAAGAGAAACTGAGACTTTGTAATTGTAGATTGTACTGGAATTTTAAAAAATCAGTCAACCAGTGAAGGGCGAACATGGAGGCTAATTCTGTGCCAGTTTAGTGTTAATTTATCCTTTTATATAAAAAAGTAGTATTTTCTGTACTTTCCAAGTACTTTTTCAACTCTCGGAGAACAATAAGATTGACGTTGGCAGTTGCCTGCAATTGACAAAGAGCAATAAAAGTTTTTCTGTGGGTCCCTTTCTGTAGGGGAGATCCCTTTTACTCTGCCATTGAATTATGGATCCGTTTTTGTAATTTTTCTTTCACCATTGGCAGCTGTGTCCTGTGGAAATCCTGGAACACCACGCAACGCAAGGATAGTGTACAGCAACAAATTGGTCTTCTCGAGTTCCATTACCTATGCCTGTCGGGAAGGCTATTATTCAACTGGTTTGTTGACTAGACACTGTACTGTGAATGGGACCTGGACCAGTGCCCCTCCACTATGTACAGGTCAGTTTTATATATCTATTTTCTCTTTATTTAGCAGCTGCTTTGGTACATATCGAAGTTGTAACAAATAGTGTTGAGCTACAATGATATATTATCATGTCATTTTGTGCATGTAATGTGTTGCATTTTGAGCACTCTTTCTTAAACTAAAGGAAGAGAACAAAGCGTGGGGAGAATATTCAACATGCACTGGGGAAAGCATTTGTTCCAGCACAAGCTTTCCTCTGGCAAGCAGCAAGTTGACACCAAGCTGACCCACAATTCTTATTGTGAGTTTGGAATGAAGGATCGTCAGTTTCATAAATAATGCAGCACTAATTAAAAAACACAATAATATGCTATAAAAATGACACTTGGAAGGAAAGAAAATGTCAACTTTGGATCAAAAACACTGCTGCCTTTTTCCTATGTGCATAGGATGGTAAGCCATTTTCAGTAAGCTGATTTTTGTCCTTTGCTACAGTTTCCCTTGAGTTTTGAAATTATACCATCTCAACTTATAGTCCAATTTATTCCAACAAACTTTGATCTGATCTACTTTCCTCATGGCTTCAAAACTCCTCACTCTTAATTTTCCCATTAAGAATTTATTTTAGTTCTTGAAAAACTTGATGTGTGTCAAACTAAAAAGAGAAAACACGAGAAATGCACTTCTTATCAGTATCTGAAAGGGGAATTAGGATTTTGATGAAAACATTGAGCATTTTCCTTCCGGTTGTTGGTTGTTCTTCTGGAAATTACTACAATTTTCTGTTTTTATTTCAGATTTCCAGAATTTACATTTGATTTATATTCTCTCAAATTACGCATGGAGAGGGGTGATGGCAATAGATTTTGAAAATATTTCCATTTCTCCTTAAGTTCTCTCTGGTTTTGCACTAAATCTGAGTGTGGATTAGCATGCTCCAGTCTTCAGTCAGTGATTGACCTTGAGCTGCTGGCTCTACAGTGTACAAAAAAGGACCAGAAGAGTGTCTACCTTCGTGTGACTGACATAAGGAATTCACTTTGCTGCAGATTGTGGCAGAGCAATGTTGCTGTAGTACACTATACCTCAGCCTGGATATGTTAAAGACAAAAGTGCATTGTATTCAGGGTACTCAGCTGTCTTGTCTCTTACAGTGATTAATTGTGGTGACCCTGGATTATCAGCTAATGGGATCAGACTGGGCACTGACTTCACTTACAACAAGACAGTGGTATTCCAGTGCATGCCAGGCTACACAATGGATCCCTTGCAATATTCCTCTCTCATTTGCACTAAAGACAGGACCTGGAACGGAAGCAGACCAGCCTGCAGATGTAAGTCAATCATTTATGATGATATACATGCTAGAAAATGGATGTTAATTGGCTCATGATCCCAACTCTGTATTTTAATAATATCATCCATTACACATATTTTGCTTCCAGACTGCACTTTCTTTTTTAAATCGTCTACTTATGTTTATTTAAGAAGCTCCTTTACATATGAACGGTTTCAGCAGTGACTCTAATTACAGAACAGTAGCACATCGGACTCCTGACGGAGAGACTGGAGTTGAATAGCCAGGGGTATATTTCTCTCATGAAGTGCCAGAAAAATGAATAAATTGTTGAGAATGCTGATCATTATCATAAATTTACTTGCTTCCTTCATTATTCCTCCCTTGGGTAAAGTGCTAAAAATCAAATAACAAAAACAGGGAAAGAGGAAAATCCTGATGTTAATGGCTGTTTAAGTCAATTAGAGAAAAGCTCATTCTGTGTTTCTCAGGAGAGAAAGGGTCGATGTTTACTTCAGTTTTAAACAGAAGATTCAACTCTGCATGTATCGATACAACAGTGGGCAAAATTCTCCCAGGCTGTTTGAGGCAGGTGTGGGGGTGAGCAGGGTGGGAATGTCCCAGAAAGTGGCGTCGGGTCGGGATCCTGACGTGATCCTGCCCTCTTGCGGCTTTACTCAGGGCGGCATTGAGGGGGAGCAAGGAACCCCCTTGGATCTGTCGGGTAAGTAATTAAGAAGTTGTTGAGGTTGATAAGAAGTCAATTGTCAGTTGCTTTCACACTGAATCCTGGATTTCTCAGCCATGGAACCTGTTTCCCGACCTGTCAGCAACTCGCTAGGGTTACCAAGGTGCGTGCACAGCAGGAAGAGTTTCTTCAGTGAAACTGACAAGCTGGGAAGACTTTGATCAGTTGCACTGAAGAGCCCCAACCATGGCCATTGCAAGACTACTGTTCAAAACACTTCTTCTCTCAGAGAGTGCTTTGACTGCTTGGCAGGTGATTGCCAACTTTCTGCTAGCACTTCACTTACCTTCAGCTGCACTTCCCTGCTGCCAACCTTCACCACGGCATGGGAACAGCTTGTGAAGCTCTCTTGTCCGCCTCTGCTGAGGGGTAGGAGCTGAGGCCACACCTCCGCCAACTGCTCCAGCCACACCAGCAACAACGTCAGTTGCCTTCTCCTCAGCTGTCTGCCCCTCTACAGGGCAGATGGAATGGTCACTGAGATCCAGCTGGAAGGGAGGTGAGACCCCCTCAACACAGGGGAGGATCAGCTCTCTCGACATGTGTGCGCACCAGCGATTCAGGAGGCTCAGGCTCTCACGGCAGGTCGGGGATGACATCTGCGGCCTCCTGGAACCTCCTTCCCAGTGGGCCAGGTGGGCACTTATTACCAATGGCCAACAAGGTGCCTGCCACTCGTGGACCACCCCCCACCCCCCACCACCCCCCCCCCCCAAAACCCCCAGTCGATCTTGGCCACTTTGTCAAGTTGTGTGCTCACTTCTCCTGCAAAGAGAGAAAGCAGAGAAGTGTGAGTGTTTGTAAGGGCTTGTGTGGAGAGCAGGGAAGAGCACCATTTGTGGAGGGTGACTGTGAGGCATTGGTGCAAGAGGTCAATTGTTTGAGGATGAGTGTGAGTGTTGGCTCTGCGGATGGGGATGTGACGTGCCAGTATGGAGAAGAATGAATGGATCCGCACAGTGTGTTGACCTGAGGAGTGCTGTGCAGGAGCATACTGGGCAAGTCAGAGTGTAGGTCTTGCCATTCACCTGGCATTCCTTCCTGAGGTCCCAGATCCTTTTGGTACACTGTCTCCAGGTTGGAGAAAGCGCACTCCTTCTGTTAACTTCCTTAGCCACTTCCAGCTGCACCTGCTTGGCTAGAAAGGATGTCCGCTTCCTCTCATCCATGGGAGAACTCACCTCACTGCAGTCCCTCAGATCCCACAGCAGGACCTCCAAATAAGAGTGAGATACCCAGGGAACAGCCTTCCCAAGTCTCCTCTCCATTCCTGTGGTTGCTACCGCCTGAAGAATCCAAGTGCTGGTGAGATTTTCTTACCCATGCCATTGTGCCTTTAATTAGAAATGCTTCATTTGACAGAATGGACACTTCATCCCATGCACCAATGCACCGCCCCCCACCCCCCCAAAATTGGTCAGGGAGCCCTGATGCGAGATGATAATTAGTTTGCTCTGGTAAAGAGCAATTGCTGGGTGTGCTGTTCAGAGTTGGGTTCCAAATCTGAGAATGGTCCCTCCTTTCTGGCAGGGACTAAGATGGTAAGATTCCACCCAGTGTAGCTCTAATAGATGTGATTCAAAGGGGTGAGCCTGCCACCATTTGATTCCAGACCCCTGACATTGCTCTCGCACCCACTTCAACGGCATAGGTAGAAAGAGGGATGAGGTCCTGCACAGTCTAAGGAGCTAGGAGAAAAACTGGCAAGCAGGACCTCAAAGGTAGTAATCACGTGCAACTGAGTGTAGAAATAGGAGAATAGAGCAGTTGAATGCCTGGATGGAGAGATGGTGCAGGTGGGAGGGCTTTAGATTCCAAGGACATTGGGACTGTTTCAGGGCTGTTCAGACCTGTACAACCAGAAGGGTTGTACCTGAACAGAGTCGGAACTAATGTCTGGTGGGGTGTTTTGCTAGTGTTATTAGCGAGTGTTTAAACTAACTTGGCAGGGGTGTGGGAATCAGGAAGTATTCTTAGTGAGGAAAACCAAGATGCACAGATAATTGAGGGAGACAGATAGCACTGGAATAGGAAATGGTAAGTTATTAGGTGGGGTCAGAGTAAGCGGTAATGTAATAAAGTCTAAATTCGGTTTACTGTGCATGTATGTGAATGCACGGAGTGTAGTAAATGAGGTTGGTGAGCTCCAGGTGTAGACATTACCTAGAAATATGATGTTGTGGTGATTATGGAAAAAGGGCAGGACTAGGTCCTGAATATTGCTGGGTAATATTCAGGTATTCAGGAAAGATAGGGAAGGAAAGAAAGCAGTATTGATTAAGGAGAATATTACAGTGCTGGAGAGAGAGGATGTCCTGGAGGGGGTCAAGGACAGAATCTATTTGGTTAGAGCTAAGAAACAATAGAGGTGCAATTACATTGCTACAGGCCACCAACTAGTGGGAAAGATATAGAGGAATACAGTTGCAATGAAGTTGCAGAGAGGTGCAAGAATTATACAGTAGTTATAATGGGGGCCTTTCATTATCCTAATATAGACTGGGATAGTAATAGTCTAAAGGGTGGAGAGGGGCAAGAGTTTCCAGAATGTGTTCCGGAGAATTTTCTACATTGGTAAGTTACTGGTTCAACAAGTAAGGAGGCGACGCAGGGGCTGGGAATTTTCTGCGGGGAGGGGCCCACCTCGACCCGCAACGCCCAGAAAGGCCCACCGCATATTATCAGTGGCAGGGGAACCTTGGTGCAGCCCCAGCCCTCCCCCCACACCCCCCCCCCCCCAAGCTGGCTGATGCCGAGCCCTTCATCTGCATATTCAAATTAACATTAATGAGATGGAAATAAACTTACCTGCAGGCAGCGGCCGTCCCAAACCAATTTTTACAGTCGCCATTCAACCTTCGCGTGCCTTTGGAACTCCGTATGGAGTTCCAAGATGAGAACCTGGTGGGGAGGAGGGAGGAATAAATTTTCAGGGTGGGAGGGGTGAGAGAGCAGGGCAATTACTTTTTATTGGATGTGGGGATGGTGGGTAGGGGTTAGAATCATAGAAAGTTTAAGAGGCCACTTGGCCCATCGTATCTGTGCCAGCCGAAAGATGATCTACCTATTCTAATCCCACCTTCCAGAACTAGATCTGTAGCCCTTCAGAATATGGCACTTGAGGTGCATATCCAGACTCTTTTTGAATGATTTGAGGGTTTCTGCCTTTACTACCCTTTCAGGCAGTGAGTTCCAGACCCCTGCCACCTTCTGGGTGAAAAAGTTTTTCCTCATCTCCACTCTAATTTTTCTACCATTCACTTTAACTCTGTGTCACTGACCTCTCCACTCTATCCAGGCCCCTCAAAATGTTGTACATTTCAATCAGATCTCCCCTCAGCCTTCTCTGCTTCAAGGACAACAATGCCAGCCTATTCAGTCTTTCCTCATAGCTGCATTTTTCCAGTCCTGGCAACATCCTCATAAATCTCCTCTGTATCCTCTTCAGTGCACTTGCATCCTTTCTGTAATGAGGTGACCAGAACTGCACACAATACTTAAGTTGTGGCCTAACCAATGTGTTATTCAGTTCCAGCATAACCTCTGTGCTCTTATATTCTATACCTCGGCTAATAAAGGAAAGGATTCCATATGCCTTCTTCGCCACCTTATTGTCCTGTCCTGCTACCTTTAGGGATCTGTGGACATTCACTCCAAGGTCCCTCACTTCCTGTACACTTCTCAGTATTTTCTCATTAATCGTGTATTCCTTTACCTTGTTGAAGGGCAACTGTTTAGAGGTTGCGGGGACAAGTGCGTGTTGGTAATAAACTTTTTATGCTTATGTCCCGTAAAAAAACATTGGGGATGGGAATGGGCCTCCATTATTTATTTAATTTTGGATAAATAATGCTTTACACTATCACTTTAAAAATTAAAATTTCTCCTAAGAGCTTAAAAATGGCGCCGCGCTTGTGCATTGGCATGGACGCCATTTCTGGGGACACGACGGCCGCCCCGCTACGTCATCCGGGGGATGCTCCGCCCCCTCCATTTAAATGAGCCCCCACGCGTAATATTGCGGGGGCTCCTCAGCGGCACTTCCATGTCAGAAGGCTGCCAAGTTGAAAGCGCACCGCCGCGGAGCGCGGCACACTAATAAAATTCAGGCCATTGTGTTTTCTCCTCCTTGCTTTAGTGTTGACTATACACAAGTACCAACCACACATCAGGGATCGGTTAACATATAACTTAGGTTCTTTATTGATGACTGTACTGCACATGTACAAGCAGGAGTGATCTTACATAGGTCTGGTCTGGACAACTATTATCTATAGACACAGAGTCGAAGTTGCATAGTATATTACATCATTTCCCTTACACTGTTGTACATCGAAAACATAACCACACCTTCTTAAAGGTGTACCACAACACCCTTATTCAAAAAAGGGTGTTAGGATAAGCCCAGCAGCTGCAGGCCAGTCAGTTTAACCTTAGTGGTGGGAAAGCTTTTAGAAACAATAATTCGGCACAACATTAACAGTCACTTGGACAAATGTGGATTCATTAAGGAAAGCCAGCAGAAACTTGTTAAGGACAAATCATGTTTAACTAACTTCCTTGAGTTTTTTGATGCAGTAACAGAGAGGGTTGATCAAAGTCATGCAGATGATGTGATGTACATGGAATTCCAAAAGGCATTCGAAAAATTGCCACAAAACAGGCTTGTCAGCAAAGTTAGAGCCAGTGGAATTAAAGAAACAGTAGCAGCATGGATACGAAATTGGCCGAGTGACTGGAAACAGACAGTAGTTGTGAATGGTTGTTTTTCAGACTGGAGGAAGGTATATAGTGGGGGTTCCCCAGGGTTCAGTGTTTGAATCACTGCTTTTTTTGATCTATATTAATGACCTAGACTTTGAGGATGACACAATAATTGGATATATTGTGAACTGTGAGGAGAATAGTGAGAAACTTCAAGAAGACATAGGATGGTGGAATGGGCAGACATGTGGCAGATAAAATTTAATGCAGAGAAGTGTGAAATGATTCATTTTGGTAGGAAGAACAAGGAGAGGCAATATAAATTAAAGGGTGCAATTCTAAAGAAGGTGCAGGAGCAGAGGGATCTGGGGGCATATTGCACAAATCATTGAAGGTGGCAGGGCAGATTGATAAAGCGGCTATTAAACCATATGGGATTGAGAGCTTTATAAATTGGGGCATAGAATACAAAAACAAGGAAGTTATGATAAACCTGTATTAAACACTGGTTTGGCCTCAGCTAGAATATTGTGTCCAGATCTGGACACCACACTTTAGGAAGGATTAGGGAAGGTACAGAAAAGATTCACGAGAATAGTTCCAGGGATTAGAAACTTCAGTTATGTGGATAGGTTGGAGAAGCTGGGTGTTTCCTTGGAGAAGAGAAGATTAAAAGGAGATTTGATGGAAGTGTTCAAATATATGAGGGGTCTGGACAGAGCAGATAGAGATAAAATGTTCCCATTGGCAGAAGGATCCAAAAACAGAGGATACTGATTTAAGGTGATTGACAAAAGAAACAACAGAAACATGAGGAAAAACTTTTTTACGCAGTGGTTAGGATCTGGAATGCACTGCCTGAGGGGGAAGGAGAGTGCTAAACTGTACGAGCAGAAAAGCACACATGGGAGAAGGTGGGAGAGAGGAGCAGAGGAGTGCTACTATGAACTGGGGAGAAGGGAGTGAAGAGTGCCACCGTTCCTTAGCTACCAATTTGATCCCTCTCCTTGGCAACTATGTGACACTCAACCAGACTATTTGTAACCTTGCTGTTGTATTTGACATTACAATGAGTTTCTGACCACCTATCGTCTCCAGCACCGACTGCCTATTTCCACCTCAGTAACATCGCCCAGCTCCTTCCCTTCCTCAGCTGTTCTGCGGTTGAAAACCTCATGCATGCCTGTGTTACTCTAGAATTGACTATTCCAATGATCTTTTGGCTGGCATCCTATCTTAACCCTACACAAACTTGAGTTCATCCAAACTCTGCTGGGCATGTCCTAACTTGCACCAAGGCCCATCACCCCAGTGCTCACCGACCTACATTGGCGCCCAGTCAGACAACACCCAATTCAAAAATTCTCATCCTTGTTTTCAAATCCCTCCATGGCCTCACCCCTCCCTATCTCTGTAACCTCATCTAACTCTACAACCCTCAACAGTCTCTGCACTCCTCCACTTCTGGCCTCTTTCGCGTGCCCGATTTTAATTACTCAACCAATGGTGCCTTCAGCTGCCTCGGCCATAATCTTTGGAATTCCTTCCCTAAGCCTTTCTGCCTTGCTATCTTTCTGTCCAAAGTGCCTCTTAAAACTTTCCTCTTTCACCCAGCTTTTGGCCATCTGCCCTAATATCTCTTTGTGTGGCTTAATGTCACATTTTGTTTGATAATGCTGCTGTGAAGTGTCTTGCATTTTTGTTATGTTAAAAGCACTATATAAATGCAAGTTGTTGAAGAATACCACCATGAAATGGGATCAGGGGTTTTATGTCTATTGTTTGATCATTGTTTTTGTTCTAGGAATGGAATCAGCCAACAAACAGGACCAAGCAATTCATAACTAGGGATGGCTTTCAAAATTGCATTAAAATATTTTTTATTTTTTAATTATCATGGAGTCTGTGCTGCAGACAAATGAAATTTGCATTTTAATGTATTCATTTCATCAACAGATGCTGCATTAAATAATTTTGCCATTGGCAGTTTTATGATCAGCATCTGTTGTGCTCCTTGCAGAGCCTTTTGCCCATTTGTTGCATTCATGAAGCTGTTTTACCAGAAATAAACTGTACAGGTGCCTCTGTTCAGTGAATGCTTTGGTATTTCCAGATGTAAATTTTCCTTATCTTCTGATTATTTGTGGAGAGGGATCAAGAGAGTTTTCCACCTTGTATTGGCTGGTAAATTTCTGCAGGGATCTGTTCGTGGTCCCCATACCATTTCCAATGAAATATTAATAGAAATATTAGAAAATTTGCCACTGAGACCAATGCTGAGTGACCAAGTAATAATATTAAGGGGTGATTTTATTTTTTATTATTCGTTCTTGGGATTTGAGCGGCGCTGACAAGGCAGGCATTTATTGTCCATCCCTAAATGCCCTTGAGAAAGGGGGTGGTGAACTGCCTTCTTGAATCACACCAGTCCATGTGGTGCAGGTACACCCACGGTGCTATTAGGAAGGGAACTCCTGGTTTTTGACTTTTGATAGTGAATGAACAGCGGTATAGTTCTAAGTCAGGATGGTGAGTGACTTGGAGGGAACTTGCAGGTTGTGGTGTTCCCATGCATCTGCTGCCCTTGTCCTTCTATGTGGTAAAGGTTGCGAGTTTGTCGAAGGAGCCTTGGCAAGTTGCTGCAGTGCATCTTGTAGATGGTACACTCTTATGACCGAGGTGGGAGGAGTGCATGGTGAATTCAGTCCCACTTCTCCACAGGTCACAACATATCAATAAATTTTCCCACTTACTGAAACAGTCGATTAGATATTCTATTTGTCCCCAGAAAAAAGCACGCCAACCAAGTTTCTTTAATAAACAACAAAATTATCTGTTTATTATAAATCAAGTCTTAACCAATAATGAAGTAAATATATATGCGAATTGAAATATTAAAGCCCCGTATTTTATTATCCTCACACGCACACACATATATCCAACAACCGGTTAACTGGGAAAAATAGAAATTTTTGTTTACAGCTGTTACAAAGGAATAGAAGGAATAAAAAAAACTTAGACTACAAAGATCTGGAAGGAAGTCCTTTGTTTTGGCAAGGTGTCCCAAAGTCGAATAGTTGGCTGCCGCCAGGAATCTTTCCAGGCGAGGTTGATGAACAATCTTTTTGGGTAGGCGTTCAAAGAAATTCAACGGCAGAAGGCTTCACATAGGTCTCACAGCAGTTGTGCAGCAACAGCAGTTTCAGTACTCACACATCCGATGCAAAGTTCATTTGAAGATGCAAGGTTTGTGCAAATGTTCAGGATTTCTTCAAAATGCAGGAGGCTATCTGAAGTACGACCTCATATAGGCTTTTTCTTTTCAAGAGCAGGGATTTTTCAGAGAGAGGTAACAGTTGTCTGGGTGTTTTTCTGAACTCCTGGCAGGTCCATAAGCAAATTCCTATTGCTTCTTTTCGTCAAAAGCCCAGCTGGTTTTTAACAGTTCAAAGTGAAACTGTGCTTTTCTCCCCCAGGCAAGTCCCATGATAATCATAAATTCTGCCTTGTCACAACACAAAATAGCTCTGAAGTCAAAATCCCTACTATGTTTACTTGAAATCACATGCTTTCTAGTAAAAACTTGCTTACTGGTCAACCTTTTGTTGAACCTCCTTTTAAAAAAAAACACCAAAGTTCAGCTTCTTCAGTTTTTAAAATATAGATTCCAAGTTTTAACTAAAATTATGGAAACTCTAGTAACATCACTCTGCTGTCAATTTGCAGCAGTGGTGGAGGGAATGTATGTTCAAGGTGGTGGATGGGATGCTGATCAAGCGAGCTGCTTTGTCTTGGATGGTATCAAGCATCTTGAATGTTGTTGGAGCACCCATCCTGGCAAGTGGAGAGTATTCCATCACACTCCTGGCTTGTGCCTTGTAGATGGTGAACAGGCTTTGGGGAGTCAGGAGGTGAGTTACTCGCCACAGAATTCTCAGCCTCTGACCTGCCCTTGTAGCCACAGTATTTATATGACTGGTCCAGTTCAGTTTCTGGTCAATAGTAACCCCCAGGATGTTGATGGTGAGGGTTTCAGCAATGGTAATGCTGTTGAATATCAAGAGGAGATGGTTAGGTCCTCTCTTGTTGGAGATGGTCATTGCCTGGCAGTTGTGTGGCCCGACTGTTACCTGCCACTTATCAGCCCAAAGGCTGAAAGTTGTCCAGGTCTTGCTGCATGCAGGCACGGACTGCTTCAGTATCTAAGGAGTTGCAAATGGTACTAACTACTGTGCAATCATCAGCAAACATCGCCACTTCTGACCTTATGTTGGAGGGAAGGTCATTAATGAAGCAGCTGAAGATGGCTGACTCAAGGACACTACCCTGAGGGATGCATGAAGTGATGTCCTAGGGCTGAGATGATTGGTCTACAACAACCAGAACCATCTCCCTTTGCGTTATGTATGACTGCAACTACTGGAGAGTTTTCCCCTGATTCCCACTGACTTCAATTTTGCTAGGGCTTCCTGATTCCACACTCAGTCAAATGCTGCCTTGATATCAAGGGCACACACTCTCACCTCACCTCTGGAATTCAGCTATTTTGCCCATGTTTGAACCAAGGCTGTCATGAGGTCTGGAGCTGTGTGGCCCTGGTGGAACCCAAACTGAGAATATTCAGGAGGATCTGAACCAATTAAGCAGATAATTTAAGAAAGGAGAGGTGCATTTTAATGTATTTTGTTGAGCAAAATTCAAAAAGCAAAATGGTTCAGGTGTGACTGGTGATCTTCATTGCAAGCATCCAGTTAATGTGTTCTGAACAAGGCGAATGATGGCTCTCAAAGGCAGATGACAATACGTCAAGTTAGCTAATGTTGTGTAAATCACTGGTAAATCCACACTTGATTATGTGTAATTTAGGACAATTTGTCTTCAAAAGGAAATTGATACATTGAAGAGGATTGAGAGACAAGTGAATGATTCCAGGATTGAGAGATCTTAATTTGAAGCAATGAATGATAGGAATTCTAACATTGAAGAAGGTTATTACGCTGATGCTAACTTCTCAGCTGGAGCTATTTACTCTAATCCCATTTTTTCCGCCCTTTTCTAATATCCCACGATATATTTTATTTTCAAATACTTGTTTAATTCTCTCGTAAATTATGTTTTAAGGGTATGATTTTCCTCTTCGGCGCTGGGTGAAGACTCATCTAATGGACAGCACCACCTGTAAGGCAGTGCTCCCCACTACTGCATTAAACAGTCACGTTAAATGATGTTGCATTGCTGATGGTTGAATGATTCGGAGTGCAAATGTTATGTTACTGAAGCAGTTGGAGTTTCTCATGAGCACTGCTGTTTTGCAGCGATCACATGCCAACCTCCTCCGAGAATCATCAATGGAATTGTCATGGGAACAGACTTTAGCTGGGGAGCCAGCATCAGCTACACCTGTACTGAGGGATACCAGCTCTCATTACCTGCTGTGCTGACCTGCGAGGGGAATGGGACCTGGAGTGGGGAGATCCCACAGTGCTTTCGTAAGTATATCCATGCACACAAAGCAATATCAAACAGCTTCAACTAATGTAAAATAACACTGTAAATATATGACAGAATCTGGTAAAGAAAATGTTACATCTATTATAAATGGAATTAATTTTAGTGAACTTTCATACTAAACAATATGAGATATTCCAGTACCAAGAAGAAATTACTTTTGGTACCTGGCACCAGCTTCACTCACACATGGGTCAGGTACAGAAAGAAAGAACTTGACTTTATATTGTGCCTTTCACAATCTCAGGAGGTCCCAAAGCTCTTTACAGCTAATGACATACTTTTAAAGTGTAGTCACTGGTGCAATGTAGGAAGCATTGCCGCCAATTTGCACACAGCAAGATTCCACAAACAACAATGAGTTAAATGACCAGAAAGTTGTTTAGATGATGATTGAGGGATAAGTATTGGCCAGGAGAATTCTCCTGCTCTTTTTTGAACAGTGCCATGGGATATTGAGCTGACAGGCAGGGCCTCGGTTTAAGACCTCATCCAAAAGATGACACATCCAATAGATCAGCAGAGGCCTCCTCAGTACTAGGCTGAAGTGTCAAACTTGATTATATACCATAGCCCAGGACCTTGTGACTCAGACAATATTATTATTACTCAGCCACGTGCTACATGGGTTAGATGGAAAGAAAAGTTTGCTTTACACCAACCGCATATTTTGCCTTAATTATAACCTCAGAAGAGCAACCCCTACAGCAGCATGACAACATTTCCACTTCTTTGTGGTTTTCCTGAATAAAACTTCAAATTCATTTCATCCTGGTTTATACAAAACTGTGGATAACCTTTTGCTGTGAACCAGTGCTATTAAGAACTGGGTTGGCACTGCAATCAATTTTCTACATGCATAGCTTGGTAACAATCTTAGCTGGTAGTGCTACTGAATTCCATTTAACCATGAAAATGCCTCTGAGAGGTTTGCAGAGGAAATTGGTCCATTGTTTTATGTTTTTCTGTCGTCTTTGATCCAATTTTTCCATTACCGTTTCTTTCCTGGGAATCAGCTTTTCTGTTCTTTAATTCAGGAATCATCTTATTTCTGTGCACTTGAGTGCTCTGTCTCATACAATATGAACTTATTCACTGGTAAATGCCAGCATTGTTCATAGTTTCTACACAGTATATTAAACCAACGCCTGACATTTAAAAATTGTGACAAGATGCTTTTCCTATTGTAAGCAAACACGGTCTGGTTTTAACATCATTTATTTGTTTTAATTCAGAGGAAAAGCCAATACCTTGAAATCTGTGTTATCTGTGGTTTCCAGAAACTGCTGCAGAGATGAATTTTCAGTCTGAGAAAGGGAAGGCAATATTAATGTGGCATGGTTGAATGATATTAGGAAACATAGGTGTGTCACAGGCAGTAGCCCATAGCATCAATATCAAGAAGATACAAATTGTGGGGGAGGCAGTCAGCTCTGGAGATGGGAGAGGTGGTGATGGTGGGATTACATGTAAATCTCTCCTGGAAACAGACCATTGTGGCTTCTCAGCTCCCTGTATGAAAGGGCTAGAAAAAAACTAGGACATTTTCAAAAATTTCCAAAGTATTCGGGCCATATCCCAGGCTTAGACCCCGAGGTGGATTTAACCTATCCATCAGCAGGCTGGTACTGATTCTCTCACCTGGTATATAGGCCTGTCAGCAGATTCCCAGGCCAGGGCTGACAAAACTCTCAGCCTTGGAGCTCCCCTCATGCTGACCATCTGCCTCTGACCATGAGAGACCATGTTTGGGACTGATTGAGGCTCCGTCCTGACCCAAAGCCCCATGGAAACTGGTAGCATGTCTGAGTTCTAGCCTAATTTCCAGTCCTTTGCTATATTCCTGCCAGATTTTTCGTGGGAGTGCACTGGAAGGATCCTAAATTTTCATCCCCTTGGTCTTTGGGCTTTGTATACCAAACTGTTAATCCAACACATTTCAGTTCACTGCTACCAAAAAATCTGTAATTGTGACTAATTCAAACCATACGATTAATGTTTAAATAACTTTTACCCTTTCTATCCTAACTGAAATCCGACTGGATAGAAAGTGAAGGTTCAAAGGGATATATCTGAATAAGATAGCATTACATCCAACTTACATTACTTGGATCAGGTGAAATTCCTGTAGTTTGTTGGGAGCTTCTTGTGTGCAACTTTGCTGCTGCGTCCCTACATTACAGCAGTGACTCCACTTCAAAAGTACTACTTTCACTGTAAAGTGTTTTGGGATGTCCTGAGGTCATGAAACGACACCCTAAACTGTTTCCCTTTGCTCTCTTCTGTCTTGAGGGAACTGCACCGGAATAAATTATTTTTAATTTCAATAGCTTTGTTCTTCAAGTATAAAACCCTTAAATGTTCACTTTGCACACGGCCCATCAAGTGCATTCTTATATTGCACAAAAAGAGAAATGTTTTTACTTTCCTTTTAAGAAATGATCTCAAGCTCAGAGGTGCCATAGATTCTGCTGCTGCTGCTGTGTGTCATCAGTAGCTGATATCTGTGAGGTTCCATATACATTTTCCTTTGTTGCAACAATAGATCTACTCCTGTTCAGAAATCCAATGCTAACGCTATGACATGTGTTACTTCTTGTAACGATTCTGTGAGCAACTGCTAGAGCTCTTAGACATGGATCACCAAACCCCAGGCCATTGTCCCATTCTAACCGCTCCCCAATGAGCAACTTCTGATTGAAGAAAATATGTTTTCCCCCCATGGTGATGTAACCAGCTGACAGAGCACCTAAATTATTGTTAGGGAATAAATACTGCGAACTAACTCAATGGGAATGCAACAGATTGATAACATTGCTAATCCTGAAGCAGGACTCAACTAGAGGAAGAAGAAAAAAACAGTAAACAGTGCTGTTGGAGGCAGGGCATGCCCATCAGCCCGTGTACATAGGAATGATATATAAATGGGTGGCACGTTCTTAAAAAAAACACTTAGCAGAATTTCAGCCCTTGGAGTCCTGATTCAACATGCCTGAAGGATAAGGAATGCTTGCAGCAGTTTATTTTTGTTGGTTAAGTATCGTTTACTGATTACTGCTGCATGTTAGTGTAGTTCAGGAGCAAATCTCAGATGCTAATTGAACTTTGTGCCTTGAGTTCACCTGTGGTCGTGTGACTTAATTGAACAATTTCAGATCAACAGCAGGCACAAAGCCACAAATGACTTTAGAAATAAGAGTGCAACTCATCAGTAATGATTCATTCCATGGTTTACATCAGATCACTCTGTTAAAGGTGCTGTGTTCCTTTTGCTGGATGAAAACAGCTCACTGTCTGAACATGGAGGCCTAGAAATTCTCCCCCCACTCGCAGTTTTGGACATGGAATTTCCATAATAGGGAAGGCAGAGGAATTGGGCAGGAATCTATTTCCACTCCTTTGTGGTCTCTGAGAAATTCTGATGGGAGTATTGGATGTTTTTCTGTTCACACCAATGTCCCCACCCCCACGTCATAATATAATGGCGAACCAGGCTGAATACAGAAGGTACAGAGAGGAAATGAAAAAGCAAATAAGAGAAGCAAAGAGGGAGTATGAAAGATACTGGCAGCTAACATAAAAGGGAATCCCAAAGTCTTTATAGGCATATAGATAGTAAAAAGGTAGTAAAAGGAGGAGAAGGGCTATTCGGGACGAAAAAGGGATTTACACATGGAGGCAGGAGGAATAGTTGAAGAATTAAATGAATACCTTGCATCTGTCTTTACCAAGGAAGAAGATGCTACCCAGGCCATGGCGAAAAAGGAGGTAATTAATACACGAGAAGGATTTAAAATTGATAAGGAGGAGGTATTAAATAGGCTGTCCATACTTAAATTTGATAAAGCACCAGGACCGGATGAGATGCATCCAAGGTACTGAGAGAAGTGAGAGTAGAAATTGCAGAAGCACTGGCCATAATTTTCCAGAATTCTTTAGACTCAGGGGTAGTGTTAGAGGACTGGAGAGTTGCAAATGTTATACCCTTGGTCAAAAATGGATGCAAAGATAAGCCTAGCAACTACAGGCCAGTCAGTTTGATGTCAATGGTGGGGAAACCTCTATAAACAATAATTCGGGACAAAATGAATAGGCACATGGGCAAATGCGGGTTAAGTAAGGAAAGCCAGCATGGATTTATCAAGATAAAATCATGTTTAACTAACTTGCTGGAGTTTTTTGAAGAGGTAACAGAGAGGGTTGATGAGGGGTCATGCCAGCATGCTTTGTTGAATGATGATTTTCTTTAATCCCCTGACTGGAGATCTGAATTTATATTTTTAAAAGAAATTTTAAAATGAACAGATAAAAGATGACTTTGCTAGCAGTTCGCCACCTGTTTTGCAACACTGTATCCTACATTGCAAGACCTGTGAGGTAGAGACAAAATGTCTGCTAATCCCAGCAAGAACCAACACCCAGGAAGTTTAAGGGAACTGCCTGTTCTTTTTAGCAAGAAGAAATGCACTGTTAACTACCATGCTTATCATGCTTGAATCACTGGGTGACGGTCATGTGATAAGCCCCCTCCCAATCCGTGGTTTTAAGCTGGTGTTTCTCTGCAGCAGCAAGGAAAAGCTTCTGGATTCTGACCTATGCAGACCCAAGTGGGGGTCTCGCGCTCTCTCTCTGTCTCTCTGGCCCAAACCAGTTAACCCCCACGGCTGGAAAATATACGAAAGGAATAAGAGTGTACATAAAAGTTAATGACATAATTATAGCATAGCTTAAAGATTAGGTTCATTCATTGTTTTCATTCCTGAATTTGATTAGTATATCTACTGTAAGTATATATGTATTGTATTTTTTTACAACCTGCTGACTGTAGTTCAATAAATTTGCTCGTTGATGTCTGCTGCACAGTGATGCCACTTCTCAAAGACAGAAGAAATCTCCTGGGGAAACACCTGATAAATCCAGCAGCTAAAAAAATTTACTGAAAGTTTTCTGAAACATGCCTAGATTTTGGCTAATGAATACTTTTGAGACCATAGGGAAATAAGACTCGCTTATGGAAATAATATAACATATAAAAGCCGAAGTATCTAGACTAAGGGAACAGAAATGGACTGAAGACATATTGAGGTACACAGAATAGTAAAAGGTATATCTGAAAAAATACTTCATATTAAACCAGAATGTTAGAACAAAGTGGGGAGGGGGGCAATCTCAAACTGGCAGAATAAAAATTTGGGCAGCTGTCAGGAACTTCACACAAAGAGTGATGAGCTCACCGAATGGATTGCTGATTAACATAGTAAAGCAAAAATCCTAATTTATTTTGCTTTAGCCCATAGTCCCCAAAGGACCATAGGCATCTCTCCCCATTAGAGAGAGACAGTTGATGATGTATAGTTTGAGGGTCACCACTCTTCAAGCACAGGTCAAAGAGGCAAGCCTTCATGAAGTACCACAGCCGGTATGGGGATTGAACCTGTGCTGTTGTTGTCTTTCTGTATCACACTCTAGCCATCAAGTTAACTGATCCCCAGTGACTTATTTAAGAACCACTTCATTGCTGTGATGGAAAACTAGAGGATTTTTGGGATGGATGAGCTCGGATGGGTTGAATGCCTGTTCTCTTCTGCTTCTAACGTAATCTTGTGATGAAACAACACAACCATAACGCTGTCTAGTGCACCAAGGATGGTCTTCATGTAAGGCACTGAAGCACATGTTTGACAGATTATTCGATCCTGACAAAGGAATTAATTTAAGCTGCAACTCTGTACTTCAGTGGATGTTCCTTATTAGAATCACAGCACTCTAAGACTCACATCATTGGCTCCTTGATAGTCAGTTCCCTTTCCTAATCTTGGATGAGATGCTTAAGACAGGCAGAACAATTTATTTCTTTGCCCGGTCATGACCTAACCATGGCCCAATGTACAATATCAAATATGGAAGTGATTGTGTTTTCTGAGTACTGATTTTTGTCTTTCACCTGTCACTCTACTGCTTCAGCCGTGTTTTGCGGAGACCCAGGAATCCCAGCTCAAGGAAGGCGAGAAGACCGAGGGTTTACATACAAATCTGCTGTTTTCTTCACCTGTAATCTGCCATTAGTATTAGTGGGATCGTCCCGAAGGTTTTGCCAGTCTGATGGTATCTGGAGTGGAACCCAGCCAACCTGTATAGGTAAATGATGGAAAATGTTTCTCTGCAAAAGTTTTATTCAATGAGGTACTCAACTTGGAGACCAAACATTGCCTGAACCATATTGTTAAAATTGTGGTACCAGCAGAAACTGATTGTCTATTCTGCTTACCAATGACATTTTGTTATATTTAAGTGCTTGGAGATGTCCAGTGGTCATGAAAAGTGCAATATAAATGCAAAGTTTTCTTTATTTTTTTTTAAAGACCTTTTGGCTCCCATCTGTAATCCCCTTAGTACCATTCAGCACTGCCTGACCAAGAAGGTGTTTTTTTATGCATTCATGGGATGTGGGCATTGCTGGCTAGGCCAGCATTTTTTGCCCATCCCTAATTGCCCTTGAGAATGTGGTGGTGAGCTGCCTTCTTGCACTGCTGCTGTCCTTGGGTTGTAAGTACACCCAGAGTGCTGTTAGGAAGGGAGTTCCAGGATTTTGACCCAGCAACAGTGAAGGAACAATGATATAGTTCCAAGTCAGAAAGCTGTGTGACTTGGGGAAACTGCAGATGGTGATGTTCCCATGCATCTGCTGCCCTTGTCCTTCTAGGTAGTACAGGTTGTGAGTTTGGAAGGTGCTGTTGAAGGAGTCTTGGTGAATTGCTGCAGTGCATCTTGTAGATGGTATACACTGCACCACTGTGAGTTGGTGGGGAAGGGAGTGAATGTTGAAGGTGGTGGGTGGCGTGCCTATCAAGTGGACTACTTTGTCCTGGATGGTGTCGAGCTTCTTGAGTGTTAGAGCTGCACCTATCCAGGAAAGTGGAGAATATTTCATCACACTCCCGACTTGTGCCACGTAGATAGTGACCAGATGTTGGGGAGTCAGGTGAGTTACTCATTGCAGAATTCCCAGCCTCTGACCAGCTCTTGTAGCTGCAGTATTTATGTGACTGGTCCAATTCAGTTTCTGGTCAATAGTAACCTCCAGGTTGTTAATGGTGCACGATTCAGCAATGGTAATGCTATTGAACATCAAGGGGAGATGGTTGGATTCTCTCTTGTTTGACATGGTCATTGCCTGGCACTTGTGTGGTGCGAATATTACTTGACACTTATCAGCCCAATCCTAGATGTTCTCCAGGTCCTGCTTCATTATCTGCGGAGTCGTGATTGGTGATGATCATTTTGTAATCATTAGCGAGCATCCCCACTTCTGACCTTATAATAGAGGGAAGGTCCAAGGTGAAGCAGCTGAAGATGGTTAGGCCTGGGACACTACCCTGAGGAACTCCTGCAGTGATGTCCTGGGACTGAGATGATTGGCTTCCCTCAGTCATAATCTTCTTCCTTTGTGCTTGGTATGACTCCAAAGGCAGAGAATTTTCTCCCTGATTCCCATTGACTCCAGTTTTGCGAGGGCTTCTTGTTGCCATACTCAGTCAAATGTTGCCTTGATGTCAAGGGCAGTCACTCTTGCCTCACCTCTGGAGTTCAGCTCATTTGTCTATGTTTGGACAAATACTGTAATAAGATCAAGAGCTGAGTGGCCCTGGCGGAACCCAAACTTAGCGTCAGTGAACAGGTTATTGCTGAGCGTGCCGCCTGATAGCACTGTCGACGACCCCTTCCATCACTTTGCTGATGATCGAGAGTAGACTGATCGGGTGGTAATTGGCTGGGTTGGATTTGTCCTGCTTTTTTTGCCAGGACATACTTGGGCAATTTTCCACATTGCCGGGTAAATGCCAGAATTGTATCTGTACTGGAACAGTTTGGCAAGGGGCACAGCTAATTCTGGAGCACACGTCTTCAGTACTATTGCCGGAATGTTGTCAGGGCCCATAGCCTTTGCAGAATCCGGTGCCTTCAGCCAATTCTTGATATCACGTGGAGTGAATTGGATTGGCTGAAGACTGGCATCTGTGATGCTGAGGACTTCAGGAAGAGGCCAAGATGGATCATCCACTCGGCACTTCTGGCTACAAATGGATGCAAGTGCTTCAACCTTGTCTTTTGCACTAATGTGCTGGGCTTCCCCCATTGTTGATGATGGGGATATGTATGCAGCCTTCTCCTCCTGTTAGTTGTTTAACTGTCAGCCAACATTCATGACTGGATGTGGTCTGACTGCAGAGCTTATATCTGATCGTTGGTTGTGGGATCGCTTAGCCCTCTCTATCACACGCTGCTTCCGCTGTTTAGCATGCAAGTAGTCCTGTGTTGTAGCTCCTGGTATGGCCTCCTTCACTCTTCTTTGAACCAGGTTTGGCCCCTGGCTTGATGGTAATGGTAAAGTGGGGGATATGCCAGGCCATGAGGTAACAGATTGTGGTTGCATACTGTTCTGCTGCTGCTGATGGTCCACAGCGCCTCATGGATGCCCAGTTTTGAGTTTCTAGATCTGTTTGAAATCTATTCCATTTAGCACGGTGGTAGTGCCACACAACACGATGGTGGATACTCTCAATGTGAAGACAGGACTTTGTCTCCTACCAATACTGTCATGGACAAATGTATCATCTGACACAGGTAGATGAGTGAGAACGAGGTCAAGTAGGTTTTTCCCACTCGTTGGTTCCCTCACATCTGCTGCCTACCCATCTAGCAAATATGTCCTTTAGGACTTGGCCTGTAGTGGTGCTATCGAGCCACTGTTGGTGATGGACATTGAAGTCCCCCACCCAGAGTACATTCTGTGCCCTTGCTACCCTCAGTGCTTCTTTCAGTTGGTGTTCAACATGGAGTAGCACTGATTCATCAGCCGAGGCAGGACGGTTGGTGGCAATCAGCACGAGGTTTCCTTGCCCATGTTTGACTTGATGCCATGAGATTTCAAGGGGTCTAGAGTCAATGTTGAGGACTCCCATGGCAATTCCCTCCTGGCTGTAGACCACTGTGCTGCCACCTCTAGTAGGTCTGTCCTGCCGGTGGGACAGGACATACCCAGGGGTGGTGATGGTGGTGTCAGGGACATTGTCTGTAAAGTATGTTTCGGTGAGTCTGACATGTCAGGCTGTTGCTTGACTAGTCTGTGGCACAACTTTGGCACAAGCCCCCAGCTGTTAGTAAGGAGAACTTTGCAGGATTGACAGGGCTATGTTTACTATTGTCGTTTCCAGTGCCTAGGTCGATGCCGGGTGATCTGTCCGGTTTCATTCCTTTTCTTTGTCTTTGTGGCGGTTTCATACAACTGAGTGGCTTGCAAGGCCATTTCAGAGGGCATTTAAGAGTCAATCACATTGCTGTTCCTAAAGGACTTAAGTGAACCAGATGGGTTTTTACAACAAAATAGTTTCATGGTCACCATTAGACTAGTTTTTAATTCCAGATTTATTAATTGAATTCAAATTTCACCATCTGCCATGGTGGTATGCAAACCCATGTCCCCTGAGCATTAACCTAGGCATCTGGATTATTATTCTAGTGTCATAACCACTATGCCAACACCTCCAAATGCTGAGTGGCTATGAGAGAGCCATGAGGTGACCTCCCTCTTAAGATTGTCTTTTGCGTTTGCCGCACCTCCTCTGAAGCGGTGCTGCTCACTACAGAATCAGTAAACAGGAATGACGCAAAGGAATTGCATGGTCTGTTTCTTCAAGTTTCCCTCCCTCCCTATTGTGGAAGTTCTTTATTTTTGCTGGATACCTTTCTCTGATAGATCTGCTGAGACTATGATTTTTCCACATGGGGAATTATACTCATTGGTACAGCAGTGCCTTGGACCTCCAGTCCCCTTAGACTTTTAAGTTGCAGTACTTTACAGTTTCCCTGCAAAATCTAAATTTACCAGGTTGCAGCATAATAATGAAAATTTGTTGTGCTTTATTCTTACCTTTATTTTTCAAATTTTTGTGCTAAAATTGGATGGCTCATTAATTTCATATTTGTTTCTCTTAAGATTCAATACACACCACTTGTGTTGACCCAGGTGTGCCCATTTTTGGAATTCAGAACAATTCCCAAGGTTACCAGGTGAGTGGTACACTGATACAATTGCACCAAATAAATAGCATTTACCAGTTCAAACATAGGTGGCTGATCTCACTAACAGTGCCATGGTTTGTAATGAAGTGTAAAGATAGACAAATATGGCCAGTATAGAAATAGAATCTGATGGTATCTGGAATGGAACCCAGCCAATCTGTATAGGTAAATGATGGAAAATGTTTCTATGCAAAAGTTTTATTCAGTGAGTGACTCAACTTCGCAACCAAACATTGCCTGGATTATCGTGTTAAAATTGTGGTACCAACTTCTGCGGAAGGGTTAAAAGGATAAGGTAGTACTTTGGCTGTGACCATTTAGAACAGCATATATTGATATATCATCTTTAGCATATTAAATATCCCAAGGTTTTTTTTTATTCATTGCTGGCAAGGCTAGCATTTATTGCCCATCCTTAGTTATACCCTTGAGAAGGTGACGGCGAGCTGCCTTGAACTGCTGTACTCCTTGTGGTGTAGATAAACCCACAGTGCTGTTAGGTATGGAGTTCCAGGTTTTTGACCCAGTGACAGTGAAGGAACGACAATAAATTTCCAAGGCAGGATGGTGAGTGACTCGGAGGGCAACTTGCAGTTGGTGGTGTTTCCACATGCCTGCTGCCCTTGCTGTTCTAGGCGGTAAAGTCCACAGGCTTGTGAGGTGCTGTTGAAGAAGTAGTGCACTAGTGGTGGAGGGAGTGAAGAGGAAATATTTGTTCACGTAGCACCACTTCCAACGGTGCTACGCAGACTTAAGATAACTCCCTGGGGGCAGACAACAATTGCAGGTGCTACCTGCATAGCCCGCACAACTTTCCTCATTGATATCATAGAAGAACGCTGTGCAGCTCATGCAAGTAGCAGCCCGTAGTGCTGTCTGCCCTCTGGGAAATTGACATCATCTGCCTGATGCCACTTGAAGAAGCGCTAAGAGAATGAGTTTTTCCCCTGAATGTTGAAGGTGGCTGATGGGGTGTTTAATAACAAGATGTTTAATAAAGGAGAATATTTCACAGCTGAAGCATTCAATTACCTTTGCCTTTCAGTTGCTGACCAAGCTGCTGTGAATTTCTGGCATTTTCAGTTTTTATTTCACTATCTGGTACTCTACGGTGACTTTTTTTAACTTATCCTTTCTCTGGATGTGAGCATCGTTTACAAGGCTGGTCATCCCTGATTGTCCTTGAGAAGATGATAGTGGGCAACCTTCTTGAGCCACTGCAATGCATGTGGTGAAGCTGTTATCCTTTGTTTCCTTCATATAACTGAGGGGCCTGCTAGGTCACTCCAGAAGGCAGTTAAGAGTTGATCAGTTTGAATTGGGACTGGACACACACATAGGCCAGATCAGGCAAAGACGGCAGGTTTTCTTCCCTAAATGACATGGGTGAACGATAATCCAACAGTTTTATAGTCACTGCCAGCTTTTTACTACCAGATTGTTTTAACTGAATTCAAATACTCAAACTGTGGTGTTTGAACTCTCATTTTCTGGATTATTATTCCAGGCCTCTGAATTAGTATTCCAGTAACATAATCACCATACAACCGTACTGAACGTAATGAGGATGGAGGTAGATTGATTATCATCTATTAAAAAGTCATATGAGACCCTGGGCTTTATAACTAGAAGCATAGAGTATAAAATCAAGGAAGTTATGATGCACCTTTACAAAACACTGTCTTAGTTTCGACAGGTGTATTGTGTCCAATTCTGGGCACTGGAAGGATGTGCAGGCTTTAAAGAGGGTGCAGAACAGATTTACAAGAATGCTTCCAGGGATGAAGGGCTTCAGTTACATGTATTGTTTGGAGAAGCTGGGGCTCTTCCCCTTGGAGAAAAAAAAGTTGTGAATAGATTTGATAGAGGTTTCCAAAATCAAGACGGGTCTAGACAGAGTAGATAGAGAGAAACTATTCCCATTGGCGGAAGGGTAGAGAACCAAAGGACACCGATTTAAAGTGATTTGCAAAAGAATCAAAGGCAGCATGAGGAAAAACATTTTACGCAGCAAGTGATTACGAGCTGGAATGCACTGCCTGAAATGGTGAAGGAGGCAGATTCAATCATGGCTTTCAAATGGGAGTGGGCTAAGCACATGAAGGGAAAGAAATTGCAGGTGTATGGGGATAGGACTGGGGAGTGAGACTAGCTAAATCACTAATGCGGAGAGCCGCCATGGGCTTAATGGGCCGAAAGGCTTCCTTCCGTGCTTTAACCATTCTGTGATTATTTAATAAGTATATCATCCAATTGTAACCAAAATACTATGGTAAAACAACAACCTTCATTTGGTAGCAATGTTTTGAGTATTGTGCGGGATTGCCTTATCCCATATGCTATCTGTCATTACACTCTTGAAGAGCTCCTTTCCTGTCACTATCTTCGTTTCTGACTCACTTCCCTGCTTGGTGCTTTGTTGTGGTACTTACCCACAAGTTAGCCAGTAAACATGCCAGAAAAGGTTAGAGCTGATGCATTCAGGTATAAGTGAATTTTTAGTGGTGTGATAAGTCATAATTCTTGCCAAACAACCTCTCTGGCACTGAAAAATTAATTTTGCAACTATGGAGTCTCATTCCTTCAGAATTTAATTAGTGTTGAAGATTTTTTTTAGATTTTTTTTTAACTTTTTCTGTGTCTCTTTTATCTTGCTCTCTTAATCCTCTCTTCCTTTCCCTCTCTTTATTTCACTTTCTGAAGATGATTTAAATCTAATTTATAATTCTTGCTTTATACTTCTTGGTTTAGACTCTCCGTGGCTTGGTGAGTATTGGTTGAAGGGCCATGCTGCTCACACATCCCACAGATTGCCTGTAGAAGGCGCTGTGCTGGATCAGATGCCTGATGAGAACAAATCTCTGCTCAAAAATCTGCAAAAACTGTAGGAAGCTGTCAGTGTAGTGGATGGCAAGCACCATTCTTTCACTGCCAACCACAACATCGGGCCATTGCTCTTCTTGCAAATAGGCTCTTGGAAGAGTGCATTGGCATGCTAAGCCTAAGGCACATTTTATTCACTGATGGTGATTCTTACAGAGACCACCTCACCAGCTATAAATCATACCTTAACCCTACCTTAATCCCATGGATGCAGTTTGGTACTTAGCTCATCTGGTCATATTTCCATACTCATCTGCCATTTACTCCAAATCAAAACACCCTTCTGCCCTCCTTTAATATTCATATTGTTTACTGCACCCCCTCCACAGATATCTTGTTGCATACTTTTCCAAAAGCTATTTCCTTCTGTCACTCCATTTTTACACTGAATGACATCTAATCTTTGGTGATCTTATCCTGCACTTTAGCTGGCCCTGCCCTGCTTGTTTGGCCCACAGATTCTCATCATCACACAGAGTATTTCTGACAAACAGGATAATTTCCAATCAGTTCCTCATTCCTTTTCTCTTATATATTGCCACCCTCTATTCTCTTCTGCCTCTTTAAAATATCTGTTCTAACTCCTTTATAAATGGCCTCTCAAACTCTCAAGTACCACCACCTGCAACAATATGTCCAACCTCCATCACCTGCACACATCTTCACTTCTGTATGTCTGGCTCCAATTCCACCAAACACCATGTCCTGTTGAGCTCTGAACTGGGCTTTTTACCCCATGTCTGTTCTCCCATCGCAGATTGCATTCTTCCACATTCAGAATATTCTGTCCCATGCAAAGCCCTGCACAGGCTCTAACCCTAACCCCCAGCCCCACCCCCAACCCCCAGACCTGATGAATACTTGGTAGGTTCCACTAGTTCCCTGTACTGCCTTCCACTTTAAATCCCTTCATGACCTTACTGCACTCTATCTGAGCAATCTTCTGCATTCCTACCTCCGACACCCTGCTTTCCTCTCATTTAGATCGCTGTTTGTTCCCTGGCCCCTTCTCTCTGCCACTGGAAGCAAATAATTCAATCACCATGGCCTTGCCAGCTGAAATCTTTCACCAAACCTTTTTGCATCACTATCTCCTCCCTAATTTTAAATACCTCCTAAATACCGACCTATGAACTTTGCTTTTAATCTCTTCCCTCATCCAGTCAAGATTTCTCCGCCTCCTGTTTGGTGTCCACCTCTACCTTGTGTGCAGTATTTTTAGACATTCTTTTACATTAATTGTATGATAATAGAGTAAGTATGCTGGTGCACCGTTTTTAACACAGACAAAATGTTAATGACATCGCATGGCTTCAAGTCATGTCTGTCAATCACATCACTAACTGAAAATGAATTTTATTTTTGTTCTACACAAACACATAGAGGCTCATGTGTTCTGCTAAACACAGAGACTCCTGACAATGCAGAGCATGCGCAGAGCAATAGCTGATGTCATCAGTGCGTGTGAACATTTGCCAGTTTGCCATAATGAATGCGCTCATGCACGTGCTGACCTCTCACCCCTCAATAGCCACGATCGCTGCCTCCATTCTCCTGAACAGTACTCCGTTCCCTTGCCTCGCCGCTGCCTTCCCTCAGCTCTTCGCTCAGCTCCAGGCCTCGCTGCTTCCCTCCTCAGCCGCTCACTCCCACCCTCGCTGCTTACCCACCCCACCTCGGCTGCTCGCTCCCCACTTCCTCACTTCCCCCGGCCATTCGCTCCAGGCCTCGCCGTCTTTCCCCCCCCCACCCCCACCCCTTGGCTGATACCTCCCCTCCGCACCGCTCGAAGAAGCAGCTGGGGTGGGGGATGGCAGGGAATGAGCTGCCAAAGCGGCAAGGCGGGAGCGAGCAGCTGAGAAGGGAAGCGGCGAGGTGGGGAGCAAATGGCAAGCACACGGGCATGGGAGGGAGTGACGAAGAGAAGTGCGATGGCAGGAGGGAGTGGGGTACTGCTGGGGGTGGGTTGCAGGCGGCGATTGCAGCCATTGAGGGGATTTGGGTTTAATTTGTTTTCTGTAACAAATTGAGCAGCGCCATCTTTATGACTGGCAGCTGCCTGAGACATTGCAGGCCATGACGTTTCAGTGGATGAGGCTGCATTTGCGCATGTGCCGGTACTGCGCCACCTAGTGGTTGTGTTGTCAACAAACAACAGCCTTTGTTAAAAGGCGAGCAAAAGTGATTTTGCTGTGTGCTGTACTCCAAACAGATGGTTATTAGACCTGAACAAAAGCAGCGCATTTAAAGCACTGTGGGGATTGTCAATAGATGGTCACCAGAGATGGAAGACTTTCTGCGCAGGTGACCCTTATGAAGGGAACTTGCTTGTGTTTTCACGGGGTTTGATCTTGGCACCAGTTTCATTGTGATTATGCCAAATGAAAGTGAACCAGGTACAGAAAGAAATACTGATAACTTCCCAACAGTGCTGATCCCCTTTAAGATCAGTTTAATTGCAAGCAAGAATTTAAAATTTATGATACAATGGAGCCTCACCATTAGAAACCATTCACTATAACAAATTTTTTTCTCTGGTCCTGGGCACAAGAACCAGTGAAAGAATTCATGTCTTCTGAGTTTTAATCTCCTATAAGGAGCTCATTGAGATTGTATTAATAAGGACCCACTATGTTCAGTCATATTATGAAAAATGTACATTTCTAAATTGGATGGATTTTTTTAAACATCCATTCATCATCTGCTTTATTAACATAAATTTGTTCACACTGAGACAGGTTGGAAGTACAGTGGGCTTCAAGTGCCAGAAAGGTTATCTTCTTCTTGGATCAACAACACGCACATGCGTTGCCAATCTTACCTGGAGTGGAACTCAGCCAGAATGTATTCGTAAGTCTTTTTTTTGTGTCTTCGTTAAACTTCAGCATTCAAAGTAATTTGTTGTGAGTTAGTTCACGCTCTCATGAACTAACAATTTACTACCAGGAAATGAAAAACAAATTAGCTCAAGCATACTGCTTGTTGATGCAGAGTGCCATCAGGCAGTGCTGCAGTGTGTCAAAACATAGGGCTGGATTTTACGCTGAGCAGACGGGGAGCTGGCCACCAATGTAAAAGTCGGTGGCAAACCTGCATCTGCCCAGCCCAGGGATCCAACGTGCATTTTATGGGTCCCCGGGCTTTAACTGTTCAAAGGCGGGACTTCCACCTGCTTGAAGGAGGACGTCTCGCCTCATTGAGCTGCCGGCCAGTCATCGGGCCGGCAACTCTTAGTGCCAGCCAAGCCACCGGGAGTGGTGGCCACTGCTGGGACTACAGTGAGGACATGGAGCCAGGACTGAAGGTAGGTAAGGGTTGCCTCGGCGGGCTAATTGGTCACCGCCCAGTGAGGCAAGGATGATTGTTTGGGGGGAAGGTGGGAGGGCGTCTCGGGTCCTGGGGTTGGTTGGGGTAACGGGGGCGGCCCTCAATCGGGTACCCTGTGCCCGATTGTCAGGGCCCCCCTCCCGGTGCGCTGAGAGGCCGCCAGTATCACCGGACGGCCTTTCACGTTTATCGGACACCCGCATGCCACAGGTAAAATATCCGTGGAGATGGGCGGAGACCCTTAAGTGGCCAATAAGCGGCCCTTGTAAAGTGGGGTGGAGGCGGGAGGGGGCCGGGAAGGCCTCCCAGAGCGTCCCGCTCAATATTACGCCACCCGCAGCCCCCCCCCCCCACCCCCCACCACCATCCGGCTCACTGGAGTGTCGTATAATTCCGGCCATAGGCAATTCCTTAAATTTATCACAGAACAAATTTGTAATTGCAACTAAATTGTCATCCCAACAAATCAGGAGATTGCACATTTCCTTTTTTTGAATGATATAAGAAGGCCTTTTTGATCCCCCTCTCACTCGAAGAAAGTATCTCATTTGCAGCTGAAAACAACAATAATGTACATAAAAACAGAAAATACTGGAAATACTCAGCAGGTCTGGCAGCATCTGTGGAGAGAGAAGCAGAGTTAATGTTTCAGGTCTGTGACCTTTCATCAGAACTGACAAAGGTTAGAAAAGAATTAGGCTTTGAGCAAGTGAAGCCAGGGGGTGGAGATGGGAGGGTGGTTTTGGTGGGGAAGAAAACAAAAAGGAAAGTGTGAGATAGGGCAGAGGGCAGGAGAGATTAAATAACAAAGCTGTCACGGGACAAAGGCAAAGAGTGTGTTAATGCTAGTTGTGAAAGACAAAGCATTAGTCCAGAGAGACTGTTAATGGCA
This sequence comes from Heterodontus francisci, assembly GCF_036365525.1. Classification (NCBI taxonomy): domain Eukaryota; kingdom Metazoa; phylum Chordata; class Chondrichthyes; order Heterodontiformes; family Heterodontidae; genus Heterodontus; species Heterodontus francisci. The sequence goes on from NC_090401.1 coordinate 28,799,942, forward strand.
GAATAATGAGCAACTCTGTCCACGTGAAAAACAGGTACACTGCTAAAAAAAAAATAGAAAAATATATAAAAGGCCAGTCATGCTCTGAAATTGTTGAACTCAAGGTTGAGTCCGCAAGGTTGTAGAGTGCCTAAACGAAAGATGAGATGCTGCTGCTCAAGCTTGTGTTGATGTTCACTGGAACACTGCAGCAGGCCAAGGACAGAAATGTGGTCATGAGAGCAGAGCGGGGGCTGGGGGTGGGGGGGGGGGGTGGGTGGTGGGGGGGGAAGGTAGGGCAATGTTTTGAAATGGCCAGCAACCGGAAGCTCGGGGTCATTCTTTCGGACTGAGCAGAGATGTTCCGCAAAACCATTACCCAATCTGCGTTTGATCTCCCCAATATGGAGGCGACCGCATTATGAGCAGCGAATGCAGTATACTAAATTGAAGTACGAGTAAATTGCTGCTTCGCTTGGAAAGGGTGTTTGGGGCCTTGGATTGTGAGAAGAGAGGAAGTAAAAGAGCAGGTATTACACCTCCTGTGATTGCATGTGAAGGTGCAGTGGAAGGGGCCGAGGTGTTGGGGGTGATGGGGGAGTGGACCAGGGTGTCATGGAGAGAACGATCCCTTAGGAATGCTGACAGGGGAGGGGAAGGGAAGATGTGTTTGGTGGTGGCATCAACCTGGACGTGGCGGAAATGGCGGCGGATGATCCTTTGGATGTGGAGGCTGGTGGGGTAGAAAGTGAGGACAAGGGGAACCCTGTCGCTTTTTTGTGGGGGGAGGGGAAACAATGAGGGCAGAGGTGCAGGAAATAGGCTGGACATGTTTGAGCGCTCTGTCAACCACCGGGGAGGTGGGGGGGGGGGGGGGGAATTCCTCAGTTGAGGAAAAAGGAAGGCATGTCAGAAGCGTTGTTGTAGTAGGTTGCACCATCAGAACAGATGTGTCGGAGACAGAGAAGCTTTCACCACAAGCATTAACATGCTCTTTGCTTTTGTCCCATGACAGCTTTATTATTTAATCTCTCCTGCCCTCTGCCCTATCACACACCTTCCCTTTTGTTCTCTTCTGCACCAAACCAACCCTTCACTTGCTCCAAACCTAATTCTTTTCTAACTTTTCCCAGTTCTGATGAAAGGTCACAGACCTGAAACATTAGCTCTGCTTCTCTCTCTATAGATGCTGCCTGATTTGCTGAGTATTTCCAGAACTTTCTATTTTTATTTTATATTTCCTTTCTGGTAGACTACCATTCCAACAAAATTCCCCTTTCTATTACTCACTCTCTCAGGGTACTGATTCTCGAGGGTAACTTTTGAATCTGGTCCTAAATCTCACTACTGCTGCTTCCAGCTGTTTTCAGTGTTGTCCCTGGCTTTTATGGCTTCTCCCATTGTCCGTGATGTCGTGCCTGTGATCACTATCAATATGTTGAATACTGCTACTAACACATTGTGCATATCTGTATTGCTGCCACCATATTGTGTTATTCTGCATCGCTGCCACCATATTGTGTTATTCTGCATCGCTGCCAGCATATTGTGTTATTGACTCTTAGCACAAACATACAAAACACTACAACAATGGTCAACTTAAAAAAAAAGGTTCTTTATTGAAGAATAACAGGATTCTAGGAGATCTCTAGATGTGCTACCTGTGTTAAGTCAACACAGAGAGCCGCTCCATCCTTGTGATCCATCACATCCATGATCAAGAATTGCTACTGACTTATGTACTATCAGAGGTGATGACTTCGTACTTATTACTGACTACTTCTCCAAATTTCTTATCATTCGCCATCTGAGGAATTCATCGGGTTGCATTATAAGAGTCCGCTGCTGAAGTAGGCAGCGGACGTAAAAAATGTGCCTTGTGTACACGGGCACCACGTCACGGAGACACTGCGATTTCAAACATGGCATCTCATTTGCATGGCCACGGGGAGGGGGCTGGTGAGCCGTCGCAGGCAATGGCAATTAGTGCGAACACGCAGGTGCTGGCTCCATTTTTAAAGGGCTTACAGCCCTCAATGGAGATTTTAAAATTGAAGGACCAGGTCAGTTCAATGACCAAAAAACAGAATTATAGTACCATTAGATTCATTCCTCCCCCCCCCCACCTCCCATGGCATTTCAAAACATTCCTGCACCCCACCCTCCCCCCCCCCCGGAATTTGTTTATTACGAATTTGACTTTCCCCCCACACCCCTCCCCAAAGGTGTCGCGTCATGTTTCCCCGAACGGGAATTCGAAGGCACGGCGTTGTCGACGCCAGAATGAAGACCGGTGCGGCAATTAAGGAGGCGTCGGGACCCTCATTTGGTATTTAAATTAGTTTACATATTTAAATGGGAGTCCCGTTGCCAAGCGGCAGGGCGCCGCCATGAGGCCTCACAGTCGCCGCCGAGATCAACATGGGGCCTGTCACCGTCGCGGTCAATGGTGGGCCTCTGCCATACCGATCTTCATTGTCCCCCACCAACGTTCCTAACGGTGGAGGGGCCTTAAAATCCGGCCCATCAAGTGAATCAGTATCAAACATGATGAGTGCAATTTTCAGTCTTTTTGGTTCATGGCAGAGATAATGTCTGATAACAGTCCACAGTACAGCAGTATAAGCTATTTCAAGATATGTGCACAAAGTGGGCTATAAATCAGGTTACATCATCTCCATACTATCCAAAGTCAAATGGACTAGCAGAATGGATGGTGTGGACAGTAAAGTCACTAAGGAGACCAATCAAGAGATTCAAATAGCAATGCTGCACCTACGAGCAACACCCCTGGATACGGGATTACCATGCCCAGCAGAGATCATGTTTGGAAAGCGAGTCAGGACAACTCTTCCAAGTCATCAGCTGATCAGATAAATTATTGGTAAGACAAGAGAAAATGAAAATCACACATGACAAACATGCAGGCGTGGAGTTGCTTCCTCTGCAGGTAGGACAGAAGGTCAGAGTGATCCATCTGCAAGAGAAGAAAGGGTTCCCTGCGGAAGTGTCAAAGATCTGTAATGAGCCACTGTCATACGAGGTGACCACCCCAAATGGAGCGACGTTGAGGAGGAATAGACGTCAGCTGAGAGAGATATCTAACAGCATCATACCTAACACTCCTGTAGTGTCAAGAACACATTCACATTCTGAGAGTGGAGTTAAGGAAGATGGCTTGTACAACACTCAAGTACAAGATAATTGTCAGTCTAGATCTACGAGTCAAGAGAGAAGAATTGACAATTCCCGATCTCAACAAAATTACGCTGTTACCAGATCAGGTTGAGTCAGCAGACCACCTGTACGTTTCAGAGACACTTGAATAATTAATGTGAGAGTCCATGCATTTGTAGATACTGTTCATAATTATCCTATTTCACTATGTACTTAGCTTACAACTTATATAATCTTTATATTTAAGGAAAGGGGTATGTTGTGATATTGTTTTAATTGTTTTAATACTGATTAACATGCTACTGACAAGGTAAATAGTTTAGTATACATCACAGAAAGTGATGCAAGTTAACATGTGATACAATAGTTGGAGCAGTGTTAGTCAGCAGGTAGCACCTGTATTAAAGAAATCTCCTAGAATCCTGTTTTTCTTCAATAAAGAACCCATCGTTTAGTTTACCAATCATTGTTATAGTGTTTTGTATGTTTGTGTGAAGAGCCCGCAACATAATAGGTTTCTGCTGTTTTCTCATATAAGAAGTGGCAAATAGCAATTAGGAGAGTACCTCACCAAGGGGAAGAATAAATAAGTGAGAGTTTGGGCTGACGTTCCTGTAGATTTTGCCTGAAAAACGATTTCCCTGGGATGGAGAGTGGCATGTTTGGACCTGGAGTAGGTACCGGTGAGGCTATCAATGCAAGTGAGGAAGAAGGCAACTAATGCCCATTTTGCTCTGGCATTGCTAGGCTGATGCCCACTTAGTAGAAGGCCAATGGCAACTATATCTAGCCCTGCTCAGAACAGAGGATCTCAGAAGGAACAGGCTGTAAAAAGATGGAACTGGGAAAAAGGTACATTGCATTTTTATTTAATTAGCAGACCCCATTTTTGGAGTCGAGCAACATTGTGGTGCTGTTTTTAGACAGGAGGTAAAAGGCCTCACTATTCCCATTACTGCAATGCAGCAGCAGGTGGATTTCCTTCACTGTTTCCAGCCACTAGACCCACTCAGGGGTGAGGTTAGCCTGTGCTGGGGTATTGTCTGGACTGTTTAAAAGGCCTGAACCCTGAAATATAGGTGGGTAGAGGTCATTTTCAGGCAGAGTGTACTTTTCATGACGAACGGCCAGCTGAAAATGATTGAGGAGAATCAAACTCAACTTCTTTTTACTGGAATACATATTTTGCAGTCCAGTGTTTTCAGAGACGCCAACAGCAGTCGGTGTTCGACAAGTTAAAAATGGAAGGCGTGCGCATCAGTATTGGTGTGACTTTATATCCATACTCAAGTAGAGGCAGTACTGACTGTTCTCTGCCCTGGTTGATAATGGCTTATAAGTGTAATTGAAATGGCTGATGAAAATGCATGTTTTAAAGCTCTGAAATTCTATTTAGGTTGTTGCCAACTAAACCCAATAAACTCAACTTCACGTGCTGTCATTTTCTATCATGAGGTTTTCAAATTATGAAATGACCTATATTTGCTTTTCAGCACACCATTGCAAACAGCCTGAGACTCCCCCTCATGTGAATGTGGGATCCATCGATTTGCCTTCACTGGGATACACTTTGATATACACGTGTCAGTCTGGCTTCTACCTAACTGGAGGGTCAGAGCATCGGACCTGCAGGCCTGATGGAAGCTGGTCAGGAAAACAGCCTCTCTGTTATGGTAAGTTCTTTACAAGGCCTGTTTACTATATCTGTAGCTTGCATACAAATAGAGATGGAGAATAATGTCTGTAAAGGGGGAACCTCACTATTGGTTGTGCCACTTGATCTAATAAGTAATTATGATTAACATCCGTTTTGATTTGTTTCGGTTTTAAAATATTTTTATCAAAGTGAATGTTAATTTCGTTAAGGGAAGAGGTTTGACTGAAATAGTTACTCTGCGAGGGTGGTAAAATATTGACAGCTAGGATTCAGTTATTGTCACATGTTACTGCAGTGGTTGTGTCACTTGGTGCATTGTTGCAGAGTGCAACAGTGATTATGTCCAGTGATGCCTCAGTGATTGTGTCAAGTAGTGTTGCAATGGTGTATATTAATTCTGTTCCCTCTCACTTTCAGGTGCATTTACTCTCTAACTATTGTCAGGGTAAAATGGTTTGGTTTTGTCCTTATGCCATCAGAGTAATGTAACTATAGCCTAAATCCAGAGTCAGGGCTGAACCCTCTCCCTGGGAGAGGTAGTCTTGCTCTGCCTTACACCAGCCAGATTAGCTCCTGATTATATTTTGCAGCAGCATAACCATAGATGCTTAAGTGTCTTCTTCAACAGGTAATTCCTCAGAATCAATTTCTCATTCGTACTCACTGCTGAAAGAAAAATATTCGAAAAAGGAGAGATTCTTTGAAAAAACTTGATAAAATTCATGATAAACCTTTGTAATTTTGATTGAGTGGTACAAATGATGAGATGCTCTCTTTATAATGTCCTGCTTCTGAATAAATTAAAATGGGGATAAAGCTATCATCATGACTGCCATTTAATGTGGATTTGAATGCTTTTTCATTTCTGAAACATTTGGTTACCATTTGTTGGTTCTAATGGTATGTTTTGTGTTATGTTGGCACCAACAATCAATTAGGATGACAACACACAAAGTAACAATGCAGATTGTCAGTCGTTTTATTTATGAAGTGAAATTTCCTTTGAAAAGTGTCAAGAAATATTTTTGCAGATTACTAGTCCAAGGAGTTGTACGCACAGAAGGTAACTGTGCTGGAGACAGGGTGTGGAGCTGTGGGTCAGTGCAGTGTCCATTCAGTTCTGTGACTGGGTTTGATTCTCGCCAGCAGTGATGAGAGCAAAGTCTTGTCTTAAAGCTGGATGTAAGGGTCCTAAGTGAATTGGGTTTGGACCATTTTGACTCAATAGCTTGAGTTTTCAGCATAAAACAGCCAATAACCCAGCACAAATTAGCTTTAACTGTTACTCTTACTAAGATATGACTACTGGGAATGGCTGAAATCCAAACTACAAATGTCATGGGTGGATTGGCCAGTGAGAAATGAAGGATTTATTTTGTGGGGGTTTAAGGTGAACTAATAATATGGAGGAAAGGAAAATTTACCATCCATTTAACCTGTGTCATATCATCTGGGAGTGCTTAATGATGATATTGGATGCAGAAAGTGAAAAACTGTTGCTGTTTGTGTTATTAACAGAATTTATGGCCCTGAATTCGAAGTTATATGAAATGAGGGAAAAGCCTTTTATTACATCATGCCTGTTCCTTTTACTGACTCTATACAGTTTCCCTTATCAGACACTCTAAATCTTATATAAACATCTGAGGGAAAGTTCTCACAAACTTCTCCCTGGCCCCACCCAACCACCTCCCCCTGCAAGATAGTTCAGTGAAAGACCAGAATGTCTCTTCACACCGACATCTCCATTATCCAAATCTGCCAGTTGTTTTAGACAGATAATATTCCCATGGTCCCAACAGCACTGGAATCACTCTGACTAGTTGCTCTGACTATTTGATCTCTCTTTTCATCTTTGCAACCTTCAATTTCATTCTTACCATATAATTATGCAGCTCTTTTTAGAAGAAGGTAATGGATATGACATTAACTACTTCTGCAAAACTATTTCCACATATTCACACTTCTGTGGGGATGCTTCTAATCTCTTCTCTTGCTTGAGGCTTCTTAATTTTCAACTTGCGTTAACCAGCATTTCTTGTGCACTAATAGTGAATGCAGAACTGGAAATGTAAAAGCATATTAACTTTTCTATTACACTTTAGGAATCTGAAGCTTCATGTTTTAAGAGACTGAAAGAATAGATGCCATTACTGGGACAATTTTCCAACTTCGTGCTCCCAACAGAGAGTCTTGCCCATTGGAAACGCATATTATAAATTGAAGCATGTGTTACTGCACTTGGTTTAATCATGCACGTCATGTCTAAATTGCAGTATGTGCTGTCAAAGACGAGCCTCCATGCTAAGAGCATGTTGGAAAATTACCCCTTCTATGTTCAAAAGTCTGTTTCCTGAACCAAATAAGTAGTGAAATTACTGAAATAAAATAGGCTAGAAAATTAACAAAATTTTCTAAATCTAACTCAATAAATTTCATAAGCTTTCTCTGCATTTCAGTGTGAAATGAAGATGCTGTATAGTGGAAAGAGAATTCATAAATTCTACTGTATTCATAGCTGTACAAATCTCTCATCTGTACCCCCATCCACAGGTCAAATTATGGAAAACTCTTATCATTGTTGTACTTGAGAAGAAGCCATAGGAGAAATAGGAGGGGATGTGTTCAAATAACAGCAATATCTTTGCAGCATGAAATAACCAGAAATGTAGCAAGCTCAGCAAGTTAAGCCTTAGTATCAGAATACAACACAGGGCCACCTCAGAAAAGGATGAGGTTAAAGTTGTCCCTTATTACATTCTGAAGTCATGAATGCCATATTCAGAGATTGTCTTATCAACCATGTCACCTTGAAATGGCTGAATACAAAAAAGATCCCAAGGACTCGGGGTATTAAAAATATATTTGAAGCTGTGCAGAATGTCCTGCATGAGCTGTGCAATAAGATTACATCCCAGTGCTATATTGGTCAGGTTTGATGGGTAGTCAGATAACTGAATGGCTTGACCCTATTGTGAGTTTGCTGATTGCACAGGACGGCATTGATGCAACTAGGCCACTTTTATTTTGAAGCTGCAAAAACTATTAAAACTTTAAACTAAAAATGAATATGGCGTTTGTGCTGCAGGTGACACTGTGCCTGATACCTTCACTTCAGAGAATGGTATCTTTTGGCTTTGCATTTCCTAACCGTATGCATTTTGAATGCAGCTTATCTTGTGTCACATAATTCATGTAATAACAGCGATCCTCAAATCAATATACACATAATGGCTTGCATTCAATTTATCAAAATGAGATTGTCTACAAATCCTATAAATAACCAAGGATACGATCGCAGTTTTTTTTTTAAAGAAGCAGTTCAGTGAATGATTTGCAGAATGTGTACTCTGCATTTGTGGTCCTGCCCAATTTTCCTCTATCCACCATTTTAACACAGCAAGAAGAAAATCTACCCTGTGAACTTAATCTCAGTTTTGAAGAATATCGTCTTAGCTTCCTTTCCTTCCTCCAGTTCCACTGCCCCTTCATCCTCAGCCCTTTACCATACAATACCCTATGTTTCCTCTCTATGGCCGGAATTTTACCGGCATTAAACGTGTCTCTTCGGAGGCGTCCGGATGGTAAAATGAAGCGCGATGACGTCAGGCCGTGTCCCCGGCGTCATTACGCGCAGACATCATTTTACCAACATCGGAAGTCAGGCGTGAGCAAGTCTGCGCTCGCCGCCCGACTACAAGTAGTTGAAAGGTAATTGAGGTGGTTTACAAAGCAATTGACTACAATTTTACGTCTGAGGTCTGATTTAATGTCCGTAAATCGGCTCGTGGGGCGTGTCGGCCATCCGGCAGCTACATGAGGGCGGCAGGCATTGATTCAGGAGGGAGTTGGAAGTACAATTTTCAGTTATACTCTGAAATAATTCTAATGCTATTTGTATATCCTGACAAGGTGTGTGACTTGCAACTAGTGCTAAAGGATTCATCTGAGTGTTCTGCACTGCTGATGGGGACCCATCAACTTTGATTTATGTGGTGAAAGGAAGGAGAACTCGTGAGCCAGTCCTAACTGCTGGAAGCTAATACCTGTGGTCAGAGCATCTGGTGAGTAGAACAGCAATGGGAATTGTTCAATGTGGAGGTGGATCATCAGATGAGGAGGACCTTGCCCCTATGAGGGACAGAAGGACAAATGGGCAGGGGAACGTGCAACAAGCTGACCCAGTGCACCATCGTGATGTGGGAGGGAGAGCAGGTGGCAGAGTCCCTCGGGAGCGAACACATGTCAGGAGACATGCCTACCCAGCAGGAAGGGCATACCAGCCACGTCTGAACTACCTGCAGCTGTCAGATCGCCAGTGCAGAAGAAGACTGCGGCTGTCACAGGAGACTGTCACATCTCTTTGTGAGATGCTGGCAGTGGATGTTTCCTCAAACTGTATCGGTGGCCATCCAATGCCGGTAGCTCTAAAGGTTACAATAGCTCTTAACTTCTATGCGTCTGGCTCGTTCCAAGCCTCAGCAGCAGACTTGTACAGAGTCTCACAAGCAGCAGTGCACCACTGCATCAAGGTTGTGACTGATGCATTGTTCCGACATGCAAACTATTTCATCACATTCAAGACGGACGACACTAGTCAGGCTGAGAGAGCCAGAGGTTTCAGCACTATATCTGGGTTTCCAATGGTACAGGGCGTGATTGACTGTACTCATGTGGCCCTTAGAGCCCCAGCAGGTCAGTCGGGGGCATTCATTAACCGCAAGGGATACCATTCAATGAACGTTCAGCTCGTCTGTGATCATCATAAGAGAATCATGCAGGTGTGTGCACATTACCCTGGGAGTTGTCATGATGCCTTCATTCTCCGAAACTCCCTGGTGCCTGCACTTTTCAACTCTCTAGACGGAATGGAGGGATGGATACTTGGTGTCAGGGGTTATCCTCTGAAGACATGGCTCATGACACCAGTGAGGAAACCAAGGGGTCATGCGGAGGAACGATACAATGAGAGCCATGCGGCCACCAGAGTGACCATCGAACAAACTATAGGCCTGCTTAAGATGAGGTTTAGGTGTCTTGACCGCTCAGGTGAAGCACTACAGTACGCACCTTCAAGGGTTTCAAGAATAATTGTCATCTGCTGTGCCTTGCATAACCTGGCGATTGAAAATGGCACTGTAGGAGGACCAATGTCAGCGCGATGTGTCGTCAGATGATGATGATGTTTCTGATGATGAAGCTGGACATCACTCACTTGATGGTCATGGAGAGGAAGCTGAATGTAATTTGGCTCTAACTGCTCGAGAGACCAGGGAGTCTTTAATAGGCAGACGTTTCCATTGAGAGTCTGTAAATTTTCACACAATTGGGATTACCGTATGACAAGACAAATTGTGAGGCTCTGAAAGGGCAAATTCCCCTTCATGGGGAGAGAGAATGCGACGATGCAATCCTTCACATCATGAGGAACGCAACCCAAGTGTGAGACCTCACATGTTGAACTACTTTTGTTGAGCAACGATGTTGGATTTGACTTGAGGAAAGCCATGACAAAATCTCAGAGAACCCGATTTTATTAGAATATTTTGTAACACATTCAAATAAAAAACCTTTCAATTCACCTTGTGAACCGGTAGTGATGTTAAAGTGATTTCTTAAATCTTTTCCGAGTGCTCTTTCGGGTGCATGATCCCTCGCCACCAGACACACCAGAGGCAGGTGGCTGAACTGTTTGCTGCCCTGCTTGTGATGACTTTGGCAGATGTCCTCTGCTTGCTTGTGACCGTGAGGGCCCCAGCATCTCAGGGTTCTCCTGAGAAATCTCATGAGCACCCTGTAACACCCTGGGATTTCGCTGATCATATGTCCCTGGCAGAGAGAGCAAGGAGCTGCAGGATGCATCAGAGGCGCCCTGAGAGGAGCTCCCATATGCGATCTGCTGCCCCTGTGCCCTCATGAGGCTTGGACGATCCTCAATGGTGACATCAGAGGGATGAGCGGCCTCGACCTGGCGCCAGCACATCAGATTCTGCTCTCTGGTGCTCTGGTCCAGGGAGGACACAATCGATCTGAAGTGCATCCAGAACTGGCCCCTCCACTGTAGCCAGATGGAGGAAGCCAGATGTTCAATTGCCTGAGAGCGAGCAGAACTCATACTCTGGATGGATGTAGCCAGAGTTTGATTAATTCCGCGCATTGTCTCAGGCAGCTCCGCCAGATTTCCAAGGAGCGCTTGCTGCACCTACAACATCTCCCGCCGAATGGATGTTCTCAAAGGCATGTCATCAGCTTGCTGCTCTGCACTGGCCTGGTCTCCCACACTCCTCCGACTGTGTGAGGCATCAGCCAATTCTGGCTCCGGTGGCTGGCCCAGCACCTGTGCTGTGCTCACACCTGGATGTGAAATCGATTCCACGGACACGCAAATCCCAACCAAGGTGGCTGTATCTGCGCTGGTGCTTGGTGCATCGCGAGTATGTGATGGTGCGCCCTCCTCAACCTCAGAGGTGGATGGTAGTACAATGGAGACGCTTCCTGTTCCATGCTGTTGGTCACCTGCTGGGAAAATCATATTGATCAGTTTGATCAGAAAGCCAGAGTTGAGCACATGTATTTGAGTCCATTATGGTCACATCAGTGTGATGTGACATTTGAGGGCAAAATTAAGTTCATTAGTCAATCACAACATTGGCCCACCAACTCTCCCCCACCCTGCCTCCTCCCCCCCGAAAAGCACTCATACACCACTTTCCGGATCACTCACTCTCATGGCCATGTCCACTGGCCTCACCATCTGCTACGGCTTGTCCTCCTTCCTCCCCTGCTATCATCAATGCGTCCTCCTCCATCCCACCACCTGTCCGGGACCTCTCTCAAGCGTTGTGTGCCCTCTTTTCCTAATTAAAGAAAACAAATTAGTTCAAATATTTTTGTGGGCATGTCACACAATCACCCAAATGGGTTGATGTGGCATTTAACTGCTGTGCCATTGCTGAGCGTGCCCTCATCAATCCCTCCTCAACATTCATCTCACATATGCCCATCTTGCATCCCAATGCAAGAAGGCAGCCAGGCAATGATCACACAGGGGTTCCACATTGCATCATGAATACAAATACACCCTCCCTTGACAAAATAACGATTAGATGAATGAGGAATGTCCCTTACCCGGGCAGAGCGAAGCAGGTCATTGAGCCGCTTGCGGCACTGTAGCCATGTGCGCCTAACGACGCCACGGCTGCTGACCTCCTCCGTGACCTCCAGCCAGGTCCTCTTTGTCACTTTGGATGGTCGCCTTCTACCATCTGCGTTGAACTGGATCTCACGCCTCTCCTCAACTGCCTGAAGGAGGACCTGTAGTGATGCATCTGAAAAACGGGGGGCTGAGCGAGTGCTTATCCCCTCCATGACTTCCTCCACCTGTCTTAAAATCTCTAAGTCCTTCTGCCCTAACAAAAGTGCAGCCTCTCAGTGAACCACAATTAATACAGCAGATTTACAAACAATGAATGACTACCTGGTCAATTTCATTGAACTAAACCTTTTTCAAGGGCTTACGTCAGACATTCCCAGATGTGGCCCCGCCCCCAATGATGTATATCTTCCCGCCCGCGCGAGCTGATTCAGGTCTCAGTTACGCCGCGGGGCCGCTAATTGGCTGCCCCGCGCATGATGCCGGTGGACAGGAGTCGCAGCGCGGGATCGGAGGCCGCATCCGTTTGAGTTCCACCCATACCAGAGCCAGCGATTAAGGTGAAATTCCGGCCACAGTCTCTGCTCAGTTTGTATCAGATTAAATTAATTTCCAATATCAGACCTACCACTTCCTCTCTCAATTATATCCTGACCTAATCCTTACCATATATCCAACCACTGTGACCAAAATAAGCTGATACTGGCAACATTACCCTTCCCTTGAGTACTGAGTTTGCTTCAAAAACTACCCTCTGCTCTTCTGTTGCCATGAAGTGAAAGTTGGAGCTCCAACTTCCATTTCTCAAGTCATCGAATTTGACATTGCAACCCAGGGAAACCTGCAACTTGGTGAAATCTGTGCATCCTGTCCACAGGAAAAATGTTGAAGGTGTTGACCCTAGAAAGGATAGCAATTGCCAGTTGCTTGATCCAGGTATGCACTACAGATGTCACTTGTAGTGGTTTGGACAGATTCCATAATATGAAAGCTTCATGCTATGATAAAGAAAGAACTTGTATCTATATAGCAATTTTCATGATCTCAAGACATCCCAAAGTGCTTCACAATCAATGAAGTAATTTTGAAGTGTAGTCACTGTTATAATGTAGACAAACAAAGCAACCAATTTGTGCAGAGCAAGTACCCACAAACAACAATGAGTTAAATGACCAGAAGTATTCTTTAGTGATGTTGGTTGAGGGATAAATGTTGGCCAAGACACAGCAGAACTCCCCTGCTCTTCAGATAGTGCTGCGACATATATTAAGTCCACAATTGGCATTTCTAACAATGCAGCACTGCTGCATTTTGCCACAGGAGTGGCAACCTGTGTTAAAGTCTCTGCAATAGGCATTGAACCTTTTGGTTTTAAAGCCAAATGTGCTGCCACTCAGCCAAGGCTGTCACCTAGGCAGAATTCACCTTTACAGTTTTAAGCCTGTCTTATGAAGCAGAAGTGGTAATCAATTTTTCAGGTATATGCGCATGATGGGGCTATATATGCATGTGATAGTGTAGTGACCGATGTGGCTAGAATGCCTCGGAACTCATTGCACCACGTTTGTCTCACTCCTTTCCAAAATGAACACTACTTTATCTTAATTATATAGTGCATTCAGAATCTCCAAAGGAATACCCATCTTTAATGATGGGGAAACTGCAAAATGGAGGACTACCCAACAAAACCAACTAATACATGTAATCAAATGTAACCCCCAGGATATCCCTGTGCACATTGGGCAAGGCTGCAATGTCGGCAGAGCCTCGCTAAAAGATGCAATACTTGGTATTGTTAAGATCCATTAGGAATTGTTGTAATGACTACCGTGGGAGGAATGCACTGTCTTTTCTAGTTCCACTTCTCCACAGGTCACAACATATATATTTTAAATGCTTACCCAGTTATCGATATGGCCAATTGTATACTCTACTCTTTCTCCCAGAATAAAATACACCAACCAGGTTTCTTTAATAAACAACAAAATTATCAGTTTATTATAAAACAAAACTTATTCAGTACCAAAGCAAAGCATTAACACACAAATTGAAATCTAAAGTTCCCTTTTTAAATACCCACCACACACACACACAAACGTACTCACATACACTGGTTAAAGAGGAAAAAAAGACATTTTCTCTGCAGAACACTTTTACAAGAATATGACAAAAAAAGAATGCTTTGGCCTGATACTTGTTAATTCTTGAAGAAAGCGGATGAAATATGTTGTGTCCGAAAATGGCATACAGTCTGGTGCCCGAGAACACATAGATGGGTCACTGGGATCTTTTATAGAGCAGTTCTTTTCAGGTGGCATTGAGAATTAATCTTGCAGGCTTTCTAGGAGAAATGCAGCATCAGGGGTTTCAGATATCACACTCGATATGCAGGGCTTCACAGAGATAGAAGGAAGGAGGTGAGCTGGGTACTTCTCTCTCAAACACAACCAGAAACTCAAAACAATATCTCAAAAGCGACCTCCTGACTATCATAAATCATGACATGACACTTCTCTGTAAACATCTCCCCCAAGTCACCAAAGTTTCTGTTAATTATTGAGCTTAAGGCATGTGATATCCAGTAAATGTTTGTTTTCAAGCAAGACCTCTCTGTGACCCTTGTAAAAAAAAACATCCAGGGAGTCTTTTCAGTTTTCCCAAATAAGTCAATGTCCATAATTCTAAAATACAAATCCTCAAAAAAATATTTTTTAAAAGCACTTTCATAACACTCTTAACTTTTAAAAAGAGAAAGTCGAATTCCCCATTATTACTGAAAGATTTGCACCAAAGAATTAAACAAAAAAACTTTACTGTGCAAGAGTTAAACAAAGCAAAACACTAATAACTGAATAATATAATTTGGAAACACATATTTTAAACTTTAAATTGTAGCAGAACATGAAGATAAATACTTTAAACTCTAAATATCAACAGAACACTCCTGTTTGACTATTACCTCCACCCTAAGAGTTCCCCTATGTGTCACAGGATCTTGGCAGCTTGGTCACTTTTCCTGGGTCCAACCCAAAGTGTTACCACCGATCTTAGGAATGCTTTTCGCTTTTCCTTAATTTGCCAACTGTCGTCCGAGGTATGAGATTTCCTGGGAATTTTCCTGCTGGCATCCACAAGGCAATCCTCCAGTTCTCTTCCAATACCTCCCGAATCTGGACTTCCCTGCTTGGCCACGGGACTGTCTCAAAATAGAAACACCATTGGTTCCTGGTGGCCTCTTTGCTCCTGATCCCAGCTGCTTTCAAAGCCAACAACTTTCCAAAAGCCAACTGCTTGTCTATCAGCAAACACATCAACAGGCACCCCCTGCATCATTTATCTCCATAGCAGAGTGGTACCTATAGGATGTCCCAGATAGCAATTTAAACTAATTATTTACAACTCCAAATCTTCTCTTTGTTTTGGGAAATGATGTAAATAATTTAAACCCCTAATTGCAGCAGCTGCAGATAGACGGTCTCCATCAAGATGTTCAGAGAGGGCCCCATTGTTTAGGGTCTTCACACAATAAACATGGACCACCCTTTGATTTCTAACCACCCTAGGTTTGTGTGCCAGCTTCTCAAACCAAGCTTTCATTTGTTTTGCAATAAAAAAAATTAAATTCCCAAATTAAAAGTTACCTTAGAAAATTAATACAAAAGATGAACCAGGTAATCATAACAGTATTGGAACCAATTTAATGTTACTTTAATATTTAAATGAGGCTGTTTGTGGAGCCAGAGCTTCTCAAAATTGAGATTATTATCTGTTGCTCAGATATTTGCTTTCTTCTATCAGAAATTGATATGGAAATATGTGGTTAGTACAAATAAGGCACTGACGTCCATTCACAACTCTTTGGACTGGATTTTATGGGCTCCCCTGAGGCGGGGTCGGAGGTGGGGGTTCAGAGGGCTCGTTGCCACCCCATTCTCGAGATTTTGCAGAGGGCAGGATAGGGCAACGAAAGCCTTCCTGCCCAGAGGCCAATTGATGCCCCTGTGGCCTATTAACAGCCATTTAAGGGCCTCTTCCCGCTGCCGCTGGGATCTCACCAGCAGCATGGGGTGGCTCCGTCACGCAGGGAGGGCACCTTGCGGGCTTGTGGGGGGGAGGTTTCTCCTCCATGAGCAATCTGTGGCCCACGGAGGATCCCTCACTGGCAAAACCTCCACCTCCCTGGACAGCCCTCCCCCTGGACTTCACACCCACCCAGCCCACACCCCTCTCCCTCATTGGGGGCCTTGATTACTTCGCTTTTTTGTCTGCCTCCATTGACCAGGCAGTCATTCCGAATGCCGCCCGCCCCCAGGAAACTTCCCCTATGGTGGGAATGCGCCAGGGAGCCATCAATGCTCATTTTACAAGTAGAAATGCTAGTGATGGTCATGATTCCATATGTCCTTATTATGTTATTATGTGGTATCATTAGGATAGTTTCCAGCTTACAGTCTATAAGTAACTTCCGGCTTCTCAAATCCAATCAGTGATATAATCACATTGAAAGGAGCTGTATTTTTTTTTAATTCCTTCATAGGATGTGGGCGTCACTGGCTAGGCCAGCATTTATTGCCCATCCCTAATTGCCCTACTGCCAAAGCAGTAATCTCAGAATTGCTCCCAATGCCACGTGCTGGTGAGCATAGGAATAGGAGAAATGGTGCAGGAGGGAGGGCATCAGATTTCTGAGGCATTTGGATCTGTCCTGGGGTAGGTAGGACCTATATAAGATGGACTGGTTGCACCTTACCAGGATGGGGACTAACATCCTCAGAGGGAGATTTGCTCATGCTGTTGGGGAGGAGTTAACCGAAATTGTCAGGGGGTTGGGAACCTAAGAGGGAGCACAGATTGGAGGGAAGCAAAACTGCTAACAGGAAGTAGAGAAATAGTCAGCGAAATTGGAAGGCAGACAAGACAAAGGCAAACATCAAATAGGATCGTAATGCAGAATAATGTTAAGACAAAGTTAAGAGAACTCTATCTGAATGCACACAACATTCGCAACAAGGTAGATGATTGGAGGCACATGTAGAGGTAAATGGATATGATTTAATTGCCATTACAGCGACGTAGTTACAGGGTGACCAGGACTGAGAACTGAATATTCCGGGATATTTGTCATTTAGGAAGGATAGGCGGAGGGGAAAAGGAGGTGGGGTCATGATGTTAATAAGGGACGAGATCAGTACATTAGTGAGAGAGGATCTTAGATCAAAGGAGCAAGATGTAGAATCAGTTTGGGTGGAGCTCAGAAGCAGCAAGGGGCAGCAAACATTGGTGGGAGTTGTTTATAGGCCACCAATCAGTAGTGGGAATGTTGGGCATGGTAAAAATCAGGAAATTAGAACTGCGTGTAGCATGGGCAATGCAGTAATAGTGGGCAACTTCAATTTGCATATAGACAGGGCAAACCTAATTAGCACTAATGCTGTGGAGGATGAATTCCTGGAGTGTGTACAAGATGGGTTTCTGGAGCAGTATGTTGAAGAACCAACAAGGGATGGGGCTATTTTAAATTTGGTATTATATAATGAGAAAGGGCAAATTAATAACCTTGCTGTAAAGAAGCTATTAGGAAATAATGACCACAATATGATAGAATTCTACATTAAGTTTGAAAGAGATCTAGTTTATTCTGAAACTAGGGTCTTAAATCTGAACAAAGAAAACTATGAGGGTATGAGGGGCAAGTTGGCTATGGTGGATTGGGATAATACATTTAAAAGATTTGATGGTAGACAGGCAATGGCTAGTATTTAAAGAAATATTACACAATTTACAACAAATATACATTCCTCTAAGACGCAAAAGCCAACAGGAAAGGTGAATCAACCATGGCTAACAAAAGAAGGTAAAGATTGCATTAGATCAAGGGAAGTGACTTCTAAGGTCGCCAGTAAAAGTGGCAAGCCAGAGGACTGGGAGCAATTTAGAGTCCAACAAAGAAGGACCAAGAAACTGATGAAGAAAGGGAAAAGAGATCATGAATGCAAGCTAGCTAGAAACATAAAGGTGGACTGTCAAAGCTTCTTTCGGCATGTGAAAAGGAAATGATTCGCAAGGACGAATGTGGATCCATTGCAGGCAGAGACAAGAGAGTCTGTGGTGGAGAATGAGGAATGGCGAAGAGACTAAACAATTACTTTGTGTCTGTCTTCATGGAGGAAGACACAGAAAATCTCCCAGAAATACTAGAGAATCAAGGCACTGGTAAAAATGAGGAACTGAAAGTAACTAGTATCAATAAAGAGGTAGTACTCGAAAAATGAATTGGATTGAAAGTTGCTAAATCCCCTGGACCAGAGGAGCTACATCCCAGACTATTGAACGAGGTGGCTATAGAGATAATGAATGCATTGGTGGTTATCTTTCAAAATTCTATAGATTCTGGAAGGGTTCCTGCAGACTGGAAAGTAGAAAATGCAACCCCACTATTTAAGAAGGGAGCGAGAGAGAAAATGGAGAACTACAGAGGTGTTAGTTTGACATCAGTAGTAGGGAAAATGTTAGAATCTATTATAAAGGTTGAGATAACTGGACACTTGGAAAATAATGATATGATTGGGCAGAGTCAACATGGATTTGTGAAAGGGAATTCATGTTTGACAAACTGTTGGAGTTTTTTGAGGATGTTACTTGTAGCATAGATAAAGGAGAACCAGTGGATGTGGTGTATTTGGATTTTCAGAAGGCTTTTGATAAGGTCTCACATAGGAGGTTAGTGAACAAAATTAGAACACATGGGATTGGGGGTAATATATTGCAATGGATTGAGAATTGGTTAACAGACAGAAAGCAAAGAGTAGGAATAAATGGGTCATTGTCAGGACGAGGTACAAGTATCAGTGTTTGGGCCACAGCTGTTTACATTCTATATAAATGATTTAGATATGGGAACCAAATGTGATATTTCCAAATTTGCTGATGACACAGAACTGGGAGGGAATGTAACTTGTGAGGAGGATGCAAGGAGACTTCAGGGGGATTTGGACAGGCTAAGTGAATGGGCAAGAACATGGCAGATGGATATCATGTGAATAAGTGTGAAGTGATCCACTTTGGTAGAAAAAACAGAAAGGCAGAGTATTTCTTAAATGGTGAGAGGTTGGGAAGTGTTGATGTCCAAAGAGACCTGAGTGGTCTTGTCATGAATCACTAAAAGCTAGTATACGGGTGCAGCAAACAATTAAGAAGGCAAATGGTAAGTTGGCCTTCACTGCAAGGGGACTTGACTACAGGAGTAAAGATGTATTGATTCAGTTGTATAAAGCCTTGGTGAGACCACAGTTCTGAGACCACTGTGTACAGTTCTGGTCTCCTTAAGGAAGGATATACTTGCCATAGAGGGTGTGCAATGAAGGTTCACCAGACTAATCCCTTGGATGGCAGGATTGTCTAATGAGGAGAGATTGCAGAAACTGGGCCTGTATTCTCTAGAGTTTTGAAAAATGAGGGGTGATCTCATTGAAACTTAAAAAATTCTTACAGGGCATGACAGAGAAGATGCGGATAGGATGTTTTCTCTGGTAGTGAGTCTCGAACAAGGAAGTACAGTCTCAGAATAAGGGGCAGGCCATTTAAGACTGAGATGAGGAATTTCTTAACACAGAGGGTGGTGAATCTATGGAATTCTCTACCCCAGAGGGTTGTGGAACCTCAATCATTGAGCATGTTCAAAACAGAAATCGATAGATTTTTGGATACTCATGACAACAAGGGATATGGGGTTAGTGGGGTAAAATGGCATAGAGGTAGATGATCAGCCATGATCTGTTTGAATGGCAGAGCAGGCTCGATGGGCCGCATGGCCTATTCTTGCTCCCATTTCCTATGATATGAAGGTGGTGGTGAGCTGCCTTCTTGAACCACTGCAGTCCATCTGGTGTAGGTACACCCACAGTGCTGTTCGGATGGTGTGTGACTTGGAGGGGAACTTGCAGGCTGTGGTCTTCCCATGCATTTGCTGTCCTTGCCCTTCTAGGTGCTGGAGGTCGCAGGTTTGGAAGGTGCTGTCTAAGGAACCATGGTGAATTGCTGCATTGCATCTTGTAGATGGCACTGTGCGTCGGTAGTGAAGGTTGAAGGTGGTGGGCGGGGTGCCAGTCAAGTGGGCTGCATTGTTCTGGATATTGTCGAGCTTCTTGTGTGTTGTTGGAACTGCACTAATCCAGGCAAGTTGAGAGTATTCCGTCACTTTCCTGACTTGTGCCTTGTAGATGGTGGACAGGCACTGGGGAGTCAGGAGGTAAGTTACTCACTGCAGAATGCCTAGCCTCTGACCTGCTCTTGTAGCCACAGTATTTATGTGGCTGGTCCAGTTCAGTTGTGGCCAATGGTAACCCCCAGGATGTTGATAGACCTAGCAATTGAACAAATCAGTATACTATAGATCAGCCTGCAGCAATTTGCTGTCAGTATTCTCTCTACGGAGGATGGACCTTGAAGTTTATGACATCCTCATAAGCTTTGAAATGAATTAGTCATTGGTAGACTCATTGCCAGCTGTCTTGTCTATTACAGCCTGTGTTCTACTTTCACCCTGGGTTATTACTGTTGTTAACTATAACTTGTCTTATTGGATTTGTTTAGCAGACACAAGGCCTAGTGGGAGACCAATTGGAACAGTCGAGGAAATACCAAGTACCAAACTTCCAGGTGGGTTCATAACTGTGATGCAAACTAGAACTTTAAAGCTTTCAAAGACCTTGTTCAGGTGAAGAAGGACAGCTTATAATTCTATTTTTGTCCTTGTTGCAGTTCCAGCCAATGTCTTTGCTCAAAATTCCCTCTGGAAAGGTTCTTATGAGTATCTCGGGAAGAGGCAGCCAGTCATGTTAACAATTAACAGTTTTAATCTGTCAACCAGTCAAGTCAAGGCGACTCTTCTAGATCAGAGTGGCGTGGAGCTTAGATTGACAGGTGAGTGATGTATAGATACTGATGGATGTACAGTTAACTTCATATGTTTGACAGGAAGCAATATTTACAGCACTGGGAGATTGTGTAACAAAGTTGTACATCTAATTCTTTATAAACACAGGAAGCTTCCACAAGATAGCTCTGATGGGATGTAATGGGCAGGATTTTTAGTCCCCAGTGGGGCAAGAATGGAAGTGGGCAGGCACTGAAATTTATGCTGCTGGCCGGCGTGCTGATTTGTCAGCACCATCCCACCCCACGGGCCATTCACCTGGAGGCGGGATGAGGGGCGGCAGGGATACTCACCCGCAAGCAATTGTTAAAGTCCACTTAAGGCCTATTGTCAGCGGCCAACTGGAATTGTCCAGTTGGCCTCTGAGCCTCCGAGGCATCGGGGACAAGACCAGCTGGCTGGAGGCGGAAGACCGGGGGCCCTCCACCATCCACAATAGTAGCCTGGCTGGCTGAGTCTGTTTTGTATTTAAGAGTTTAAAAGGTTGGAGAGAGGGCTCCTCCATCTTGAGATGCCCTCGCATTCTCTCTTACCTGCAACGGCAGACTGCAGCTTCTTATGAGCTGGAGGGCCTCCTTCTGGCCCGCCAGCTTCGAGAGCTCATCTGCTGTCTTTAATTGGACACCGAGCTCGCCCTTTGGACGCTAACTGCCCATTTCGGGGAAAATCACTGAGGGGCGACTGTTCCCCACACAGTGCAGGTTTGTGAAACCCATTTGACCCCAACGTCGGAGTCCCAACCCAAAATCCTGGCCCAAGTAATTCAGTCATAACTGCACACTCTAAAGCAGGGGAATTTTTTTTTTATATATTCCTTCACGGGATGTGGGTGTCGCTGGCTAGGCCAACCTTTATTGCACATCCCTAATTGCCCTTTGAGAAGGAGCTTGTGAGCTGACTTCTTGAACCGCTGCAGTCCATGTGGGTCTTTCATTCCAGTAAAGTCTAGAAGTTCCATTTGTTATCAGTTGGAAAAGACATTTAATTTTGAGGTAAGTGATGACAATTTCGCTTTATTCAGAATTTATTTTCAAGTTCAGGTGTAGTTTTTCAAAATACGTGTACTTGCAGAGTTAAAGTAGAATTTAAACTCTGGGCTGGATTTTAAGAGACCGCTGACGAGAGCTCGAAAATTGAGGCCCGTCCATGTGGGCTGTATGCCAAAGAGCCGCCACGATCTCCTGCACACCGGTTCATTTAATTCGCCGTGGCAGCCTGCTCCCCACCCCCTGAATCACGTGGAGGGGGCGGGCTGTCCATCCTCGGCAATGGCAGCAGCTGCCTGTGCGCAGGCGCTGGTGCTGGCGCCATTTTTAAAGGACAGCCGGCCCTGCCGACTCATTTAACTTTTTAAGGAAGTGTGCCGCCAAAAATTATACAATAAATTTATAACGCCCCTTTCCCACAACCCAATAACATTTACATTAATTATTTGCCCCTCCCCCCCCCCCAAAACACTTACCTTTTAAATGTGACCTTCTCCCCACACCACCCCTCCAAGACTGCCCAAAGTTTAGAGTTCACCCCTTCCCACCATCCCCGACACCCATTAAGTCTATTTGACCCCCAACTCCACACCCCGCATTGAAAGTATTAACTCTCCCCGCCCCCCCCAACCAGTATCGGGCAGCCTTTCCCCGGACAGGGAATTGAAGGCGCATGTATGCTGGCCATCACGGCGGGCCCAGAAGATTGAAGGCAAGTCCATTTAAATGTATTCATTTTATTAATTTAAATATTTTAATTCAGGCCCCATTGTCCAGCGGCAAGCAGGCCGCCACGGAGCCTCGCCATTGCTGGATCAGTCCGGGCTTTCCCAGCGTCGAGGTCCGTGACGGGCCTCTTCCGAACCCATCTTCACGCACCCCCCACCACTGATCATGACATGGCGGGGGGGGAACAAGAAGATCCAACCCTCTGTATCTAAATGGTCATCCACAGAATGAATGGCAGTTTACACCCGTTACTCACCACAAATCTCAAGAGTTTGGCTTTGTGTATCTCCTGGTATTTAGCTCAAGCAGAAGCCATGTGAGTAGGTTGGTGTCCTGCTGTCTCATGTTTCCACTCAAGTGATAAAAAGGGAATACCATAAAATCAATGTTAACATAAGGAGACAGAGGAAACTGTTCCTGTGTACTGGTCTTCACATCTTATCCTCAGGGTAAATGTGGACAATGTATCTGTTTACAACGTCAGCATTTCTATGTCGACGTACTAAAATATTAATTGTAATGTGGGTCTCATTGTGTGTATGCACTGTTTTTTGAGCATAGAATGGGTCACTGGGCACATAAACTAGAAGTCAATGGAAAAGAAAATTGAGTGCAGCTATGATCATGTTTCATGTTGTCAGCAAAGACCAATTTTGCCTCATTAACCCCTGCAATTTTAAAAAATAGAATATTGATTCTATGTATATTTGCTCCCAGCACTGAGCCTCACCCACTGGAAGAGCATATTGGGAAACCGCAGCTCAATTTTTCATTCATTTTCAAACTGAGATATGCTCCCACCAACTGGGAGCACTGAATCACAGAATCTCCCCCATAATATACATTGATCAGACAGTCCAGAATCTCCTGTGCAGTGATAATTAATTTTAGTCTTCTACACAATTTTTCTCATGATCTCAAGCCCTAGAACTACTTAGCACCCTTCGGTTTTCACTCCTACAATCTCCAGGCTTCTACATTCCAAGCTTGACATCACTTAGTCATTATTTTCCAATGTACCCCATCTTCTCTAGCATTCTTTTCAAGCCTAGTGCCATCTTGCACAGTGGACCATGGATTTCTACTTTAGCTTTTTCATTTAAAAAACAGCACGTGTGACTAATCCCACCCCATGTTCACAGCATACGAACAGTTTCAAGTGTGATAATGATAAACTGAATTAGTAAATAACTCTAATCTCATTGCGAATGCGATAACACCTTTCAGGTTTCTACAAAAAGGAAGAACATCACCTTCTTCTTGAACTTTCTACTATCCGTGGTCCTGTTGAAATGTTTGTGCACAAATTTAAGAATGACAACCTAGCTCTGGATGGATATGTAAGTAGTGATAGCACGTCTTGCTTTTTTCAGTTTCCAAATGTCACAGTTAAAATATTGCAGCAAAGCAGATTAAGTGCTTGAGACATTTTGGACAGAAAAATAGGAAAGTGTCATTCACTCTGGAAAGTAATGGTGCTGAGTGTCTGCACTGTGTAAGCACTTCTGGCCTGGGAAAATTGAACACTTGGAATATAAAAGTGACACTTTAATTCAGACTTGAAACTTAAATGCATATAAATGTATTTGATATTTCAGTGGAAATTCTTACTGAACCATCTTATAGGAAATCTTACTCCAAATCAGTAAAGGTTATAACAATTGTTTTTATTAGCAGTAAGTACATTCAGGTAAATCTGAACTCATCACAAAACACAGCCCTTTAGTGACTGGAAAATTGTCTGGACAAAATTCTTTTTGTGATATTTCAAACCACTTTAGTAATGTAGTCCACATACAAACTATTTAAGAAAATATGAAGAATTATTGGAAAGATATAATGGGATTCCAAGGATTGAGTGGATTGTGTGCTATATAAAATCATGAAAGTCATTATTTTCCATATCCCAGTTTTTTTCAGTGTGGTTTATAATACTTATACCACATCTACATATGGTCCAGTATTCAAAAGGGATTTTTTATTTTAATCCATTGGTACTCAAACCATACATGTGGTGGAACTCATAATCTCTAGAATAAGAATGTTCTTTGCAGTTATCATAAATGAAAAGATCTGCATATTTCTCAATAATTCGATTACTACTCTTGGGGAGACAACATTCAAGGTTGAGGAGATACATGCAATAGATCCTAGAATTTATAGCCAGTGCCAGTGTTAGGTCTTCAATGGGAGCAATCTACTCTAATCCCATTTCTCAACCCTTTCCTTCTATCCTTATTAGATTTTTTTCTTTTCAAATGTTTATCCAGTTCCTTTTAAATTATATTTAATTCTTTGCCTCAATAGTGACTTATTTTAAAATTCCATGTTAAATACCATCATGAGTGAAAATAATTGTTAGCAGCGGCTCAGTTGGTAGTATTCCCGCCTCTGCGTCAGGAAAGTTCTGAGTTCAAGTCCCACTCCAAGACTTCAGTACAAAAATCAGTGCTGAAACTCCAGTGCAGTTTGAGGGAGTGTCACATTTTTGGAGGGGCTGTCTTTCAGATGAGATGTTAAACTGAGGTCTTGTCTGCCATCTCAGGTGGATGTAAAAGATCCATTGTGCTATTTCGAAGAGCAGTGAAATGATCCCTGGTGCCCTGGCTAATATTTATTCCTCAATCAACACCACAAAAACAAATTATCTGGTTATTATTACATTACTCTTTTTGGGAGCTTGCTGTGCACAAATTGGCTCCCGCATTTCCTACATTGCAACAGTGACTACTCTTCAAAAGTACTTCATTGGTGCTTTGAGACAGCTGATGATCGTGCAAGTGCTAGATAAATGCAAGTCAGTCTTCACCTGTCTTTCTAACCTCCCATTTGATCTTCCGGAGATAATAGAGTTGGTGCCTCCTTGTTGCTAATTGGTCATGCAGTGAAAATAGCCTTTCACTATTTAACTTCATAACTTTGGAAACATTTCTGAGATTCTCTCCATAATCTTCTCTGTTGCAGTAAAAGAAAAAGGCCCAATTTTTCCAGCGTTTCTTCATGACTATGACTTTTTATTCGTGATATAATTTTAGTGAATGTTTTGTTGTACCTTTCCACATCTCTAACATCCTCCTTGTTATGGGGTGCCCAGCACGACAACTATAGCCTAACCAAAGTCTGGTATAAATTCAACATCAATCCCTAGATCAATGCCTTCTGTGTAAAAACTAGAATCCCAGTTGCCTTTATATGGCCTTTTTCCCTGCATCCCCACTTTTAAAGTTTGTGTAATTCCATGTGTCCAATAATACGTTGACTATCAAGGGGTAGAGTTTCCACTTTGGGCACAAACAGAAATCCAGATGCAAATTGCATTCAAAATTTCACTAGTTTTATGGGCAGTGTTTTAGAACTTTTTTCTTTCAACTAAAAAATATCGTTGATGCATTTAAGAGTGGTAACACAGTGCAGTTTTATTGATACAGCTCACATGGATTTATCCCAACAAAATAACCATTTTTGATAAATGTCCAGACCATCACCTGTGAGTAACCTGATTTTAAATGGCTGAAAATGACTTTGAAAGACTATACATTTGGCAGTTTTATTGGTGTTCAGGAATCAGTTTCTTAGTAAATGACCTTTTTTAATATTTAAAAGGTGCCTATTTGTGTACATGCACCTAAAAAGGAAGCTTAATTTTAAGAGCTTCTTTGAAAGCCAGTAAATGAACACAATTAGTGAAAGCTTGCCAAGGTGATGAATTCAGTCTGAGGGTGTGGTCAGTTTTGTGGGCAGGGCCAGCTTCCAGCATGATGCTTTTTAAATCAGCACAATAGGTCATGGAAATTCGATTTGCGCGTAACATAACTTATGTTTGAAATGAGTTATTTTCCTCTGTTGGTTTGGCTGATTTCTGGCAAGTAGCACAACCTAATGGAAGCATAGGTAAACAGTCAGGACTCAAGATGTAATAATCTGTTCATGGGACACAGGGAGTTGTGCATTCAATGCATCACTAACATGGGAGATATTAAGGGTTTTTCGGGGGGTGGGAGCTTTTGTTTTATTTGTTCATGGGATGTGAGCATCGCTGGCAAGACCAGCATTTATTGCCCATCCCAATTTACGAACATATGAATTAGGAGCAGGAGTAGGCCATTCAGCCCCCCGAGCCTGCTCCGCCATTCAATAAGATCATGGCTGATCGTTTTGTGTTTCAAATTCCACGCTCCCATCTAACCCCAATTGCCCTTGATTCCCTTGCCTAACAGGAATGTATCTACCTCCACCTTAAAAATATTCAATGACCCTGCCTCCACCACCTTCTGAGGCAGAGAGTTCCAAAATCGCACAACCCTCTGAGAGAAAAAATTTCTCCTCCTCTCTGTCCTAAAAAGGCGATCCCTAATTGTAAAACAGTGCCCCCTAGTTCTGGACTCGCCCACAAAAGGAAATATCCTCTCCACTTCCAGCTTGTCTGGACTGTGCAGGATCTTGTAAACCTTCAGGAGTCAGTTTCTCTACTGTCGTCAATTGCAGATTGATTGATTGTTCTTCATAAACTGGCTTATTTGAATGGGGACTCTGTTTTATTTCTTTTAATTCCTTGAGTGACATTGTTGACACATTTAACATTGGCCACAGGTTGCCACAACAATTTTCCATGACCCTCCCCTCCAACTAAGGTGAGCTCTTTAGTTTAGTTTAGTTCTAGTTTTAGAGATACAGCACTGAAACAGGCCCTTTGGCCCACCGAGTCTGTGCCGACCATCAACCACCCATTTATACTAATCCTACACTAATTCCATATTCCTACCACATCCCCATCTGTCCCTATATTTCCCTACCACCTACCCATACTAGGGGCAATTTATAATGGCCAATTAACCTATCAACCTGCAAGTCTTTGGCATGTGGGAGGAAACCGGAGCACCCGGAGGAAACCCACATAGACACAGGGAGAACTTGCAAACTCCACACAGGCAGTACCCAGAATTGAACCTGGGTCGCTGGAGCTGTGAGGCTGCAGTGCTAACCACTGCGCCACTGTGCCACCCTTTAGTTGCACCATCAGTGACATGGGTACTGCCTGAAGTATGCAAATGCTCGTGACCCTTGATAGTGGGACAGGATCAGGGGTGCAAATAATGGGCAAGTGGAAGTCTTACTCCATGGAGGATCTATTGCTGAAGAGAAATTCAGGGCCACCCTCTCCAATTATCCTATGTGCACTGGATACTGACAGGACAACTGACCTCATCGATTATCATTCAGGTTTCGGCAGAGCCTTCGGGCAGCACGTTTGTGTACCAAGGATTTGTACAAGGCAAGGACTTCGGACAGTTTGGTCTCCAAAGAATAGGTAATGTTTCTTTCTTATTATTTTTACTTAGAGAATTATAAGTGCTGGATAATTAATGTAAATTTTCATTTTGTATTGGGCTCATCAGTGCTTATTCTGACGGAGGATATCTTTTCCATGTACATGAATATATTGGCCCTTAAATTCCATAGCAGTTCCCCGGTTTCCCACCATAACTTCGGCAAAAGACAGGCCAAAACTCCAAGGAAATGTCACAATGTTTCAGCTCCTGATGCCGTCCCACTGGTGATTTTACCAATCTCCTGCCGAAGGTATAGCACAAGATCAAGAGAAACCCCGGGAATTTCGAGGCCAGAATGGGTTGTTTTCTGACTTCGGATTCTGACAGGGATCCTTGACCTCTGGGAATTTTTCAAGAATATAAGATGTGTACTGCACATGATGCTCCAACTATTCATTTTAAATGATTGGAAAATTGCTTGCCATACATGCCCAAATTTTTGATCTGTGCTCCAAAAGGGTAATGTTTCCCACCAAGAACTCAAAGTGGGAAAATTATATCAATAGCATGTTTACTTAAATGGAGCATTCTAGCTAGCTGACAGCCCCTGAAATGGGAATTTGAAAGTTGGGCAGTCTGCCCTGTAGAGTTGTAAATCTGCAGACTTTGAAGCAGATAATGTCCCACAATGTAATCCTGTAATCCTGCAGCATCAGTTTCAAAGACCACAGGATTAAATCCTTACGGCTTTTCTGACAATCCATTTGTAATAGTAGTTCACAAAAATTCCACTCGCCGGTTAAGTAATCCTAGTGAGGAAATCTAAAACACAAAGCGGATTCACTAAGAAGTGGCCTGTGAGATCCCTGGAGACGGTACTGCCAAAAATTTCTTGGCAATAAAGATAAGTGTAACAAGTTAATCTGACTTTTTTTTTGCCTTTTTCTTGCAAAGCCATCTGCACTGGGGGCAAATTAGCTTAATTTGTGTTGGACAAGGCTCAGTTGGTAGCCCTCTTGCCTCTGAGTCAGGAGATTGTGGGTTCAAGTCCCACTCCAAGACTTGAGCACTGGGCTGATCCTTCTGTGCAATATTGAAAGAGTGCTGCACTGTCGGGCGACCCGTCTTCCGGATAAGACGTTAAACAGAGGTTCCATCTGCTTTCTCAGGTGGATGTAAAAGTTCCCATGGCGCTATTGCTAAAAA
Source organism: Heterodontus francisci (assembly GCF_036365525.1). Taxonomy (NCBI): domain Eukaryota; kingdom Metazoa; phylum Chordata; class Chondrichthyes; order Heterodontiformes; family Heterodontidae; genus Heterodontus; species Heterodontus francisci. Next base: position 28,829,034 of record NC_090401.1, read on the forward strand.
GAGCAGGAGAGTTATCCCTCATGTCTTGGCCAATATTTATCCTTAAATCAATATCACAACAACAGATTATCTGGTCATGATCACATTGCTGTCTGTGGGAGTTTACTGTGCGCAGATTAGCTGCTGCATTTCCTACATTACAACAGTGACTGTACTTCAAAAGTACTTCATTGGCTGTAATGTGCTTTGGGATGTCTGATAGTCCTAAAAGGTGTTAAATAAATGCAATCCTTTTTCTTTTTCATGTAAGGTATAGCCTAGAAAAATCAATCAGCGTGCAAGGCTGAAATCACTGGAAATGTCTGATGTTCTGAGAAAAAATGATGGTAGATTGCAAACTCTGTGAAATACGTAGCTTGCATTTTTCAGTTCCAGTCAGACGCTGCAAACATTAGGGTATAAATTCATTTTGGGCAGTAGCGCAAAAGAGAAGGTAGTGAATCCGAAATAAAAACAGAAAATACTAGAAATTCTCAGCAAGGTAAGCAGCATTTGTGGAGAGTGGAACAGAGTTAACATTTTAGGTTGATGACCTTTCTGCCAGTTCTGATGAAAAGTCATCGATCTGAAGCGTTAATTCTGTTTCTCCATCAATGCAGCCTGACCAACTGAGTATTTCCAGCATTTTCTGTTTTTATTTCCTATTTCCAGCATCTGCAGCATTTTGCTTCAGTGGTAGTGAATGAGAAGTCCATTATACACTCTGCCTTATTTACTTTGAAAGGAAATCAGGGGAGTGCAAAACAGGCCATTGATTCAGTATTACCCATTTTGCACTATTCCGCCCCCCCCCCACCGCAAAATAAATTTATTCCCCTTCAAATGTGGTACTTGGCAAGTCTTTCATCATCCCTTTGGATTAGCCTTTCGTTTGAGAAATGCTTGCCAAAAGATGAAAAGTTCTAATAAATATTTAGCATTTTGGGCCAGAATCTGGTTTCAAGATAATAGTGCTCGCTTTCCTGATGCATAAATGGTATGGCGACTTCAGGCACGATCAGATAAGACGCTAAATGCAAATATCCTGTCCGAGTTGTGCCGCTCCAACTTTAGCTTCACGGAAACAGCATTGCGCTATCTGCATCGCCACTGAAATGCATTGAATGTTATGATGTTGTTGTATTTCTGTAATAAATATGAACTAAACCCCCCTCCAACATGTATTTAGGGTTCGTAATTAGCATAAATACTCTTTTAACAACGTGATAATTGTTCTTACGCGGTCCCTCGGGATCAAGGTTGACTTGCTTCCACTCTGGTTCAGTGGGTTCTGAGATGGTTGATAAGTCCAATGTGTGATCTGCAGACTCTGCAACATGAGGGGCAGGTGGTACCTGAAGGGTCAGGTAGAGGAGTAGTTTGGAGGTTAGTGCACTCCCTTTGACTCCACAACTTCACTTCCACATGTTCCCGACAAAGTCCTTCCAGGTGTACAATGCCTTCCCGAAAGAGCTTTCTCCACCTCGGGCGGTCACGGGCCAGGGACTCCCACGAGTTGACAGGGATGTTTGATCTCTTCAAGGATGCTTTGACAACATCCCTAAAGCGTTTCCGCTGTCCTCCGGGAGTCTCCTGCCACAACCAAGTTATGAGTGGAACAGTAGCTTCGGGAGTCTGGTGTCAGGTATGTGGATGACATGACCTGCCCTGTGGAGCTGGTTTTGGGTGATTAGAGCCCCGATGCTGGGCAGATTAGCGTGGGAGAGGATGCTGCTGTTGGATCACCTTTCTTGCCACCGGATTTGGAGGATCTTGTGGTGGCACCTCTGGTGGTACTTTTCCAGTGCATTGAGGTGCCTGCTGTAGATTATCCAAGTCTCCGAAGCATATAGGAGCTCAGATCACTGCTGCCCAGTTAATCATGATCTTAGTCTCGGGTATGAGATCCTAATCCAAAAATACTCTCTTCCTCAATCGGCCGAAGGCTGAGCTGGCACATTGGAGCTGATGATGAACCTTGTTGGCTATGTCTCCCTTCGCCGAGAGGAGGCTCCCAAGATATGGAAAATAGTTCCCAATTTCCAGGATCTCGCCATTGACCTTGATTGACAGGGAAGGCGTCGTGCTGTGGGAGCTGATTAGAAGAGAACCTTCATTTTCCAACTGTTTATTGAAAGACCCTTTCCTCTTTTACTTCAGAGAAGGAGTCGACAATGATCTGGAGCTCAGTTTCTGAGTGAACGGACACTCAAGTGTTGTCTGCATTTTGAAGCTTGACGACTGGCAAGGGTGGAAATCACAAAGGAGGGAGGTGCTGCAAAAGTAACCTTGCTGAGTTGCTGCAATACATCCTGTAGTTAATAATTATTGCAGGCATAGTGCATTGGTGGTAGAGGTGTGGATATTGGGTTCAATAACTAGGGCACCAATCAAGTGAACTACTCTGTCCAGGCTGGTATTGAGTTTCAGTGTTGTTGGAGCTGTACCCATCCCAATACATGGTGGGAATCCTGGGATTCAGCAATGGTGGTACCAGTAAAGATTATGGGGAGGTGGCTGGACTATGTCCTGTTCAAGGTTACCAATCCCTGGCACTAAAGTGGTGCAAGTGATATCTGCCACTTGTCAGCCCAAGTCTCAGTATTATCCAGGTTCCACGCTAGGCTGACATCATCAGTGAGCAGCTACACTCCTGACCTGGCAAAGGGAATGTATTTCATGAAGCAGCTGAAGATGGTTGGACTGAGGATGTGTCGCTAATATATTCCTGTGGCAATGTCCTGAGGCTGTGATGGCCAACTTCTGCTAACCATGACCATCTTCCATTGCATCAGGGGTGACGCCATCTATTGGTTTTCCATTTGATGTTCATGGAGCTGCATTGACTGAATATGAAAAGGCTACAGAGCTTTGCAACAAAGGTTCACCAAACTAATTCCTGGGATGGAGAAATTGTCCTATGAGGAAAGATTAAATAGACTGGGCCTTTATTCTCTGAAGTTTAGAAGAATGAGAGGTGATCTCATTCAAACATACAAAATTCTTACAGGGCTCGACAAGGTAGATGCAGAAAGGGCATTTCCCCTGGCTGGGGGGTCTAGAACCGGGGACACAGAATAAGGGGCAGGCCATTTAGAACTCAGATGAGGAGGAATTTCTACACTTAGAGGGTGGTGATCTTTGGAATTCTCTGCCCCAGAGTTGAGTGTGTTCAAGACTGAGATCGATAGATTTCTGCATATTAAAAACATCAAGGAATATGAGCATAGTGCAGGAAAATGGTGTTGAAGTAGAAGATCAGCCATGAACTCGTTGAATGGCAGAGCAGGCTCGAAGGGCTGAATGGCCTACTTCTGCTCCTATTTCCTATGTTCTTATGACAAAGGTTTGAGCAATTTTGGTTTTGGATTGAAGGTGGCATAGGTTGAACAGTCTCCTGTCTGTTCTATAGATTATCTCCATGCCTGTGGGTAGTCTGCTGGATGTGTGTAGTAGCATTGCAGCAAGGAAGGTGGAGAAGAGGGTTGGTGTGATGACACACCTTGCTGTTGACTGAGATAGAGTCTGTGGTGGTTCAGTTGGTGATGATCACAGCTTGCATGTCATCGTGGAGTAGACAAAGGATCGTGACAAACTTCTGAGGGCAGGATGCTGCATAAGCCTTCATGATTGACAGAGTCAAAGGATTTGTGAGGTCGAAAAAGGTAATGTACAGCAGTTGGTGTTGTTCCCTGCATTATTCTTGCATTTGCTGCATAGTGAAGATCATCAGCAGAGCCTGGCTTCTAATCATCTTGGAACCCCCTTGCCAGTGATAATTGTTAATGACTGCCTAGCAACCTCTTTGGCCTAAAAAATTAACTTTATAAGTGTGGAGTCTCATTTCTTCAGGTAGTTTTTCAGCGAGATTTCAAAATGTCAGTTTTTTTCTTACTTTCCTTGTGTCTTTTTGTCTATCTCTCTTGATCCAATTTTTCCCCTCTTTTTATTTCTCTTTCTGTAACGATTTGACATTAATTTCATCCACACTACTTGACCCTCCTCCTCAGTCCTGAAACTGTTTATTTTCCAATATTTAAACCTCCTTGGTTAAGGAGATATACTGTTAGTTTCCCTGTTCACTCAGATTCTAAATGACCTAGTTTCCCTCACTGTGCTTTCTCTTTCATCAACTTGAGCAAAAATGTTTTGATCTAAAGGATGCAAGGCAAGTCTAACTAATGGCAGATGCTGATGCTGAATCTGGCCCATTATTTGATGAGTCGAGTTACTTGTTGATCCTTCTAGAGTAGCGACACCGTGTTAATACGACTCCTGACTTGTGAAATTGGAATACAGGTTAACTCCAGCAAGTAATAAGCTTGTCATGCTTTATGTGGTACAGTGGACTGGAATTTACTGAGCCCACAATGTTGGGCTCCGTGGCAGGGTGGGGGTGGGCTGGAAGATGGTTGTAACAGAGGCCTGGGCGATGGGACCTGCATCTCCATATTTAAATCAATGAAATTAATAACTTTAAATGAACTTACCCACAATCCTCCGGCCCGCCGTGATCCTCAGTGTGTCGGCCAGCACTCCCGCACCTTCAATTCCCATTCTGGGGAAAGCCAGTGCGACACTGGTGGGAGGGGGGAGGAGTGAAGATTTCCAGTGCGGGGGGATAGTGGGGGGTGTGGTTGGTGGGAAGACGGGATCAAATCAACCTGATGAGTGTAGGGGTTGGTGGGAAGGGGTGAACTTCAAACTTTGTGCAGTCTGGCCGGGGTGGGGGGGCGGCAGGGGGGCGTTGGGGGTGGTGGTGGCAGTGGGGATGGTCAGATTTAAAAGCTGTGTTTTTGGGGGGGGAAGGACAAATGATTAATGTAATCATTATTGAAGGGAGGGAAAGGGGCATTAGAATTTTATTTGATAAATTTTGGGGGGCTGTATCTTTAAAAATTTCAATATGCCGACAGGGCTGGCTGCCCTTTAAAAATAGCGACAGTGCCTGCACACAGGCAGCTATCGCCATCGCCGGGGACGGACAGTCCGCCCCTCCCACCCTCCACATGATGATGGGGAAGGTTGCCCCGGCTATTTAAATGTGTTGCCGTGCAGGAGATCGCAGTGCCTCTTCGGTGTGCAGCCTGCCATTCTTTGAGCTCGCTGCCAGGAACGATGGTGGGCTGTTAAAATCCAGCCCTGTGTGAAAGCAGGAATGCCATGTCAGTCATATAAGCCTGATTGGCTGGAGCTGCCAATTTGCCAGCAACCATACTAGCTGACTTTGGGAATTGTTTTCACTTGGTCAAGAAACAGTCACATGCAGAGCCGTTACTAACCATGTCAGAGTGCCTGTACTAATACGCACCATTGCGTTGGCACAGCCAGTGACAGTACCAGTTAGCCGCAGCTTCAAGCCTACCTCCACCTTGTTCTAGGTATGCTATAGTGTGGACCTATGGACTGTGGAGTGGCAGAGAGGGCTACCATCCTTGCAACCACCTCCACTTCAGTAGCCCATCAAAGAGGAGGGTGAGGTGCTGGTCTGCAATGTCACTTACCTGCAGATAGATGCCTGCACATTCACATTCCTTTCTTTTTGTTTGTACTTGTCACTTCTTATGCCCTCCTCTTTCAGTCTTGGCAAAGATGGCTTATAGTTTGTGATGCTTCTTGAATTTTTCCATAAGCCTTCCAGATTTTGTCACCTGTTGTGTTTACGTTGGGTTTAATTTCGATATCCGATTTAACTCTGAGCAATGCAGATATCACACTGTGTTAAATAACCAACTGGTTTATTTAAATCACATTAACGTTAACAATAAAAGCTCTTACAGATAGGAGCAGCCTGAGTCTGTGAGACAGATTCAAAATGTCTCCCGGAAGCTTCCAGAAATCTCCCACAGTTCCATTTTTGCTCAGCAGCTCCCAAGCAATCAAAACTGATCAGTCAAACACCACAACACCCTTTTGTGACATTCCCTTTAATCATACCCATCCTTGCAAATTGCAGTTACATCCACTTTAATCTGCACCTGAAGCTGCAAATAAATATTCGACCCATGCAATTTGAATGCTATTTGTATATTATCAGATTTGTGCAAGTTCTTAACTGTTGAGAACTGAATTCTACCAATATGTGAAAATTGACCATATGTGTCTGAAATAACTGGTTCAGTCTGGTTTTGCATTTATTGTTCATGTATTGACCAATATTTGGTAGGTAATGCTCCACAGATATGAAACAGAAAATACTGGAAATACTCAGTAAGTCTAGCAGCCATCTGTGGAGAGAAAAACAGAGTTAGCAGGTGGAATCTTCTGCTCTTAGAAGATGCCCAGGCATAGGGACCATTTCCGGGTTCCAACCGCAATGGTGTCTGTGCTCTCCCCTCATGTGCAGTTGCCCCGGAGGCAGCCAATTAAGAGGCCTCCTCCGCGCTCGCTGTCCATTTAAGGATGGTGGGTAGGTTCCTGAGGTGGGAGGCCCAGAAGACATAGACGGCCGGCAGCCCCACCAGGAGAACTGGGCGCTGCTGGATCATGTAGGACAGTCGGAGAGGACGCCTCAAGATACAGACACTCTCCGAAGATGTCTGGAAATTTAAAAATGAGGAATGGCCACAGCTGTAAGGCCATCACTGTGGAGGTGGAGCCCTCAACAGGATTGCTTGTGGCCGCAGCTATCGCCCTCTGATCCCTGTGGCTCCGGAATAGGTCATTTAGAAGAGGAGTCGATGGCCCCGTGGCCTGCTGACAAGAGGCCGCCTCCAAGTACCTACCAAGCTTTGGCCTCAGCAGGGGGCCCATCCAATGTTGGAACAATCATGGCAGCAGCAGCGGCATTGTGCCCTCAAATTAGTCTCTCAACTGGCCCTAGTTGGCTACCCACCATTACTAGCTGAGTAGCCACTACCACTGTGCACCCACCTCCAGCAAGATTACTCAGAGGTGGGAACGCATCGGGGAGTTGACCTGACCCGCGACTCTCAGAATTTGCTCCTGGTCCCACGTTGAAACTTGCCTCCGCAGGGCTCGGAAGATTCCACCCAGCATTTCAGGTCGATGACCACTCATTAGAACTGATGAAGGGTCCTCAATCTGAAGTGTTAACCCTGTTTCTCTCTCGATCGATGCTGCTAGACCTACTAAGTAGTTTCAGTTTTTATTTCAGATTTCCAGTATCTGCAGTATTTTGCTTTTTGTATTGATGCTCCGCAAATGTCTGTGTATCCTTATTATACCAATATCATTACAGCTCTAACTAATAATGGGTATTATTAAAGTGCTAAGATAATGAAGCTGAATTGTCTTGAAAGATGGTACTTTTTAAAATATAAATCTAGTTGGAGAATATGGCCTAGCAAATCAGGCACTCCTACTCTCCTGGCTCCACATTCAAGTAAGTATGAGGTCCTTCCTACTGGTTATGCTGTGCAAGTTCAACACATGGAAATGAATGTGTTGGGACACAGCAATACCAAAAACAGGTCCTGCAAGAAGCGCAGGACCCTGTTTTAAATACGTACTTTGCTGTTAGCATAATATAGATGTGTGCCCCTCACAATAATGCACCTATGTTTCTGGCTTGTAATGAGCATGCACTTCCTATCCGTCATATTGGATAGTTAGCAGCCTGTCTAAGTGCCTGAGAAATGGGTGCTGCACAGCCGAATTTCTAGGTCCATATGTTTCTTTAGAATGTATCTAATGTGAGCTGGATGAAGGTCACGCCCACACCATTTTAGTGTATTGGCTCCTGGTCAACCAAGGAGGAGATTGAAAGCATCTGTTAACTGTCCTATTCCACCCTCCTGCAGAGGGAGATAGGATAGGTATGGAAGGGAAGAGAAATTCATCAGTAAAATCAAAAACATGAAATTATCTGAATGGAATTATTTGTCACTGAATTTTGTAAATGAAATATGGGGCCTGAATTTGCTGTAGCATTACATGTAACATCATCTGCCCTTACTTAGATTGGCCCCTACACCCTTCAGATGAAAACATTTTTGCTCAATAAGTTATGAAAGTGCAGGATGAAAACAGCAATGTGAGGGAAACAATGCATCTTGCACCTGAGTGAACAGGGCAACCAACAGGGTATCTCCTCATCCAATGATATTTAATTATTGGGAAATAAACACTAAGAATTGAGATGGGAGATGAATTAAATAGTGTGGTTAGACCACAGTTGGAGTATTTTGTACAGTTCTGGTTGCCACATTACAAAAAGGATATGGAGGTGCTGTAGATCGTGCAAAGAACGTACAAGGTCACACCTATCAGGAAAGGATGAACAGGCTGGGGGTCTTTTCTCTTGAAAATAAAAGGTTGAGGGGTGACCTTATAGAAGTCTTTAAAATTATGAAAGGTTTTGATAAAATAAACACAAAGAGAGTGTTTCCATTTAAGGGGAAGAGCAAATCGAGAGACCATCAAGGCAACCAAGAAATCAAATAGGGATTCAGAAGAAAATTCTTTACCCTGAGAGTGGTGAGAGTTTGAAACTCACTACCACAGGGAGTAGTCAAAGAATCATATAGATGCATTTAAGGGAAAGCTAGATAAGCATCTGGGAGAGAGGGGGAAGAAGGGCGATGCTGATCAAGTGAGATAAAGCAGAATGGGAGGAGACTCAAGTAGAGAATAAACACTGGCATGGGCTGATTGGGCCAATTAGTCTGTTTCTGTGCTGTTTACTTTATGTAATTCTATTAATTCAATATCAAATCAGGTACAAAAAAGAGAACTAGAGGGAAAGAAAGATTGGATTAAGAGAGAAAAAAAGAAACCAAAAGAAGGAAGAAACAAAATTTAATTTAAAATTTTTCATTTTTGACATCTCCCCAAAAAGTTTAAAACCTGAAGAAATGGGACTCCACACTTGTAATAAATAATGTTTGGTGCTAGACAGATTGATTTGCATCATTAACACTTAACATGATGTTCAAAGGGATACTTCTGCTTCTAATAACATGCCTTAACTTTCTGTGGTGAGTTTAATGAGCAAACACAGCAAGTTCCTAAAAATACAACCGGAGAGGTTAAAGGGCGAGACGTGAAGTGGAGCAACTCGGACAACAAGTTCTGGATATTCACATTTAACAGCGCATCTGTTCCTTGCCTGAAGTTGTTATACAATTTACGCATAAATAACAGCGAACACCATTTGCTTTGCTATTATTTTGACAACAGGTTCTTATCAAGTGAAATATGCAGAAAATGTACTGCAATAATATCTCTACAATCTCCAGATTGGAACTTGCAGGATTTCCAATGAAATGCTCCTTATAATACAGCTGTTACAGCATGTTCATGAGATCCTCTTTTACAATATGTGCAGTAGCAGTAAACAGGACTGAATTAATTCCATTGTACATGTCAGAAACTGAAAGGAAAGTAAGCAGCTTGTGACCTGACCTTCTGGGGCCCTCCAGGAAGCTTCTGTTTCAGTGCGTCAGATCTGGAGACTTAGGTTATTATGGAATATGAACTTCAGCAATAATAAGGGGATTTGTCAGATGTGCTGTTCTGTAGTATTTGAGAAGTTTTATTTTCACTGAGACTTTGGATATTACTCCAATAAACTCCAATGACTATATATAGAAATCAGTGAGTAAAGTTCTGTAGCTACTCATGCAAATCTGTGTTTACTGGGTGATAGCATTCTTACTAAGTTCTTTTCTACATGGCTTCTTTTTGCAGTTGCTTTTATACGCCCCATTTTTGAACGTGTGAATTATTTTATGTGTCTTATTCAGATCTGCACATGCTAGAAGCCGGCACGGACTCAATAGGGCAGCACCTTAGCACCAGCAGCAGCTCAGTAGCAGTTGCCATCCTCGTGCCTTTCTTTGCCCTGATAACAGCAGGATTTATATTGTATCTCTACAAACACAGGTGAGTGCTGGATAGGCAGGTGGACAGGTTGGGCACATGTTCCAGTTTGACTAGCTTTGTCCTGATTTTGATGCACTTGTTTAAATGAACCAGTTTGAGAGTTCCGAGTTCACAGTGAAAAGTTGTAACTTGGCACTGTTGCCACTAAGTTCATTATCTTATTAGGGGAAACAAGGGTGACTGGTATAAAAATCGAAATGTCACACTGTTGCAGTAAAAGGTGTTTTCCTGAGTTTGAGACAGGCAAGGAGCTGGACTCTGGATGTGGACATGTTGGGCTGAATTTTATGAGTCCTCTGGAGATGGGTTCGGAGTTTGGGGGGGGATCCATAGAATTGTGACGGGAGGCAGGAGTCAGAAGGCCTGTTGCCCTCCCTTCACACTGGAATTTAGTTGGGGGCGGGATAGACTGACGACAGCCTTCCCGCCCAGAGGCCAATTGAGGCCCTTAAATGGCCAGGATTTAACCAGCGGTGGGGGGAGGGCACCTCTGTCATGCGGGGAGGTCGCGTAGTAAAACACAGTGATCTCCCTGCAGACTTGGGAGGGGGGTCCTCCTCCTTGGGCAATCTAGCCCACGGATGGCCCCCATCGGGAAAAACTCCTCCTACGTTAACCCCCTCCCCCTGCACTCAACGCCTACCCTCCCCCCAACTTGCTGTGCATGTTGTTATGACCGAGGATGGGAGAGTGCACTGTCTTTCTTTAGTTCCACTTATCCATGGGTCACAACATATATTTAAATGACTTACACAGTTACCGATATGGCCAATTATATACTTTATTTTAGTTTCAGAATAAAAATCTACCAACCAGGTTTCTTTAATAAACAACAAAATTATTAATTTATTATAAAAGAAGACTCATTCAATAAAGATGCAAAGCTGATAAATACGCAAGTTGAAATATGAAAGTATAAATACATTGTCTTCTAAATAACCCAACACACACACACATGCACACGCACAGGTTATAGGAAAAGTAAAGAAGCTTTCTACGCAGAGATCGACTTTATAAAAATACAAAAAAATGCTTTGGTCAAATACTTGTTAATTCTTGAAGAAAAAGAATAAGATATCGAATTTTCCAGATGGTTTTTTGGTTCTGGTGTCCAGGTACATGTGGTGGTCACTGGGATCTTTTCAGAAGCAGTTCTTTCAGGAGATGTTGAGAGAAAGTCTCACAGAAGCTTCTCAGGAGAAATGCTGCATCAGTTTCTCCAGTTCTCCCGCTGGATTCTCAGGGTTTCTCAAAGAGATGAGCTGGTAGCCTCTCTTAAGCTTACACCCCAACTGCCCAGGCAAACAGTTCAAAAATGAAACCAACTCCTCACCACCATAAATCTAGACATGTCACTTCTCTGTAAGCAACTCCAATAGTCAGCAAGGCTCCTGCTATTTACTTAGCTTAAGACATGTGACTTCCAGTAAGTGTTTGTTTTTAAACAAAGTCCTTCTAGTGACCCTTTAAAAAAAAAAATCCAGCATCTCCTCAAATATTCTCTGCAGTCTTTTACACGCAAGTCCTCAAAAGGTATTAACAGTGGAACCACGTTCATGGTGTGTGCGGATTGCACACCGGCATCATCAGCCATGTGGTCAGTGGATAGCCCTTGTCCCCCAGTAGCCCTGGTGGCTCAAATGCAATTGTTACAGTAGATTGCCACAGAATGAAGGCTGACAGGATACAGGAAATTGACCTACATGACTCACTGCATATGGTCACATACCAGCTGGACATTAAGGGAAAGGAATCCCTTTCGGTCGCGGTACAATCAGAGTTGATATGCTGTGCCCACAAAGCAGCGTGCATGCAGTCAATGACATCCAGCAACATAGGGAAGCTTCTGATCCTCAGAAAGCCATGTGCTCAATCCACCTGTTTGTGTCTGGCAAGAGAGAATAAAATAGCATTAGGTCTCGGTGAGTAGAGGGCCTTAGAGGTTTCCCTTGCACAACAGTGAACAGCAAACTGCGAGATGTTGCAAGTATCTCCAGCTCCAGCTTGGCAGGAGCCAGACAAATAAAAGTTCATGGCCACAGTCACCTTCACAGCCACTGGCAATGCGGTTCTTGCCCTGCTCTGAGGTTGTAGCTGTGGCTGCAGCACGTGGCGGATTTCAGTGACTCATCCTTACTGAAAGGCTGACGTCTGATACATTGTTCATCGCTAATGTTCAGGTCGGAGAATGGCTCCCTGAACACCCTTGGCAGATATGGCCTCCTGCTGAGAGCCCTGCTCCCCCTCCACCTCTTCCCTCTTCCAGCAGCTTTCCCTGCTCTCTGTTGCCTCTGCTTAATATCTGGAACTATACATGGGATCAGCACTCTGTATGTCAGTTGGTGCTTTCACCTGAGCAGCAAATCTATACTAATGTGTCTATCAGCATCTAGATTTTATGGTGGGACAGTTGACGAGCAGTGGAGGACTTTCAAAGCAATTTTTCAAAGTGCTCAGCAAAAGTATATTCCAGTGAAAAGGAAGGACTGGAAGAAAAGGGGTAATCTGCCATGGGTGTCGAAGGAAATAAGGGAGGCTATCAAATTGAAAGAGAAGGCATACAAAGTGGCCAAAAACAGCATGAAACTAGAAGATTGGGAAAACTTTAAAGGTCAACAGAAAGCCACAAAAAGAGCTATAAAGAAAAGTAAGATAGAACATGAGAAAAAACTAGCACAGAATATAAAGACAGATAGCAAAAGTTTCTATAAATATATAAAACGAAAAAGAGTGGCTAAAGTAACCGTTGGTCCTTTAGAGGATGAGAAGGGGAATTTAGTTATGGGATATGATGAAATGGCCGAGGCATTGAACAGGTATTTTGTACCGGTTTTCACAGTGGAGGACATTAATAACATGCCAGTAATTGACAAAGAGACGAACGTAGGTGAGGACCTGGAAACAATCATTATTACGGAAGAGGTAGTGTTGGGCAAGCTGATGGAGCTAAGGATTGATAAGTCTCCTGGCCCTGATGGAATGCATCCCAGGGTACTAAAAGAGATGGCGGGAGAAATAGCAGGTGCACTGGCGGTAATTTTCCAAAATTCACTGGACTCTGCGGTAGTCCCAGCAGATTAGAAAACAGCAGATGTGACGCCACTGTTTAAAAAGGGAGGTAGACAAAAGATGGGGAATTATAGACCAGTTAGCTTAACCTCTGCAGTGGGGAAGATGCTTGAGTCTATTATCAAGGAAGAAATAGCAGGGCATCTCGATAGAAATTGTCCCGTTGGGCAGACGCAGCATGGGTTCATGAAGGCTTGAAAAATCTTTTGGAATTCTATGATGACATTACGAGCAAGGTGGCCAAGGGGGACCCAGTGGATGTGGTGTACCTAGATTTACAAAAGGCCTTCAACAAGGTGCCACACAAGAGGCTGCTGCATAAGATAAGGATGCATGGCGTTAGGGGTAAAGTATTAGCATGGATAGAGGATTGGTTGACTGACAGGAAGCAGAGAGTGGGGATAAATGAGTGCTATTCTGGTTGGCAATCAGTCACTAGTGGTGTGCCTCAGGGATCGGTGTTGGGACCGCAATTATTTACAATTTATATAGATGATTTGGAGTTGGGGACCACGTGTAGGGTGTCAGAGTTTGCAGATGACACTAAGATGAGTGGCAGAGCAAAGTGTGCAGATGACTGTGAAACTTTGCAGAGGAACATAGATACATTGAGTGAGTGGGCAAAGGTCTGGCAGATGGAATACAATGTTAATAAATGTGAAGTCATTCATTTCGGTAGGAGTAACAGTAAAAAGGATTATTACTTGAATGGTAAAAAGTTGCAGCATGCTGCTATGCAGAGGGACCTGGGTGTCCTTGTGCATGAATCGCAGAAGGTTGGTCTGCAGGTACAGCAAGTAATTAGGAAGGCAAATGGAATTTTGTCCTTCATTGCTAAAGGGATTGAGTTTAAAAGCAGAGAGGTTATGTTGCAGCTGTAGAGGTACTGGCGAGGCCGCACCTGGAGTACTGTGTGCAGTTTTGGTCTCCTTACTTGAGAAAGGATGTACTGGCACTGGAGAGGGTGCAAAGGAGGTTCACTAGGTTGATTCTGGAGTTGAGAGGGTTGGCTTATGAGGAGAGACTGAGTAGGTTGGGATTATATTCATTGGAATTCAGAAGAATGAGGGGGGATCTTATAGAAACATATAAAATTATGAAGGGAGTAGATAAGATACAAGTAGAGAGGATGTTTCCACTGGCAGGTGAAGCTAGGACAAGAGGGCATAGCCTCAAGATTAGAGGGAGCAGATTTAGGACTGAATTAAGAAGGAACTTCTTCACCCAGAGGGTTGTTAATCTATGGAATTCCTTGCCCAGTGAAGTCGTTGACGCTTCTTCAGTAAACGTTTTTAAAGCTAAGGTAGATATCTTTTTGAACAATAAAGGAATTAAGGGATACGGTGGGAGCGCGGGTAAGTGGATCTGAGTCCACGAAAAGATCAGCCATGATCTTATTGAATGGCGGAGCAGGCTCGAGGGGCCGGACGGCCTACTCCTGCTCCTAGTTCTTATGAAAGAGAAAAAATAAGCCAACATTTTCAATAGAATCTCCTGGTTCTAACTAAGGTTTAGTAACCAAAATAGTAATCAATCTATTGACTTTGTGGACCCTGATATACCTGCTGTGCGTTAACAGCGTTTTCTGATTTTATTTTCAATACATTTAGGTAGTGTCTATCATGTTGGAGGTGTGATATAACTTAAGGTTACATGATATTTGTAAGCTTGTTGCTAAGTTTCACTGTGATTAATATAAATTGATGAAATATGCAGGCATTCTTGAACTTTAGAAAGAGTCCTATTTTAACATCACAACCTTTAAGGGCGGCACAGTGGCGCAGTGGTTAGCACCGCAGCCTCACAGCTCCAGGGACCCGGGTTCGATTCCGGGTACTGCCTGTGTGGAGTTTGCAAGTTCTCCCTGTGTCTGCGTGGGTTTTCTCCGGGTGCTCCGGTTTCCTCCCACAAGCCAAAAGACTTGCAGGTTGATAGGTAAATTGGCCATTATAAAAATTGTCACTAGTATAGGTAGGTGGTAGGGAAATATAGGGACAGGTGGGGATGTTTGGTAAGAATATGGGATTAGTGTAGGATTAGTATAAATGGGTGGTTGATGTTCGGCACAGACTCGGTGGGCCGAAGGGCCTGTTTCAGTGCTGTATCTCTAATCTAATCTAATCATAAACACATCTTGATCCTCCTTGCATCTTAGGTTGAATGCCAGTGTTGTGTGGAAGGTTTCATCATGTCATGCTAATTGCAGGTTGAGCCTCAGGAGGTCTAGAAAATTTCAGTCGTTCTGTTGGTAACATGCTGATACAGAGTATATTATTCACGATGCAAAGTTCACATTTTAAAATCATGTTGCGTTACTGCTCTTACACTCCTGACTTCTCAAGCAAAAATGCCGCATCAGTGACATAACCTTGATTTCAGTGGTAATGCATGCATTGGACACCCACAGAGTGCTTCCAGCATGTAGAGTACTTTTCCATCAGGACAGCATTGGGTTTTCTTCAGTTTCCATTCCATTGTATATGTTAGATTCCCTAATCTGCCACATCCTGGTTTTCTTGAAGCACCTTCCTCTTCCTTTTGCTGCTGTCATATCAGTTCTGAGCAAGTGTTTTTGATCGAGGAAATTGTAGGAATTTGTAAAGCTACCCTTCAAATGATCATTAACAGACAGAAACATTGTCACATGGTGTTAGTATATTGAAATGAGTTATATCTCTTCACTTCTGATAGTAATTATAACAGCATGTGCAAAATTTAGCATCTGCTGCATTAACGCAGCTGCACAAAATGGCTACACTTCAGTGCAGTTAGTTTATGTGCTAGCTTCACAGTGCAAGTTGACCCCAGGATTGATTTATAAAATAACTTAATTTGGAAGCAGACATGATGGAAATTGACAGGCAAATCTATCCCAGGTAGATACTTTATAGTTACTAACATTGCTTTTCAAACATAGTTTTCTTATGCAGCCTAGCAGATTTTGTAAGTCCCTCTTACGATCTGTGAAATGTGTGTCTTTAGCTTCCTGCCTTCAGGGCCTGGGGTTTTCGCGTCAGGGCCTGAAAATGCAAGTCGGGACAGGTTTCAGGTCGCGATCCTCTTCCAGGTGGGAAACAGAAATGATGTACGATATTCACGGGGAACACTTCTTAATTGATATGGAGATATGTTCACCGTCCAATTCGAGGTAACGGGTGCAGGAACAGAGGTGGGACTGTTCAAGTCGGGCCCGATTTAAACAGACCACAGCAGCCATTATTGCAGCTGCTGTTTAATTCAACCTGCTACCATCTCCAAGTTGTCCCAGGAGAGCCGGAAGCCTGGAACCCAGGCAGGGCTGCACCTCGTTTCTCTGATGTAGATCTTGAGGCTGTATTGGAGACTGTGAGGGAGAGGAAGGAGGTCTTGTTCCTAGAGGGTGGCAGGAGGAGGCCACCCACACAAATAAAACAGGCCTGGCAAGATAGCGCCGTGATTGTGAGCAGCAGAAGTGTAACCCGTAGATCCTGGATCCAGTGCTGGAAACGGTTCAATGACCTCATATGTTCTGGCAAGGTGAGTGCCACCCCTAATCCTTAGCACAGGCCCATGCGTATTCACCCTCCAGCAGATGTACCAACTGAGGAGCCCCAGGGTGCATGCTGCCCCTGAACATGGGAGGAATGTGTGCCCAGGGCACTTACTGACCCCACAGAATGGCACGCAGCCATCGTGCTGTTCAGGACCTGTTAACACTAAGACATGCAGCTGCTAATGAATAGGAGTGGATGACATTGGCCACATTCAACAGTGCTTTATCAAACTCTCTTTTGTCCTTTCAGGAGACACGGGTGCACAATGCCCAGGAGAGGGCCCAAACAGAAGGAGGTCTCCCCTACTTTCAGGTGTTAACACCCATGCAGGATCGGACGATGGAAATAGCGAGGATTGCAGACCAGGAAAAAGTTGGCCCTGGTGAAATAGGCACTCATGGTGGAGATGGTGATTACAGAGGGCAATGTGCTCATTAAGGGGGTGCATTGCACTACACCCCATCTGACAGCATGCCAAACACTGAGTTGAATTGGGAAACCTCAGCACTGCAAAGACTTCTGCTCTCCAAGATTAGTTCCCATGATCTTTACTTGTGTCTCCTACAAGTGCAAACGTCCATTCACGGAGACCCTCTCCCTCCCAAGCAGCAGCCCAAGAGCAGCAGCGAAAAACAGAAGAACAGTCATACCTTACAAACGCACTGTCCACCAGCGCAGAGACTCTCACCTCAGTGGGTCCTCGTGTGCAGTTAGAGAGTGTGTCACCATGTGAGAAGCATGGCACTAGTGGGCAGGAGAAGGTGCCAGAGGCAGAGGGAGCTGTGGACAGCCCCCCTTGAAGGAGTGAGGACAGACACAGGCCTGCTCAGCTGGGCACAGATGTAGGGCCTCAGGAGTAACAAAAAAGGAAGCTCTACCTAGAACGGCAGCAGGAGATGCTCCCACGTCGGAGTTCCCTGATGCAGTGCAGGGTTATGGGCAGAGGATGGAAGAGTCCATCCAGCTGATATGCGCCACCATGGCCCAGGGATATGAATACATGAGCTCCTCCATTGAGAGAGTAGCCAACCTCATGGAGAGCCATAGGCTGCAGCAATTGGTGTGTATGCAGGACATGCGCACTGACAGCCACAGGATTCATGCCATACTGTGTAGCCTGGACTGCTTCATGGCACTGGTGCCGCAGAGATCTTACAAGTGGATGCGAGATGCGCCCCAGCTGGTGGCCACCTCTAGATATCCAGTGTGCCTGCCAAGGGCAGACAATGTCCCTCAGGAGGATAAGGGTGCCACCCCTCAAGGGCGCCTTCATCGTCCTTGGCCTCCTCTGCTCCTCTGACAATGGGAGCCTCCGGACAGCAAGGCCAAGTGACAGAGGCTGCCCCTGCACTGATGCAGGTGCACCAGCCTCTGGAGATGCCGCCACGGGCACCACCACAACAAGGATGACTGTTATATGCATCTCAGCCGCAAGCAGAGCCAAGTGAGCAGGCTGGCTCCATCTCCTCCGCGACTGGGTGTGGAGGCCACAGCATTGTGCAGAGCATTGAGTGGGTCAGTGCGGTGTCTTCTTACTGTCTCTGTGCATTATATCCCTTAATTAGCACTGTGTAAATAATATTAATAAATAATAAATAAGCCGCACACCTGAGAATCTTTTTTCTGCTGTTGTGACAAGAAATGTGATATGAGATGGCTTCGGTGGTCAAGGATTCCTCCATGGTGAGGGCAAAGCCTTTGGCCTGATGTGCATCAATCATGAGCAGGAAGCATTTCGATGTTTCAGGTTCTGTCTTGAATGGATGTGTTCGCATTGGTGCCTTGCACTGACTTCCCTACCATGCCCTTCATCCTGGGTTAGAGGGACTCAGCTGAAACGTTCCTGAATCAAATGATCCCTGACATTCAAGGCATCCTGATGAGACTTTCATGCCCCACGCCTTGCCTGACCACCTGCTTGTGCAGCCTGGGCAGCTCTGTGTTCTGCATCCTCCCTCTCTGCCTCCACCTCTCCTCCTCTCTCACCTCCTGTTCCTCCTCTTCCTCTGATTAGCTATCTAGTTTCAAGGCTTCCCCATCCTCAAGGTCCACACCTCTCTCGAGGGCCATGTTATGTAGGACGCCGCAGACCACCACAATGACCAAGACCCTTGCAGGAGTGTATTGGAGAGCAGCACCCAACTGGTCCAGGCAGCGGAATTGCCTTTTGAGAAGCCGGATGGTCTGCTCAATAATTGTCCTTGTGAGCAGGTGGCATATGTTGTATCACCTCTGTGCCTCTGTCTGAGGCTCCCGTAGAGTGGGGAGTAGCCATCTGTTTAAGGAATATCCCTTGTCCCGTAGGATCCATCCATCCATGGGAGTGAAGTGAACATTTGCGGCAGCCTGTCTGGACTGGTGGAGGATGAAGGAGTCATGACAGCTGCCAGAAAAGCGAGTGTACACATGGAGGAAGCTCTTGTTGTGGTTGTAAACTACCTGACCGTTGAGGGAGTGAAAGCCCTTCCTGCTGATGGTTCCCGTTGGCTGGCCACTGGGTGTCTTGATGGCTACATGGGTGCAATCGATGACACCCTGCACCTGAGGGAATCCAATTTTGGTGGTGAAACCCTGTGGCTGTGAGGCCTCATCTGTCTCAAAATGAATGTATTGTCCAGCTCTGGCAAATAGAACATCAGCAGCCGGCGAGATGCAGTGGTGTGCAGCCATTTGCGAAATGCCACTAAGACCTGCAGCTGAGCCTTGGAAGGAGTCAGAAGCAAAGAAGTTCAAGGCCACAGTAACTTGGATGGCTACTGGCAGAGCACAGTGAACAGTGCTACGAGGTCTTCGATGATGAGGGTATATATGTCAGTGGCCATCTGCCTGGAGAGTTGCAGTTTCCTGTAGCATTGGGTCCCGGGCATCTCTCGGTAGCTACTTCTTTGCCAGTAGATCCTATGTGGAGGGTATGGCTTCCATGTCCTTCCTGCCCCTTGCTCCTCTTCCTGATGCCTGGGTTTCCAACCTCCCTGCGGAGGGTGTTGCTCCTCGTTGCCATTGGGCCCAAATCTAAGTGTCGTGTCCCTATTGCCAGCTGCTGCTTTCCTTGTGGTCAGCTAGTTGCCCAATTGCGTTTGGAAGTCTTGTCCCCTGCTCTTCTGTTCCCATGATGCCAGGAGGGCAGCAATCTTCTTCACTGGCTAAGGACTTGCTGCCCACTCTCCCTGGCACCTGCACAGTGCCAAGGGCACCAGTTGTCAATGGCCAAATCCCCCTTTACGTCATTTAAACTTTTATTGGTCAGGGCTAATTCCCTGGGGCAACCATGACTGGCTCAACACTCTGTGGACCAATTTCCTTTCACCTGGTCTGCCCCAGACAGCGTGTGTAGTCCATGTGCCCCCGTGAAACTCTCAACAGCCCCATTAACGAGCTCTTAATGAGTTCTCCAACTCATTAATTGGCCTTGATGGGGTATTTGGAGGGATCACGATCCCGCTCTCCCCTCACCCTAGCCGACATCGGAAAACCGGCACACTGACCCGTGCCAATATTGTCCAGCCCCATCTGACAGGACCTGAAAATTCAGCCTTAGATTGCTGTCTTGTAGAGGTGATTATAGCCCAGTTTTAATATGATATGGTAAAATGGATGCTATAAATACTTGGTTTATAATATGAAATCTATCAATGGTAGAAAATATTGCATACTAAATAAGTAATTAGTACAATCTCTTCCAATGAAACACTTCTTGGAATAATACAGTATCCCACTATATCTATCTGGTATGGAGTCCCATAAAAATATGTAGTCAGGGAGTCTGAATTGAAGATCCTTAAGAAATGCAATAGTATTAAAGACTACAGAAGGATCCAGAACTTTTATATCCTTAAGTCTGTTGGAGATTAAAGTAACAATACCATAGCATGGGTCCTCCTATTCCCTATGCAGAGCCATTGTGTGGGATTGCAGCCAATGATTGTGAGATCTGCTATCTCACTGAGCTCTGAGTTAAGTTGTCATAACATTGTGATCCACAATTGACGCTGGAAGGAGGTGACAAATGTCAGATTTGATCTCATTGTAAGACAGTGTAAGTGACAGAACTTTTAATATGATGAGACCACATGCAAGGTGTAGATTTGTTTTGATGATCTCTTGATTGTTGTGTGCCCGTTTCAACATCTGCCTACTTAATCCCTTCTCTCAAGGGTGCGAGGTTTCAATATAAAGTCCAATATTAGCTTATTAGCATCCAAACAAATAGAAATTTCACGAAAATATGACAAGACATGAAAAATAGGGACAGTGCGAACAATTTTTTGAAGCAATTCAACAGGACTCCTTTAAACCTGGAAGCACTGATTTGCAATCATGAGTTTTCAATTCATCATTGAATTTTTTTTTATTATTTGAATTTAGATGCTGGCAAGGCAGTACTTCACTTATCTGGTTTCACTGAGGGCATTAAGAATTAACTACATAGGCTGGGATTTTATCCGGGTGACGGGGGTCTTGAAGTCTGGCAAAAGCGACGCCGAAAACCTCACATTGTCTCTTCTATGGAAGGCCCGCCAAATCAAGTGCCAATTAGGCATTTAACTGGACAGCAACGGGCCTTCTACGGGATCAAGGACCCGGTGAAGAAAGTCCCACTCTCTGAGAGCTGCTGGCCAATCAGAGGCCGGCAGCTCTGTAACTGTGCAGCGCCAGTGGAGCACCCAGCCCAGGCCTGGGAGCGGCGCTGGACCCAGGCCACAAGTAGGTCAGGACAGGAGGAGTCTCGCGGGGTGGGGGTCATGGGGGAAGGAGGTGTAAGGGGGGGTCAGAAGTAAGGCCAGGGGGTGGCTGTCAGCGGTGCTGCCCCCCCCCCCTCCAATGCCAGGTCCCTCTTTCAGGCACTGTGCCTTTTAACGAGGAACCCCCACCACCCCAGAGCCGGCAAGCAGCCCTCGGTTTTTCCTGTCGTGCTCCCCATGTAGAGACAGGGCCACCCGCCGCTTGGCTAATTGTGACAGTGGGGGGGATGAGGCCCTTAATTGAGCATTAATTGCCCAGATAAGGGCCTCAATTGTGAGGGGGCGAGAAGGCTGCTGACAGGTCTTCCCGCCCCCGGACTTAATTTCAGTGGAGGCGTTGTGGTGGGGTTCCACCCGCCCCGCCACCATCCCACCCGATTATTTGCTCTCCCCACCTCCAAACTTGCCACAGGGGTGAGCATAAAATTCCCTACATAGTGTGGGACTGCAGTCACATATCGGCCAGTCAGGTAGGGTGGCAGGTCCCCTTCCCTAAAAACAGTTGGGTTTTTGTGACATTCCAACAGCTTTCATGGCCATATTTTCTTTGGTGCCAGCCCACCAGATTTGTTAAATTCAGTTTTACAACTTGCCATGTTGGGCTTTGAACTTTTAATATCTCAGTTACTAGTCTAGTACTGTACCCACGAGGCTGTCATATATAACAAGCTGTGTGACCTTGCCCACCATTCCCAGACCGATATGTACTGAGACTAACTTTACCGTTACTGACAGGCACAAAACACGACGTTCACATAATTGGACTGACGCTACTATCACTGACTGTAGGAAGAGTGTATCCCATCTGTTTGTAAAAAGTTGACTGTGGTAATACTTTAATTTGATTATTGCTGAAAAAAAGACATGCTTTCGAAGCTTTTCTCCTTGCACTCATCAGGACAGATGCAAGAATGCCAAATTTCAAAAGGAGCAGCAATTTATACTGCATGAGAAAAGGGTGCTGATTGTTTGGCAAGTCAACTTTGTTTGAGGCATTGCCATGGAGAACTCACCAGGGAACTATTGTCCCCATGCTTTTGTTTAAGTCAAAAAATACTTTAATTCTATTTTGCTTTATTTGGGTACTTCTGGTTATGTGTACCTGCATAGGGTACACACAAAATATACTTGCAACAGTATTTCTGACAATGATGTACATGGATTATGGGAATTATATGCAGTGGGAACAGTTTCAGTCCTTTTGAATAATAGTCAATGAGAATCCAAAGGAATTGGCTTGATCCGTAATGAGGTTAATTATATAATTCATGCTGTGTGACAAGCACAGTTGGTTCTCTAAATCCAGCAGAAATGCAGGAAAATCCTGATCATTCCACTGATAAGTTCTGTATCTTATGGAATTCTGTATATTGGGAGAGAGTGGGAAGTGTTTGGAGCTGGAACTGACTGCCTGCACAAAGCGGAGGAGTTTGCTTAAACTCTATCTGGGTCAGGATGGAAGTGGGTTGGGATTTGACTGTGTTCTGAATTTCTTTCAGGAAAAGGCCAAAAGTACCATTCAATGGTTTTGCAGGCCATGAAAATACAAATGGTCGAGCAACTTTTGAAAACCCCATGTATGATCGAAATGTTCAACCATCTGACATCGTGACCAGTGAGATTGGGGTGACGGTGAGCACTGTATGCACGGCAGTATAGCGCTTACTCTTTACAAAGACATTGGTAAGTAGTACAGGTAAATGTGGTGCACCAGAAAATTGTTTTAAGATCATTAAAATACCTGGTCTTCAGATCTTTACTGATTTCTGACAGGTGTTCTCCACTTTCTATTGAGGCACATTACCTGTAGAGGGCTATGTGACACTGTATGTTACAGTATTTTCCTTTCACAAGTATTTCATTAACACAAATCAAACTGCTCCAACTTACTGGACTACAGGGCACCAAAATGCGGTGCTTTGTGTCTGCAATTTCTCACTGATTCCAGTTTTGCAATTGCAAGAAGTTGCAAGTGGATCCCAGATATAGCTACAGGTACTCAACTGAAAAATAGCATTGGCATGGGCTTGGGAACAGTTGTCAGGAGAAAACATTAAGAGAAAGTTTTTTTAAGTTTATTTATTGAAAAGAAAATGTCACGTTTGAGACCAGATTCAAATCTAAGCAAGGTTGGTGAGTTGAAAGTCTCACTTTCTGCTTGTTATGGGGAGATTAAGCAAAATGACCTTGCAATGTCTCAACTCAATTCTCAATGTATGCCAATGCCTAAAATTGCTCATAATTCAGTACTGATTGCATTAAAGTGGAACTCCCTTCCTAACAGCACTGTGGTTGCACATACACCCCAAGGGCTGCAGCGGTTCAAGAAGGCAGCTCACCACCTTCTAAAGAGCGATTAGGGATGGGCAATAAATGCTGGCCTAGCCAGCGACACCCACATCCCATAAACAAATTTTTAAAAACTGGTGGTCTCATTCAAAGACGCCATAATAATGGTTGCTACAGGGTATGCAGAATTCACTATGTACAATTGGGAAATTATCTTCTGAGGCTGCAGTTAAGACAAATTACCTAATTGAATACAAGGAGCTTTCTTCTACATCTGACTTGTGCTGTACCTGGCCTGTGAATAATCGATACTGACACGCAATGAGAAAAGTAGAAAAGCATTCAGTTGCACACCCCGCACCCCACCCCCACCCCCCGCACTAATATGCCTAATTTTAACTAGCAGAAATTATACCTTTCTTTCGAGAAAAGATTGCAGCAAATGATAGCATTACCGCATGGCCTCATTCTTGAGTCAAGCAGACTATCCTCAATTAAAACTTAGTTTACCTCATGCTTAATTGTCAAATTACTTGACAGCCCAGTAAAATGCTAGATTAAACAGTACCTTCAGAATTTGATCACCATTTTGCACATACTGATTTTTTTTTCTGTTGGCAGTGATTCCCGCTGCCTTTTGCAATTCTTAATATTTTTTCATCACTTGACAGGCAAAGTGGTTTCCCTTCTTATCACTGGGGTTATTCAAATTAAAAACATAACACTTTTCCAGTGGAGCAAAAATGTTTCTCACTATGTCCAATATTTTACTCTATGTATGAAGTTTAGCAAATCAAGGAAGGTAAATTTTTTTTTAAAAAGGAATGCAGTACCTACATATTTGGGTATTCAATGGCAGTTTCCTCCCATGTGCTTTGTACTATGTTGATGATGTGAATAACACTGCTGCTAATTGGAAGTGCTATGAATAGGCGCAGGCCAGTCGTCCCCTCGAGCCTGTTCTGCCATTTAACTAGATCATGGCTAATCTGTATCTTAACTCCATCTACCTGTCTAGCTTCAGCAGCCCTTAATATCCTTGCCTAACAAAATCTATCAATCTCAGTTTTGAACTTTTCAAGCCTGAACAGCTTTTTGCAGAAAGTTCCAGATTTCCAGGATTTTTGGGTCCTGCCAAGTGTGGGAACAGAGGAGGACAGGGCTCGAAAATACCAGCGCTGGAGTGCTGGTTTCCTAACACCGTTCCTGGCACCAGCCATTTTAGGGGAGGTAGGATCGGGGCCGGCAGGTCTATCAACCCCCACATGGTGGATAGCTGATTAGGCTCATTTAGTGCTTTGTTAAGCCCACTTAAAGGAAGCCAACTGAAATGTTCCAGTTTCCTGCACCAGCAGGGGCCAGGTTAGGTGCTTTGTGGCGGGCACTTGCAGCAGGCCAGGGAGCCAGCGCTCTAGGCAAGCCGAGAGGCCCTCCCTGACTACCTTGATGTGAGAGCAACCACATACTACCCTTTAGAGAGGGATCCCCTCTTCCTCCATTGAAAGTGGTGGCCTGGTTGCAAGAATCATTTTTTAGAAATTAAACTTTTAAAGAAGTTGAGAAGGCAGCTCCATGTTGAAGCGCCCTCTCTGTTACTTACCAGTCATCACAGCCTACTGCTCCTCTCAAGCTGGAAGGCCTCTGATTGACCTTGATGGGGGATCTGGAGCGATCACGATCCCACTCTCCCCCAACCCTGGTGATTTTTTTCTTCTGTCGACATCTTTTTCATAAGTGGTGCGCTTTGTTTTTAAAGCACCCCAAACACAGTAAATGCTTGAAGGCCCAGCATTATGCCACCATTTTACACCATCTGCTCAACTACTTTGTGGTTCTTCTGTATCCAGCTCCATGTCGGAAAACCTCTGGAAGTTGGGTGCTAGATAACTCACACTAATAATTTCAGTGAGTTATGCTACTTGAGAGCATAGAAAGTAATAGATTGGTGTGAAAATGAACAAGATAATTAGACAAATTAGATCATCGTGCCATGATTTGCAAGCAGAAAAGCTTTATGAAAACCTCTTAACAAAGCCTTGCTCTTTGGCTAATGTTAACACTGTTTCATTTTAGATTTACTGTAGATTATAAAAGTTATGGATTGATTTAATCTGCATGCAGGGAGTTCAGATGACTTACATATGATCACCTGACCTTGCATTGCTCTAATGGCAGATATGACTCCTTCAATAAATGAAAACCTTTTCCTAACTCCCAATTTTCCAGAATTCAGTAACATCATAACAGTTTGTTGACTTTGTGAATTTACTTAAATATTTTTGTTTTCTCTTTATACAGAATTCTGAAGTCCAGAATCACCTCATCAGATTCTACTTGACTGCTTTTCTTCAAAGATGTAGTGACTGTGGAGAAGCTACTAAGGGTGCTGCCCTTTATATTACTTCAATTATGAAGAGCCAGGGGTGGGGGAGGCCAAGGGTATAGTGTGACCAGAAATCACTACAGTTAGAAAGCTATTTCTCACTGTGGTAACCAGAGAATACATCTGTGATGATGAACCAAACACACCACTGAGCTCTAACCTTCAAAATTCAGTAACTCCACATAAATATCTCCAGTCTGGAGGACATTTTGGCAGAGGACAAGTAAAACAATAAAGCCCATCCTCTGCAAAGGATTTAAAGTTGTGACCTAGTTCTCAAAAGGATCCATTTAAATGGCAAGGCGTAATCATTCACAACCGACAAAAGAAAATATGTGTCTTGAAAGCCTTTAAGTAAAATGTTGGAATCTGGTTCTCCAAGGACGAAGTGTACCTTGGGTTCTCCCTTGTTGCTGTTTCTGGTCCTCATCAGGACTTGAGAGCTGCTTGCTTGAACCCATTGTATTCAGTGACTTCAGATTGTTGAGTATTTCCTTTCTTTGTGTTATATATAATTTACAATACATACAGATAATCACACATTAATCCAGGAAGTGAATGGAAACATCAGTGAGTATCTGAATTTAGGTATCCTTTTAATGTTCAGTAGTAACATTTGAAACATTGAGTAACATTTCCTGATAACTGTACTAGAGGTATGCATGTCTTTTAAAGCTGTTTCAGAGAAGGCAAGATCATTATAACCTCAATTGTGCATTTTGGCACATTGAACACATTGATGTTTATTGTTATACATCATATATTGCACTTTTTTAATGATTTACTCACATTTGTAATGTTGCTGTTGGGGTCCAATCTCCATCAAATCCAAAAGCGGAAGGTTTACCTTTGAACATCCCCCCATCCCACCCTGTCCAGCTAATTTCTCCTCAGTCTTGGTTTCAAGCCCAACTTTCTTGGTGCAATCTCAAACATTCCCCTTTCCAAGAGGTAGTCTTACTTTTCTTTCACTGGCTGCTATAAAACAAGAGCCTTATTACTGACTCCCAATCACCAGAATTCAGTGACAGTTGACACCTCAAGTGTGAAACTCACAATGCAGAATATAGTAGCCTCCAAGATAAACCTTCTTTGGAAATATATGGGGAAACTCATTACAGTGGAAATGCAGTATATTGAGTGTCCATATCGGAACATATTGGAGCTCCTGTCACTGTGAGAAGCCATTGCAGGTCACTTCACAGTGAAAAAATGCCAGGGATCATGTTGGAGCAGATATATATCATTCACAACAACTTGCACCTATATGGTACCTTTAACATAGCGTTTTTTAAAGTTCAAAGTATTTTTTAAAAACATCCCAAGGCACTTCACAAGAGCATTAACAAAATCCGACTCCGAGCCACATAAGGAGGCATGAAGACAAGTGACCAAAAGCTTGGTCAGAGAGGTAAGTTTTAAGGATTGTCTCACAGGACAAGAGAGGGAGAGAGAGGCAGAGAGGTTTAGGGAAGGAATTTCAGAGATTAGAGCCTAGTCAGCTGACAGCCTAGCTGCCAATGGTGGTCCTATTAAAAGTAGGGGTGCGCTCGAGGTCAGAATTATAGAAGCGAGAGATCTCGAAGGGTTATAGGGCTGGAGGGTGTTACAGAGCGAGGCCCTTTTGGAGTTTGTAGATATCTAAGAATCTGTTGGATTGACACAATATTGGGAATCATCTTGTGGTTAGAGAATGCGAAGAATCTCGAGCCAGATGGGAAAATTTAAATGGTCATAGAGTCGTACAGCATAGCAACAGGCCCTTCGGCCCACCGCTTCCATGGCATACTTTTTAAAAGATCTAATTTTTAAACTGAGATCCCTTTGGATTGCTTTTGAAGAAAGCATGTCTTATGTGTAGTTTTAAAAAAAAATACGTCAAATTTTAAAAATTCATTTATTTAACATGAGAAAGTCTGTGTTGAAGACACATTAAGTTATCCTGTAATTAACCATGGCTGTCATCGACAGAGGAGCTAAAGAAGGTTGGATGTAAATTTTAATGTCACCTTTTATGAGGCTGCTGAACGTATTCAGGTTTTTACAGCAAAGATCAGTTGGTAATTGTGTGGTCATACTGCAGACGACTGCCTCCTGATCTTTCAGTGTTCCTGCCAATATGGGAGTTTCCTTCATTACTCAGATGTCTGGCCCATCTGAACATGAACAGACATGAACTGTTCGCTGGAAAATCACCACATGGCATCAAGCTAATTCGTGCTTGGATAAAGTGTGCTCAAGGCAGAAAAGTAAATGAAAAATCGAAACAGTTGGGAGGGAAAAAAACAGAAGATAGAAAATGAAACTGACAGAACAGAGTATGGTAGAATCTCCGTTTTTGACACAATCGACAAATCGGCCATAAATTGCATTAGTTTTCCAAAGTGAAGTTATGGTTCAAGTTGCACTTGCATAATCACACGTAAAATCTTCTATGAACCAGTGAAATCTGGTAATGTTTTAGGACATTTTTTTTTCTCGGCCCTTACATCTAAGAGCGGTAACCTGGTGCAGATTTAGTAATACAGTTGAAAATGGGTTTATCACAAAAAATAAACATTTTTAATCACCACCTGTGAATAACCCAATTTTAAATAACTGAAAATGACTTTAAAAAAACTATACAGAACTACTTACTCATTTCATTAATGTACACTAGTCAGTTTCTTAGAAAATTAAATATTTTTTAATATTTAAATCTTTTATGAGGTGACGACAAGTGTCCTTGAAACTAAAAAAAACTTAATTTTAAGAGCCTACCTGAAGGGCCACAAACAGATGCAATAAGCAGAACCTCACAATTGTGATCAATGAGTGTGGGACTGGCTTATAGCATGATGTTTTTAAAACCAGTGCCAAAAAATCACAAAAACACAAATTGTGCTGGACAGAACTTGCATGTGAAATTCCTTGATCTTTTGCATTAGTTTGGTCAATTTATATCGTATTGCGCACCTAGCCGAAACACGGCTCTCGAAACAGCAGTAAGAATGAGCAAAGTAACTGTTATTTTTCTTGTAGACATATCTCTTGAGAATATACCAAAAGAAACTGTAAAATGTATTTATTCTCCCTATTTCCCTCCATAAGTATGCAAAAAATGTGCAGACCAAAATACAAAAAAATTAAAGAACTTCCATTTATATAGCATCTTTCATGACATCCCATTTACAGCAATATGACACCTTTTGAGGTGTTGTCACTGTTGTCATGTAAGAAATACAGCAGCCAGATCGCATAGAGACAGGTCACACACTGCAAAGAGGTAATAACCAGCTATCCTATTTCAGGTGTTACTTGAGGGATAAATATTGGCCAGGATACCAGGGAGAACTTTCCAGCCCTCCTCCTAAATAATGCCATAGGATCTTTCATGTCCACCTGAGAAATCAGATGGGGCCTGGGTTTAGCATCTCATCTGCAAGACATCACATTTGACAGTCCCTCAGTACTCCATGGGAGTGCCAGACTGGGTTATGTGCCCAAGTCTCTGGAAAGGGACTTGAACTCACAATCCACTGAGTTAGAGGCGAGAGGGCTACCACTGAGCCAAGGCTGATACTTCAAGTGTGGGGTATATAGGAAAGTGTAGCCCTGGTATGGGAGCACTGAGTTCTCATTCTGGGATTGACTGTAACCTGTGGGCAAAGGATATCCTTAAATTTGACAATACCTGCAAAAATTGGAAAATTGAGCTCCCCTTCATAATGGATAATGCTGGGGAAACTGAGAAAAGGTAATAGTGGGATGCTACAACTTTAAAATATATGAAAGCATTAATAAGCTCAAATGTAGATTCCCTTGCACAATGTGCAGTAGTCAATTGTGGGATCATAAATTTCAGTGCACCATCAGAATTTTTTTTCTGTTACTGACTCAACAATCTGGTATATTTATATCAGGTGTTGTTATGGCTGAAAGGA
This sequence comes from Heterodontus francisci, assembly GCF_036365525.1. Taxonomy (NCBI): domain Eukaryota; kingdom Metazoa; phylum Chordata; class Chondrichthyes; order Heterodontiformes; family Heterodontidae; genus Heterodontus; species Heterodontus francisci. Next base: position 28,858,798 of record NC_090401.1, read on the forward strand.
CAAGGTTTCATTCAGCAAAGCCATGTTTGATGTTATCATCCCTGATACCTATCCCAATATCAGAGGTTCCAGATCCAGGGCATCTTTCAAAAATAGGTTAGTCAATTCCACATATTGCCTTGTTCATCTCATAAATATTGATCTGCCTTGATGGCATCATGATTACACCATTGTCGGATCACCTCACAGTTAACTATCTAAAAGCTTTGTGATCGAGTAACAGCAGGTTAGAAAGTAGAATATACAAGCAAGGCAGGAGCTAGACTATTCACTGAAAGGGTTAGCAATCCTGATAACCTATTGACTGCTTAATGTATAAACAGCGGGACAAAATGTGCTGTGAATTTTCATTCAGACAGTTGGAAGGATGAGTGAGTTATTGAGGACTGACCCAGTGGTTTATTACTTTGTATCTTTCTGCATATATTGTTTGCACCACATCAAGTGGTGGTATGTTATTTCAATCTTTATTTTAATTTAAATTGCTGAGCTTTTTCAAAAAAAAGACTAAGGTATGGACTTGTGTTACGTAGTTGGACTTATATTAGAAGGAGACTCTGAGATACAGAGCTTCTGTACTGAGGGACAGGCTGAAACTGTCTGTTTGCGCATTGTGGAGTGATAGATAATAGTGAGCAAGATTTTTTATTTGAGCAACTAATTTTGCTAAAAATAGATTTCACTGTGGGATTAAACACTGGAAATTGGAGTATGACATTGAGGAAAAGAGTCCTATTAATTTAGTGTGCTTGCACCACATTCTGTGTTGGGAGACAGAAACTATTTTAGAAATGATCTACTGCAAATAAATTTCCCATAATTAACATACACTTGCGGTGTAAGAGAGGATACAGAGATGCTCAGGTATTCGACAAGACAAGAAACCTTTTAAAAGTGATGTAAAGCTGATACTTCTCAAAACAAAATCTGAGATTTTACTATTTATTATAAAGTTTCTAGTCTGTTGAAACAGGCATGTTCTGAAGGTGTATGGGTATGGAAAAGAATTTCAAACATGAAGAAAAAGCTGTGAAAATAAAAATAATTTCTCAAGTGACGAAGTGATTTCACAAAACACTTTCAGCTATAGATTCTTGTGCTGTAAGGAGCAAAATTTGAACTTACTGCTTCATTTGAAAAGCTACTTTATATGTTATAACCTGAGTGGCCTAGAAATTGAACTTCATTGTGTCTGTTTTATGAGTGTAAAATACGCACAATGGGGTCAATATATGAACCAATGTTCTGTGCCTGAAAGAAGTCTGACCCAATATTAAGTTGAGCCATTTTTCAGGCATCCAGACCAGACACCTAAAACAGGTGTTAGGCCCCTTGTGCATGTGAATGAGAGTCCTAATGTATGTTTTAGGACATCTCTGGAGAACCGAGCTGCCCTGATTGGAACAGGCACCAGGCCTACTCTTCTTGTATAGATGCAGCGTAGATAGCAGCAGAAGTGCTTCATCAGGCTCTGCAGAACTACTGATGGCTACGATTGGGCCTCCCACTTACCTGAGGCTGCTGCCAGCAAGGCAGGCAGCCTGAAGTTCGATGCTGCAGGAGGGTGAGATGCCTATGGGAGGTGCTGGCAGCTCATCCACATTATTGAGATGAGCTTGAGGCTCAATTTTGGACCAGTATCAGGCCTCTTGTTTCGGGCACAAGTTAGAGCCCCATCGCCATCTTAGCACTCAAAACCTGGCACATAGCTAGTTTCTACCCCAATACATTACGGTATGATATGTGCACTTGTGGGACAAATGCAACTTAGTGTCTGTTCATTTCACTGTGGAAATATGCATCGTGATTAACGCATTCTCTTGTTTTGTGACATTTCATCCTTTATTGTAATTTACCAAGGACCAGTAATTTTCTCTTTGACCCATGAAATATAATTTAAATAATCTGTAATTCAATTCTCATTTGTTGCACTTTGTTGTATTGAATAGGTCCAAACTATTTGCAAGCAAACCTTTATCATTTAATTGCACTCCACCTTTTATGAAAAATCCTTAAATTCTTACCTTCAAAAATCTGTTTTATTTTCTTTTTAACTAAATGGCTCATTTCAAGCACCAATTACAGCAGCATTAATCCTGAAAGATCTTCTATTAATAATATGGCAGTTTTCAACATTTATTATTGTAGTCCTTTTAGATGTTTTTGGCTCATTTACAGAGCCTTGTCACGAGAATACTTAAGATTCTTAGTCGACCAAAAAAAGTAAGATTTCATTAATTTACTATTGGTTCATAGAGAGCCATGAATGCAGGTGCAAAATGCTAAGAAACATTGGTTGTAGAATAATGCTTTTCTGTTTTTTATATATCTCTGTACATTTACATCATGAGACACAACAACCAGGGTTTTCTGCTGCTGGACTTGCCAGTCACAGTTTATCTTCCATTCACTTTAATGGGAAGGAAACCGAAAGCTGGTGACCATAGACACGGAAAACCATGGCCAACTTCTTCTATCCTAACTGAATTTGAAAAGATTATTGCATTACTGTGAGTCAACTAAACCCTTGGAATCATATGTAAAATATGACCCTAATCCTCCTATATTCCTTATTAATACATTCTATAGATCCGCCAAAGTGTTCTGGTAAAAGGCACTTTTCCACATGTTTGTAAATCTGTGCCATAATATGCATGCAACTCTATCTCTGTATCTCTTTCTCTATTCTCTCTGTTTCACTTTCTCTTCTTCTCACTCTCTCTCTTTCCCTCTTTCTATTTTATACATTGCAGAAGTCCTCAGTGTAGCTGATTCATTAAGACATGGCACATTGCACAACACAGATTGTGTAATCCTTTCAGGTAAGAGGAAAAGTGGGCAAGTGGATTTCTTTAAAGAGGAATGAATCAATAGACATCTTTCAAATTGCAGAACATTTTAGCAAAGGGGAACAAACACCGTAGAAAGTTTATATCTCCATGTTTGAAGAACATCAAATAACATTGCTTTTTCAGATATTAATTTAGGGCAACAAATTTCTGAAAATATAGGGGGAAGAAGGTCATCCAAGGTCATATCCAGGTAATATGATTGTTAAGATTTTGGAAATAGAGCAGATCTACATATGTTTAAATTTAGAGTGCTCATGTGTTTTGCAGTTAATTATGTTAGGGTGGATGGATCAAGGTGGACATAACATGCTTGTGATTTAGATCACAGCCAAACTCTTTCATATAGAATTGAAGCACTATTAGCAAAGAAATTCAACTTAATATTTGCCTTTTTCCACAGAAAACTTTAAAGTGAGTTGATCATTGCACAAGATACTGACTTTTCAAGACTTTGCCCAAATCTTTCTGAGTTTCTCATAACAGCTATAGTTCTGGGAAGATGTTGACCATAATTTTGAGTACTTTCTCACAAAGGGAGAGAGAAAATCAGTGACAAAGCTATCTTGTAACTCTTAGCAGCCTGTTCAGAGAAGCCTTGGCAGAATCTAGGGACTAGGTCACCTGCCGATCCTTTCAGTCGCATTTGATTCATCACATAAGAGAACCCAAATAGGAAAAATGGAGGGTGTTTACCATGAATCATTGCATTGGCAACCTCTCAGTCGACCATCAGTTTACAATGGATTCTAATATATAATATTTTTCGCAATGTAACTAAAGGTAGGCTTGAGATAGAATATTTGTCAAAACAACATCCTGTCTTGTATAAAGCATGCAGAAGACGTAGGGACAGATTATTGTTGTCATACCAGCACTTTTTAAATTCTTTTCTCCTTAAATGAGCTAGTTTCAGAATCCTGGTTGCTTTATTGCTTTGGATGTCTGCAACTATGATATGGAATTTAAAAAAGTATATTTTGGAAATAGAGCAGATCTACATATGTTTAAATTTAGAGTGGTCATGTGTTTTGCAGTTAATTATGTACATTTGAATTTATTCTTAATGTTTTCAATTTAAAATGACAGTTTTGCAGCAGCTGCCAGTGATAGTAGTTAACATTGTTTCGGAATATTTCTGTTCAAGTTCTTAAATTGTCCCAGGGATGACACTGCATTGTGTAGAGTGATGGTAGAATTAACTCCTTGTCCCTCCTAATTGTGCACCTGAGAAACTAAAGCAGCCAATATGATTTGGAATCTCTGGTTTCACCATATTGATCAAGCTTTGTCACCCCACAGTCCTAGTGGTAGCACTCCAAACTAAGGGAGGTGATACCATCGTTTAATGACAAGCTGGGAACTACTTAAAGAGACACACTGTATAAAAGTATAAAATCTAGTTGGTTCTGCAGTTTTAAGCTGAAAATTCTTGTCTGTGCCATGGAATGAGCACCTTCTTCCCTCTCCGATAATAATAAAACTGAGGGCGAATGCCAGTAGGTTTGTTTGAATTACCACAGAGCAAGTAGATACACTGAGAGTAAAACATGGGTGCTGCTAGCTATGCTTCACTTTCTTTTATAAAAGTCTTGAAGGCTCAAGCACTCTTCAGTTCTTGGTTGAGCTGTTGAGATTAAATCTGACCAGGTAGGTGGCCAGACTTGTGTTATCAAGCTCACTTCATTTTAGGAACATTCAACAGTGGACACGGTGGCAGGTTAAAGATGTGTTATTCAGTGTAGGTTTGGCTGTATCACTGACTCCAAAGTCTTTTTTTCCCCTTTTGAGTATGCAGTGATTTGGAAGACTACACCCATCTCCATTGTGAAATTTCCAATGTTTGTCCCATTGCAATAGCGGGATTAGGCTAATGGATCGGAGCACTACTTTGGACTTTCACAGAGTCTTATATTTGGTTGAAGGAATTCTAGCTTTGTATGGGGTGAGTTAGGGGAGCAAATCAACCTCAATGACTCAATGCAGCCCAGGAGTTAGCTGAGCATCTTTACCCTATTTAATTTATTAAGAGCAGTCTGACAATTAATCACGATGGAGAAATGCCCATTTCTACTCTATAGACTAGCTGTGCAACAAGAAATTCCAGGCTTGTGTACCAGAAGTTCATTTGTATAGAATTGCTGGTAACTTTAGAGAGCCAAGAACGGTGGCCATGTGAATCTACCACCATTTCTTTAAATGAAATAAACCTTTTTTTTTTACACGATAGTCATAGCTTTTATGGAGATGATAGTTTGGAACCATTTGAAAACTACTTTCTTGTAAAAATAGCATCATGTAACGTGGCACCAGATCTCAGATTGTCCGAACACGCTGCTAACCAGACACAGCAGTGACGATGACTCTTTTATTTATGGAGCAGCTGAAGTAGCTTCTTCTCAAAAATATACATAGATATACTTTGACTTGCTTCAACACAGGATATTTATTTATATCAGATTACTTCTGCAAGAGACCTTTTCTTCCACTGAATCACATGCATCAAATTTGCATTGCGTGGAACAAACACTTTTTTTTGTACAGAGATATATTTTTATGCAAAAAAAAGAAACAAATTTGTACAGCAAAATCAAGGGCAAGATCTAAATGTTTTTCATTATTGTAGTGAATGAGTGTTGAAATTGGCTTTTTTTTTAAAAAGTAGTATAAAAATTGTAAAATATACAGTTTATGTAGAGATGTGTAAATATGTATTATACCACTCTGTGTCAACTTGTCTTTATGACCACTCTGCTATATAAATATTATATATATGTACTTTATCTGTCTGTATATGATGCTTTGCATTGTGTTTCATCTTAGTATACTTTCCCGAATTTGAAAACTATTTTAACTTTTTGAATAAAAGTTTTGACAATGAACTTCAGTGTCTGTTCATGTGAAAGCTTATTGAATGGAATTCTCCAACACCTGTGAATGGTCAGTTATAAATATCTGTCACAAACTTTCATGAATCTTTGTTTTTTGCTTAGAAATGAATGAAATTTAGCCACAGTGTGACAGGAATCAAAATGAAAAAACAAGGACTTACATTTATATAGTGTTTTTCACGACCACAGGATGTCCCAAAGTGCTTTATAGCCAATGAAATACTTTTGTTGAAGTACAGTCACTGTTGTAGGAAACCTGGCAGCTAATTTGCACACAGGAAGCTCCCACAAACAGCATTGTGATCATGACCAGATAACTTGTGATATTGATTGAGGGATAAATATTGGCTGGAGACCGGGGATAACTCCTCTGCTCTTCGACATAGTGCCATGGGGTCTTTTACATCCACTTGTCTATGAAGAATATTGCTGCCAGTTTTTTATGTGACCTTTATGCATTTTGGCTGCTAATGTTTTCCTGTACGTCAATATCCAATTATGTCCCAATCAATTCCTAAAATGTGGCTAGCAGCATATAGTAAAAAGGCCATCCCTGTGCTTGTGTGATTTGATTAAGTGAAATTGTTAGCAAATGCTGGGGAAAAGAATAGAGTTTTTGCATTTTAATACCATTGGATATTTTGATGGTCACAAGCATCGAAGACAGATGCTGTATAGACCAATGCAGCAATTAATTATGGTGGATTCAGATGAGTTACTTGGACTGTTTCAGACTTGGCTAATGCTCAGTGAGAAGTCAATTAAAACTGTGCTGTTCTTCATTAAACTGTCACATCTCAGTAGCAAGTAGGTATCAGAGCATAGAGGCACAGCAACAATCTGAATCACGAGAGGCTGCTTGAGCCTTGCCCATATGGAGGAGATGTGTAATTGGGAAAATCAGTTTCTGGAATTTCCCAAAGAAACTGGAAGCTTTGAAGTGTTGATTTTATGTACTGTTCCCATCGCAATTAAGCTATGGTGTTGAGGATTTCTTAGCAGGCCTAATGTAACAAATTGTGTGTTAGGATTTATGTCCTTCGCTTGGTGAAGCACTATTAACATTTCTGGTTAAAGACAGGGTTGGGATTACCTTCAGGAATTTGTGGAAACAAATCCTGATGAGGGTCACTGAAGAGTTTCCTGAGTCTAATTGTTGGTAACCAAGAGTGATGGAATACAGGCTCAAGTAGTCAAATATCTGCAGGCAGCTGGTGTAAAGTCTGTGCAATCTTCCCAGGGAAACGTAATGAAAAGTTTCACATTGAAATTATTGTGAATCTCAAGAAAATGACACATGACAAAACTCTGTTATTCAGGCCTGTAGTATTATAATTTGAGGTATAATTCTCTGTACCTGTTTGCTTTCATATGTTGCATTTGGGATAAATAAGGTCACAATTAGCACCAATCATTTTCAGATTGCACCTGTGCCCTATCGTTTTTAGCTGTTTTGGCATTGAGTACCATATTTAAATTATATGCAAATATAGTATTCAGCATTAATTGATGACTGATGCAGTTCAGCGACCATATGGTCGAGGATTGGCAGAGATTTAAGATAAAACCCAATTTGTTTTATTTATGTATTCTTGTTTTCGTGAGATTGCAAATGTTTCTTTATCTTTACAGAATTAATTGCTCACCAGCAGCTGATGAAACAGAGGTCAAGCTACAATTATAGGAGGAATCCTGATGCCAGCACTAATTTGGTAATGCTGGTAGGGTAGCAAACGAGATTCCCTGCTTCAATGTTAGTTTTACAGGGACAAAAAGTAATCTGTTATAAATATAAGGCGAGATTTTCCTGCAGATTTTGGGACCCTAACATTGGGACCAAATTGGGGTCCCAAGGCCGCACATGCCGGCTGGAAGACTGGCGGTGAAATCGTCCGAGAGGTAGCCTCCTAATTGACTGCCTCTGCACTGGCCGTCCTATTAAGGACGGTGGGTAGGCTTCTGATGTTGCAGGCCCAATCAGAGGGCCAGCATGCTCTGGAGCCTCAGCAGCCCATCTGGAGGGCTAGATGCTGCTGAGGCAGGTCAGAGACTCAAGGACACCTCAGCGTGGAGGCGCTCTTGCAGAAGGGCTGCACTGAAGACTCCCAAAGCCGGTAGGGGCATCAGGATGGAGGGGAAACCCCTCGCAGGACTAGTGATGGATGGGGCTGCGGTCTTTCATTCCTGTGGCCCTGTCATTTGGGCATGGAGCTTCCTGCTCCGAAGGGTTGCTGGCCTGTCACAGGAAGACTGCCTCCAATGAGCTGGCAATCTCCGCACGTGGCAGGGTCTGCTCCGCCAGTGGGAAAGCTCTGGCGATGCTGTGAAATTGCTCCTAATTGAGGCCTTAACCACCCTCATGGGCTACCTGCCTCTGGAGCGGGCAGTCCATCCTGTTACCAGCCCGACCCTGGGAAAGTTCCCCTGGCAGCGGGCATGCGTCAGACCGTTATGCCAACATGGCTCCCCATATTTTCTCAGTCTCCCAGCCTCCATGGAATCAGGAAACTGAGTCATTTGTGCATTTACATTGCTGATTCCCTGAGATCTGAACATAACTTAAAGCATGGTATTCAGTAGCCTGCGTATCCAAATTTCAAAATGTTATGAAACAGCTCTGCTGTGAAAATTAATATAAGGAACAACTCTTAAGGGATTTGTTCTTAATGGATGGACTGGTTTAATTATGGTGCATTGACTTTAATTAAATAATAAAAAAAAAGAACATAACTTTTAACCATGCAATAAATGACTGAGGTTAATGGAAATTCATAAGTTGAAGCTAATGGATCCAATTAAGTAAATTTAGGTTGAAAATGGAGCAGATTGTTTAGAAGCATTTCTACACAGCATTGTAGATCAGAATGTAGATCATATTTTATTGCATCTTCTGATGTCAACTCATGCTGAAGTCACCATCTTCTGTTCTCTGATGGTAAGAGAAATTGGGCTAAGGAGAGGAATACTTTCAATCATTAGTCATCTCAATCTCTAAGATACCTTTAGATCTTCCACATAAAAGTTTTCTTTAAGCATTTCAAACTTAGTGAGAGAATCTTCACAGTAATTGTGCCTCGTCCTTAGGAAGATGACAAGTCACATAATATTAGCCATAGTTTAAAACAGCCTTTAAAAACACATTGGAGGTGATCGCTTGACTTCCAGAAGAAGGAGGTGAATCAGAAAACACTTCCTGGTAACTTTGATCTTGTCGACTGGTATCTGAGGTAAGTTGACATGGGGGTCCCACGTTTGATCTCCAGATTATGCTAAATTTGCTGATCTGACTGGTGCGGTTAGCTTCGGAATGAGAGAATGAAAAATTGACCCAAGATTCCTGATTGTGATGCCTTTCCAATGACCACTGTCACAAGTGCACCTGTAAAGATGGCACAGCCTGTGGTCAAAGACTTTGCAGACAGTCACTGTAAAGGGTCAAGCATGAATAATGGCCACTATTGTGCGTTAACAAAGGGCGCCAAGTAATTAGGCTACTGACACTAAAACCTAGATTTTCACTTGCGTAGTTTACACTAGAATGGCTATTGGTGGGCTTTAAACAGGCTCAAATAAAAGTGCCTATTGAGAATGGAAAATTGTGTGCACTGAAACTTAAATAAAATGAGGGTGTCACAGTAGTAGTATAAAAATTCTTTGCAAACCCTCCAAAAGAATTTCAAACCATTAGTAGTGTTTGCCAAAATTAAAATATGAAGCTGTATAGAAGGAACAGGCAAAAGTGAATGGTGAAGAAACCCAAAATGAAATCATGAACCTGTAGGCATGTGATGCACTGGCCCAGCACCTACTCCCTATTGGATGACTGCTGGAGTGGAGCTGGTGCTACCTGAGGTCTTTGTAAGGACAGTGGTGCTCTGCTCTGAGTCACTGCAGAGCATCATCCCCGTGTCAGCATTATAGCAGAGAGAAAACTTTCTGGCCAAGCTGACTATTACTGTCACTGAATGTATGGTAGCAGCAGGTGTCCTAGGAGCAGATGAAGCATTGTATCTGAATTCCCAAGTCCAGAGCCTGAGAAAACATTCCCTGTGGTCATGGACAGAAATGATTGGTGACACTTTGCTGGGTTCAGCCAATTAAGCTCCACTGGCTCTTGATTGCCATCTTTCATGCCATATAACTGAAGGTAGGCATGCTTAGAGCTACTGCTGCAGAAACATCCAACCTTATGAGTAGTCAAATATGCCTTCAGAATTGGGGGCCACCAGTTGCACTATGGGGTAAAATGAAGTATGTTGTTTACTTCAATCAAATGTGGGTATCAGCAGACAAGTATAGATCATCCATCATGGAGCCTGATTTGCCAGGTTTGCTCAGGAGGGAGGAGTCGGCAGTCCTCTTCTAAACTTGCCAACTTGGCGACCTGTTTGTGCCAGTAATGGTGCTGGAAAAAAAATCAAGAAAGCAAGTGGTTCAAAGTGGATTAATTACATTTGAGGTGTAGTCACTGTTGTTTTGTAGGTAATAGCAGCAACCACCTTGTGCACAGCTAGATCTCATAAACAACAATGAGATAAATGACCAAAAACCTGTTTTAGTGACAGTCATACAAGACAGAAACAAGCCCTTCGGCCCATCTTGTCTGTGTCGGCCATCAAACACCTGCCTATTCTCATCCCATTTTCCAGCACTTGGCACATAGCCCTGTATGCCATGACGTTTCAAGTGCTTATCTGAATACTTCTTAAATGTTGTGATGGTTCCTGCCTCTACCACCTCTTCAGGCAGTGCGTTCCAGATTCCAACCACCCTCTGGGTGAAAAGATATTGCCTCAAATCCCTTCTAAATTTCCTGACCATTGCCTTAAATCTATGCACCCTGGTTATTGACACCTCTGCTAAGGGAAAAAGTTTCTTCCTATCTAATTTATTCATGCCCCCTCATAATTTTGTATACCTCAATCATGTTCCCCCTCAGCCTTCTCTGCTTCAAGGAAAACAACCCGAGACTTTTCAGAATCTCTTCATAGCTGAAACGCTCCAACCGAGGCAACATCCTGGCCAATCCCCCTCCCTGAACTCTACACCTACATCGTCCTCCATAGTGAACACAGATGAAAAGTAATCATTTAAAACCGCACCTATATCCTCCGGTTCCACACACAGATTGCCACTTTGGTCCCTAATGGGCTCTACTCTTTCTCTGCTTATCCTCTTGCCCTTAATATACTTATAAAATGCCTTAGGATTTTGCTTTATCTTGCCCGCCAGTGTTTTTTCATGTCCCCTCTTCACTCTCCTAATGACTTTTTTAAGTAAGCCCCTACACTTTCTATACTCCTCTCAGGCCTCCGCTGTTTTCAGCGCTCTGAATCTGCCAAAAGCCTCCTTTTTTTTCCTGATGCAATCCTCTATATCCCTTGACATCCAGGGTTCCCTGGACTTGTTGGTTCTGCTCTTCACCTTAACGGGTACATGTTGGCTCTGAACTCTCACCACTTCCTCTTTAAATGACTCCCACTGGTCTGATGTAGTCTTTCCTACAAGTAGCTGCTCCCAGTCCACTTTGGCCAGATCCTGTTTTATCATACTGAAATCAGCCTTCCCCCAATTCAGTACCTTTATTTCCAGTCCGTCTTTGTCCTTTTCCGTAACTACCTTAAATCTTATGGTCACTATCCCCGAAATACTCCCCCACTGACACTTCTATCACTTGCCCAGCTTCATTCACTAGGATTAGGTCCAGTACTGCCCCTTCGCTTGAAGGACTTTCTACATACTGGCTCAAAAAGCTCTCCTCTCTGCATTTTAAGAATTCCGCCCCTTTTAAGTTTTTTACACTAAGACCATCCCAGGTGATATTAGGGAAGTTTAAATCCCCTACTATTATTACCCTATTATTTTTACACCTCTCTGAGATTTGCCTACATATCTGCTCCTCTATCTCTCCCTGACTGTTTGGAGGCTTGTAGTACACTCCCAACCAAGTGATTGCCCCCTTTTTGTTTTTAAGTTCTACCCATATGGCCTCATTTGAGGAACCTTCTAAGATATCATCCCTCCTTACTGCAGTAATTGACTCCTTGATCAACAGTGCAATACCACCTCCTCTTTTATCCCCTCCCTGTCATGCCTGAAGATTCTATACCCTGGAATATTGAGCTGCCAGTCCTGAGCCTCCCTCAACCATGTCTCTGTTATAGCAATAATATCATAATCCCATGTGCTAATCAATGCCCTCAATTCATCTGCCTTACTAGTAAGACTCCTTGCATTAAAATAGATGCAATCCAGCCTTGCATTTTTCACTTGTGCCTTAACAGGTCGATATTTGCTCTGCCTTCCAGACTGACACTGTTTCTCTTCTATATTTGACTGTGCATCACCCACGACTGTACCTGCACTCTGTGTCCCATCCTCCTGCCAAATTAGTTGAACCATCCCCCACCCCGCAACAGCACTAGCAAATCTCCCAGCTGTTGGATGAGAGATTCATTTTGCCAAAATGATAGGTGAATTTCCTGGATTTTCTACCATTGTTGCCATGAGATCTTTTACATCCATCTAAAGGGGCCTTGAATTAACTTCTCATCTGAGCTCCAACAATACATCAGTCCCATAATAATACACTGAAGTCTCTTATGTTGTGTGCTTAAGTCCTGGAGTGGGGCTTGAAGCCATCCTGCCTGATTCAGAAGCAAGGAAGCTACCATGGACAGAAGTTGACCCAAATAAACACTTGGTACATAGCTTCGGAGAATCTATAGCTTTGATGTTAATTTGGAGACTGGGAGAGAACTGGGGTGCTGTTTTGCAGGAAACTGAGGAGCTGATTAACACTTATTGACTCCGTTTCCTGGCTACAGCCAGCTAGATTGAGAGGCTGGCTGGCTATCGGGCACAAAGACCTGCGACACCAGACTGCGGCCAGGTCGGGGAGAGATGGGAGGGAGAGATTGTAGGTCAGGAAACGTGATTGATCAGAGAGACTGCAGACACATTGGAGGGGTCAAAGACACATCGAGAAACTGGAGGCTCATCGGGGGTTGGAGACATCAGAGGGAATGGAGACACATCAGGAACTGGGGATATGATGGGCGGGGTGAAACATGGAGGCTGGAAGCCTCATTATAATATGTAAATGACCAACCACCCCTCTTGGGAGCAGATTGGACACCCCCCACCCCATCTCTATTAAAACTGGAAATGGATGGGCTGGTGTCAGGTTTGACATTTTTTTTGGAATTAACATCCCTCCCAAATCTAGCCTCTTGTTTATGGAGGTGAAAATTCCTACCAGAAAAAGAGTTAAAAATAGTGTAAATGTACTTAATCTTTTTATGACTATATACATTCTGTGATCTTCCATATACCTACTGCTACCTAGCTGAAGTAATTACCAATTGTTGTCCTGCACAGTAGGGAATCGCATGCAGGATTGGCACTGCACCATATTAATAATTCAATGAAGCACCTGCCAGTTTGAGATGGTGTCTTTTGACGTTGGCAAATATGTCAGATGCAGAGGCAGCAGAGCAGAGTTCCAGCAGAGCAGCATTTCTGAGCTCCACTTATCCCCATGCTGCCCAGCAATCAGGCACTGGATACTGCTAAGGCTATGTGCCCTGACAACATTCCGGCAATTGTACTGGAGACATGTGCTCCAGAACTTACCGCGCCCCTAGTCAAGCTGTTTCAGTACAGCTACACCACTGGCATCTACCTGGCAATGTGGAAAATTTCCCAAGTATGTCCTGTACACAAAAAGCAGCACAAATCTAACCCGTCCAATTACTGCCCTATCAGTCTACTCTCGATCATCAGCAGAGTGATGGAAGGGGTTGTCGACAGTGCTATCAAGCAGCACTTGCTCAGCAATAACCTGCTCACTGGCACTCAGTTTAGGTGCTGCCAGGACCACTCAGCTCCTAACCTCATTACAACCCTGGTTCAATTATAGAAAAAAGAGCTGAACTCCAATGGTGTGGTGAGAGTTGACATCAAGGCAGCATTTGACTGAGTATGGCACCAAGGAGCTCTAGCAAAACTCAAGTCAATGGGAATCAGGGAGAAAACTCTCTGCTGGTTGGAGTCATACCTAGCACAAAGGAAGATGGTTGTGGTTGTTGGAGGTCAATCATCTCAATCCAAAGACATCACTGCAGGAGTTCCTCAGCTTAGTGTCCTAGGCCCAACCATCTTCAGTTGTTTCATCAATGACCTTCCTTCCATCATAAGACCAGAAGTGGGGATGTTCGCTGATGATTGTACAATGTGCAGTACCATTCGCAACTCCTCCGATATTGAAGCAGCCCTTACCAAGATGCAGCAAGACCTGGACAACATCCAGGCTTGGGCTGATAGGTGCAAGTAACATTCGTGCCACACAAGTGCCAGGCAATGACCATCTCAAACAAGAGAGAATGTAACCATCTCCCCTTCATGTTCAATGGCATTACCATCGCTGAATCCCCCACTATCAACATCCTGGGGGTTACCATTGGCCAGAAACTGAACTGGGCCAGCCACATAAATACGCTGGCGACAAGAGCAAGTCAGAGGTTGGGAATTCTGTGTCGAGTAACTCACCTCCTGACTCCCCAATGCCTGTCCACAATCTACAAGGCATAAGTCAGCAGTGTGATGGAATATTCTCCACTCGGCTGGATAGGTGCAGCTCCAACAACACTCAAAAAGCTAGACACCATCCAGGATACTGCAGCCTACTTGATTAGCACCCTATTCACCACCTTCAACCTTCACTCTCTCCACCACCAATGCACAGTGGCAGCAGTGTGTACCATCTACAAGATGCACTGCAGCAACGCACCAAGTCTCCTTTGACAACACCTTCCAAACCGCGACCTTTGCCACCCAGAAGGACAAGGGCAGCAGATGCATAGGAACACCACCACCTGCAAGTTCCTCTCCAAGTCACACACCATCCTGACTTGGACCTATGTCGTCATTCCTTCACTGTCGCTGGTTCAAAATCCTGGAACTTCCTCCCTAACAGCACTGTGGGTGTACCTACATCCCAAGGACTGCAACGATTCAAGAAGGCAGCTCACCAGCACCTTCACAAGGCCAATTAGGGATGGCAATAAATGCTGGCCTGGCCAGCGATGCCCACATGAATGAATAGAAAAAAATATATGGGAAGAAAAATGGGGGGCTTGCTAGTAAGGTGTCAGTTGTGGCTCAGTTGGTAGCACTCTCCCCTCTGTTGATTCAGGTCCCTCTCCAAGAATGGACCACAAAAATTAAGGCTGACACTTGAGGGATGGTGCTGCTGCCTATTGGATGAGATATTAAACTGAGGCCTCATCTATGTTCTCAGGTAAAAGGTCCCATGGCACTATTTCAAAGAAGTACAGGGGCATTATCCCTGGTGTCTTGGTCAATAATTATCCTTAAATCAGCATCACAAGAACTGATGATTATCACATTGCTGTTTGTGGGAGATAGTTGTGCACAAATTGACTGTTGTGTTTACTACACTACAACAGTGACCCCACTTCAAAAGTACTGCATTGGCTTTAAAGTGTTTCCGATTGTCATGACAGGTGTGAATGAATTCAGGTCTTTCTTCTTTTCCGTTATCAAGCCTTATGCATGAATAACAGCCACTTTGCTGAGACATTGGAGAGCAGCGAGCTGGCTCTGAACCATATCAATGCAAGGAATCAACACTAACAGGAGACGAAGTGAAGGAAGAGCATTTGTACAAAAAATGTATTTTAAAGTGTATCTATGTTACTAAAAATCATCAACTACTCCAGAGTTATTGATCATGATTTTTGCGATTTCTTTCTTGCCCATCAAAGTGAGGAATGACAGTGAGGGAAGTAATTAATTAAATAGGATGGATCAATATTCAATCAGATTTTCAAACAATTTCAGCTGTTTCATCCTGTCATATGGTTAAATAAAATCCCTGAATAGTTAATTAGCATTACAACTGGTAAGATTCTTAAATAGAGCAAATATTAAGGAGAAACAGCTTTAAATATGTTCCTTTGAATTGAGCTGTCTTTAAAGGTACAACCTTATATTTAAAAAAACCTAGATCGGGAAGGCAGAGTGTACTTTTTATCAGAATTCTCGCTGGGTTTGAAGCCAAGAGCAATTTATCAAGTAAGAAATAGTGTTAACAAACAGCTTGACTTCTGTAACATTACTTTTACACAGAGATGGATGATTTCTCCATTCTGAGAGGGAGAGGAAAAATGCTTTCCTCTTCTCCGAGGATGTGTAATAGACCGGAGAGTCGTGTGTTAGAAAAATGAGACTCCATCAGTCCAGCTATACCTCAAACGCACAGGCAGATTACATCCTCACTTGCTTTCCTGCCTTTCTTTGATTGCTGTGGGAAGGCGGTGGCATACTGGTATTATTACTGGATTAGTAACCCACAGACCCAGGGTATTGCTCT
This sequence comes from Heterodontus francisci, assembly GCF_036365525.1. NCBI lineage: Eukaryota > Metazoa > Chordata > Chondrichthyes > Heterodontiformes > Heterodontidae > Heterodontus > Heterodontus francisci. Next base: position 28,874,934 of record NC_090401.1, read on the forward strand.
GGGGACCTGGGTTTGAATCCCACCACAGCAGGAGGTGGGATTTGAATTCAATTAATAAGTCTGGAATTAAAAGCTAGTCTAATGATGGCCATTGTTGATTATTGTAAAAACCCATCTGGTTCACTAATGTCCTTTAGGGAAGGAAATCTGCTGTCCTTACCTGGTCTGGCCTACATGTGACTCCAGACCCACAGCAATGTGGTTGACTCTTAAATGCCCTCTGAAATGACCTAGCAAGTCACTCAATTGTTTCTAACCGCTACAAAGTCAATAAAACAGAATGAAACTGGCTGGACCACCAGGCATTGACCGAGGCACAGGAAATGACAATGGCAAACCCAGCCCTGTCGATCCTGCAAAGTCCTCCTTACTATCATCTGGGGGCTTGTGCCAAAGTTGGAAGAACTGTCCCACAGACGAGTCAAACAACAGCCTGACATAGTCATACTCACAGAATCATACCTTACAGACAATGTCCCAGACGCTGCCATCACCACCCCCTGTCCCACAGACCCAGCAGAGGTGGTGGCACAGTGGTATACAGTCAGGAGGGAGTTGCCCTGGGAGTCCTCAACATTGACTCCGGATGCCATGAAGTATCATGGCATCAGGTCAAACATGGGCAAGGAAACCTCCTGCTGATTACCACCTACTGCCCTCCCTTAGCTGGTGAATCTGTACTCCTCCATGTTCATCACCACTTGGAGAAGCACTGAGGGTGGCAAGGGTGCAGAATGTTCTCTGGGTGGGGGACTTCAATGTCCATCACCAAGAGTGACTCAGTAGTACCAGTACTGGCTGAGTCCGAAAAGGACATAGCTGCTAGACTGCGTATGGGGCAGGTGGTGAGGGAACCAACAAGAGGGGAGAAACATACTTGACCTCGTCCTCGCCAATCTGCCGATTGCAGATGCATCTGTCCGTGACAGTATTGATAAGAGTGACCACTGCACATTCTTTGTGGAGACGACGTCCCGCCCTCACATTTAGGATACCCTCCATCGTGTTGTGTAGCACTACCACTGTGCTAAATGGGATAGATTTTGAACAGATCGAGCAATGCAAAACTGAGCATCCATGAGGCACTGTGGGCCATCAGCAAATTGTAATCAACCAGAATCTGTAACCTCATGGCCTGGCATATTCCCCACTCTATCAATACCATCAAGCAAGGAGACCAACCCTGGTTCAATGAAGAGTGCAGGAGGGCATGCCAGGAACAGCATCAGGCATACCTCAAAATGAGGTGTCAACCTGGTGAATCTACAACACAGGACCACTTGTGTGCCAAACTGCGTAAATAGCATGCGATCGACAGATCTAAGTGATCCCATAACGAATGGATCGGATCTAGGCTCTGCAGCCCTGCCACATACAGCCATGAATGGTGGTGGACAATTAAACAACTAACTGGAGGAGGTGGCTCCACAAATATTCCCATCCTCAATGATGGGGGAGCCCAGCACATCACATCAGTGCAAAAGATAAGGCTGAAGCATTTGCAACTATCTTCAGCCAGAAGTGCCGAAGTTGATGATCCATCTCAGCCTCCTCCTGAAGTCCCCAGCATCACAGATGCCAGAATTCAGCCAATTCGATTCACTCCGCATGATATCAAGAAAGGAGTGAAGGCACTGGATACTGCAAAGGCTATGGGCCCTGACAGTTTTTCGGCACTAGTACTGAAGACCTGTCCTGCAGAACTGGCTGCGCCCTTAGCCAAGCCGTTCCAGTACAGCTACAACACTGGCATCTACCAGGCAATGTGGAAAATTACGCAGGCATGTGTTTGTGCACAAAAAGCAGGAAAAATCCAACCGGGCCAATTACCACCCCATCAGTCTACTCTCAATCATCAGTAAAGTGTTGGAAAGTGTCATCGACAGTGCTATCAAGCGGCACTTGCTTAGCAATAACCTGATCCGTGACGCTCAGTTTGGATTCCGCCAGGGCCACTCAGCTCCTGACCTCATTACAGCCTTGGTTCAAACATGGACAAAAGAGCTGAACTCAAGAGCTGAGGGGAGAGTGATTGCCCTTGACATCAAGGCAGCATTTGACTGAGTATGGCATCAAGGAGCCCTAGCAAAACTGAGGTCAATGGGAATCAGGGGGAAAACCCTCCACTGTCTGGAGTCATACCTAGCACAAAGGAAGATGGTTGTGCTTGTTGGAGATCAATCATCTCAGATCCAGGAGTTCCTCAGGGTAGTGTCCTAGGCCCAACCATCTTCAGCTGCTTAATCAATGATCTTCCTTCCATCATAAGGTCAGAAGTGGGGATGCTCGCTGATGCTTGCACAATTTTCAGCATCATTTACCACTCCTCAGATACTGAAGCAGTCCTTGTAGAAATGCAACAAGACCTGGACAATATCCAGGCTTGGGCTGATAAGTGGCAAGTAACATTCACGCCACACAAGTGCCAGGCAATGACCATCTCTAACAAGAGAGAATCTAACATCTCCTCTTGACTTTCAATGGCATTACGATCACTAAATCCTCCACTATCAACATCCTAGGTGTTACCATTGACCAGAAACTGAACTGGAGTAGCTATATAAATACCATGGCTACAAGAGCAGGTCAGAGGCTAGGAATCCTGTGGCGAGTAACTCACCTCCTGACTCCCCAAAGCCTGTCCACCATCTACAAGGCACAGGTCAGGAGTGTGATGGAATACTCTCCACTTGCCTGGATGGGTGCAGCTCCAACAACACTCAAGAGACTCAACCCCATCCAAGACAAAGCAGCCCACTTGATTGGCACCCCATGCACAAACATTCACTCCCTCCACAACCAATGCACAGGAGCAGAAGTGTGTACCATCTGCAAGATGCACTGCAGCAATGCACCAAGGCTCCTTAGACAGCACCTTCCAAACCCATGACCTCTACCAACTAGAAGGACAAGAGCAGCAAATGCACGGGAACGGCACCACTTGCACGTTCCCCTTCAAGTCACACCCCATTCTGACTTGGAACTATATCACTGTTCTTTCAGTGTCGTTGGGTCAAAATCCTGGAACTCCCTTCCTAACAGCACTGTGGGTGTACCTACCTCACATGGACTGCAGCAGTTCAAGAAGACAGCTCACCACCACCTTCTCAAGGGCAATTAGGGATGGACAATAAATGCTGGCACAGCCAGTGACGCCCACATCCCATGAATGAATTTTTTTAAAATGTGATTCTGTCCGGGTTACTGAAAGTGTTTTGCATTAAAATTTTTGCAGCAAGATTGCACCTCCAACTGAAACTCAACCTTAATGAGTGTGTACAGTTACACATGACACATTTAATGAAAGGTCTCCTGTACCACTGTTTTTTGTTGATTTGATTGCACTTCTTTATGTTTTAGAACTATTAAACAATGATTGTGTTTTTCTAAAAGGTAGAATTAAATATTTGAATGCTAAAGTCAGCCAGTGAGTGAGTTTCTCTTGCTGGGGAGATGGTGTACAGCGTTGCAGCATGTAATAGATAGGGTAGACATTGATAGCCCTAATGGTCTTTTTACTCATCATTCATCTTTTTTAATGTCTGTCTTCTATTTTCTTTGCGTAGTTTTTAATTGTTTCCTGATTTCTCTTGACTCAAGCACAGTTGAAGCAAAACAAGACAACTCTAGAAAATGTCGCCAGTACAGCCCAGCAGACTGAATAGGATTACATCAGATATGCAGCCCAGAAATAGGCCATTTGGCCCAGTCAGTCCATGCCGGCATTTATGTTCCAGTCGAGCCTCCTCCCATCTTTCCTCGTCTAAATCTATCATCATAACCCTCTGTTCCCTTCTCCCACAATGCTTGTCTAGCTTCCCCTTAAATGCGTCTATACTATTTACTTCAACCACTCCCTGTGTTAGCGAGTTCCACGTTCTCACCATTCTTTGGATAAGGAGGTTTCTTCTGAATTCCCTGCTGGATTTCTTGGTTAAGTATCTTATATTGATGGCCTCTAGTTATATTCTTCCCAAAAAATGGAAATATTCTCTCTGTATCCACTCTATCAAAATCTTTCATAATTTCAAAATCTCTATCAGGTCCCTCCTCAGCCTTCTTTTCTCAAGAGAAAAGAAACACAGCCTGTTCATCCTTTCCTGATATGTATACCTACAAATAGTTGAAGCATAGATGGTTACAGCACAGATCAAGCCAATCAGCCCATCATATTTGTGTCAGTGTTTTACTCCACATAAGCTGTACGGTGAACTCCCTTGACTGTGCATTTTATCTTCTGGCTTCCCATGTGCTTTAATCATCATCTTTTTCAATTAACAACGTAATTCCCTTTTAAAAGAATTTATGGATTTTACTTTAACATCAACCTCTAGCAGAGAATTCTAATTCTAACCATTTTTACGTAAAGATTTATTTGATCTAAACGCTATTATGGCCACATAAACAGACAGTGACAGGTTTTCTTGGGAGTTTTAAAATCAGAAAGTCAATTGTTGATCAATTCCTGAATTTGTTGCAACCTCATTCACTCGCGCATATGCTCACACACATACACACACACACACATGCGCAGGAAGAAACAGATAGAGAAGGGAAAGAGGTAGGTCGCTTTTTGTGTGGGAGAAGGGTTACAATAAACCTGTTGAATTCTCTTGAGACTCGAGTTCTAGATAGTTGCAGGCCTGAGATGATTGTAGATTTCTCTCTTGATTGAAGGTTCTATTGAAGATGGTGGGTCACTTCCAGCTGTCTCTGCTGGAAGTAAATAATGTAGATGTCAGATTTTTTCAGCAGGTTATGTGCTTTCTGGCTTGCTGGAATGCCAGCTGTTACAAGTAGCTTCACCTTTTGGGTCAGTGTCTCTCTCTCTTCTCTCTCTCTGGTTGTCTTTGTTTTAAGGTTATACTGTGTCACCTCTCACCTCCTGTTAGGAGACACTGTGGTTTATTTCCCATGGTCCCACACAATGGCCCAGGATGTGACTACTTCACACCTCCTTTGTTTTTAGAAGAAGATTTTCAATTCTGGAATGTTTTTTGGATAGGTGTAGATGGTTTCATTAACACCTTTTGACTTTGAAGATTTGTCCTTTGACTTTGTTTGAATACACAAAAGGCTAATCCCCTTTTTCTTCATTGGCCATTTTGGACCATTGTTCACTTTTTAAAATAAAGGTTCATTATCTAAAGACAAAGTCCGTTTTTCATAACTCTTCAGAGTTAGTCCATGAATGTTGTATCATTGCACTTGAAATGTGCGTGATAAGGCTTTATTTCTTTTTGGGATTGTCTTACATTTGTGTTCTTTTATTAGAATTTAAACAACTGATGGAAACAATCTGGCTGACTGTGGCCAGGAAACAGATTTCAAAAATGCTGCTAAACTCAGCAAGATCTGAGGCAAATCCATTCTTTTGTATTTCCCAACTGCAAAAATGCCCCAAACCCCCAAAAAATCAAGGCCAATGTGTTGCTATTTACCTTGATAATTTTGAACACCTTTAGCAGATAGTAATAAGGAACAGCCTTGTGCTTTCATCCAGGTGTTACTCCAATCCAGGGATGAAAGTGTCCTCTCGCTGTTGGGTGCACAGGTCCCATGTAAAATGCCAAGACATAGGATTAATGTCTCCGCAACACAGAATCGCAGGACCTTAGCAACAATTAGCATTTAACAGCCAATTTCATTCAGACGCCATAAAGATAGCTGGTGTGGGGAACTGAAATGTCACATACATCCAGCAGAGATTTCATCTCTGTGTTTCGAGTTTGTAATTTTGCTGTACATGAGAAAAGGTCAGTGCTGATGGCAAAAGTGGAACAATTCCAGTAATACTAGCATCCTTTGTGACTTTTGTTTTGACATCAAAATAAACACAGGAGTTCAAAGTTGCTGTTTCACATTTAATAACTTTACAATTTCAGAGAAATGAGCACTGAGCCAGAAATTCATAAATTTAGTAGCTAAGCAGTGTGTCCTGTTCACAAATGAGACTAAGCAGTTTAACTGACAAGTGGGACATCATACCTGAGGAAGTATTAATTCATATGTAAATTGCAGGGACTGAGTGTATGAGTGAACATATCAGTTATATCACATTGCTGGTCAGACTATCGGAAGGTTGTAGGGTTGGAGGAGGTTATAGAGATAGGGAAGGATGAGGTGATGGGAGGATTTGAAAACAAGAATGAGAATTTTAAAATTGAGGCATTGCTGGAGCAGAAGCTAATGTAGGTCAGTAATCACTGCTGTGATGGGTGAACAGGACTTGCTGTGAGTTAGGATATGGGCAGCAGAGGTTTGGACGAGTTCAAGTTTATGGAGTTTAGAAGATGGGAGACCGGACAGAGGAATAGTCAAGTCAAAGGCATCGGTGAGAGTTTCGGCAGAGATGAGTTGAGTCAAGGTCAGAGATGGGCGATATTACAGAGGTGGATAGACAACATTGGTGATGGAGTGGATATGGGGTCAGAAAATCCTATCAGGATTTCATTGGATGCCAAGGTTGCAAACAGCCTGGCTTAGCCTCGGGCAGTGGCTAGGAAGAGGGATGAAGCTGATGGCTGGGGAACGGAATTTGTAGTGGGGACCGAAGACAATGGCTTTAGCCTTCCCAATAGTTAGTTGGTGTAAATTTATGCTTATCTGGTACTTGATTTTGGACAGGCAGATTATAAATCAGAGACAGTAGAGGCATCAAGTGAGGTGGTGGTGAGGTAGAACTGGATGTCATCAGCATGCATGTGGAACTTGATGTGTTTCTGAATGATTACACCCCCATCCAATTAATCAGTTGCAAATCCTCAGGAGTCACGTATAGCTAGATGTGAGGTTTGAATGCACTGGATTGATTATTTCTTGGAGTGATCAAATCCTTACTTGGACATATCCTCTGCTGTCATGCTCGCAGTATTTAAGCAAAAAAGATCGCAATATGGGAAAATCTGCACTGAAATCAGGAACGAGAAATGACTTAAGATCAATGAAAAACTGCAAACAGATTCTTTTATCATAAAATTAAAGGTATGGTTTTGAAGAATATAATTCCTCTTTTGATACAAAATGAAGTCTTGTTGCTGTTCCATTTTTGTATGACATGAGTACCATGTACAGCTGGCATTATTGAGGTAGAGGTTGCTTTGCGCTAGGGTGAACTGGGCACAGGGAATGATCCCTACTCCAGAAAATGGAGGTCCAATTGAAATTGGGACTTAGGTCTCATTTAAATAGGTCTGTGCCACGCTGGTGAAGCATATCATCGACATCAGCCCATGATCCTCAGTTAAATCCAGGAGAAGGGTTGGAGTGGCCTATGGGAGGGATTGTGACTGGAGGACTCATGATGCCTGTGGAATATGGGGGGAGAACTCCTGCTTCTCCTGGCTCTACAGGGAAGTACTTTTGTAATATAAAATGTTGAGGGTCACTAAAGAATCTGGATACCCGTCCCCCTGGTCACTGACTAAATTTACATAATGAATTAGGTAGGTATAAAACAGGCTGCTGATGCATTCTTGCTCATTTTGCTCAACTGGTGAGGCCCAATTTCACTCCTCCCGCATATCACCTGAATTACCATCAGCAACGCCACGTGAGGTCCACTTGTTATGCATTTGTTTTTAAATTACAATATGTCCTAAGTGGCTAATTTTAGAAAAGAGCCATGAAGCAAAGGGATGACAGATAGCGCCCCTATTAAAGAATCTTTTAATAACAGAAGACTAAACATACTGCAGCTTAATAACATTGTCAAATCTCATTACTTTGTCTTTTAGTGCCTGTTAGCACTTTATGTTCATCAGAAACTTTACTGAATCACCCTCTGTTTAATAACTGAGCAAATAAAACAGCTGAGATCTGCAGGATGAAGGGCACATTCTGCCAATGACAGCTATCTTGATGAAAAAAGATGTTAAAAGCTTTTCGTGATTAACAGGCAAAGTAAAACATTCACACAAAGTAGCACTGGCCCAATTAGAAACTTCAAGTAGATGCATTAATCAAAAGTGGATTGAATAATCTTGGAGCAGTTGGATGACATCCTCTTGAGTTTGAATAAGCATTCTTGAGGCTCTCTCGCAGTGATGAAGCTGTAAGCAACAAGTGTGATCAAGTTTTAAAATTTAGTACTTAAAATATAAGACTAGTGGTATGAATTTTGGTAATTTTTAAAAGTATGACTTCACAAACTTAATGTTATCATTTGAAGATTAAATAATGGTGAATTGACCAAATGAGAATCTAAAAATCTCCTTTCACCACAGGTTGAAGTGGCCAGGATGACATATATATATATGATTTATCTCAGAGCAATGCAGATATCACACTTGTATTGAATCGCCAACCATTTTATTTACAGTATTTTAAAATATCTCAGCACTTATAAGATTTCAGTACAGTGCCTTTCAGAACAGTCTCTGTTTTCAGTAGAACATTCTAGCCTTGTCTCTTTTAGTTTCAGTTTTAACTAGGCTTAACAATCAAACACAGTGAACACTAATTAGACTAATACAATCAAACTCAGATCAAATAAGCACTACACATTGTGGATCTTCTCTCACTGGATACTTATGTTACCAATCTTTGATATTTATGTAAGATTTCTAAATTTAGTATTTTTTCATTGAATTGTACAGAATACTTTTCCATGGCTTCATCATTCTTAATTCATTAGACTTATTGCCCTGATCTCCAAGACCAATGAAGAGAGGATAAGTTTATCTTTTAACCTTTTGTTAGCTTTCTGTCGCATCTTCCTGCCTTCACGCTGGGGTTAGGTCCCACCAAGTGTATAGGGGATGGGAATTTCCTTACCTGTGTTCTCCTCTGTAGTTGTGACTAAAGTTGTCAAATTCAGTAAAAGGGCAGAACACATTTGAGAAAAATGGCTTTGAACAGGAACTGGTGGCAGTGGGTCTAGGAACAAATTGAGCCAGAAGTGGGTAAGAAATAGATACTTCAAGCATATTAGGCCAGGCCAGACCAGGAAAGACTTACGGGGGAAGGGAAGCAGCAGGGAAGGCAATGAGGCATTCTTATTTTTTGAAGAATACTGGATCTTCCATGTCAGTGTTCAGCATCATTCAGATATAGAAATTGGCTGCAGCAACAGCGCAATCGCATCAGAACCAAACCTAAACTCGAGGCCTTTTGGACAAAATCTAGCCAACATTTTTAACAGGAGTTGGGTAAGTTTTTAACTAAGTTAAAATATCTTTCACAGGTTATTTACATGTTTACTTTTGTGATATTTTGCATTGTGGTTGTTGCCTATATATAGTAATCAATCCAAAGAAAGAAGATAGAAATCAAGATTTTTTCCAAAAAAAAATATTTTAAGCAATTTTATTGTTTCACTTTCTCCCTTTTTTCTGTTGGTAAGTTTCACTGACTGGTCATTCAGGATTGATTGTTTTCATACATCCTTAGTAGTTTTCCATTGAAAATGTATCTACCTGCTGCTTTCATGTTTGATTGATATTCCGCCAAATTGTTTAGCAGTAATTTGTCAGTGTTTTATGAATATGAAATCTGCAAAATTTGCAGGTAAAAAATTGTGAAGTCCGTAGACTGATATCCAAGTGAAACAGAAAAAATGTGTCTGTTACAAGTTTGCATACGTAATATATAGAGAGATGTTACAAGCTCTCATCTGTTTGCAGAACCAGTATAAACTCTTTGAAATAGAAAGTTGCTTATATGACATTGATAAAAATCTTGATTAAAATATACCAAAGCACAGCCTTTAACCTTGTAGAAAATTTACTGCTGACAGTGTTCAGTATAATACAGACTAGTATGGCATGGCCTAGAAATCTGGTCAACATCTATTTACAGTTGAAATGTATCTTGAAGTGAAGTATCTTGAAGTATCCACCACTAGCCATATACATTGTTTGTTCAACATCCATCCATAGTTCGGCAGTAATTAAGAAGAAGGTGTTTGCATATCAAGGATTATCACACCAGATATTGTGTTGGTGTGGGAAGCCCCACTCACTGGCCAAAAGGTCAGGGGTGAGCCAGCCCCCACCGGGCCAGGAGAGCCATGCTGTGATTTTTCGCTCCCCAGGCACTTAATTGGCCTTGGGTGGAACTTCCACCTCCTTGGGGCAGGAAGTCCCGCCTAATGGAGCTGCTGGCCAATCAGCGGGCCGGCAGCAGTCCCAGTAGCGCTACCTGGAGTGGTGGCCACTGCTGGGACTGCACACAGCCAACAGAAACAAGAGGGATGACGGCCCTGGAACCAAGGCAAGTTTTTGAGGCCTCATTGAGGACAATTGGCCGGGCCCCGGTGAGGCAAAGGGGGTTGGTTGGCGGGGGGGGGCAGTGATGTGAAGTGAGGGCGGTTGGGCCGTGGGGAGGGCCTTCTGTGGGGCACAGGGTGCCTGAACAGGAGGGCCCCTAGCCTGCAAGACGACCGCCAGGTTTTACTTGGCAGTGTTCTGGGGGCCTTTGCCACCTGGCTGCTGCTGGTAAAATACCAGTGGTGGAGGGAAGAGGCCCTTAACTGGCAGTTAATTGACCACTTAAGGGCCTTGATTGGCCTGGGGCGGGCGGGCCACTTCTCACCACCACCACCCTGCATGAAATTGCAGCGGGTGTGGGAAAGCGTCAGGAATGGCACCCCTGCCTCCCACTCAATTTTCCGGCACCCCTGCCACCAGCCCACTCCTGTGGGGGGCCGTAAAATTCCAGCTGAAGTCTTAAAACACTCGGCCACATTGAACTCTAACCCCGATGTGTGCATGCTTTTGAAACGCGATGGTCATTCAATCTTATTAATCAATCTGTAAGTAAAACTTAATTGGTTACAATTTGCGTAACATGTTGTTCCAAAATATCTTTTTTTTTGGTTTGAATAGGTAAAAGAGCCATGTATCATTTGTAAGCAACATATCAGCACATCAAAGTGAATCTGTTTTGGTGTATGAAAGAAAGCTTCACCAAATACCTTTTCTATAAAGTGCCCCATTTAAAATCAAAGCAGATTAAAATGCCTCTTTCTCTCCCTCTCTTTCTCAGAATTTGTAATGACAGTCACATCAGCAACAGCAACATTATTTTTATGCAGAAGAAATGATCACAATGCTGAAAGTGAGGTTTGCCTGACTCTCTCAGGGCTTTTACGATGCAATGACAGCATATCACAACCCCAACATTGATTTCACAGCAATCTAACACTTCAATATATACTTAGAGAGATTCAGCTCAAATATATATTAATGTCATATCAATAGCCTGAGCAATGCACATCTGATATTTTCATGTTCTGAAGTGTGCTGGAATTTATGAATTTTTTTCAGGGATTTTGTCTGTGAAATGCCTGTAAGTATAAAAGAAAAAAGCATCAGAAGAGCAATGATATTTTCATAATGTGAGCATTTCAGTAAAGACATAGCTAAAAAGAAAGATCACAGGAGCAAGAATAGAGCAGTAACTTGAATAATGAATTGACAAGATAATAGAAAACTGGGGGTAGATTCCAATTGGGCAGCTGTAAATACAGTGATGGACTAAATTGGATAGCCCCCGAAAACAGATGTGGGGAGCACGTTGTGTAATTAACCTGTCCCCATTGATTGAAATGCAAGCAGCACGGCAATATCAGTAGGGGGCCCAAAATTGTAGCTTCCTAGTACAGCCTACATTGCTTAAAACTAGCCTGCATCACTTAAAGGCGAGGTGCATTGTGGCTGGAGCAGTTGCTGGCAGTCATGCAGGAAGTGAAACTGTCATAGGAAACAGTGAGGAATGGCACAACATGGGATAGATTGGATCCATGGAAAACCCCTCGAACTGTATCCAGAAAATATTTGTTTTGCTGTAAAATGTACATAGCATGTAAAATGAAATGAAAGGGTTGTGAGGCAACTCACTCCTGTATTGAAGGAAACTGATCTCTTTTGTACTCTTTGTATTGTTTGACTTTGTGCTTTTTGGAACTGTTTTGCAATGTATATTTTACAGTTTTTAGTGAATAAAGTATATTTTGGAAGTAAAAAAAAAACATGGGAGAGATTCCAAGGTGCATGCTGCACTGTAGGTCTTAGTGGAGGAAGTGGAAAGGAGGAGAGATGTCCTATATCTGCAGAAGGGAAGGAGACCTCCAGACACACAGTCAAAAGCAGTGGGAGCAGATTCCCATGGAGGTCCATGCCAGGAGTCAAGCCCTGAGGACCTGGATGCTGTGACGCAAAGTTCAATGACCTCACACAAGTGGTCAAGGGCAGTGAATGCATCTTCAAATGCCATATCCCACTAACTGCACCTCTAGCCTCAGCCACTACTCAATGTATCACATTCCCATCACTCATCCACCAATAATCTCGAACAAACATGATTCATATCGCACATTCGTATGCTTCATCTCACCCTCACACACGTCACTGTTACAAGCCTCACACCCACATTTCAAAGCTTGCACATACTGCCAACAATTCAACAATGACAGCCACATCATCCAAAGACATTGCACCACACTCACTAATACACTTCCCCCTCTTTAGCAGGACAAGGTGGTGCACAACCAGAGGCAGCAGGAGCAAACCGGAAGGGGACAGGCATGCCTGCATGTCCTAACCCCCATGGAAGAGATAGTGCTGACCATTATTAGAATAGCCATTGCTGAGGTCGTGGCCAGCAGTGGGGGTGAAAACATCAAAGATGACCTTATCCTCATCCCTATTCCTCCTTATATCCCAATTGCTCCTCATCCCACAATCTCTTCTGACAAACTGCAGACGGGGGTGTAACCATGCACCTCATACTTTCCACCATCCCCTCACACACCCTACCCCTGTGCCTTTGTTCTTCAGACACCCTAGATCTGCAGCCTGGCCAGGGACTGGAGGAACATCAAGAAGAGAGTGATGATAAAGACATAGCACTATCACTCAGTTTCACACTCACAACCACCAGCTTAGATATTGACATGCACGTATCTTAGAGGATGGACAAGAGGGAAAATCTTCATGTGGTGAGACATTGGGTATAAATGATCAGGAGCTAGGGCAAGGGGCAAGGATAGCACAAGTGCCAGCTTGCCAGAGAGATATACTGATGAGGGAGTCAACAGAAGAATACTGATGGGTGTGCACAACAAAATGCTTGGTGCATTGGAAGTCTGGGGACAATTTCAAGGAGCATGGAGAAGTGCAGCACTAACCTGACACAGGGCTTTGCACTGAGCTTGGAGCTCATCCTTTCCAGCATAGAAGTGTTGGCCAATGCTGCTTAAACATTTAGAGTCATAGAAAGTTTTTGGCATAGAAAGAGGCCACTTGACCCAACAGGTCTGCGCTGGCCAAAAAAAGCCACCCAGCCTAATCCCACTTTCCAGCATTTGGTCCCTAGCCCTGCATGTTACATCACTTCAGGTGCACGTCCAGGCACCTTTTAAACGAGATGAGGTTTTCTGCCTCTACCACCCTTTCAGGCAGTGAGCTCCAGACCCCCACCAACCTCTTGGTGGAAAATATTTTCCTCATCTCCCCCTCTAATCCTTCTGCAAATCACTTTAAATCTATGCCTCCTAGTCACTGACCTCCCTGCTAAGGTAAATCGGCCCTTCCCATCCACTCTATCCAGGCCTCTCACAATTTTGTACATTTCAATCAAATTTCCCACAACCTCCTCTGTTCCAAGGAGAACAACCCCAGCCTATCCAATCTTTCCTCTTGGCTGCCATTTTCCATTCTTGGTGACATCCTCATAAATCTCCTTTATACCCACTCTAGTGCAATCACATCTTTTCTCTAATGAAGTGACCAGAACTGCACACAGTACTCAAGTTGTGGCCTAACTAATGTTTTATATAGTTCCAGCAAAACCTCCCTACTCTTATATTCTATGCCTCGGCTTATAAAGGAAAGGATTCCATATGCCTGCTTAACCACCTATTGACCTGTTCTGCTACCTTCAGGGACATCTGTGGACATACACTCCAAGGTTCCTCACTTCCGCTACACCTCTCTGTATTCTCCCATTTATTGTGTATTCCTTTGCCTTGTTTGAGCTCTCCAAATGCATCACCTTGCACTTCTCACATTTGTGACCTAACCATAACGTAGCGTCTGATAGTCAATGTTGTGACTTCCATTGCAGCACAAGCAGCAGCCACCCAATGTCTGAGTGCTGCATTGGAAGCTCAGACTGAAGTCATGAAACGTTAACTTGCTGCCATGCAAGCTCAGATTGCTGCATCATGGCTGTGATTACCAGTGTTCAAAGGGACGTGCAGGGTATCACAGCAGTCCAGCAATCTGTCCTCCAACAGGTTACTAGGATTGCACAGATGCCACCCTTGGGGAGTTCTAGTGATTCCATGGAGCACGAGCCTCCTGTCCCTCTCAGGATGACAGCATTTGTCCTCCCATCCCTGCCACTCCACCATGCCCTTGCTGTTGCCTGTCAGCCAGCCCTTGCTGTCACCCATACTGAGATGATGCAGTCTGAAGCTGGAGCTTTTAAGCCCAGAGCTGCTCGAGGTCATTCCCCAAGGGTATCTGCAGTCTCCTCCACTGAATGTCAGCAGCCTTCCACCAGCTATGCTGCAGTCACTGGGTTAGCACTGTACAGGAGCATTAGGACAGGCAAAGGCACACAGAAAACAGGCACGAAGGAAATGCACAAGGGTGATTAATTACATTTGTTTGTAATTTAGTTTGGAATGTTTATTTTTGTGGTGGTTTTTATTTTTGAATTGTGGCAAAGCGGACACTGTGATGGTGGTGACAGAGGGACAGTAAGGAGTGGGACTGCTTATGAATGGGGATTTGGGGTTGTGATTACTGGTATTACACTTGAATTAGTTCTTCGCGGACACCCTGGGCTGGTTGCCTCCTCCCTTCCTCTTCCTCCTTCTCCTCATGCTACTCCTCCTTAGCTGTTCACCAGACAGGTGGTGGAAAAGGCTATTCCCCTCATGATGATGAGGTTGTGCAGCATGCCGCAGACCACAACAAATCTTGACACCCGCTCTGCCAATTACTGCGGGGCTCCTCCAGAGTGGTCCAGGCAGCGGAAGCACTGTTTGAACATGCCACTGGTTTCTTCTATCACATTTCGTGTGTCAACATGGCTTTCATTGTATGCATGTTGCCACACGAAATGTTGTGCATTGAGTCATCAGCCATGTTGTCATGTGGATAGCCCTTGCTGCCCAGTAGGTTTGCCGTGGTGGCTCAAATGCAGATGGCATAGTGGACTGCCGCAGAATGAAGGCATCATGACTGCTGCCAGGAGACAGGACCTGCATGATTCTGTGTGTATGTTCGCACATTCGCTGGGCGTTGAGGGAGAGGAATCCCTTATGGTTTTGCGATAAGGCAAAGTTGACACGTGGCACCCACAAAGCAATATGCATGCAGTCAATGGCACCAGGGGGAAGTCTGCAATCCTAGCAAAACCTTGTGCTCACTTTGCCTGCATGTCTCTGACAAGAGACAATGAAATGCAGTCAGCTGTCTTTGAATAGGGAGTCTCAGTGACCTCCCTTATGCAATAGTGGGTGGCAAACACTAAGATGTTGCAAATATCTCCAACTCCAGCCTGAACAGAGACAGACATACAAAGGTTTGTCACCACAGTCACTTTCACAGCCACTGGCAATGCCATCCTTGCTCAGCTTTGAGGTTGAAGTAGTGGCTGCAGCAGGTGGCAGATTTCAGTGAGGACATCCTTAGTGAAGGGTAGGTGTCTCAGATATTGTTCTTTGCTGAAGTTTAGATAGGAAAATTGCTCCCTCAACATCCTGGATGGATATAGCCTCCTGCTGATAGTCAGTTTCCCTGTCCTCCTCCCTCTTCAAGCAGCTTGTCCTGCTCGGAATAATCTCTGCTCATTCTTCCAGCTATGCAGTATTTCAAGGGGAATGTTTACTAGTGGATCCATGTCTGAGGGCAACTGTTTGGTGAAAAAACCTTAAAATCAGCAAAAAAGTCCTTCAGCACCTAGCACACCCTCCCTGTAGATTCTTGCAACTTTAAAGAACTGTAGAAGACACAAAGCACTTGTGGAATCATAGCAGCAGCCATAAGAAATCAACCAGCATCGAGCCTGAAAGTAGTTGATCATTTTAAATAGCACTGGTGGGGAGTCCTTTCTGATACTTAATGCATGTTCAACTGTGTGGGTTGAGAGAGGGCACGAGCTGGAGCATTGGGCTCCAAAATGGCACTGCTGGCATCAAATGAATGTTGCATGCTGAGTGATATCATGATCTGCCTGTTCTGCATACTTCTGGCAGAAGAAATAAGAGCAGCAAAGAGAGAGTATGGGGACAGTCCAACAGCCAAATTAAATGGGAATACAAAAGTCTTCTATAGGCATGTGGTAAAAGGAGGATTAGGGCGGATTAGGGATCAAAAAGGAGACTTGCACGTGGAGACAGAGGGCAGGACGGAGGTACTAAATGAGTACTTTGCACGTGTCTGTCAAGGAAGAAGATGCTGCCAAAATTGTAATGAAGGAGGAGGCAGTCAAGGATCTGGATGAGATAAAAATTGATAAAGAGTAGGTATTAGATAGGCTGGCTGTGCTTATAGTTGATAAGTTACCTGGACCAGATCAGATGCATCTGAGGACACTGAGGGAAGTAAGGATGGAAATTGCAGAGGCAATGGCCATAATCTTCCAATCCGGACCTGTAAGTATAAAAAACTTACCTCGGGGATTCGCGGCCAACATCCAGGGAGAAGACTCAGATGGCGGAGTTCCGGACCTGTAAGTATAAAAAACTTACCTCTGGTAAAAAAAAACTAAAAAAAAAACTAAAACAAACTGAAAAAGTGATGTCACAGGAAAGCTGCGACCTGATTGGCTGGTAGGGAATCTGTACTGAATTTGACAATAAAACATTGAAAAAAATTGATTAAAACCCCTAATTAACTAATTAATTCATAAGTAGAGTAACTAAACCGGAGGGAAGAGATTACTGTATTTAGTTAGCATTTAATATTTATAGTAGAAATCTTGCACTAGGGACCATATTGTATCATAATTTAGTAAGGATTTAATAAGTATTTATTTGTTTTAAATTAATTTATTAATTAGTGCGAGAAATGACAGTTAGAGGGGTAAAGTGCTTCACCTGTGACATGTGGGAGGTCCGTGACACTTCCAGCGTTCCGGAGGACTACATCTGCAGGAAGTGTACCTAGTTGCAGCTCCTCATAGACCGCATGGATCGGTTGGAGCAGCAACTGGATGCACTTAGGAGCATGCAGGTGGCAGAAAGCGTCATAGACAGGAGTTTTAGAGAAGTGGTTACACCCAAGATGCAGGCAGATAGATGGGTGACTGCTAGAAGGGGCAGGCAGTCAGTGCAGGAATCCCCTGTGGCTATCCCCCTCTCTAACAAGTATACCGTTTTGGATACTGTTGGGGGGGATGTCCTATCAGGGGAAAACAACAGCAGCAGCCAGAGCAGTGGCACCACGGCTGGCACTGTTATTCAGCAGGGAGGTACAAAGCGCAGAAGAGCAAGAGTTATAGGGGACTCTATAGTTAGAGGCACAGATAGGTGCTTCTGTGGACGTGAAAGAGACTCCAGGATGGTATAAAAGCAAAATAATGCGGATGCTGGAAATCTGAAATAAAAACAAGAAATGCTGGAACCACTCAGCAGGTCTGGCAGCATCTGTGAGAAGAGAAGCAGAGTTAACGTTTCGGGTCAGTGACCCTTCTTCGGAGTTCCAAAGAAGGGTCACTGACCCGAAACGTTAACTCTGCTTCTCTTTTCACAGCTGCTGCCAGACCTGCTGAGTGGTTCCATCATTTCTTGTTTTTACTCCAGGATGGTATGTTGCCTCCCTGGTGCCAGGGTCAAGGATGTCTCTGAACGGACAGGGGGCATTCTGAAGGGGGAGGGTGAACAGCCAGAGGTTGTGGTACACATCGGTACCAACGACATAGGCAGGAAGAGTGATGAGGTCCTGCAGGGGGAGTTTAGGAAGTCAGGTAGAAAGTTAAAAGACAGGACCTCTAGGGTTGTAATCTCGGGATTACTCCCTCTGCCACGTGCCAGTGAGGCTAGAAATCGGAAGATAGTGCAGCTAAATGCGTGGCTGAACAGCTGGTGTAGGAGGGAGGATTTCAGATACCTGGATCATTGGGATCTCTTCAGGGACAGGTGGGACCTGTAAAAGAAGGATGGGTTGCATCTAAACTGGAGGGGCACAAATATCCTGGCTGCGAGGTTTGCGAGTGTCACTCGGGAGGGTTTAAACTAGTGTGGCAGGGGGGTGGGAACCAGAGCAGTAGGACAGCAGGTGAAATAACTGAGGGGGATCTAGTAAATAAGGCCAGTAAGACTAAGAGGAAGAGCAGGCAGGGAGATGTTGCTGAGCACAGCGGGACTGGTGGTCTGAAGTGCATTTGTTGCATGCAAGAAGTATAACAGGTAAGGCAGCTGAACTTAAAGCTTGGATTAGTACTTGGAACTATAATGTTGTTGCTATTACAGAGACTTGGTTGAGGGAAAGACAGGATTGGCAGCTAAATGTTCCGGGATTTAGAAGCTTCAGGCGGGATAGAGGGGGATGTAAAAGGGGTGGGGGAGTTGCATTACTTGTTAAGGAAAATATCACAGCTGTACCGCGGGAGGACACCTCGGAGGGGTCATGCAGCGAGGCAATATGGGTGGACCTCAGGAATAGGAAGGGTGCAGTCACGATGTTGGGGGTTTACTACAGGCCTCCCAACAGCCAGCGGGCGGTAGAGGAGCAGATATGTAGACAGATTTTGGAAAGATATAAAGGTAACAGGGTTGTAGTGGTGGGTGATTTTAACTTCCTCTACTTTGACTGGGACTCACTTAGTGCTAGGGGCTTGGATGGGGCAGAATTTGTAAGGAGCATCCAGGAGAGCTTCTTGAAACAATATGTAGATAGTCCAACTAGGGAAGGGGCCGTACTGGACCTGGTATTGGGGAATGAACCCGGCCAAGTGGTCGAAGTCTCATTTAGGGGAGCATTTCGGGAACAGTGACCATAATTCCGTAAGTTTTAAGGTACTTGTGGATAAGGATAAGAGTAGTCCTCGGGTGAAGGTGCTAAATTGGGGGAAGGCTAATTATAACAATATTAGGCAGGAACTGAAAAATTTAGATTGGGGGTGGCTGTTTGAGGGTAAATCAACATCTGACATGTGGGAGTCTTTCAAACGTCAGTTGATTAGAATCCAGGACCAGCATGTTCCTGTGAGGAAGAAGGATAAGTTTGGCAAGTTTCGGGAACCTTAGATAATGAGGGATATCGTGAACCTAGTCAAAAAGAAAAAGGAAGCATTCATAAGGGCTAGAAGGCTGGGAACAGACGAAGCCCTTGAGGAATATAAGGAAAGTAGAAAGGAACTTAAGCAAGGAGTCAGGAGGCCTAAAAGGGGTCACGAAAAGCCATTGGCAAACAGGATTAAGGACAATTGCAAGGCTTTTTATACGTATATAAAGAGCAAGAGGGTAACCAGGGAAAGGGTTGGCCCACTCAAGGACAGAGGAGAGAATCTATGTGTGGAGCCAGAGGAAATGAGCGAGGAACGAAATGAGTACTTTGCATCAGTATTCACCAAAGAGAAGGACTTGGTGGATGATGAGTCTGGGGAAGGGAGTGTAGATGGTCTGGGTCATGTCGTTATCAAAAAGGAGGAGGTGTTTGGTGTCTTGCAAAGCATTGAGGTAGATAAGTCCCCAGGGCCTGATGGGATCTACCCCAGAATACTGAGGGAGTCAAGGGAAGAAATTGCTGGGGCCTTGACAGAAATCTTTGTATCCTCATTGGCTACAGGTGAGGTCCCAGAGGACTGGAGAAGAGCCAATGTTGTTCCTTTGTTTAAGAAGGGTAGCAAGGATAATCCAAGAAATTATAGGCCGGTGATCCTTACGTCAGTGGTCGGGAAATTACTAGAGAGGATTCTTCGGGACAGGATTTACTCCCATTTGGAAACAGATGAATTTATTAGCGAGAGGCAGCATGGTTTTGTAAAGGGGAGGTTGTGTCTCACTAACTTGATTGAGTTTTTTGAGGAAGTGACGAAGATGATTGATGAAGGAAGGGCAGTTGATGTTGTCTATATGGACTTCAGTAAAGCCTTTGACAAGGTCCCTTATGGCAGACTGGTACAAAAGGTGAAGTCACACGGGATCAGAGGTGAGCTGGCAAGATGGATACAGAACTGGCTCGGTCATGGAAGACAGAGGGTAGCAATGGAAGGGTGCTTTTTCTGAATGGAGAGCTGTGACTAGTGGTGTTCCACAGGGATCAGTGCTGGGACCTTTGCTGTTTGTATAATATAAATGATTTGGAGGAAAATGGAGCTGGTCTGATTAGTAAGTTTGCGGATGACACAAAGGTTGGTAGAGTTGCAGATAGTGATGAGGATTGTCAGAGGATACAGCAGGATATAGATCGGTTGGAGACTTGGGCGGAGAAATGGCAGATGGAGTTTAATCCGGACAAATGTGAGGTAATGCATTTTGGAAGATCTAATGCAGGTGGGAAGTATACAGTAAATGGCAGAACCCTTCGGAGTATTGGCAGGCAGAGAGATCTGGGTGTACAGGTCCACAGGTCACTGAAAGTGGCAAAGCAGGTGGATAAGGTAGTCAAGAAGGCATACGGCATGCTTGCCTTCATCGGTCGGGGCATAGAGTATAAAAATTGGCAAGTCATGCTGCAGTTATACAGAACTTTAGTTCGGCCACACTTAGAATATTGCGTGCAATTCTAGTCGCCACACTACCAGAAGGACGTGGAGGCTTTGGAGAGGGTACAGAAGAGGTTTACCAGGATGTTGCCTAGTCTGGAGGGCATTAACTATGAGGAGAGGTTGGATAAACTCGGATTGTTTTCACTGGAACGACGGAGGTGGAGGGGCGACATGATAGAGGTTTACAAAGTTATGAGTGGCATGGACAGAGTGGATAGTCAGAAGCTTTTTCCCAGGGTGGAAGAGTCAGTTACTAGGGGACATAGGTTTAAGGTGCGAGGGGCAAAGTTTAGAGGGGATGTGCGAGGCAAGTTTTTTACACAGAGGGTGGTGAGTGCCTGGAACTTGCTGCCGGGGGAGGTGGTGGAAGCAGGTACGATAGCGACGTTTAAGAGGCATCTTGACAAATACATGAATAGGATGGGAATAGAGGGATATGGTCCCCGGATGTGCAGAAGATTTTAGTTTAGACAGGCATCAAGATCGGCGCAGGCTTGGAGGGCCGAATGGCCTGTTCCTGTGCTGCACTGTTCTTTGTTCTTAAATACAGGGTTGATGCCAGAGGACTGGAGAATTGCAAATGTTACACCCTTGTTCAAAAAAGGGTGTACGAATATACCCAGCAACTGTAGGCCAGTCAGTTTAATATCAGTAGTGGGAAAGATTTTAGAAATGATAATCTGGAACAAAATTAACAGTCACTTGAATGAAAGTGGATTAATGAAGGAAAGACAGCATGGATTTTTTTACGAGTGTAGGGGAGACTGGCTTAGGGAATTATGGGATACGTGGTGTAACTTAGATCCCTGAAACTTGAGAAAACCTTGCCTGTTAGACACACAAATCACATGAATACCTCATCAAAAGGTAAACGAAATTGGGGGGAGACACACAAATCACATGAATAACCTAATCAAGAGGTTGATGAGGTGAATAATATAATCAAGGCAGGATGAGTTTCGGGAAGACAGTAGATGGGAGATGATGTAATTAAAGAAACAGCTTGTCAAGTTACCCTCCTGTAAACCGTATAAAATGACTGCTCAAACATTGTACTCGTAGAATCCCTGTGATCATCCGTGAGAGTCGGACTTCACCTTGCATGTTCGTAATAAAGATCGCTCATTTGGACAAGACATCCGACTCTCGAGGCGTTTTTGGGTACTCGAACAAGCCCTCACCCTTACAAGAGCAAACCATGGTTAACTAATTTCATTGAATTTTTGATGAGGTAACGGAGTGGATCGATGAGGGTAATGCAGTTGATGTGGAGTACGTGGACTTCCAAAAGGTGTTTGATAAAGTGCCACATAAGAGACTGGCCAGCAAATTTAAAACCTATGGAATAAAAGGGACAGTGGCAGCACGTATACGAAGTTGGCTGAGTGACAGGAAACAGAGTAGTGGTGAAAGGTTGTTTCTCGGACTGGAGGCAGAGAACCAGAAGTTAGTATTAGGACCACTACTTTTCTTGATCTATATTAATGACCTGGACTTAAGTGTAGAGGGCTCATTTTCAAAATTTGCGGGTGATACAAAACTTAGAAGTATTGTGAACTGTGAGGAGGATAATGATAGATTTCAAGAGGACAGAGACAGGCTGGTGGAATGGGTGGACACATCGCAGATGAAATTTAATACACAGAAGTGTGAAGTGATACTTTTTGGAAGGAAGAATGAGGAAGGACAATGTAAAATGAAGGATACAATTCTAAAGGGGGTGCAGGAGCAGAGAGTCCCAGGGGTACACATGCACAAATTATTAAATGTGGCAGGGCAGGTTGAGGAAGCGTTAATAAAGTGTACAGAATCCTCATCTTTACAAATAGAAGCATAGAGTACAAATGCAAGGAAATTATGGTGAATATTTATAAAACACTGGTTCGGTCTCAACTGGAGTATTATGTTCAATTCTTGGCACCACACCTTAGGAAGAATTTGAACGCAATGGAGATGGTGCAGAAAAGATTCACGAAAATATCCAGGGATGATAACCTTCAGTTACGAGGTTTAATTGGAGAATCCGGGGCTGTCCTTCTTAGTGAAGAAAAAGTTGAGAGGAGATTTGATAAAGGTGTCCAAAATCACAAAGGATCTGGACAGGGTAGACTGTTCCTATTGGTGCAAGAACCAGAGGGCACTGATTTAAGGTGAATGGCAAAAAAACTAAAGGCAACATGAGGAAAATCTTTTTTTATGAAGCTGGTGGTTAGGATCTGGAATGCACTGCCTGAGAGAGTGCTGGTGGCAGATTCAATTGTAGCTTTCAAAATGGAATTGGATAATTATCTGAAGTGAAAAAATGTGCACGGCTATGGGAAAAAGGCTGAGGAGAGGGACTAGCTGAGTTTCTCTTACTGAGAACCAGAACAGACATGATGGGCCAAATGTCCTCCTTCTGTGCTATAACCATTGTATAATTCCATGATTCTAAGTTAGTTGTATGTGTGCTAACGCCCTGAACAAGATGGCATTCCAACAGAAGTGTTCATGTGCATATTGGATAGCATTTTGTTCATTGAACTGCACCTATAGTGCCAATAATGGCCAATAATGGCCATTACCAAGGCTAATTTTGCAGCCAATGGGTTTTAGAGCATTGAGCCACAAAGACAGATGTTAATTACATTACTTACCAGAAGGAAGAAAAGGGCCAAAAGGATGGAAACAACATAATCTCAGCATTCCATATTGTGAAAAGAAACAGTAGGACAAACTCTTGTGCTGAACCAAGAGAAGAGAATCATAGACTCATGGTGAGTAATAGCACAGAAAAAGACCATTTGGCCCATTGTACCTGTGCTGGCTCTTTGGTAGAGCAATCCAATCCAGATCATGACAACTCACTATGTAAACAAATGTTTCCTCATCTCGCCTCTGGTTCTTTTGCCAATCGTCTTAACAGGAAATTATAAGTCAAGGATGTGGTGAGCGAAATGAAACTTTGAGACTGCTTCCTTCTTTGCTAGATTTTACTCAGTATGTGTGATGACAAAAATGCATTTGCCCTGCATTTTGATTCTTTGCTCCACCACTTGCCCAATTTCTATTTGAACGTGATTTCTTTCCTTCATGTGTTGCTGCAGGTCAATGCTGTTGCTGTAATAATGTAATGCCTAAGGCACAGGCACCATAAAGTTACAGAAGGCTTGCAGTTGATCATGTATGCTGGAAACATTTAACAACTTTTTATATACTTTGTTCAAATGCTTCAGCAGCATTTTTTTTTAAAAATGTTACGGCTTACACTTCAATCCTAGGGATGAAATGACCTCTGCATTCTTTCATGATGTCCAGGTAAAGTTTTCATGAAAATCCTGAAAATATACTCAAGTAACCTGGTGAATATATATTAAACAACACACAAAATGGCACCGTCAGATCGCAGAGTGAATGGTTCCTGCAAGCATTCAGAGGCAAACTGTTATGCGTTCGATCCACTCCTCATATATGGCATTTGAGGGCTGAAATTCCTGAGCATTGATGTTGTTTTGGCATTCAGACCTGGGTCAGTGAGGTAAGAAATTGGGGGTAGGTCTCTTTAGAACAGGTCTCCGCCTTCTTATCAATGCTAAAATTTCACTGGAATTAAGGGTGAGTGTTTTTTATGTTCAGCCCTTCTGTGCGATGTCAATGAAAAAGGCACCAATGACGAGGTGACATGTTCTTTCGTAATTCCTGCCAGTTTCACAGAATCATAGAATCACAGATTTGTTACAGCACAGGAGGAGGCCATTCAGCCCATCATGTCTGTGCTGGCTCTCCGAAGGAGCAAATCACCTAGTGCCACTCGCCCACCTTCTCCCTGTGGCCCTGCACATTCTTCCTTTTCACATAATAATCCAATTCCTTCTTGAATGCCTTGATTGAACCTGCCTCCATCACTCTCAGGCAGTGCATTCCAAATTCTAACCATTCACTGTGTGAAAAAGTTTCTCCTCCATTGCTTCTTTTTCCAATTATCCGAAATCTGTGCCCTCTCATTCTTGATCCTTCCACCAGTGGAAACAGTTTTTCCCTATCTATTCTGTCCAGACCCCTCATGATTTTGAAAGCCTCTATCAAATCTCCTCTCAACCTTCTCCTCTCCAAAGAAAACAGTCCCAGTTTCTCCAATCTATCCATGTAACTGAAGTTCCTCATCCCTGGAAGCATTCTCGTGAATCTTTTCTGCACCCTCTCTAATGCCTTCACATCTTTCCTAAAGTGTGGCACCCAGAACTGGACACAATACTCCAGTTGAGGCTGAACCAGTTTTTTATACCAGTTTAACATAACTTCCTTGTTTTTGTACTCTATGCCCCGATTAATAAAGCCCAGGATGCCGTATGCTTTATGAGCCACACCCTCAACTTGTCCTGCCACCTTCAATGACTTATGCACGTGAACACCCAGGTCCCTCTGCTCCTGCACTCCCTTTAGAATTGTACACTTTATTTTATATTGTCTGTCTGCATTCTTCCGACCAAAATGAATCACTTCACACTTCTCTGCATTAAATTTCATCTATCACTTGTCCGTCTATTCCACCAACCTGTTTATGTCCTTTTGAAGTTCTACACTATCCTCCTCACAGTTCACAATGCTTCCAAGTTTCATAACATCTGCAAATTTTGAAATTGTGCCCTGTATACCAAGGTCTAGGTCATTAATATATATCAGGAAGAGCAAGGGTCTTAATACTGACTTCTGGGGAACTCCACGACAAAATTTTCTCCAGTCCGAAAAACATTAATTAATCACTACTCTCTGTTTCCTTTAACTCAGCCAATTTCGTATCCATGTTGCTACCATCCCTTTTATTTCATGAGCTATAACTTTGCTCACAAGTTCGTTGTGTGACACTGTATCAAACAGTTTTTAGAAGTCCATGTACATAACATCAACAGCATTGCCCTCATCAACCCTCTCTGTTACCTGATCAAAAATGTCCAGCAAGTTAGTTAAACAAGAATTGCCCTTATCAAATCCATGCTGGCTTTCCTTAATTAACTCAAATTCATCCAAGTGTCTGTTAATTTTGTCCCAAATTATTGTTTCAAGAAGCTTCCCCACCACCGAGGTTAAACTGACTGGCCTGCAGTTGCTGGGCTTATCTTTACACCCTTTTTTGAACAAGTGTGTAACAGTTGCAGTTCTCCAGTCCTCTGGCACTGCCTTGAAGTCTAAGGAAGACTAGAAAATTATGGCCAGTGCCTCCACTATTTCCACTCTTATCAACTTTAAGTACAGACAGACTATCCAATACCGCCTCCCTATCAATTTTAAACTCTACAAGTGTCTAAATTACCTTCTCTTTCACCATGACCTGCGCAGCATCTTATTCCTTGGTAAAAACAGTTGCAAACTTTTCATTTAATCCCTCAGCTATGCCCCCTGCCTCCATGCGTAAATCCCCTTTTTGGTCCCTAATCGGCCCCATTCCTCCTTTTACCACCCTTTTACTATTTATATGTCTATAGAAGACTTTGGATTCCCTTTTATATTAGCTGCCAATCTCTTTTCATACTCTCTCTTTGCTTCTCTTATTTTCTTTTTCACTTCCCCTCTGAACCTTTTATATTCAGTCTGGTTCTCAGTTGTATTATCTGCCTGACATCTTGTCATAAGCACATTTTTTTCTTCTTCATTTTAAGCTCTATCTCTTTTGTCATCCAGGGTGCTCTGGATTTGTTTGCCCTATCTTTCTCCTTCGTGGGAATATACGTTAATTGTGCTTGAACTATCTTCTTTAAAGGCAGCCCATTGTTCAATTACTATTTTGCCTGCCAACCTTTGATTCCAATTTATCTGGCCCAGATTCATTCTTACTCTTTGAAGTTTGCTGTACCTCAGTTAATTATTCTTACTCTGGATTGTTCCTTGTCCTTTTCCATAGCCAACCTAAATCTTATAATACAATGATCACTGTTCCCTAAATGTTCCTCTACTGAGACTTGATCCACTTAGCCCACCTTCTTCCCAAGAACCAGGTCTAGCATTATCTCCTTTTTCACTTGACTGGAAACATACTGCTGCAGATAATTTTCCTGAACACACGCTAGGAACTCTTGCCCCTATCTGTCCTTTACACTACCACTATTCCAGTGTATATTTGGAAAACGAAAGTCCCCCATTATAATTACTTTATAATTCTTGCACCTCTCTGTAATTTCCTTGCAATTTTTTTCCTCGACATCTTTCCCATTAGTGGCCTATAGACGACAGCGAGTAATGTAATTGCACCTTTTTTGATCCTTTGCTCTAGTCAAATAGGTTCTGTCCTTGACCCCTTTGGGACATCCTCTCTCTCCAGCACTGCAATATTCTGCTTAATCAATATTGCCACCCTTCCTGCTTTCCTTCCATTCCTATTTTTCCTGAACATCTTGTATCCAGGAATATTTAAGACCCAGTCCTGCCCTTCTTTGAGCCAGGTCTCTGTTCTCGCCACAACATCATGGGGCGAATTTCAGAGACGCCCCCCTCACCCCCGCGATGTCAGGGGCCGTGGCGGGGTGGGGGTGGAAAATGCCTCCAGCAGAGGCCCGCCATGGGCCTTGACGCCGGAAAGGCCCAGCCTGATACTACCGGCGGCGGCGAGGCCTCCTGGTAGCCCCCCTGCCACTCAGCGACGGGAGATCCATTAACATATTTAAATTTATTTAAATAAACAAATTGATTACCTTTCCACTCCCGCCATCTGTCCTGGAACTATATTGGTATCAGTGGCCGGCACTCCCGCGCCTTCGGATTCCTGTCTCCTGCACGGATGCACCGTCACTGAGCCCCCATGATATTTTGCGCAGGGACTCATTTAAATGGAGCGGCGGAGTGACCATCCCCCATGATGTGGAGGGGGCAGCCACTGCGTCCCCGGGAAAGGTGTCTGGCACCACTGTGCAGGCGCCACGCCATTTCTAAAGGGCTTTAAGCCCTGATAGGTCATTTAAATTTTAAAGAGAAATGATGATGCAAATTTAAGTAAAGCATGTCATAACATTCTCACTCCCCTCACACACATTCCCAAGGAATTGGCGATGGATTAATTGGACATTCCCACCTAAAAAAAGGTTTGTTATGATCCCAACCTTCTCCCCGCCTCTGACTTTTAGCAACTTTAAACTTTGACCCCTTCCCACCAACCTCCCCACCAAACAAAAGTATTTTCCCCACTCCCACACCCCCCGCCCTGAAATTAGCACTCCTCCCCCCTCCCCACCAGTGTCTCGTCTCGAAACTCCATACGGAGTTCCCGAAAGTGCACAAGTTGCAGCCAGTGCCCGTAATATCACCGTGGGACAGCCACCTGGTCCAGGTAAGTTTATTGCCATTTATTTTAATGCATTTTAATATTTAAATGAAGGCCTTGCCACTTGACAGCGAGGGTGGGCCGCACTGAGGCCTTTGCAAGGCCTCAATGCAGCCCACCCCCGCCGCCATATGGTAATAAGTGACGGGGCCTTCTCAGCGTCGTGCGTCGTGGCGGGCCTCTCCCTCATTAATTTTACGTGCCTCCCACCATGATCCATGGCATCGAGGGGCTGGTAAAATCCAGCCCCATGTGTTTTTTTTTCTTTCCTTTATCGAATACCTTGCACTTATCCATATAAAATTTCATCTCCCCTTGTTCTGCCCGCTTACCTATTTTGTCAAAACCTTTCTGTGATATCTGAGCTGCCTCCTCTATGTTATAGTGTAAGAAACTTGATGACACCTCCATCACAATTGCCTGCTGCACAGCTCATATCATCAGTAATAGTAACAATTTCATAGTTAATATTTTGTTTAAAGAAACAGAAATAAATGACAGGTGAGGTGAGACTTTAAATCTCACAGGACAACAGTCATTTATATCCATTCATTCATTTCAACTTAAATCTTCACACTCATAAAATACAATTTCAGTGGTCTTGGCATTTGATGGATCAGTCCTTGCTGAACATATCTGTGACCAACCGTCCAAGCTCCAGCTAGATAATTCTCTCAACATGTGTTAAAAATAATACATTTTATCAATGGAAACCATTACTTGAGTCATCATTTTTTCATCTTTTATAATTCTATTCTGTCCCTCAACCAACACATACACACTTCTTTTACTGAGGGTAAGACGTTTTAAGACTTTTTTTCTCTTTCCTGTTCTTTGCAGCCTCTCTCAGAGGACAGGCAAGCAATCTTCTTTCAGGCCTCAGGCCTGTGTCAGCACTGAAGCTCATACTGGAAGATGGGTGACAGTGATGCTTGGTCTGATTTGATTTGATTTATTTTTCTCTTGCTCTCCCTGTGGGGCACTACCTGACTGAGCTTGGTACCTCAATATATGGAGGATTTTGGACCTATGTCCTATGACCATACTGCCCTCCACATGCACAACCTCTCCCCCAACATAAGAAACCAGCTCCTGATTGAGAGTTTAGTCAGACCACTTACTTGGGGTACCTTTCAAGCAAATAATGCAGCTTGAGGCTTGAGCCTCCTTTGAATAACCCCTCCTTTCTGATGGAGGACGTTACTCACCATTTCCTTTCCTAACAACCCAAATGAGATCAGGAATTCACCACTTGAAGTTGAGGGAGAATTGGAGAATGTACTCAATAAATCCTAATGTTTAGCAGCTCAATGTGTCAAAGCAGCATCATACTGACCCAGCAGATAGCAACAAATTGATACTTCATTGGAAAATAAACCCCTCAATGACTTCAAATCTAACTTGATTATATCTGGGTCTTTCATCTGATTGATTAGTAAACCTATGACTTTTATCCAGGTATCCTTATATTTTCCTTGTAGCGAAAACCTCGGTATTTTTGCAGTGCTCAGAATATATTTTGTTGTTTGAAAATTAAACTCTACGTTCTACAAACCAAGGAAATTACAGGCCAGTTAGCCTGACATCTGTGGTGGGCAAGTTGCTGGAGTTTCTAATCAAGGATAGGGTGACTGACCACCTAGAAAATTTTCAGTTAATCAGGGACAGTCAGCTTGGATTCATGATGGGAAGGTCATGCCTGACAAATCTCATTGAATTTTCTGAAGAGGTGACTAAGGTAGTGGACAGGGGAGTGTCCATGGATGTTATTTATATGGACTTCCAGAAGGCATTTGATAAAGTCCCACATAAGAGACTGTTAACTAAGGTGGAAGCCCATGGAGTTGAGGGCAAATTATTGACATGGTTAGAAAGTTGGTTGAGTGGTAGGCAACAGAGTGGGGATAATGGGTAAGTACTCCGATTAGCAGGATGTAACTAGTGGTGTCCCGCAGGGATCTGTGTTGAGGCCTCAATTATTCATTAACGACTTGGATGATGGCATAGTAAGTCATATATCCAAATTTGCTGATGATACAAAGTTAGGCGGCATTGTAGACAGTCTAGATGATTGCATAAAATTGCAAAGAGATATTGGCAGACTAGGTGAGAGGGCAAAACTGTGGCAGATGGATTTCAATGCGGTCAAGTGTGAGGTTATCCATTTTGGACCAAAAAAGGACAGAGCAGGGTACTTTCTAAATGGGAAGAGGTTAAATACAGTGGATGTCCAAAGAGACTTGGGGGTTCAGGTGCATAGATCTTTAAAATGCCATGAGCAAGTGCAGAAAGTAATCAAAAAGGCTAATGGAATGCTAGCCTTTATATCCAGACGATTGGAGTATAAAGACACAGAGGTTATGCTGCAGCTGTACAAAACCCTGGTTAGACCCCACTTGGAGTACTGTGAGCAGTTCTGGGCACCACACCTTAGGAAGGATATATTGGCTTTGGAGGGAGTGCAACGTAGGTTTACAAGAATGATACCTGGACTACAGGCGTTAAGTTACGAGGAGAGATTACACAAATTAAGCCTTTTTTCACTAGAATTTAAAAGGTTAAGGGGTGATCTGATTGAAGTCTTCAAGATATTAGCAGGAAAAGACAGGTTAGATAAAGATAAACTATTTCCACTGGTTGGAGATTCTAAAACTAGGGAGCATAGTCTAAAAATTAGGAACAGGCTGTTCAGGAGAGATGTTAGGAAGCATTTTTTAAATTATTATTGAGTATTTATTTATTATTTAGAGATATAGCACTGAAACAGGCCCTTCGGCCCACCGAGTCTGTGCTGACCAACAACCACCCATTTATACTAATCCTACATTAATCCCATATTCCCTACTACATCCCCACCATTCTCCTACCACCTACCTACACTAGGCGCAATTTACAATGGCCAATTTACCTATCAACCTGCAAGTCTTTGGCTGTGGGAGAAAACCGGAGCACCCAGCGGAAACCCACGTGGTCACAGGGAGAACTTGCAAACGCCGCACAGGCAGTACCCGGAACTGAATCCGGGTCACTGGAGCTGTGAGGTTGCGGTGCTAACCACTGCGCCACTGTGCTGCCCACTTCTTCATGCAAAGGGTGGTAGAGGTTTGGAACTCCCACAAACAGCAGTTGAAGCTAGTTATTAATTTTAAATCTGAGATAGATAGATTTTTGTTAAGCAAAGATATTAAGGGATATGGGCCAAAGGCAGGTATATGGAGTTCGGCCGCGGATCAGCTATGATCTCATTGAATGGCGGGACAGGCTCGAGGGGCTGAATGGCCTACTCCTGTTCCTATCTTCCCATGTTCTCTCCTATATTCATGCTTCGGAAGTGCTTTTTTTTAATATTCTCTAATGTCGCAGCACTCCAGAAAGACAAGTCTTTCTTCTCTTCGTGTAAGCTGGTACAAGTTTCTTCAAGTACTGTTTGTAACACCAACAAATTCCTATGATTCAAGTATTTTGACTGTAGGCATTTTTCAACAGACAGAAACTTCATTTTTTCATTTTGTTAAGCATATATTCTGACAAAAATAAATGGGAACTATGTTATAGATACAGAGCCTCTACTTTTGCATTGGACCCATTGCCTGATCACACAGGCTGATTAGCAGGGAAGGTGGACGGCTGAACATTTTCATAAGATTAAAAAACAATCAGCGTGCTCCGCGCTGAGTTTATCTGTGTCTGTGAATCTCTGCAGCTTCCCTGAAAGCAGAGTCTATGAAGCTGCATTCATCTGCTCTATTGTCAGAGTGGTGTCTGATAGCATTGTCTATTTTTCCATGAACCGTTGAAGGTGACAGATCTCACATATCACTTTTGCATTTCAGGGACTGCACTCAGGCTTTCATATTTCCCAAGATTCCCTGAACTTATGTTATTATTTAAAAATGTTTTTTTAAAAATCTTGCTGTCTGTGAATTGATGCGAGTTTCATCTGAATCTCTTAGGAATGCTGAAGAATTTTGATTTGAATTTCTGTGAGCATTCAATGATGGCAATTAGTGCAAAAATGGAAAGCTCGACACAAATGGTGAGCACATCAATTCACAAAATAAAATATTTTTGATGTAATGCATTTATTTTGAAATTTGAATGTATGTTAAAGGGAAAAAGCAGAATAATTGAAACAGCTACCCGATCTCCTGCTTCCAGCCCTATCACTTGACGGTTCAGTAACAATTCTAATGAATCATCTTGCTTCATTGTTCTGTTTCTGAAAACTTTATGTATTTTTCCTCATTCGTGTCAGCCAACTGCACACCATCGCTGACATTGGTTTTCCCCTCTAATGTCTCCCATCCATGGTATGTTCTATCCTGTGGAGGCACCAGGACATAGAATGCTATCCATGCATCCAAAAGCAGGGTGGGTGTGGAGGTTGAAGGGAAAGACCCAAGTCCCAACCTTGCACTACTCCTCACAGTCGGCTTTGGAGTGACATTGATTGGGAATAGTGAGGAGGGGTCAAAGGGCTTCTCTCTTTTCCCTCTCCTTATTTGTCCACAACAGGTTTAATTCTTTCTTGAAGTGGATGTACTGGCCAATTCAGTTGGTGTTGGATTACTTGCTTGCTATGATCATAACAAGAACCAATTGGACAGGTTTTCTTGAGTTTATCAAAGAAAGAGGTTAACTTTATTGTATCTAAACCGAACTAATAAAATAATAAATAATGCACCAACTTTCACTCACACACACACTAGCGGTTTGGACACACACAAATAGGTTACAGAGTGGGAGAAGGTAGATTGGTTGAGTTAGACTCCATAGAAAAAAGGGTATACAGTCTGTGGCATTTGATGATTCGTCTAGCTTCAAGCTGAGTTCGGTGGTCCTGAGGCTTTTAGTTTGAAGAGGTAGATGATTGATTCGGTGGGTCTCTTGGAGACAGCAATGAGGATGTTTTCCTGCAACAGGGTTTCTGATTGTAGCCGGAGTATACAAAGGTGGTCAGTCAACAGGCAGGATTTGAAAGCTTTCAAGCTGAAATTGGGAGAGAGAGAGAGAGAGAGGAACCCCCCCCCCCCTTCCCCCCACCACCACTTGGATCTGCACATGTCAGAGTCCAGTTGCTTCTGCTCTCCTGTTGCAGAAAGGCACAAGCTTAAAACCACAGATGGGGAGGGGCTTATCACATGACAGTCACTCACTGATTCAAACATAGCAGTTAGCTGTATTTCTCTCTTGCTAAAAAGAACAGGGAGGTCATTTAAACTTTCTGGGCCTTGCTTCTTGTTGGGCATGAGCAGACATTTCATGTCCCTCCTCACAAGCATTGCAGTGTAGGATACAATGTTGCAAATTTGGTAGCCATCTTAACCTGCCAGCAAAGTCATCCTTTTAGCTGGTTTTCTTAAAAATGTCTTTCAAAATATAAATTCAGCTCTCCAGTCAATGGATTAAAGAAAATTATCATTCAACAAAGCACATTGGCATAACAGTAGGTTTGTCAGCCGAGCTTCCAGGCAATTGGATCGTCATACAGCCAAATTAACATTAATATCGAACAAAGCTGCCTCCCTGGTATGGGTTCATTTTTATTCAGGTACACAAGTGCTTGATTATTAACTGGATATTTAGGAAATTCCATCAGTTTCCACTTGTCATTCCCTACCACATTCACAATGCTATGATGTATAGAAGACCGAAAGCTGCAGAGAATAACTTGCAGTTACTCTGAAAATGACTTGCTAAATAAAGACAGTTTGATTGACAGTTTAAAAAAAATCATTTGTTGGAATCTCCTGCTTCAATTGCCAAGAGAGAACCTAAGCAACGAGTGGTGGAGCAAGAGATGATTGATGACAGTCTACAAGGACTTGGGATGATTGAAAAGACAGTTCAAATCAATATCTGAACCCATGTAAGTCGTTTAAGCAGATGAGACACTGAGTGTCCCACTATGGTGGGTAATTCCTTTATTATGACCTCTTGGGAATTATATGACAGTGTTATCTCCTGGTGTATTGATACCCCAGTAGCTTCTCAATGTCTTCAGTTCAATGTAATTTTGACACGACTTCAAATTGTCGTTAGCATTTCTTTGATATTATTGAGGCACTAGTATAGATTATGAATAAGTAAAAAGCTGGCACTTTCCTTTCAATTCTTTTCCCTTGTCTGATAAGGTCATTGACTTTAGTTGAGGTGTGATTCCATTGAAGCCAAGTGCCCAAACAGATATTCTTCATTTGTGAGCCTTGACAACAACAACAACGTGTATTTTCTTGCATCTTTAACATAATAAAATATCCCAAGGCATTTCACAGGAAAATTAAAAAACAAATTATGACAATGAGCCACATAAGGAGATATTAGGGCAGGTTAAATCAATATCTGAACCCATGTAAGTCATTTAAGTAGATGAGACACCGAGTGTCCCACTCTGGTGGGTTATTCCTTTATTATCACCGCTTGGGAATCATATAACATTGTTATTTCCTGGTATATTGATACCCCAGTAGCTTCTCAAAGTCTTCAGTTCAATTTTGCCACTATTTCAAACTGCCATTAACATTGTGTTGATATTATTGAGGCACTAGTACAGATTATGAACAAGTAAAAAGATTGGGAGGAAAATGAGGTAGAGAGGGTGAGAGGTTTAAGGAGGGAATTCCTGAGCTTTAGGGTACAGGTTGCTGAAGGCACGGCCATCAGTGATGGATAAATTAAAATCGGAGATGCTCAAGAGGCCAGAATTAGAGGAGCGCAGAGATCTCAGAGGGCTGACAATAAGTGTTGATAGCTTTTTTGACCATGTTGGGAATCAAGCCAGAAGACCAGAATTTAACTTTAGGATTCAGAGATGCCCAAGAACCAGTCAAGCTTTCAGTATTTTAACTCAGAAGAACACATGATAAGCCCACAAAATGACCAAGCCAAGTCATGTAGTCTTCCTTGTACACTCTTTGTTCACCCCGCACCACACTATGGCTGGAATTTTATGCCACGCCAGCGAGCTGGATGGTGGTGGGAGGCTAGTGTAAAATTGAGTGGGAGACTCCGGGAGGCCTTCCCGACCTGCTCCTGCCTCCGCCCCACATTACGTGGGCCGGTGGGGGACGAGAAACGAGCCACCCACCCCAGGCCAATCAAGGCCCTTAAGTGGCCACTTAACGGGTCCACTTAAGGGCTTTCGCCTGCCTCCACAGGGATTTTACCCAGGGCAATCGGGCGTCCGGGAGACGTGAAAGGCCTCCCAGTGAAACCTGGCGGCCTCTCAGCACACCGGCGGGAGGCCCAGACAAACGGGCACAGTGTGCCTGATTGAGGGTCGCCTCCACTTCCCCAACCACCCCCAGGACCCGAGACGCCCTTCTTCCCCCAAAACAACCATCATCGCCTCGCCGGGGTGCCACCGGTTAGCCCGACGAGGCAAACAACTTACCTGGACTCCTGGCTCCATGTCCTCGGCTGGGCTGCAGTCCCAGAAGTGGCCACCACTCCTGGTGGTGCTGCTGAGACTAAGAGCTGCCAGCCCAATGATTGGCCGGCAGCTCAATGAGGCAGGACTTCCTCCCTCAAGCAGGTGGAAGACCCGCCTTGGAACAATTAAAGCCTGTGGACCCGTAAAATGCGGGTCGGATCCTCAGGCTGGGCGGAAGCAGATTTGCCACCAACTTTTACGTCAGTGGGAAGCTCCCGTCCGCCCGACGTAAAATCCAGCCCATGCCTCTGGAGAGACAAAACTGCAAGAGGAAAACTGCAGATTATTCAGAAAAAGCTCTAGGAAATTTCTCTGCAGCTCCTCAAGGAAATTAAGCACATTGCAGGAAACTGCAGTGGTCCCCCCATAACTACAACTAACAACTCAACAAAAATTTACAATACCATTCGCCCAACAGGTCCATAACGGTGTTTATGCACTACACAAGGCTCCTCCCACTCTAGCTACCTCTTCTGACCATCCTCTCAATTCTGGTAATATCCTTGCAAATCTTTTCTGCACTTTCTTCAATATTTTTGTCGTATGAAGACCAGAACTGCACACAGTTCAATTATGATCTAACCATAAATTTAACATTATTTTCCTGCTTTTGTATTCTATTTCTCTGGAAATGAAACCCAATACTTGGTTTGTACTTTTTATGGCCTTATCAACTTGTTGTTGCTTCTAGTGATTGATATAATCTATATTCCCAGATCTCTGCGACTCCATTTAGTTTCTTATTCTAAAGAATAGGTGACCTCCTTATTGTGCCAACCAAAATGAACCCACGTTTTATATTATGTTTCATTTGCCATTTATCCACCCATTCTGAAAGCCTTGTTATGTTTTGCTGTATTTTGGTACTGTTTTTCTCATTATTAGCAATACTGCGGTATCATTTGTAAATTTCAAAATCAAACCTTTAATTAGTGAGTCCAAATCATTTATGTATATGGTGAATAATAGTGATCCAGGTCTGTACAGGCTTCCACTTTCAACTTTGCACTAGTCTGAAAAACTTCCCTTCCCTCTGTTTTCTGTTTTGC
Organism: Heterodontus francisci; assembly: GCF_036365525.1. NCBI lineage: Eukaryota > Metazoa > Chordata > Chondrichthyes > Heterodontiformes > Heterodontidae > Heterodontus > Heterodontus francisci. The sequence goes on from NC_090401.1 coordinate 28,911,373, forward strand.
AGACATCTTTCAATCCATTCTGCTACCTGGCCCCTGAAGTTACAAACCCTGACCTTTGTCATGAGTCTCTTATGAGACATCTTATCAAATTCCTTCTGAAAGTCCATATATAAACATCCACTGCATTGCCCTTGTCTACTCTTTCTGTTACTTCTTCAAAGAGTTCAATGGGTTGGTTAAACATGACCTCTCTTTTAGAAATTGCTGACTATTGTATTATATTCTCCAGCTCTAAATGTTTTGTTATTTCATCTTTTAGCAAAGACTCTAGTATTTTTCCTACCATCGACATTAAACTAAATGGTCTACAGATCCCTAGATTAGTTTCATTTCCTTTTTTAAAAGTAAGAATTACATTTGCTCATTATCAGTCTTCTGGCACAATTTCTTTCTCTATTGTATTTTTATATATGGATACTGGTGCCTCTGCTATCACCTCCTTAGTTTCTTTGGATATCTGTGGGTTCAATCCATCTGGAGCCGAGGGCTTTGTCATCAACTTTGGCTAGTTTGTCTAGTATCTCCGTTCAGACCATCTTATCTTCGATTAGTGGATGTGCCCTCTTCTCTCAGGAATTTATCATGCTCTCTTTCAAGAGACTGTGATGGCTCATTTTGGCAGTTTGTTCCAGAGAGCATGACACTTTGTGAAAAGGTACTTCCTGGCATCTAACCTAATTCTGCCTATGGATTTTACAGGCATGACCTTTATTCTACCATCCCTATTTGAAATAACCTGTCTAATTAAGCAGGTAATCACATGCATTGTAAGCCTGCATTTTGGCAAAGCAGGTATCCCTAATTCTTGAAGCCCTCTCTCATAAGAGAGTTTGAAGGTTTGATATTAATCTGATCATCCTTTACTGCCCTTTCTACAGAGCCTCAATATGCTTCACTATGTGTGGAAGCCAGTGCTGGACAAGTACGAATGCACCAGAACCTTACATAGTTTCAGTGTAGTACCTTATGTTTTGTACTTTATTGTACTTGTAATACAGTATACCATTTTGGTCTTCCTGTAGCCCCTCACACTGCTTGTGATCAAACAGGTAATCACCTATTAACCATAGATTTCTTCCTTGATCTTCTACTTCTAACTGGTACCCCTGCGTAATATGAACATACCTGCAAGATATACCACTCATCTAATTTATCTGAATTGGCCTGCAATCTATTATTACTCCCTGTATACATTTTTGTATTAACTGTGAATTTTAGAATAGTTCCAGTTAAGTGGTCTTCTTAATCCTTAATGATAATACTGAACAGGCATGGTCACAATACAGAGCTTTGTTGAATTCTAAACTCCAACATGAAATGATAGCATTCCTACTTATCCTCCATATTCACCAAGTATCTTCAGATAATCTGGCACTAGTAATCAACATAAAAGCAAGGTGCTGTTGTATGAAGAATCTGCCAAAGAACAAAGTCCTGTCTAAATGATTTACATGTTCACTTTACATTCCTTTGTCAGTTACTTGAATAGAGATATTAACCCATTTAAAATAAATGGGGGTGAAGGGTGCGAGAATGCTTCTGTTAGAAAATAGCTTAAAATTGTCATCACCCTCAGCAGTTAATATTAACACCAGTAATCCTTAGCTTGTGTCTTTTAAATAAGAAGAAAATGCATTTGCTTGAAATAATTCATTTTGAAATAGTTTAAAAACAGAAAGCGACATAAAACGTCGTGCAAGCTCTTTAGTACCAGCATAAATATGGAAGAGAGATATTCCACAGAGAAGGTGCACAGAGATTTCTTCTCGACTGAGTGGCTGAAACATGCTGTTCTTCCCTGCAGCAGAGGTATCAAAATATTAAATAATAAATTATCTCTTTTTTTCGGCGTCAAGATCAGAAGGAGAAGCAGCTTTATTAACATTTGAAGCTGCCTTTGGTCCAATGCACCCACCTTCCACTTTAACACACATTTATATTTTCAATTATAGTGACCCAGATTTCTTGTTGTTCTGGCTCCTCCTGCATACATCAGATTGTCCTCTGCATACTGAAGCTGATGGATTTTAACCTTTCAGGCACAGCTGGAGTCAGATAAAATTACATTGGTTGCATCATTGATGGATCTGTGATCTAAAGCGATTTGCTCAGCTTTGACCAAATGTATTATTCCCAGAACTCCAAAAGTGACTACATTTCTCTAAAAAAAAAAATTGAAGCAAGCATGATGACGTTTGACTTTTTGAATTGAATATTCAAGTGTTTCCATCCAGGAACACATTTTTTGGAACCATTGTACATGGTGCTTACAGGCTAGGCTCTGACTGGCTTTCAAAGAAATGTAGATTGGGTGATTTCTGAATCACTTACAATTCATTTGAACAGTTAACATTCCTGTTAAAGCACAATGCAGTATCAAGTATATTCAGGCTTTATCATGGATACTCTGTGCAGAAATATTCTGGTATAAAACAGGCACATAGATGCCCTGATTACCATCCTGTTCATTTTTGTCCAGTCTTTTTGTTCTCTGATACTTAGGTCATACATGTAACTATTATAACACTAATGAAAGGTGATTCAAATTGCCTTGATTTGGTGAAACCATAGTGGGATTTATGCTAATAGAACCTGCTGTAACAGATCTAATCATGAGTGTCAAGTTTGATTTCATCCTGGCATGTAGCTGGTTTGTATAGATTGATACCCTCCCTTTCTGTCACTCAGCAGGCTGCTTTTTGTTCATCCAACTCTGTCCAGCAAACCCTTAGAAAAGAAAGGAAAAGAAAATACTGCAGATGCCAATAATCTGAAATAAAAACAGAAAATGCCAGAAATACTCAGTTGGTCTGGCAGCATCTGGCACCAAAAACCTTTGTGGTCTCAACAGGTCCGGCAGAATCAGTGGAGTGAGAGAAAGAATTAATATTTCAGGTCAATTACTTTTTATGAGAGCAGTTCTGATGAAAGGTCATTGACCTGAAACATTAATTCTGTCTCTCACTCCACTGATTCTGCCAGACCTGTTGAGACCACAACAGTTTTTGGTATACAAGCATGGTATTGTAGTGTTTGGGTACAGAGTACAGTGAAGATACTTCATGAGGTTAACAAGGTGCTCAATATTGCCTTCTGAGGACTACTTTGCAATCTACAAATCAAAGAACCTGGACATATTGATCAAAGAATTTTAATAGACAAATATATAGCTCCATCTATTTTCAAAGAAGATCAAAAGGTACTTCTAAAATTTGTGTAATGCAGAAGCTATAATGTTTATTTATCCGACACAAACTCAATAACTCATGGGAATCAGTTAGCAGTGATTTATCTCATCAGTCGGAATAAAGTCTGGGGTCAATGGTTTTCATATGTACTTGTCTCTAAGACTTCTGTAATGTTAATTAGTTTCTATTTTGTTTCGATGAAGACTATTACAAACAGTAGCATAGCAGTTAGGATGAGGGAGCTGATAGGAGTGAGATTTATGAACCAAACCCTATTTAAATACATGGTGCTGTGTTCAGTTTGAAGATTTAGATATGTCAGAATAAGTTAGTTTTTTTTAAATGAAACAGACTTAACACCAGCAGAGGGTGCTGCAAAGTCCTTTATCATTGCCAGAATGACCCATAGAGGAATCTGGTAGCTGTCACTCTATGTTCTGTCGATGGGGAGGCAAATCAAGACTGACAGTGACTTTTTAATGTCAGCATGGCTATGAAATTGTTTTACGCAGACGAGTAACTGCAGAGTCCTGGTGATTATTAAAGTCTGATTGAGCATGCAGAGGATGACAAAGACAGATGAAGAAATGGACAAGTAGAGTGGCACAGAGGGGAAATAAGAAGAGAGGCAATGTAAGGTACATACTTTCTCATTAAATGACTGGGATCTTCAGTTTGTCAGAGTGTCATTCTATGCTGAATATGTTCAACCCTTCCAACTTTTATCACAGCTCAGGTTGTGGTTCTAGGCATCCATTTTCTAGCACTTGATGAGTTAATAACTCCCCAAGATAATCCCGTTCATGGTGATGGACAGTTGTTATCTGATCCAGAAACAACACAAGTTAATAGCAGGTTGGCTCATTTAAATGGAAGCTATGGCTTCCAAATGCTATCTTCTAAATCAGAAATGGATAGATCTTTAAATTCTCAACAAGTCTTTTTGTGTAAAAAGGGAAATGGCAAAGTTTCCCACTAGCTTTGCAGGTAAATACACTGGGCTTTGTGCAACTTTGTGCATTGTCTTGAGAGACAATGGGTAAGCGCCTGGAGGTGGTCAGTGGTTTGTGAAGCAATGCCTGGAGTGGCTATAAAGGCCAATTCTAGAGTGACAGACTCTTCCACAGGTGCTGCAGATAAGATTGGTTGTCGGGGCTGTTACACAGTTGGCTCGCTCCTTGCGCTTCTGTCTTTTTTCCTGCCAACTGCTAAGTCTCTTCGACTCGCCATGTTTTAGCCCCGTCTTTATGGTTGCCCGCCAGCTCTGGCGATCGCTGGCGACTGACTCCCGCGACTTGTGATCAATGTCACAGGACTTCATGTTGCGTTTGCAGACGTCTTTAAAGCGGAGACATGGACGGCCGGTGGGTCTGGTACCAGTGACGAGCTCGCTGTGCAATGTGTCCTTGGAGATCCTGCCATCTTCCATGCGGCTCACATGGCCAAGCCATGCCTTCTAGGAACCAGTCAATCAAAACAGCGCGCTGCCTGACGGCTTTAGTCATACTGACACAATCAGTGCAACCCACTCAGTGTATCTCTGCTGATGTTAATTAGCTGCCTGTTAATGTTGAGCTCAGTAATCCCATTAGTACTCATTGTGTAAATAGAAAGAGACTGAAAGAGACCTAAACATTCATCATAATTCCTTGTTGGCTTAAATTGATAGGAAAACAAACTTTTTAAAAAGGGTTTTGATATGGATAATTTTTTAAGCTGGTACATGATATGGAGTGGCAATGACTTGTTTGAGACATCAATGGTTTGGTTTTCAATGTAAATTTTACTCCAACGCTGAATTTCAGAGTATTTGAATGAATTCTGAAATTTGTCCCTGGTGTTCGTGAATTTAAACTCTTCAGCTTTCACAGTCCTATCTTTCAGTCGGAGGAGCTTTGAGATATTTTTAATCTCATTTTTTCTGTTCAGCATTTTCCTCACTTTTGATCTATGAAAATTATTTCAGCTTTGAATGAAACTGTGCAAATATCTGATGACAGTGCAATTGGTCAAAGAATTAATGGCTTATTTACAATTATCTGTTCAACCACATATTACATGTGTGGGGTCATTGACTGTCTTGAGCATTTTAATTGCTGATGTTTTATTTTATTATTCTTCATAGCATTGGATCATCATGAAATATACAGCGGGTCCTTCACTGGTTATTGCAGCATTCTAAAATCTCTTGTTTAGATTCTTTGGTTCTGATTTTAACTGCACCTGCCTAGTGGATGGGGGTAGTTAAAATGAGCCCAGTCACTTGTGCCCTCTGAATCTTCTGCCTTCCCACTCCTAATCCCATATCCCAATCTCAACCTGCTCTATCGAGTAGGCAAGCAGGACACCTGTGGGAAGGAAGCAAGGTCCTTCTCCAAATATGCAGATCAAGTCCAATGATGTCATCTGGACCCAACCTGCTATTTCAGTGGAAGGCCTGAACAGGAGAGCAGTGAAGGCTTGTCCATCAGGCCAGACCAGTGAGGAAGGAGAAGTATACATGTGCATTACTTGAATGCCTGCTTTCAAAGTGTTCTAAGCCAGCAGCACTGACTAAAACTGTGAGTTCCATACTTCTCCCAAATCACAGGTAACATATGCATAATTAAAACATATCTTACTGCCAGCATGGATGTTGATGTAGGGACACTTGAGTTGATAAAGATACTAGTTGCTAGTGAGGAGATGCCAGTGTTGGTAAATACATCAGTGCTAGGTGGGTCTGCCACTACTGAAGGAGCTGTGTGCTTTTGAAAGGCCATGGACTACACCAGTGCTTCTAGTCATGGGGACTGTGATTGCAGTTCCCTTTGGGCTGAAGCATCACAGAAAAATGGAACAGAGGCAGCAGAGAAGACAAGATGCTTGCAGAGGGAGCAGGTGGAGGACTCTCAGCAGGAGGCCATATCCACCTAGCACCTTCAGAAAGCTTTTCCTAACTGAACCTCACCCAGGAGTTGTCTGCTCAGTGGCTGTGCTTCATCAAGGAGGTATCACCTCCTAGACTTGCACCCGCATTATGAGATCAGGGTGACTACGGTGCTTCTCATGGCCATCAAGGTGACCGAAAACCTCAATTTCTATGCCAGAGGATCCTTCCAGGAATAAACGACATTGTCAACATATTGCAGTGTGTCATCCATCACTGCATCCAAGAGGTCATAGAGGCTTGTACGTCAGGAGAGGTGACTTCATTGCCTTCTCTGTAAGCAGACAGAAGCAGGATGGGCTGGCATGTGGCTTTGCCAGGATAGCAGGCTTTCCATAGTGCAGGGATCCATTGACAGTACACAGATGGCCTTGTCGGCATCTCATCCCAATCGGGAGATGGACTGAAACTACAAGGGGTACCAATCACTCAATGTATGATTGGTGTGTGACCATGCCTAGAACATCATGTTGGTGAATGCCTGCTATCCTGGCAGCAACCATGATGCTATCATCTTGCACCAGTAAGCTGTTCCAGCAATCTTGGAGCCACAATGGTGAACCATGGGGTGGCAGCTCGGCGAGAAGGGGTACCCGCTCTAATCGTGGCTAATGACTCCCCTCCAGCACCTGACCACACATGGCAAGCGCTCCTACAATGAGAGATATGCTGTAGCTAGGAACATTGTCATGCACATTGGCCTCCTGAAGCAATGATTCCTATGCCTGGACCACTTGATGGGGTGTGAGTCCTCCAGTACTCGCCAGAGCCTGTCTTCCGATTCATGGTGGTTTGCAACATCCTTCAGAACCTGGCCATCATGAGGGTACAGCACTTACCACAGGGCTTCGACAATCAGCTAAGGGAGAGGAAGAAGAGGAGGAGGAAGAAGAGAAAAAGAAGAAGGAAGGGAGGAGACAGACGACACATCCACACACTGGATGGGCTGTCCGTGAGTGTGTCATCAGACTTTGCTTCCCCTGAAAGAATCCCAGATCCCTCTTGCTCAACACCTTACCATCCCTCTGTTATGGACTATCACAGCATCCTCTCGGCCACAAACCTGAAATAAAAGACACCACAAAGCAACCATTTCACAGCTTTACAACACTTCCAATAATCTATTAAATACTCAATTATCCACTCTTGTGCATTCCCTTAGTGCCTGTCTTACATGTGCCTTTGCCTGGCCTGGTGATCCTATGCAGTGCTACCCCAGTGGCTGCAGAATGGCTGGTGGGAGGCTATTGATTTTCAGTGGGGGAGACTGCAGTTGGACTTGCAGGATACCCTCGAGAAGCCCTGGATCTAGAAGACTCAGCTTCGGACTGCACCACCTTGGCACGGGTGGCAGCAGTCTGGAATGGCTGGTTGACAGACAATATATGGGCACTGGTGAACTGGCGGTGATGGGAAGCTGAATGCTGTCATTCTGAGACAGGACAGCAGGCTTGTGCACCATGGAGCCACTCCCATTTTACTGCATCAGCACCTCAGCAATCCTAGTAATATGTTGAAGCATGGATTGATGGACTGCTGTTACACCCTGCGAGTCCCTTGGAGCAATGGTATCCACCGCTACGATGGCAGCTGTCTGAGCCTGCATGGGAGCAAGCTGGACGTGCATGGCAACAAGCATAGATCTCATCCTCAGCTTTCACTGCAACACTCAAACGTTGCGTGACTTCTGCCTGTGTTGCAATGAAATCTGAGACACCAGCCATCAGATGCTGCATCACAGCTGGGTCTGCAAGTGGTCTCATGGAATTAGCCACCACTTCCATGATGGAAAGGACGGGCTGCAAGCTCCGTGTCAAGCCCTGTGTCAAGTTGAGCTGAGCTCCTCCATGCTCCTTGACATTGACAACAGGCTTTCTAATAGGCCACCAATGCACGAAGCATCTCTGTGTGCATGCCCGCGAGCCCTTTCCTGTACACTGCCCCATCCATGTCCTCATCTGGATCCTCTGCAGCAGAACTCATGTGCGGCCTCGCTCTCTGAGGTGCTGGCACACACATCATCCTTTCCCCTGGTCTTGCTGCAGCCCACCTGTGCCCAGTGATTCACCACGTGCGGATCCTGCCTCTGTCTTACCCTGTAAGGTTCATGCAGTGCCAGTATCTGAGCTGGTGGCTTTGCTTGTCAGATCATGTGACAGTGCTTCTCTCTCACAGGTCTGCTCTTCCTCTGGGGTTTCATCCTCATGGACCACTGGCTGGCCAGGCAGCTTTTTTTGAGTAGCTGAAAGTAGAAATGCTGAAGGGGAGGGTTGGGGTCAGGGCCAGGGTGGGGGGGGAGGGGTACATGGAAAGCACGAGTTGCATGGTCACACCATCTGCAACTTGTACATCATACCAGAAAGCAGGATGAGGGTGAAGTGGAATTCAAGAAGGTGCACAAGGCAGGAATATCCTGGATAGCTCCAGTGACGCCAGTTGTAATGGTCTCAGTGCCGGCCACCATCTCCTCCAAGGAGACAAGGACATACAGTAATTCCTGGCCCCCTGCGGATCATTGCTCCTCCCATTGCTACACGCCACCTTGTCCTGCAAGGGAGAGGAAAGGGTTTCAGTGAATGTGGTGCAAAGTGATTTGGTGATGTGCCTGTCATAGCTGAACAGCTGGCAGTATGTGGAAGCTGCTAGATGTGAGTGTGAGGTGGTAAGTGTATGAGAGTGAGGTGGAGTATATGAATGTTAGACATGAGTCTGGATTGGTAGAGATTGCTGATGGGTGACTGATAGGGGTGTGGTGAATTGAGCAGTGTCTGAGGCTAGTGGTCTGGTTGGCAGGACATGGCATTTGAAGATGCATTCACTGACCTTGACCACTTGTGTGAGGTAATTGAACATGTTTTGGCACTGTATCCAGGTCCTCGGGGCCTGACTCCTGGTGTTGACCTCTGTGGCTTTCTGCTCTCTCGGCCTTCGCAATATTTGGCTGGAGTGCCTCCTGGCCCCCTGCAGCAAGATAAACTCTCCACCTGTCCATCTCCGGCACTATGGCCTCCAACGCTGCACCTGAGAACATTGGAGCCCTCCCTCTGACCTGTTATTCCATAACTCTGGTTTATTCCTGCTCAGAATGTTATTTTTCCCAGCTGCTTTCAGCACCTACTACAGCCAGAATGCACATCCCATGTAAGGGGTGCAGCCTGGCTTTAACAATTTCAGTCTAGCTTTAATTAGTGCTGACCTTGTAAAAACCTGGGCCCCTGTTGAGCGTGCCACAAACATGGAAGTGAGTAGGCAGCATGAAGCATCGCAATCACTGCACCCTCTAACGGGCCTCATCCAATTTCCTCCTCTTAAGTTTTACTTGAAGATTAGCTGCAGTGATGATGCATATTTTGCATTGCTCCAAAATCAAAACTGCTTTGTAGAAAAGCAACCCACATGGTACAACTGCCCTATTAGTCACTGCAGGTTTAAACTGGTTTATAAATTCAATTTTGTGTGGTTTATATAAAGGGATCTGTTGGTAATAATAAAGCCATAACCATCAATCACACTTTTGCACTCCAGTGCTTATTTAGATTTGAAGCAAAGCTGACGACTCAAACAATCACAGGTAATGGTAATGCCCCATGATATTTCCATATTTATTCTACATTATTTCCCAATTATTGATATAGGAGTGAAAAAATACTTCAGCTCTATTCTCATGAAACTTCAGTTCTGTACTCATGAATTACCTCTGTACAGATATCCCACTGCTCTCCTTCAGTAGTTTTGATGTATTTCTTTGCTGCTTGGTTGAAGTTATGATCAATTATTTTTTGGTATTTTTCACTGAGCTGGGGACTTGTGTTTGTCCTTGATTGAAATCACATCAGTTAAGCACTCATTATGTCAGATTAAGCAAGTAAGGCAGCATATCCCATGCTTATTGTCGGCTGTGTGTGTGAAGGTTATTTGGACCATTTCTTTTCACAGGGTCTCTGGAAATGTATGAGAGTTTTTTTAATCACCTTCATTCTTTCAGGCCTTTCTACTGCTTGCTAGCCTGGAATCTAATTGGAACAAATTGTGTAATCAAGCAGCCACCCTGTAAACTCAACTCTTTCTGTTCTGTGCTTCCAGAAGCATAAAGTCCCAGTCATGTTGCGTAGTGGTTTCTGAAAGCAACACTCCCATATTCATTATTTCTTTGAAAATTAGATCTGCTGCCTCTGTACTTTTCAGCCCAGCTTTGCTTCAAACTCTTGTTTGTGTGACGGTGTTGTACACCATTACCAGTCAAATTAGCATTAGCCTTAATTGGCATTGCTAATACTAGAGCCGTGAATATTGCATTTTAATCATGGCACAGATTTAGCTGTAGCAGGGCATCTAATGGAATCTGCCATTAGTTAGACTTGGCCTTGCGCATTTAGATTTTTACTTTTTTTTGCATGACAAGTTGCTGAAAATTCGAGCTGATAACAGGGCAGCGAGGGCAACAGAACATCTGGGACCTGAGAGAACAGGGCAAGCAATTATATATCCCCTTAAATGGTCAGATTGATGGGTTGTGAAATTAACAGTGCAAGGACTGAGAAGGAAGTATAAATTACAGTGGATAAATTCATTTCCAAATCAGGTACAGACAGAATAATAAAGTGAAGGAAAGGAAGTATAGATTAAGAAAGAGAGAATAAAAGAGACAGAAAGAAAAATTAGAAAAAAGAATTAAACTTAAAAATTGACATTGTCATGGGAGTTTTTTTCTTCTTTTGTTTAAAAACTAAAGGGGGCTGTGTACCATTAAGGCAGAAAGAGGCTTTTAGATTCTCTGGGCACAGTATGTGCCAGCAGCAAGCCTGTTTCCTGGGCAACAGCAGGAGCGATGTGGTCACATGCTGCATTATATCATTTGACAATGGGCAAAGACTGGCTAGAACCAGTTTGATCTGGAGACCAGTGAAGCATGCTCCTCTGAAGAAGGAGTTGTCTCTCTCGCAACAGAAAAATCTACATTGATCTACAGGCTGTGTTTTGCCTGGAGAGGGGGAAAAAAAACAGAAAGGAGATCTTTGTATTGTTGGAGGTAGCAATTTCCTTTTACTTCCAATCTCTAAGAAGTCTTTGCCTCAGGAGTGACTTTCTGTTGCCTTTTTGTGTTTCTGGGAGTTCTGGAATTCTCAGTAAAGTTCCTATTGAAAGACTACCAACTTTAAAATCCAAATACACCTGTTGCTATAGTCCTTGATGAAAGCACTGTGTGACGCCTGCTGCAACTGAAGTGCTTTGAACGCCTATCCATTAAAGACTGTTCATCAAATTCGCCTGGAGACTTTGAGTGGCATCTGACAATTGGACTCTGGGACACCTCACCAAACCAGGAACATAAATCACTAGGACTTATAACTCAGCTATTTATTTATTCCTAAGAAACAGCTCTAATTTTAAACATCATTTTTGAAACCGGTTAACTGTTGGTTTTTGAATTTATGGGCATGTGCATGAAGGTTAGGAGAAATAAAAAGTTATAAGGTCTTTAGATATAGATTTATCTCAATATTGTTTAAGATTTAGTTTATTAATAAATAGTTAATTTGTTTAAAGATACCTGGTTTGGTCTATTTTATTCTGGGGGTTAATAAAGTGTTTAATTTGGCTAATTTGCAATAGGTGGGAAAACTTTAATAATATGCTATGACCTGTGGAGTAATGGGACTGAATTGACAGTGCATTACTCCCGCCTCCGTCATAACAACATTTTAAAAATCTCCAGTAACAATTCATACTTGATGGAATTTGTAATAGTCAATTTTCAGAGCTAGAGAGATTGGTAGTAATTAACACTAATCGTCTTGTTAAATGGGTACTTACACTTGAAATAACAAGACTTAACTTTCTGCTGCGAGTTTAGTTCATATCTATCACACAAATACTGCAACTTCACAACACTCAATGCATTTCAACGATGAGCCAGACTAAATGATGTCTTTATCTTGAAGCTAACGAAGGATCGGCACAACTCAAACAGAAACTTTTGTTTAATTGTGCATCTGCCCATTTCCTGACGTTACTGTACCATTTGTGCATAAATAACGGCGAGCGCCATTAGCCTCACCATTATTTTGGCACCAAAACCTGGCCCTATATAATAAATTGTTAATTTCATAGAATTATTGAATGGTTACAGCAAAAAAGGAGGCCATTCAGTCCATCGTGCCCATGCTGGCTCTCTAGGAACATAGAACCAATAGAAACAATAGGAACAGGAGTAGGCCATTCAGCTTGGCAAGCCTGCTCCGCCATTCAGTTAGATCATAGCTGATCACCTACCCCAACGCCACTTTCCCATGCTATCTCCCTATGTCATTAGTATTCAGACATCTATTGATTTACGTCTTGAACATGCTCAGTGAATGAGCTTCCACAGCCCTCTGGGGTACAGAATTCCACAGATTCACCACCCTCTGAGTGAAGAAATTCCTCCTCATCTCGGTCTTAAAAGGCCCACCCCTTATTCTGAGATTATGTCACCTGGTTCTAGACTCACCAGCCAGGGGAAACATCCTATCTACATCCACCCTGTCACACTCTGTAAGAATTTTGTAAGTTTCAATGAGATCACCTCTCATTCTTTGAAACTCTAGAGAATGCAGGCAACATTTCCTCAATCTCTCCTAATAAGACAATCCTGCCATCCCAGGGATTAGTCTGGTGAACCTCTGTTATGCAGCTCCCTCTATGGCAAGCATATCTTCTTTAGATAAGGAGACCAAAACTGTGCACAATACTCCAGGTGCAGTCTCACCAAGGCTCTCTATATATGTAGCAAGGCATCTTTACTTCTGTACTCAAATCCTCTTGCAATAAAGGCCAATATACCATTTGCCTTCCTAATTGCTTGCTGTACCGTTACTCTACCTTTTAGTGCCTCTGATAAGGCCGCACCTGGAGTATTGCGTGCAGTTCTGGTCACCGCATTATAGGAAGGATGTGGAAGCTTTGGAAAGGGTGCAGAGGAGATTTACTAGGATGTTGCCTGGTATGGAGGGAAGGTCTTACGAGGAAAGGCTGAGGGACTTGAGGTTGTTTTCGTTGGAGAGAAGGAGGAGGAGAAGTGACTTAATAGAGACATATAAGATAATCAGAGGGTTAGATAGGGTGGATAGTGAGAGTCTTTTTCCTCGGATGGTGATGGCAAACACGAGGGGACATAGCTTTAAGTTGAGGGGTGATAGATATAGGACAGATGTTAGAGGTAGTTTCTTTACTCAGAGAGTAGTAGGGGCGTGGAACGCCCTGCCTGCAACAGTAGTAGACCCGCCAACTTTAAGGGCATTTAAGTGGTCATTGGATAGACATATGGATGAAAATGGAATAGTTTAGGTCAGATGGTTTCACAGGTCGGCGCAACATCGAGGTCCGAAGGGCCTGTACTGCGCTGTAATGTTCTAATGTTCTAATCAACAAGGACACGCGATTCCTTTGGACACCAACCCTTCCCAACCTTCCACCATTTAAGAAATATTCTGTCTTTCTGTTTTTTTCTGCCAAAGTGGATAACTTCACATATTATATTCCATCTGTCATGTTCTTGCCCACTCACTTAGTATGTCCAAGTCCCCTTGAAGGCTCCTTGAATTCTCCACACAACTTGCATTCCCACCTCGTTTTGTGTCAGCAGCAATCTTGGAAATATTACAGTTGGCCCCCATATCCAAGTCATTTATATAGATTGCAAACAGCTGTGGCCCTAGCACGGATCCTTGCGCTACCCCACAAGTAATAGCCTGCCATTCTGAGAATGACCTGTTTATTCCTACTCTCTGCTTTCTGTCTGTTAATCAATTCTCAATCCATACTAGTATATTACCCCCAATCCCACGCGCTCTAATTTTGTTTACTAACCTCTTCTGTGGGACCTTATCAAAAGCCTTCTGAAAATTCAAACACACCACGTCCACTGGTTCTCCTTTATCTATGCTACAAGTAACATCCTCAAAGAACTCCAACAGGTTTGTCAAACATGATTTCCCTTTCATAAATCCAGGTTGACTCTGCCCAATTTTACCATTATTTTCTAAGTGTCCAGTTATCACATCCTATATAATAGATTCAAGCATTTTTCCTACTACTGGGGTCAAACTAACAGGTCTGTAGTTCTCAGTTTTCTCTCTTGCTCCCTTCTTAAGTAGTGAGTTTACATTTGCTACTTTCCAGTCTGCAGAAACCTTACCAGAATCGATAGAATTTGGATTGATAGAATCCAATCGATGGAAATGGATGCCAATGCATCCATTATCTCTATAGCCACCTCCTTCAGCACTCTGGGATGTAGCTCATCTGGTCCAGGGGATCTAACAACCTTCAATCCAGTTAAATTTTCAAGTACTACTTATTTGCAAGAGCAACTCACATAGTCCCACCACCCCCCCCCCCACCTTTTCCCCATAGCCCTGCAAATTTTTTCTCTTCAGATAATTATCCAGTTCTCCTTTGAAGACCTCAATTGAATCTGCTTCCGCCATGCTCTCAGGCAGTGCATTCCAGATCCTAATCACTCACTGCATAAAAAAAAGACTTTTGCTTATGTTGCTGTTGCTTCTTTTGCCAATCACCTTAAATCAGTGTCCTCTGGTTCTGGATCCTACGGCCAATGAAAATAATTTCTCCCCATCTACTCTGTTCAGACACCTCATGATTTTGAACACCTCTATCAAATCTCCTCTTAATCTTCTCTTTTCCAAGGAGAACAGACCCAGCTTCTCTTATCTATCCATGTAACTGAAGTTCCTCTTCCCTGAAACCAATCTTGTGAATTTTTATGTACCCTCTCGAATGCCTTAACATTCTTCTGAAACTGTGTGCCCAGAACTAGACACAGTTCTCCATTAGAGACTGAACCAGTGTTTTATACAAGATTATCATAACTTCCTTGTTTTTGTACTCTATGTCCCCATTTATAAAGCTCAAGATCCCATATGCTTTATTAACCACTTTCTCAACCTGTCTTGCAACCTTCAATATATTCAACATATACCCCTAGGTCCCTCTGTTCCTCTACCCCCTTTAGAATTTTACCTTTATCTTATATTTCTTCCTAGCAAAATGAATCAACTCAGGTTTCAATTTACCAAGTCAAACAACTAAAAATATTAAAAATGAATTTGAATAGAACAGCAGGCCCACTAATCGAATCCATTTGAGAAGAATGAAGTTGTGTATTTGTGCACAATTAAAGCCTGAACCTACAGCTCAGGTTGTTTTGTAAAAGAACTGTCTTGATGGGTTCTTTCTCTCAGTATTTACCAGTGACTCAAAGGAGGAAGCACGGCGATCTGATTTTTCAGGCTCTTGCATTATAACTTTTAATAATGCTGATAAATTATAGTTTATACTAAATAATGGGTTTTCTAAGAGCAAACTAATCTAAAATGTCATATTTTGCATATTGAATCACATCATTTATTTCTTAAAGTTGAGTTTAGTGGCATATATGTGATTTATTTTAAGCCTTGTCCATCTTTTGTTTCCTCCAATTTCAGATTTTTTCCTCAGACTCAATTCATGTGGTAAATCTGTTGATAAGACTGGATTATAAAAAGAAATAAGCAAATTGGAATTCGGAAGATGTTTATAAAGTGGGTGTTCTTGTAGTAGTTTCAATTACCTGAACATCCTCCCAATCTTTTCTTTCAGAAAATAACATTTTGGGACACAGTATGCAGCATGACCTCGACAACATTCAGGCTTGGGCTGATAAGTGGCTTGTAATATTTGAGCCACGCAAGTGTCAGGCAGTGATCATCTCCAACAAGAGAATCTAACCACCTCTCCTTGACATTCAACTGCATGACTATCACTGTATCCCCCACCATCAACATCTAGGGATCACCATTACAAGAAACTTAACTGATGAGCCACATAAATGCTGTGGCTGCAAGGGCAGGTAAGGGGCTGAGTATTCTGCACTGAGTATCTCACCTCCTCACTCCCCAAAGTCTTTCCACCATCCACAAGGCATAACTCAGGAATGTGATGGAATACTGTCCATTTTGCTTGATGTGTGCAACACCAACAACACTCAAGAAGTTCAACACCTTCCAGGACAAAGCAGCTTACTTGATTGGCACCCCATCTACCACCTCAAGCATTCACTCCCTCCACCATTGGCAAACCGTGGTTGTTGGGCATACCATCTACAAATGCAGTGCAGCAACTTGCCAAGGCTACTTCGACAACACCTTCCAAACCCATGATCTCTGCCCTAGAAGAATAAGGGCAGCAGCTGCATGGGAACACCACAACCTGCAATTTCCCCTCCAAGTCACACAGCATCCTGACTTGTAAATACATTACTGTTCCTTCATCTTTGCTGGGTTAAAATCCTGGAATTCCCTTCCTAACAGCACTGTGGGTATGCCTACTCCACACAAACAGCGGCAGCTCAAGAAGGTAGTTCACCACCACCTGCTCACGGGCTCAAGGGATGGGCAATAGATGTTGGCCTTGAATGAATTAAAAAAGTGAGTAATTTGAGATATGTCATGTGATAAGTGTAAGAAGCTTGAGAAGAAAAAGGTGACTTTGGACCTATGGTTCCCAAAGTCTTTCACCACTCGGGTTTTCCTTGTGTTTTGTCTGTGCCTATTATAGACTATTTGACTGCTATGAGTAGTCAACAACTCAGTTATCGTTGTATTGTGTGACTACTAGGATGGTGAAAGGCAAACTAATTGGTTCTTCATTTTCTTTCATTTAGCAATTCCAAACTTGATTCCTCCCTGGGAAAAATAATGAACTCGCCTAAAGGTCTCATGCTGAACCAGTATTTTACTTTTTTAAAAAGTATCATCTGTATTTGAGTCAATCTGCTCTTGTAGATAAATATTGCCAAAGCATTTCAGTTGACGGATGACACAGGCTGACATCGAAGGGGTCATTTTAAATCTGTACTACGAACAGGAGCCTCGACTGTCAGCAGACATATCAGAAATTCAGCTGCACTCTGCCCATGATCTTTTCGAATATGAATTGAAACTACTCCAATTTTGCACCGAAGAATTGTACCTTCTCCATACTTATGTAAATTCAGCAGTAAATTTGTTGTGCCATTCCGACAGTGAGTTGATTAATGTGATTTTTTTTAGACACAGGACAGCAATGGGAGTTGGGAGGTGACACATACCACAGAGCCACCTAATGGGCAGAGCCTACAACTACATTGTGCAGTTTGCATAGTGACATTCAAAGTGACAATGGTAGATGTTGACAGAAAATCATGACAAGAAGGAGGACTGTGTACAGGAAATGCATTCCACTACAAGAATACTGAGTAATAGCTGGATTATACTGAATAAAATGCTTTATTGCAAAGTGTCCAGTTCAATTAAGGCATTTTTTCTAAAAGGAACAGGTCTGGTGCAGGAGAAACTTCTGATGGGAGAGGAAAGAATTTGAAAAGGAACTCATTATATAAAACTACAGACTCTTGGTTCAGCGTCAGGAAAAGCCACAGAATTGGTTGCTTCTGATGCAGGCAGCATGCAAACTTGGTGCTGTCTGATCATTTAAATGATTGTAAAGTGCAGCCAGCGCTAAGCCTGCTGTTGAGAGTTGAATGGCTGCATGTCTGAGCAGCGGGGGCAAAATCGTGAGAGGTTAGCATGAGTTCCAGCTAGCCTGACCTACTTAAAGCCAGCCATAACTCTTAAAGGAGAGGTGTATTTTGGCTGGAGCAGGTTCTGGTAGTTATTGCAAAAGTGACTTTGGCCCAGGAAAGACACATAAATGCCTCAATGTAGCACAGAACAGACTCCAAGATTTTCCAACACCGCACTGGAAGTTTTTGTTGAGTGCAGAGGAGATGTCATCCAAACGGCAGGAGGCCCTGGAGAAAAACTCTCAGAAGGCAGTGCGGCCAGGTGGTTGTTGCGGTCAGTGCCAGGGGTCTAGTCCTGAGGATGTGGATGCAGTGCTACAAGGAATTTAATGATCGCACATGAGTGGTCAAGGTCATTGCATGCATCTTCAAATGCCAGATCCCACCAAGCCAAGCTGCAGTCGCTGTCACTGAAAGTCAGCAGCCTTCCACCAGCCACACTGCAGCCACTGGGATAGCACTGCATAGGAGCACTAGGACAGGCACAGGCACATGGAAGACAGGCACTAAGGGAAAGCACAAGGATGATTAGCTGACCTTTGTATGGAATATGACATTGTTTGATTTATAAATTTGCTTTGGAAATGTTTATTTTGTTGTGGCATTTGTCTTAACATTGTGGTCAAGATGACATAGTGATGATTGGTGTCAGAGGGAAGGCAAGGAGTGGGACTGTTGGGGAATTGGTGTTGCAGTCTCTGGTACCACAGTCAGATGAGTCAATCATGGACAGAAAGGTTGAGTTTTGGTTGCCTCCTCTCTTCCTCTTCCTCCTCCTTTTCTTTTTCTCCAACTCCTCCTCCTCTACGTCTTCTTTCTCTTCCTCCTGAGCTGGCCTGTGCCTTCATGATAGTCAGGCTGTGCGGCATGCAGCAGACCATGACACATTTGACACATGCTTTGCCGAGTAGCTCAGGGCTCCTCCAGAGCGGTCTGGACAGTGAAAGCATTGTTTAAGCACACCAATGATCTGCTCGATAATATTTTTGTGTGGCAGGATGGTTTTTGTTATATGCATGCTTCACACATGTACAGCGGTTGTGCACAGGAGTCATGAGCCAAGTGATCAACAGATAGTCCAAATCACACAGTGGCCACCCTCTGGTTTGTTGTGGTGGCTCAAATGCAGATCGTATAGTGGATTACCGCAGAATGAAGGCATCGTGACTGCTGCCAGGATACAGGGCATTGATCCGCATGGTACACTACAAATGGTCATACACTAGCTCCATGTTGAGGGAGTGGAGTTTGTGTTGTGATACATCTTAGAGTTGACTTGTGCCACCTGCAAAGTGACATGCATGCAGTCAATGGCACCCTGCAGTTATGGGGGAGTCTGCAATCCTCAGAAAGTGGTGTGCTTTCTTCATCTGCTTCTCTCTGGCAAAAGAGAATGAAATGTATTCAGCTTTCTTGGAAGGCTGCAGTTGCTGACAATGCAACCACTAGGTGGCGCTGCACAGGCACATGCGCAAATGCAGCCTGTTCTACTAAAACGTCACAGTCTGCGACGCTCGGGCAGCTGCCAGGACTAAAGATGGCGCTGCTCAAATAATCACACAAAGGCAAGGTAAACCCATGGCAACACACAATGGCCGGAGAGAGCAGACGGGGGAAGCGGGGAGCGAGTGGCTGGAGAGAGCGGGCGGGCGGGAGGGGGGGAGGAGGAGAATGCACCCGCCGCCACCAAGGTCTTCGGCCGCTCTCTCCCCGCTTCCCCCGTGCTCTCTCCCCCGTTTCCCCCCTGCTCTCTCCACCACTTCCCCCCCTGCTCTCTCCCCTGCTTCCACCCTGCTCTCTCCCCCGCTTCCCCCCTGCTCTCTCTCCCGCTACCCCCTGCTCTCTCCCCCGCTTCCCCCCTGCTTTCTCCCCCGCTTCACCCCTGCTCTCTCCCCCGCTTCCCCCCTGCTCTCTCCCCTGCTTCCCCCCTCCTTTCTCCCCCGCTTCCCCCCTGCTCTCTCCCCCGCTTCCCCTCTGCTCTCTCCCCCGCTTCCCCTCTGCTCTCTCCCCCGCTCCCCCCTGCTCTCTCCCCCACTTCCCCCCTGCTTTCTCCCCCGCTTCTCCCCTGCTCTCTCAACCACTTCCCCCGCTCTCTCCCCCACTTCCCCGCTCTCTCCCCCACTTCCCCGCTCTCTCCCCCACTTCCCCACTCTCTCCCCCGCTTCCCCCCTGCTCTCTGCCCCGCTTCCCCCCTGCTCTCTCCACCACTTTCCCCCTGCTCTCTCCACCATTTCCCCCGCTCTCTCCCCCACTTCCCCGCTCTCTCCCCCGCTTCCCCCCCGCTCTCTCCCCCGCTTCCCCCCCGCTCTCTGCCCCGCTTCCCCCCTGCTCTCTCCACCACTTACCCCCGCTCTCTCCCCCGTTTCCCCCCTGCTTTCTCCACCACCTCCCCCCTGCTTTCTCCCCCGCTTCGTCCCTGCTCTCTCCTCCACTTCCCCCCTGCTCTCTCCCCCGCTTCCCCCCTGCTCTCTGCCCCGCTTCCCCCCTGCTCTCTCCACCACTTCCCCCCTGCTCTCTCCCCCGCTTCCCCCCTGCTCTCTCCACCACTTCCCCCCTGCTCTCTCCCCCGCTTCTCCCCTGCTCTCTCCACCACTTCCCCCGCTCTCTCCCCCACTTCCCCGCTCTCTCCCCCGCTTCCCCCCCGCTCTCTCCCCCGCTTCCCCCCTGCTCTCTGCCCCACTTCCCCCCTGCTCTCTCCACCACTTACCCCCGCTCTCTCCCCTGTTTCCCCCCTGCTTTCTCCACCACCTCCCCCCTGCTTTCTCCCCCGCTTCGTCCCTGCTCTCTCCTCCACTTCCCCCCTGCTCTCTCTCCTGCTTCCCCCCTGCTCTCTCCCCCGCTTCCCCCTGCTCTCTCCCCCGCTTCCCCCCAGCTCTCTCCCCGCCTCCCCCCTGCTCTCTCCACCACCTCCCCCCTGCTTTCTCCCCCGCTTCCCCCCTGCTTTCTCCCCCGCCTCCCCCCTGCTCTCTCCACCACCTCCCCCCCTTTCTCCCCCGCTTCTACCCTGCTTTCTCCCCCGCTTCTCCCCTGCTCCCTCCACCGCTTCCCCCGCTTTCTCCCCCGCTTCCCCGCTCTCTCCCCCGCTTCCCCCCTGCTCTCTCCCCCGCTTCCTCCCTGCTCTCTCCCCCGCTTCCCCCGCACACTCCCCCGCTTCCCCCCTGCTCTCTCCCCCGCTCCCCCCCTGCTCTCTCCCCCACTTCCCCCCTCCTTTCTCCCCCGCTTCCCCCCTGCTCTCTCCCCCGCTTCCCCCCTGCTCTCTCCCCCGCTTCCACCCTGCTCTCTCTACCAATTCCTCCCTGCTTTCTCCCCCACTTCCCCCCTGCTCTCTCCCCCGCTTTCCCCCTGCTCTCTCCCCCGCTTCCACCCTGCTCTCTCTACCAATTCCTCCCTGCTTTCTCCCCCACTTCCTCCCTGCTCTCTCCCCCGCTTCCTCCCTGCTTTCTCCCCTGCTTCCCCCTTGCTCTCTCCCCCACTTCCCCGCGTTACGCGATGATGTCATCTACGCATGCGCCAACCAGTCCTGGCAATGCGGAATCCCACGCACGCACAGCGAGCAGTAGCCCGTTTGTGCACGTACGCAGCTTGGCGCAGTCTGATGACGTCAGCGGCCGGCTGCCTTGTCAATAATCACTTTGTTCTTAAAATAGAGTTTCAGTGACCACCATTATGTAACAGTGGAGGAAAATGTTGCAAATAATGCCTGTTCCAGCTTAAAGGGAGCCAGATACATAAGAGTTCATGACCCTGGTCACCTTCCCACCTACTGGCAATACCATTCTCACTCTGCTCTGAGGTTGCAGTTGTGGTTGCAGCAGGTGGCAGATTTCAGTGAGATTGCCCTTAGTGAAATGGAGTCATAGGACACACTGTTCTTCACTGAGGTTCAGGTAGGAAAATTGCTCACTGAGCACTCTGGGTGGATCGGGTCTCCTGCTGAGGGTCCTTCTCCCCCTCCTCCTCCTCCTCCCTCTTCCAGTAGCTTGTCCTACTCTGTGTTGCCACTGCTCATTCTCCCTGTCAAGCTATAGGCCAAGGGGGATGCAAACTATTGCAGCAATGTCTGGGAGCAAGTGGTTTGTGCAGAATCCTTGAAGTCAGGACAAAGGTTTTCAACACACACCACATGACATTCTGTACACTTCAGCAAATTAAAACAACTCGGAAAACCACCAAGCATTAGCTGGAGCACTGAGGTCCAAAATGGTAGTGCTGGTGTCACAATTTACATATTTCTGACAGATATTCCGTGCACATGCACTAATGCCCTTACCAAAATGGCATCTGGTGCGGGCAGCATCAGAACTGAACACATGTGCAGCAGTCGGAATTTTGGAGGCAAAAGTTTCAACCATAGCACCGTAGGAAAGGACACCACATGTTCTATTCTGGAAGCTAGTTGGTGAAGGATAGTACTGGAGCTAATCTTTACTCAGTCTTACATTTGTTTACAGAGTGAAACATTACAAGCATACACCTTGGGGTGGCACAGTGGTGCAGTGGTTAGCACTGCAGCCTCACAGCTCCAGCGACCCGGGTTCAATTCTGGGTACTGCCTGTGTGGAGTTTGCAAGTTCTGCCTGTGTCTGCGTGGGTTTCCTCCGGGTGCTCCGGTTTCCTCCCACAAGCCAAAAGACTTGCAGGTTGGTAGGTAAATTGGCCATTATAAATTGCCCCTGGTATAGGTAGGTGGTAGGGAAATATAGGGACAGGTGGGGATGTGGTAGGGAACATGGGATTAGTGTAGGATTAGTATAAATGGGTGGTTGATGGTCGGCACAGGCTCGGTGGGCCGAAGGGCCTGTTTCAGTGCTGTATCTCTAAACTAAACTAAAAACTAAACCTTCTAACTTAACCACACCACAGTATCAATAAATGTCCCTCTATCTGTGCTCATGTTAAATCCCAATTAAAGCCCTCCACCTGCATATAATCAAACACAATTGATATACAATTAACACCACACGTCTGAATTTTGTGGCCATGGAATTGCTTGAAATCTCAGAATGCACTGTAAATCGTGTGCATTGGGTAGTGTGATAGCACACTGTCAGTCCACCTCTAAAGCTAATGGCCTGGGTTTTACATTGCTGTCGTCGAAAACAATGGCGGCCGTAAAACATCATTGCAGAGACACCGCGATATTAAATACAGCAGCTCATTTAAATGGCTGGGGTAGACCACACGCCCCCACCCCCCTCCTGATGATGTGGAGGGGGTCAGACGATCTGTCCCCGGCAACGCATCAGGTGCTGCTACGCAGGTGCCGACGTCATTTTTAAAGGGCTTCGAGCCCCATCATTACATTTTAAAGTTTTAAAGCGATAGTCCATTAAAGTTTATTAAAAATAAACGCATGTTTCAAGCCCTTCTCCCACACCCCCCGATAACCATACCCTCGTCCCTTGCCCTCTCCCCACTGCAAAATACCTTGTGTGCCTGACCTTCCCCACAAAGTTCACAAACTTTTAACTTCAATCCCTTCCCACCATCCCCTCCACCAATCAGATTAGATTGGCCCTGATCTCCCCACCTATGCACTGCAACCCCCTCCCCATCAGTGTCCTGCACTGGATCTCCGAATGGAGATCTGAAGGCATGGGAATACCGGCGCCACCACCAATATAGCATTAGAATGGACAGCAGGAGCGGGTAAGTATTCAATTCATTGATTTAACGAAATTTAAATATTTAAATTTGAGTCCCGTCGCCAGACAGCAGGGAGGGGAGGGGGGCCGCCATGAGGCCTCGCCACTGCCGGCAATATCAGGCTGTGCCTTCCCATCATTGAGGCCCATTGAAGGCCTCTCCCGGTGGCATTTTCTGGCTCCCCCCTGCCACGACCCCCAACATTGTAAAATCCAGCCCAATGTTTTAATTCAGTCTTGACTGATGCTAATGGTGAATGTTCCATATTGGGACAGATTTTTCCTTTATTGAGTTTGGTACAAAGCATTAACTGAGCGCAGGACATAGAGGACAATCATGCAGATAGGATTTGTAACAAACATGGTCCATTCACCATTGATTTAAACCCCTTTGACACCTAGGTGCAATACGAAGAAAATCTGCCAATTGATTTGGTTTTGTTTTTGATCTAGTTTTGATTGAGCATCAGTCCAAAACACAAAACGTTCCAGATTTGTTCGGGTTAATGCCTATTTTTGGCCCAACGAAGAGTAAATGTTACCTTAGTTCGAACCTATGCTGTACTGGGTGTCTTCCTGCTCTTCCTGTTCTCTGGTGATACCTCTTTCTAAATTAATTTGTGCAGCATGCAGCAGATTACGAAATCATTGACACTTTAGCTAGGCTGTACTATAGGATGCTCCTAGACCTGTGCAACCACATGAAGCATGGGTAAATACTGATGGAGTACATTATGATCACTCTATTACTCTGGTAGATACACGCATTTCTTTAAATCTATTTTCCACTGCTGTTCTTGGACATCACAAAGGTGTCAGGAACCTTGGCTGCAGAGGGCAGTTTTAATTGCCCAGGATCTTCCTTGTCACTTGGCTTTGTGAGTCACACATTGGTGGGACAGTGAACTGCCATAAAATGAAGACATAGTTGCCCGGGAAGAGAATATTGATTTGCAAAAGCTTGTGAGTGGAATCCTTTCCAAGTCATGCAAATTTTATGATACTGTGTAATGTACTACGTGACCCCAGACAGGTGCCATCTGTAACCCCCAGATCTTTGGGAATCCTGAGATTCAGTATAATTACAGTCATGCTTATCTGAGGGGATGAAGATGAATTTGTTGTTCAAGCAAATAAATCATCTGCCACTTGCTCTATATATCTAAGCAATTGAGGTTGATTAATGTGGCTGATATCACTGGTGGCACCTTGGAATGATCTAGAAATATAAACACTAAGAGCTACTGTGACCTTCACAGCCACTGACAGTATTGTGTCAAAGAATGAGTTTAGTTGCAGGTCACTTCGTAGGATGTGATGCATTTCAGTTATAGTTTCCCTTGTGAAACGGCTCTTCTGATGTATTTGAGGTATGTGTGCCTCAGTCTGTAAATGCACTGTGAAAGTACCAGATGGTGGATGACAAGCACCTCCACTTCCATTTCAGACTTGCTTTAACCACCCCCACTTCCTCACTACCCCCCCTGCCACCCCCACACACACTCGCCACCCCCACCTCAGCTATTCACATGTTCCCTATATTTTATTATACAATCCTACCATCTAATTTTAATGTTCCTTCATCCATTTAACCATCTCCTATTTTTCTTCTAAGCATGTTGCAGGTCATTATGCTATCTCTCTCATATACCTATGAGCTTTTTGCTTTCTCCCTCCCTTTGTTTTGTTCCTTTTTACATACTGTCATGCAGACCCCCACCTGCCAAGAATGAGGCATATTAATTTTGTCAAATGAACATTGATTTTAATCTGTTGCTGGAGCGAGGAAATGTCTTGTTAAACGGATCAGCCGTGGCTGGGAAATCATTTGCATACTAACAGACAGTGCTTGGAGAGACAAAGGGAGTTGCTCCCTGGTCCACTTAACCCAAAATGGACTTTGATCACCAGACATTGAAGGTGAGGAAGCTCACATACCAGGAAGACTGCTAAGATGGCAGAATCCACAAACATAAGTGGTAAAACCAGCTGGTCACATGACTAACTGGCTGGTCCAGGTTTATTTGTACTAACCACAGGACAGTTTGAATTCAGAAGGCTGTTTGAACTGGAAGCTGGAACAAGAAAGCCTCTCTCTCCTGGCTTGGTCTCTCTCGCTTTCTCCCAAGCCATCAGACCCTCGTAAATCTCAAGAGAGAAAAGACACTGACATTGAAACAAGGTGAAGCGTGAACTTCACCCCAATGAACAGCAAGACCTACTGGCAACCAAAGACTCCACATTGAACTCAAAGAACAGTAAATAGAAACCCATCTATTGCCTCAAAATTTTCCTGTTTATTCCTTCTACTTTTTCTGTCTCTATCTGCATGTGTGTTTATCGCGCATGCATGCTAGCGTGGTCGCGTCGCATATTCGTAGTCATTCACCAGATTAGAGTTTAAGATTAATACACTTCTACCTTTCTTTTTTAAATCTAAAGAAACCTGTTTGATTTCTTTGTCTTACAATTGGAGCAGCGAACAGGGATTTACTAAGGGGAAGCTAAAAACAGTGTTTTTAAAAATTAAACCCTGTTACGGTTAAACCAGACAAAGGCTGAGAGGGAACCCCTAGACACCTCTCACCTGGTCGTAACAATATGGTTGATGTGTATTTTCTTTCTAGTTCTGATCAACATGTCTAAATATTAATTTAACCATTCTCGCTACAGATATTGACAGATCTGTGCGTTTCCAGCATTTTGGTTTAATTTTAAAGTAATAGGCTCTCTTTAGACTGTGACCCTGATAGGAAGATGGTATTTTGTAGGATTGTGGACTTCAAGGATAAACTCGGATGTTTTCAAGACGTCATTGACCTTGAAGCATGTCAACACAGCACCAAATGGAATTAAATCCACTGATACGTGCTGCTGAGCCCAGTGTAAATGAAATGTTTAACAGTTTTGTGGTGTAGAAGGCTTAGATAGAAAACTAGCATTGATAATCTCCCTTTAACTGGAGCAACATCTTTTGCAGCTACAAACCTGGGAACTCTTAATATTACATGGAAAGAGGCATCGTCTACATTAAAACAGCATTCTAGCCTCAGGCATGTTCATAAGTTTTCAATAGATGGCATCTGGCTATGACCAGGCAGGTCCCATTTGCATCTGAGCAGACTGTTTGCTCACTGACTGCAGACTTCTCACAATCACTAATTTGAAATACATAACACTAGTGTAGTAACAAAAGCTTTCAGGCTGGCTGGAACAAAGATATACAGCTGAATGCAAGTACATGAACAAAGACAACTAACTAGTTAAGCTGCACGTTCTTTACCCTAGGAATGTTCTCTAATTCAAAATACTTTTGGTACTATCTTAGATTTGGTTTGATACTTCCCTTAATTTCCCTTTCAAAAGTCAGGACCAGAATGCTAAAGCCAAGGGATTACTTCTCTTGAATCCCAGGATTGACTGCCTTGTCTTGGTGACCATGGTACACACAAAGAATGGCTTCCATTGTTGATTTCTCTTGTTGACCTTAATTCCTTGCTTGAGGGAACTTTTCCAATTTACCTGCTTTCACCATTCACTGAGTTATGGGTTCTGAAAACTAATGAATCACACTGCTACTTTATTTGACTGAGCAAAGCTTTCAAATAAACCACTATATTAACTTAAAACTACAGAAACTCCACTCACACCCAGAATGGAGAATATGGGGAAAAATTTCCTATCTTTAATGTGCATCTTGGTTGCAAATGTTGATATATAGTGCACAGATGAAATCTTCCTCCAAAGTTATGTGTCTTAGCCATTCAATAATTTCCATATTGCTGTAGGGGGAGAGTTGAAATCCCTTGCCTTATTATGGAAATTAATTTTTGGAAGTTTGCAATTTTGAAGGCTCAAACAAGAGTGTCCCAAAGGTGGAAATGAAAATCGTTGTTATGTGCTCTTTTGAAATACTGTGACTTACATCAATGACATGGTCAGCAGCAACATTAAGCTTCCTTGTGAAATCTCCATCTCATTTCAGTCCCACTTTATGTATTCCCAGAGCTGGTGTTCTCTGTGCAATGAATACTTAGTTTGGGATGTTTTTGAATTAATTTCCACAACATCCATCAAGGAGGAGACTTTCATCCCCATTCTCTAAGCCAGTCAATTCTGTCTGTCAAAAAGGTCTGCACAAATTCTTAGGACCTTCATGCATGTTTGTTTAATATGTGTCATCGATTGGTGATTTATCAAACATGCACGCATGTTATGACAAAGATTTTGATTTTGATATATTTCTCTTTTATTTTACTGCAGCCTTTAGATCTCCAGAGATGAATAACAGTGTCTTCAAACTGTCTGCATCATTAAGGCAGACATTATGCAGGTGAATTTTCAAAGTAATGAAGCATTAAATTCGATTCCATCCCTTATTGAATCTGATGAACAATTTCAGATGTGTCAAAAGTTTGAACAATCCTGCAATATTTTGGTACAACACTTGAAAAAAATTCTATCATATGTATTTTAGTTACTGTACCCATGGAATAAAATGCAGTTAGATTTCTGAAAATGCTCATTAACAGAAGTGACTTGCTACATTTCTAAATTTGTTTGGAAGCTATTTTATCTCCACTGGAAGCACATTTTGGGCTGAATTTTACTAGCACTCCGCAAATCGTGGCGACACGCTTTAAAGGTGGCAGTCCACCCACGTGGAGCAGCCATCACTGAGCCCCCGCAATATAAAGGGGGCAGCAGCTCCGTCCCCGGCAATGGCACCTGGCACCGCTGCATAGGTGTCAGTGCCATTTTTAAAGGGCTTCGAGCCCTTCAGGTAGATGCAAATGTTTGAAGGTTCTGCCGCATTGAAATGCAAAATAACATTTTATTGGAACTTTCAATCGCAACTCCCAACCACACTATCCGCCCCCACGCCACCACCTCCCCCCCACCCCCACCACACACCCCCATACCCCCGTCCCCACTGAGTCCTCAGTAAATAAAATAACCTTACCCCCGGAAAACCAATTTTTAACATGACGAACTCTCATCACCCCCCCAACTTCAGCACCTTTAATCCTCAACCCCTTCCCAACGTCCCCACAGCCAATTGGAGCGGTTTTCCCCGTGCTCCCCGACCCCATGCCCTCAAACCAGTGTCACACCTCGGAACTCCAAACATAGAAACATAGAAAATAGGAGCAGGGGTAGGCCATTCAGCCCTTCGAGCCTGCTCTGCCATTCATTATCATCATGGCAGATCATCCAACTCAGTAACCTGTTCGCGCTTTCGCCCCATACCCTTTGATCCCTTTCGACCCACGAGCTATATCTAACTCCTTCTTGAAAACATACAATGTTTTGGCCTCAACTGCTTTCTGTGGTTGCAAATTCCACAGGCTCACCACTCTCTGGGTGAAGAAATTTCTCCTCATCTCAGTCCTGAAAGGTTTACCCCGTATCTTTAGACTATGACCCCTGGTTCTGGACTCCCCCACCATCGGGAACATCCTTCCTGCATCTACCCTGTCAAGTCCTGTTAGAATTTTATAGGTTTCTATGAGATCTCCCCTCACTCTTCTGAACCCCAGTGAATATAATCCTAACCGACTCAATCTCTCCTTATACGTCAGTCCCACCATCCCAGGAATCAGTCTGGTAAACCTTTGCTGCACTCCCCCTACAGCAAGAACATCTTTCCTCAGATAAGGAGACCAAAACTGCTCACAATATTCCAGGTGTGGCCTCACCAAGGCCCTGTATAATTTCAGCAAGACATCCCTGATCCTCTCGCTATGAAGGCCACATACCATTTGCCTTTTTTACCGCCTGTTGCACCTGCATGCTTACCTTCAGCGACTGGTGTATGAGAACACCCAGGTCTCGCTGCATATTCCCCTGTCTCAGTTTATAGCTGTTCAGATAATAATCTGCCTTCCTGTTTTGCTACCAAAGTGGATAACCTCACATTTATCCACATTATACTGCATCTGCCATGCATTTGCCCACTCACTCAACTTGTCCAAATCACCCTGAAGCCTCTCTGCATCCTCCTCACAACTCACCCTCACACCCGGTTTTGTGTCATCTGCAAATTTGGAGAAATTACATTTAGTTCCCTCATCTAAGTCATTAATATATATTGTGAATAGCTGGGGTCCTAGAACCGATCCCTGCAGTATCCCATTAGTCACAGCCTGCCATTCAGAAAAAGACCCATTTATCCTTACTCTTTGTTTCCTGTCTGCCAACCAATTTTCTATCCATCACAATACACTACCCCCAATCCCATGCGCTTTAATTTTACACACTAATCTCTTATGTTGGACTTTGTCAAAAGCCTTCTGAAAGTCCAAATAAACCACATCCACTGGCTCCCCCTCATCAACTCTACTAGTTACATCCTTGAAGAATTCTAGTATATTTGTCAAGCATGATGTCCCTTTCGTAAATCCATTCTGACTCTGCCCGATTCTAACATTGTTCTTCCAAGTGCTCTGCTACAAAATCTTTGATAATGGACTCCAAAATTTTCCCCACTACCGACGTTAGGCTGACTGGTCTATAATTCCCTGCTTTCTCTCTACCTCCCTTTTTAAATAGTGGGGTTACATTAGCTACCCTCCAATCTGTAGGAACTGTTCCAGAGTCTCTAGAATCTTGGAAGATGACCACCAATGAATCCACAATTCCTAGGGCCACTTCCTTAAGTGTTCTGGGATGCATACCATCAGACCCTGGGGATTTATCGGCCTTCAATCCCATCAATTTCCCCAACACTATTTTTCGACTCATACAGATTTCCTTCAGTTCCTCTCTCTCACTAAGCCCTGTGTTCCCCAACATTTCTGGTATGATATTTGTGTCTCCTTTGTGAAGACAGAACCAAAGTCTGCATTTAGTTGGTCAGCCATTTCTTTGTTCCCCATAATAAATTCCCCTGTTTCTGACTATAAGGGACCTACATTTGTCTTCACCGATCTTTTTCTCAGAGTTCCAAAGGCGCGGAGGTTCCTGCCAGTGGCCGGAATATTGGCGTGGGGCGGCCGTCACGACCAGGTAAGTAATTATTCTTTAATTGTAATATTATTTACATATGAAAATGAAGGCCCTGCCACCGGGCAGTGGGAGGGGCTGCACCGAGGCCTCACCACCTTCGGTAAAATGTGGCGGTCCCTTCCCAGCGTCGGGGGTCGAGGCGGGCTTCTCCCGGAAGAATTTACTGGGCCCTGCAACGTTGGAGGACTAGTAAAATTCAGCCCCAATTGTTCTTCTTAGCTGAAAGGGAAGCCAGAGGCACTTGTTCCAAGGATCATTCAAAGCTGCTTTTCATTCAGCCAAAAAAGTGAATAATTATGGCCTGCAGATGGTTTATCACAAGTTCTTTACTTTTCTCAATTCTTTCTACAGGTCCCTATCGAATATATCTGAGACAAATGATTAGAGATCTTCCCCATGTCGAATGTTTGAGACACCCTAACAAATGAAATACCTAATGCCGAAGATGAGCAGTCTTCAGTCCTACACTCAGGATTGCTCCCCTCGTCAGTAAGAGACAATTCTGCCAATCCACCGCCAGTCCAATTCCTAAAGTCTTGTTGATGCCTCAGATGAAGAGGGAATTAAAAACCTATGAAAATGCTGTTACATCCAGGATGGAAAACCTGGGGTTGACTTTTTCCAGCGGCGATGAGCTTCAAAAATGGCAACCCCCCGCCCTGAAAACCTACCTCCTCCCCCCTCCCCACCAGTGTCCTGCATCGGATCTCCATTCAGAGATCGGATGGCGCAGGAGTGCCAGCCACTGACGGGAATATGGAAGTGGGATGGCCGGTGTGACAAGGTAAGTAATTATTCCTTAATTTTCATAAATTAACATAGTTTAATGATGGCCCAATCGCTGAGCATCAGGGCGTGGCCCATCACGAGGCCTTGCCACTGCTGATAATATTGGGCGGGGCCTTAATGGCATCGAGGCCCATGGTGGGCCTCTACCGGAGGACCCCCGATGTCGGGGGGCTGGTAAAATCCAGGTCTTTAATTTAATACATGTAAGATTAATGGCTAATGCTTAATCATGAAATGTTACATTTTACAATCCTTGTGTTTTTATATCCATATCCACCATCCATGTTTCCACAAAAGAGTCATCAATGGTAGCTAAACATAAACCAAACAGCATGCACAGCCTTGCTATATAATTCCCTGTCAGAATAGAGGTTGAATTCTTGCTAAGGTTCAGCGAGGCTGAAATCAATAATTATGTGAAGAATGCTGCAGCTGGGATTGGACCTGGAACCATTGCCAGAGCAATACAGGAAAATATACCCTCTGACAAAAGAAATGAGAAAGAAAGAAAGAGGGAAGGAAAGAATGTGTAAGTCATTTTGGTTAAGGGATAAATATTGGCCAGAATACAAGAGAAAACTTCCCCGCTCTTCGACAAAAATAATGTCATGGGATACTTTACATCCACTGGAGAGGCAGATGGTGCCTCAGCAGATTGATTCATCAGAAAGAAGGCACCCTTGATCGTACAGCAACCCCTCAGTATCGGACTGGACTGGACGTCTGACTTTTATACTCAAGTCACCAGAGTGGATCTTGAATCCAGAACCTTCTGACGTCAAGAAAAGAGTGCTACCAACTGAGTCACGATTGATTTTTGGAGCATCAATGCAATGTGGAACGACAATGTAGGATGCTGATCACATTTTCCCATTCCACTGAGCTGCCAATCTCAGCCATGTTATTGTGAGGTGGTGTCAGTTGGAAGTGAGCAGCCTACACAGGAGAGAAAATCAGATAGCAAGTCATCTGCAGTCTGCTTGTGTATTCCTCCAAGCATCCAGAACAAAGAAGCATTGTTTGGAGGCCTGAGACCTGCTGGGTCGTCTTGAGAGGTCTCTGGAGTTTGATAGCCTCAGAATTTGAAACAAACAAATACAAAGCTTATTTTCTTGTCCCAGAGACACTGACCTGCTCAATGTATTTATTGTTAATTTCTCTTGCCTGACAACTTGATACTTATCCGCAGAACCTAAGATTACACAGTCTCCTCTCAACAGAACATCATGAATTAATTTCAGAGATGTTCTGTTTGAGATGTTGAAAGGCTCAAGAGACACATTCATTTGGTAGATGAGTAAATGCGTACTGCAAATTCATCAGACTATGTGACCAATACAGTACTATCCATTAAATGGAAAAGCAATCAACAGCGCCCCTGTATTCCATCAAATGTAATTTTCTATCAGCCCTAATTGTATTGAGAAAATGAAAACAATTGAAGAGTATATTCATTTCCACCCATAACTGACTGTTTCTAGGGGGCTGTAGGTTGAACTCATTCAGAATTCATTGTAATCAAATTTTATGCCCCCGGTGAAAACTCCATCCTACTTCTGCTTTTCAGTAGTCACACAAGCATCAACTGAAATGAATCAGACTAATTCAACAAAACAAAAGTCTTGTTCCTTCTCCAATTTTATAGCTTCCCTTTTGGTTTTCCGATGCCTTTCCATGACTGAACAAGGTAACAGGTGATGCACACTTCTGTCTTTGTAGATAATGCTCTATAAGCTTGTTCACTGGAATATGTCAAAAGCACAGTGAATTAATTGGCCATTGTCTTTTGACTGTATATAGTAATGCCACCATTCCCAGCCAGAATGGAGATGATTGGGTAATTCGCCTGTCACTCATGCCTGAAGACCATACTACTGTAAGTGACTGGAATTGATTTTAATGCATATAAATTTTTGTTATGTAACTATCCACCTTCAATGCACTTTGCTGAAGATATAACCTGGCTTTTACCAGGAGACTTTGCTGTAGATTGACATCAGTAGTAGGGAAAATGCTATCAACAGGGCCATCAAGCAGCACTTGCTTAGAAATAACCTGCTCAGTAACGCTCAGTTTGGGTTCCGCCAGGTTCACTCTGCTCCTGACCTGACCTTGGTTCAAACATGGACAAAAGAGCTGAACTCAAGAGGTGAGGTGAGAGTGACTGCCCTTGACATCAAGGCAGCATTTGACCGAGTATGGCATCGAGGAGCCCGAGCAAAACTGAGGTCAATGGGAATCGGGGAAAACCCTCTGCTGGCTGGAGTCATACCTAGCACAAAGGAAGATGGTTGTGGTTGTTGGAGGTCAATCATCTGAGCTCCAGGATATCACTGCAGGAGTTCCTCAGGGTAGTGTCCTAGGCCCAACCATCTTCAGCTGCTTCATCAATGACCTACCTTCAATCATAAGGTCAGAAGTGGGGATGTTCGCTGATGACTGCACAATGTCCAGCACCATTCGTGACTCCTCAGATACTGAAGCAGTCCGTGTAGAAATGCAGTAAGACCTGGACAATATCCAGGCTTGGACTGATAAGTGGCAAGTAACATTCGTGCCACACAAGTGCCAGGCAATGACCATCTCCAACAAGAGAGAATCTAACCATCTCCCCTTGACATTCAACGGCATTACCATCGCTGAATCCCCCACTATCAACATCCTAGGGGTTACCATTGACCAGAAACTGAACTGGAGTAGCCATATAAATACCGTGGCTACAAGAGCAGGTCAGAGGCTAGGAATCCTGAGGCGAATAACTCACCTCCTGACTCCCCAAAGCCTGTCCACCATCTACAAGGCACCAGTCAGGAGTGTGATGGAATACTCTCCACTTGCCTGGATGGGTGCAGCTCCAACAACACTCAAGAAGCTCGACACCATCCAGGACAAAGCAGCCCACTTGATTGGCACCCCATCTACAAACATTCACTCCCTCCACCACCAACGCACAGTGGCAGCAGTGTGTACCATCTACAAGATGCACTGCAGCAATGCACCAAGGCTCCTTAGACAGCACCTTCCAAACCCGCAACCTGTACCAACTAGAAGGACAAGGCCAGCAAATGTATGGGAACACCACCACCTGCAAGTTCCCCTCCAAGTCACACACCATCCTGACTTGGAACTTCACTGTCGCTGAATCAAAATCCTGGAACTCCCTTCCTAACAGCACTGTGGGTATACCTACCCCAAATGGACTGCAGCGGTTCAAGAAGGCAGCTCACCACCACCTTCTCAAGGGCAATTAGGGATGGGCAATAAATGCTGGCCGAGCCAGCGATGCCCACATCCCTGAATGAATTTTAAAAAAAGAATCTATTATAAAGGATGTGATGACAGGACACTTAGAAAATAATGGTAGGATTGGGCAGATTCAACATGGATTGATGAAGGGGAAGTCATGTTTGACAAACCTGTTAGAGTTCTCGGAGGAAGTAATTAGCAGAATATATAAGGGGGAACCAGTGGATGTGGTGCATTTGGATTTTCAGAAGGCTTTCGATAAGGTAGCACACAGGAACTTAGTAAACAAACTTAGAGAGCATGGGATTGGGAGTAATATGCTGGCATGGATTGAGAATTCATTTGCGGACAGAAAACAGAGAGTAGGAATAAACGGGTCATTCTCAGGTTGGTAGGCTGTGACTGGTGAAGTACTGCAAGGATCAGTGCTGGGGCCACAGCTGTTCACAATCTATATCTATGATTTGGATGTGGGGACCAAATGTAATATTTCCAAGATTGCTGATGACACAAAATTAGGTGGGAATGTGTCTTCAAGGGGATTTACACAGGCTGGGCGGGATTTTAAGAGTCTACTGCCCATCTTGGTGGCGAGCTCAAAAACTGGTGGCCCGCCAAAGAGACAACACAATCTTCTGCGCGGC
This sequence comes from Heterodontus francisci, assembly GCF_036365525.1. Classification (NCBI taxonomy): domain Eukaryota; kingdom Metazoa; phylum Chordata; class Chondrichthyes; order Heterodontiformes; family Heterodontidae; genus Heterodontus; species Heterodontus francisci. The sequence goes on from NC_090401.1 coordinate 28,946,424, forward strand.
AGCTCATTTAAATAGCCTGGCAGCCCGCCCCCACCCGCCCAATCACATGGAGGGGCGGTCTGTCCATCAGCCGCAATGGGGTCAGCTGCCTGTGTGCGGGCACAAGTGCCATTTTTAAAGGGCAGCCAGCCCTGCCGGTCAGTTTGAAATTTTAAAGCAGTATCCCCCCCAAAATTTATCCAATAAATTTCTAATGCCCCTTTCCCACCCCCCCACCAATACCAATTACATTAACTATTTGCCCTCCCCCCCCCCCCCAAAACACTTACATTTTAAATCTGAACTTCCCCCCCCAAAAATGCACAAAGTTTAAAGTTCACACCTTCCCACCATCCCCTCCACCCATTACGTTTATTTGACCCCGTCCCCCCACCCCCGCACTGAAAATATTACCTGCACCCCGCCTCCCAACCAGTGTCACGCTGGCTTTCCACAGATGGGAAATTGAAGGTGCCAGAGAGACATCCACCGCACGGAGGATCGCAGCAGGCCTGAAAGATGAATTTTAAGCTTACTTAGATGTATTCATTTTATTGATCTAAATATTGAAATTCAGGTCCCGTTGCCTAGCAACGGGGGGGGCCGCATTGGAGCCTTGCTGTCCCGATGTTGGCCTCCATGGCAAGCTGCTGCTGGACCCATATTCAGGCCCACCCTCACCACGGAGCCCAATGCTTTGTAAAATGCAGCCTGCTAAAATGAGTGGGCAAGAACATGGCAGATGGAATATAATGTGGAAAAATGTGAAGTTATCCACTTTGGTAGGAAAAACAGAAATGCAAAGTATTTCTTAAATGGTGAGAGATTGGGCAGGGTTGATGTCCACAGGGACCTGGGTGTCCTTGTTCATAAGTTACTGCAAGCTAACATGCAGGTGCAGATAGCAATTAGGAAGGCAAATGGTATGTTACAAGAAGATTTGAGTACAGGAGTAAAGCAGTCTTGCTACAATTGTATAGAGACTTGGTGAGACTGCACCTGGAGTTTTGTGCACAGTTTTGGTCTCCTTACCGAAGGAAGGATATACTTGCCATAGAGGGAGTGCGATGAATTTTCACCACACTGACCACTGGGATGGTGGGATTGAGGAGACAGGGCTCATATTCTCTAGACTTTAGAATAATGAAATGTGATCTCATTGAAGCATACAAAATTCTTAAAGGGCTCACAAGAGTAGATGCAGGAAGGATGTTTCCCCTGGCTGAGGGGTCCAGAACCAGGGAATACAGTCTCAGAATAAGAGGTGAGCCATTTAGGACATACGAACATATGAATTAGGAGCAGGAGGAGGCCACTCGGCCCTTTAAGCCTGCTTCACTATTCAATAAAATCATGGCTGATCAGATTATAATCTCGCCTACCCCCAATAATCTTTCACCCCTTGCTTAGCAAGAATCTATCTACCTTAAAAATATTCAAAGACTCTGCTTCCACCGCCTTTTCAGGAAGAGATTTCCAAAGAGTCACAACCCTCTGAGAGAAAAAGTTTCTCCTCACTTCTGTTTTAATTGGGCGACCCCTTATTTTTAAACCATGACTCCTAGTTCTAGATTCTCCCACAAAGGAAACATCCTTTCCATATCCACCCTGTCAAGACCCCTCAGCATCTTATATGTTGCAATCAAGTTGCCTCTTACTCTTCTAAACTCCTTCTACAAACCTAGCCTGTCCAACCTTTACTCATAAGACAAGCTGCCCATTCCAGGTATTAGTCTAGTAAACCTTCTCTGTACTGCCTCTAACGCATTTACATCCTTCCTTAAATAAGGAGACCAATACAGTACACAGTACTCCATCTGTCGTCTCAACAATGCCCTGTATAACTGAAGCATAACCTCCCCACTTTTTTATTCAATTCCCCTTGCAATAAGCGATAATATTCTATTAGTTTTCCAAATTACTTGCTGTACCTGCTTACTAAGTTTGCAATTCATGCACTAGGACACCCAGATCCCTCTGCATCACTGAGCTCTGCAAACTCTCACCATTTAGATAATATGCTTTTTTTTTTATTCTTCCTACCAAAATGGACAATTTCACATTTCCCACATTATACTCAATTTGACAGAACTTTGCCCACTCACTTAACCTATCTATATCCCTTTGTAGCCTCCTTATGTCCTCTTCACTATTGACTTTCCTACCTATCTTTGTGTCATCAGCAAATTTAGCAACCAAACCTTCAGCCCCTTCATCCAAGTCATTTATATAAAATGTAAAAAGTTGAGGGCGCAGCACTGATCCCTGTGGCACATTACTCGTTACATCTTGCCAACCAGAAAATGACCCATTTATGCCTACTCTCTGGGCTGGATTTTACAGCCCCCGGATGTCGGTGGTCGTGGTGGGGAGGGGCTGGAAAATGCCTCTGGGAGATGCCCGCCAAGGGACTCAACGCTGGGAAGGCCCTGCCCAATATTGCCTGCAGTGGCAAGGCCTCATGATGGCCCCCCACCGCTCAACGATAGAAGTCAAATTTAAATATGCAAAAAGAATTAATGAAACCATTAATCACTTATCCGCTCCCACCATCCATTCTGCAGTAATATTGCTGCCGGTGGCCGATACTCCCGCATCTTCAGATACCTGTCCGAGGATCTGATGCGGGACACTGGTGGGGAGGGGGTAAGAGGTAAGTATTTCAGTGCAGGGGGGTCGGGGAGTGGTGTCAGAGTGATTTGATTGTTGTAGGGGATGGTGGGAAGGGGTAAGGATTAAAGTTTGTGAAATTTAGGAAGGGAAGGTCAGGTGTTGTGGAGAGGGCAAGGAATGAATTGTTTGGTCATTGGAGGGGTGGGAAAGGAGCTAGAAACCTTTATTTAATTTTTTGAATAAATTCTAACTCACTATTTCTTTAAAAATTCAAATTAAATGTAAGGGCTTGATGCCCTTTAAAAATGGTTTCGGTGCCTGCGCAATGGTGCCTGATGCCATTGCCGGGGATGGACTGCCCGCCATCTCCACGTCATCGGGGGTTGGGGGGGGCGTCCACTCTGGCCATTTAAATGAGCCGTCACGTTTAATATTGGGGTGGCACTGCGATTTGTGGTCCACACGAGTGGACCGCCATATTTAACTTACGCCGCCAATCTCGGCGGGGGACATGTAAGAGTCAACCCTCTGTTTCCTGAGATGGGAAGGAATTTCTTCACTCAGAGGGTGGTGAATCTTTGGAATTCTACCACAGAGAGCTGTGGAGGCTCAGTCATTGCATATGTTCAAGACAGAGATCGATAGATTTCCAGATATTAAAGATATCAAGGGATATTGCGAGAAAATGGGCCTGAGGTAGAAGATCAGCCATGATCGAGTTGAATTGCGCAGCAGGTTCAAGGGGCTGAATGGCCTACTCCTGTTCCCATCTCCTCTGTTCCTAGATTCGGCCATGAGTTCTGGTTGCCATAATTCATAAAGACTCTTTTAAAATCGACTGTTTGCTGTGTAAATAGATTTTGGTTACTGAGAAAATAGACTGTTTCCTGTGACCCTTTCTGTAAGTCCCTCCCCGCCTACAACTCTTAGACTGATTGTACAACACATTGGCTGAAACGATAGTGTTAATACTCATTTTGTTGTTCTTTCTGTTTCTCTCTCTAGGATGTGCCTTACCTCCACTTAATGTCTCCAGGTACTTAGCATATGGAGCATGTGATAGATTTTTTGGCATGTATGTGCATCTGTAGTAATTCCATATATTGGCCAGAAATTGAAATAAATCCATTCACCAAATTTGAATATAAATTTCATTAAATAAGCCGTTACTGTCTGTAGCCAAAAGTCATTTTTGGGGAAGAAAAATGGTACTATCCCAGGAATAAAGCTTAACTGATGTACCCTCATTCCTCTATGAGGAATTTAAAGATTATTTTTGGAGTAGTTCTACTTTTGCAATTATTCTTGTGAAGCACAATCTTCGATGGTCCAAGTTCCCTTCAAGTCAGTTGGAACAAGTAACATTATAGTGTGTCTTTTGTAACAGTCACATAACCATGCTTCTGGGAGGGACAAAGAATCAAGGGGCGAGATGCGGCGAGCTTCAAGAACAGCGCGGCGCACACGTGAGATCTGTGCCTCAGAGCCACCCCGATATTTAGCGTGGAGCCTCATTTAAATGGAGGGGAGGGGACGGAACGTCTTGATGACATCGAGGGGGTGGGCACTCCATCCCCAGAAATGGTGTCCGGTGCCACCATGCAGGCACCAGTACCATTTTAAAGGACTTCAGGCCCTTTGGACTTATTAAAATTTTTAAAGTCACAGAATTGTGCAAAATAAAGTTAAACATGTATACACAGTTTCAATCCCCTCTCCCACACCCCCAATGACTAATCAATTCATTAATTGCCCTTACCCTCCAAAAAAACTTTTATTCTGATCCCAACCTTCCCCCCGCCTGAACTTTGTTAACTTTAACCCTCACTCCCTTCCCACCATCTACCAATTGGAATAGTTTTCCCTGCTCCCCCCCTCCACCCGCCCTGAAAATTTCAGTCCTTCCCCTGTCCCTCCCAGTGTCCTGCCTCAGATCTCCAAAAGGAGATCCAAAGGCACGGGAGTTCCAGCAACTGGTCGGAATATCAGAGCGGGATGGCCATCGCTACAAGGTAAGTCATTATTCATTTATTACCATTTATTTAAGTATTTAAATTAAGTTTCTGTTGCCTTGTGGCAGGGGGACTGCCACGAGGCCTTGCCGCCGCCAGTAATATGGGGCGGGGTCTTCCCAGCATCGAGGCCCGTGGCAGCCTCTCCCGGAGAAATTTTCCGGGCCCCCCTGCCATGACCCCCAATGTCGGCGAGTTGGTAAAATCCAACCTAAGATATTAATTGTCTGATTTTTCCTTGGCAAAACTATTAATTCAGCTTTAACCAGCGGAGCTGAATGTTGCCTTTAAGAGTGCTGACCGTTTAAGATCTTGGTATGCTAATGAGCTGAGTACCAGGATGCAGTCATGTGACCACATGCCAGTCTCACTCTGCTGCTGTAACACCAAGAGGCAAGTCCTGTAAATAGATAGCTCGGCACTGTATATATTTGTTAGCTGTTAATAAACCTATTTGAGATCTTCAATCAACTGAACTCCACGCATCTCATTTACATTGCATCAGACAGCATAAAAAGCTTCTCGTTACATGGTGGCAATGGTGGGATATAGCTAACTCTTCACTGTAGAACAGTTTAGCTGCTCAATAAACCTGTTTGAGATTTTCAAAAAACTGAACTCCACACATCTCATTTATGTTGCCTAAAAAAACATAAAAAAGCTTCTCGCTACATTGAATGCTTAAAATTAATAAACTGCATCTAGCTGAGGCTTCAGACAGTACAGTGGGAGTGTGTGGCAATAGGATACAAAAGACCACACAGGCAAGAAAGCAGAGAGAAGGTGAAAGCATGAATGCATTGACGTTACAGAGGAGCTCTTGAATCCAATTTTTTGACGGGTCAAGAAAACTCATTTTGCACAGAGAGTTGTTAGGTTATGGAATACATGTGGAATAAAATGTAGTGAAAACAAAATCAATAATAGCTTTTACAAGGGAAGTGGATAAATATTCAAACAAGAAAAATTTAAAGGGATTTGGGAGAAGGCAATGCAATATGACTAAGAGCTCTTTTACAGAACTGGCACAGACGTGTTCAGCCAAGGCTTTCCTCTGCACTGAAAAATTTGATTAGTGTGTCTATGCATGAGCACGCATTCATCAAGATAAGTGATAACAGTAATAAAGGGAAAAAAAATGTTTCTCTTGTATCACAACGTCAAGCTTTCCCATGTTCGGCACACTGCAGAGATTCAATAACAGGTACTCTTTGCATTAGCCTGATAAGGTGCCAGATTATGAGCGTAGCTGGAATGCCTTTTTGTTTCTGAAATAAAACAGTCTTTAACAGTGTCCAATTTACACTTAACCAAATCCAACAATTTCCACACGAACAATAACGCTTTTAGGGCTTGATGCTTTTGATTTATTTCTGATCAAGCAGAGGTGAACATCTGAGGTGAGGCAAATTCTGTTACTCCTAAATAGACTGAAGCATGTAAGTAATTACATAAGGATTTCTTTATTTCTTTTCCTATATATCTCTCCCTCTCTTAGATTGTGATATAAAGGGTAAGGTTTTGATGTTTTTCAACACTTCATAAAGAGTTTGGGGAATCATGCTCCTCGCTGGGATTGAATGTTCTTCATATAACTTCATTTGATGGCTTGGTGCACGTTGGCAATGTTGTTCAAAGGAAGTCAAAAGGCTTTGAGGCATGAAGACAAGTAAGGTCCTGTGTGCTGAAAATCACCATGGAAATATTTTGCAACCAGAGCAGAATATGATATCTGTTTGCAGCATTCCACTTCACAACTGACAAAGCAAAATACCAATAGTTTAGTTTAGTTTAGAGATACAGCACTGAAACAGGCCCTTCGGCCCACCGAGTCTGTGCCGACCATCAACCACCCATTTATACTAATCCTACACTATTTCCATATTCCTACCACATCCCCACCTATCCCTATGTTCTACCTATACTAGTGGCAATTTATAATGGCCAATTAACCTATCAACCTGCAAGTCTTTTGGCATGTGGAGGGAAACCGGAGCACCCGGAGGAAACCCACGCAGACACAGGGTGAACTTGCAAACTCCACACAGGCAGTACCCAGAATTGAACCCGGGTCACTGGAGCTGTGAGGCTGCGGTGCTAACCACTGCGCCACTGTGCCGCCCCAATAAAAACAATGTTAAGTATTGATAATATTTGTTGTTACGGAGGCAAATAGGAAACTCAAGAAAGATTCATGTGACCTAAGTTGAGCTTATTCATGAAGAATTAAGTCTAACTGGACTGCAATGCTTTCTGTCATTTGGCAAAATAAAACAACAGCAACAAGATGGCGCACATGGATTGCGAGGCAAAACTTTCCCTCTGCAGTCTATGTGTTGCTATTTTTAGTTCTCAGTCATTACCCACCCTCAGGCACCAGCAGGTGGTGTCAGTAGTTGGATCCATTATACTAAACATACCATACACTTGTACACACTGCATAGGATGCAGCATTCAATGACAGTGGGCATAAAAGAAAACTGAATGGTGAAAGTCTGAAATAAGTACAGAAAACGCTGGAAGTACAAAGCAGGTTAATCAGGTCCTGATTAACAATAAATGGGCAATAAATGCTGGCATAGCCAGCGACACCCACATCCTATGAATTAATGATAAAAAAAATTGGGTGTGATCCTTCAATGAAACACAATCACACCCAAGAACTTGTAAGAAAAAATAGATTGAAATTTAAGTTTGTAGCTCATAATTTATCTTACTGCCTAGTTGTGCTCTGAGGGTAGAATCTTCCCGATCCTATGGTGACGGGTCTTCGGGGGAACAGGGGGCAACATTAGAAAATCTTGCACGTGGCAACTCCCCACGCACTCTCATTGGCAAGCTATCTTGCCGGAGGTGGGATCAGACTAGCATTGGCTACCCGCCCTGCGGGACATGTAGCCAATTATTGACAATTAAGTACCCACTTGTGGGCAAATTGATGACACTGTTTGGATGTTCCAGATGGCAGATGGGACTCCACTGAGGCTAAAGCCTGGCAGGTGCCTGGAGGCATCCTCCTGCCAGCACGCCAGGGGGCCATCGATGCCTGCTTTATATCCCTCATCCCGGAGCCAGGGAGATCAGAGGGCCACATCCATGGCCACAGGCCATCCTGTGGAGGTGCTGCCCCTGATGGCATCACAGCTGTAGCCAAACTTAATTGGTAAAATTTCAAGAATTTTCAGAGGGTGCCTCCATATTGAGGCACCCTCATGATCTCCTAGCTGCATTGGCAGTGCCCACCTCTCCCAGTGGTGTTGCCAAGCATCCACAGCCGCAGGAGCTGTGATTGGCCCTCCTGCCTGCGCAGCCCACCCACAATCTCGAATTGGATTGCGAACACCAAGGCGGCCTCTTAGTTGGCTGTCTCTGGGAAGATTGTGCAGATGGGCGGAACTCCATCACCATTAGGATCGGGGCCCAGAATGGTTCTGATGCCCGAGAAGCATCAAAGTCCAGAAGATTCCACTCTGAGTGTCCGACATAAATTGGATCCACCTGAAAAGATTCTTCCTCAGCCTGGACGTCAGCAGGAATGCATTTCAATGCTGGCTGAAATGGCATTTAAACTCTTAGCTCACCCTATTGACATCAAAGATTGGACCTGTCAGAATAGATGTATCATCAAAATCGATAGCTATCCTGTCTCACTATTGCTATGCAGATAAGATTCGGGATGGATGCAAAAGATTCCCGGGCACCATTCAAAGTACAGCAGGAGGTTTTCCCAGTTTGCTGGCCAGCAGTCAACCCTCAATTAACACAACCAAACAGATTACCTGATCATTTACATTATTTGTTATTTGTCCCATCTTGCTGTGCTCAAAATTGGCTGCTGTGTTTGCCTAAATAACAAAAGTGACTGCATTTCAAAAAGTACTTCATTGTCTGGGATTTTATCCAGGCGACAGGTATCTTGACATCCGGCAAAGCCGCCAAGAATCCCCCAACACCCTTTCTGTGAGAGGCCCACTGAGTCAAGTGCCAGTTAGGCACTTAACTGGACAGTTGCGGGCTTTCCATGGGATCAAGGACCCCAGCAATGGAAGTCCCCCCCTCAGAGAGCTGCCAGCCAATCAGAGGTCACCAGCTCTTTAACTGAGCAGCACCACTGCAGAGGCGGTGGCTGCTGCTGGTGGAGTACCCACCCGAGGCCCAAGAGAAGTGCTGGACCCAGGCCACAGGTATGTCAGGGCAGGAGGGGTCTTTCCAGGTGGGGGTCGTGGGGGAAGTGAGTGTAGGGGGGTCAGCAGCAAGGGTAGGGGGGGTGGCTCTCAATGGGCCCTCCCTCCACCTTCCCAATATTGTGTCCCTCATTCAGGCATTGTGCCTTTCAATAAAGGCCTCACCCTCCACTGGAGCCAGCAAGCAACCTACATGGTTTTTTCTGCCGTGCTTCCCGTGCAGTGACAGGCCCGGCCGCCGCTCAGGTAATTGTGGCAGCGTCGGGATGAGGTCCTTAATTAGGCATTAATTGCCTTCTTAAGGGCCTCAATTGGCAGCGAGGCGGGAAGGCCGTTCACAGGCCTTCCTTCTCCGGACTTAATTTTGGTGGAGGGGAAGGTGGCACGGTCCCCCCCCTGCCACCATCCCACCTGATTATATGCCCCTGTGGGGGAAGAGCATTAAATTCCCTCCATTGGCTGAGGAGCACTTTAGGACATTCTGAAGACTTGAAAGGTAGTAAATTCCTTACTTTCTTCTTACCATCCAGGGTAATACTCCAGTATTGAGGGAGTACTCCATTGTTAGAGAGATCATATTTTTGATAAGACATTAAAATTGGCAGTTCAAAAGAAAAATTGAATGAATATGAAGCACTTTGAAACATCCTGAGAATATGACGAGTTGCTATAGAATGTGAGTTTCTTTAGTTCTATGAAGTGACATTAGAAGGTGAGATAAATAAAAGCAAAATACTGCAGATGCTGGAAATCTGAAATAAAAACAAGAAATGCTGGAAATACTCAGCAGGTCTGGCAGCATCTGTGAAGAGAGAAGCAGAGTTAATGTTTCAAGTCAGTGACCCTTCATCACTAAAAGGTGAGATATTGGATTATTATAATCCACACATCCTTACAGGATCTCAAAATTCTTAGTATTCTAAAAGCATACTTTTTTACTTATAGTCTTAATTGCTTTTGGGATGTGGGCCATAATGGTAAGACCACATGAATCACCCATCCCTGGTTGTCCTTAGATGGCATTGATCAGTCTCTTCTTGAACTGATGTAATCCTTGTGGTGATCGTGATCTATAATGGTAATTTATTTTAAATTATTTAAAATTACTGAGGATAAAACCTTCTCCTGCTGTACATTTCCTAATCAGAATCAATAATTACTTTATCATACTGACAAATCACCATTGTCTATTAAGACAACAATTCAACTAGAATTTTACTTTTTTATATTATATATCTTCTTATTTTTGTCAAAAAGGCTTGTACATTTCTGTTCAATACTGTGAGTATGAAACTGCATCCTATGTAGAAAGGATAAACAGGTCAAGATTGCAGTTTAAACAACACATCATTTTTATCACGTCTAACTTCTGCTTCATATCTGTACGTAACTAAAAAGGTGATCAAGGCCATGATACGGCTGACTGTGAAAGCAGAAGAATTCTCCTTAGTCTGAACTGTGCTGCTTTGCTCATCGTTGTGTGGGATTAAACTCAGTTCCAAAATCAAGTCCAGAAGTTAACCCTGTAGTGTTGGATTTGACTTGGCTTCAACAATGTTAACCCTCTTTCATAAGTAATCCTCTTTCTGATGCAAATTGATGTGCTGTGCATCTCAACATTTTCCATTGTTATTTCCTGCCTTACAGTTTCTAATTAGAAAAACACTTTGCCTGGTCACTCCATATTCAGATTTGGAACTGTTTGTAATCATGCAGTTTATATGGCCTGGTGTTTATAGTAGACAGTGATAATGTATTCCTCATGTTCTACTGGGAATGTGCCTGCAATTCATGACAGAGTATTGTTTTCCTGCTCCATTGCAGCACAATAGTAAGTATTCATCTTATCTGTGGCATTCAGGATATCTTCATGTAGCAATGGTGATGTAGCTTTGACTTCCTGACCTGCTGAGTATTTCCAGCACTTTCTGTTTTTATTTCAGATTTCCAGCATCTGCAGTATTTTGCTTTTAATATTACTGCCCATTACCTTACCTGGCACTATTCTTAAAAATGCTGTTAGTCACCCCAATATACAGTTGAGACTGTGTTGATGCCATATAGGACATTTTCATTTATCTAAAGGATAATGATGATTTTGACTTCAATTGAAACTGATTATGACTGTTAATTTGGTGGCATTCAGGATGAATTATGCTATCCACCAGCTCAGAATATACAAGTCCCAACAAAACAATTTGATTCAACCATTCAGAAAAAAATACCCTCTGAAATCTACCTTTCAATATTTCTTCACGTAAAAGGATAGATCACAGGCGATCTACAAGAGGGTTGTGAATACCCTTGGAACTCCAGCCTTGGCTCTCTACTCTTGGAAATTAACCCCAATAACAGACATTACCATCAAGAAAGGCGGGGAAAAAACATTCACTGCTCCTTTTCCTTTGGAAACACAATGAATATTTGGAGCCTGGTCAATTCTCTGGTAAAACTTCTCTAGCTTGAATCTGTACTTTAATATTACCTGCAGCATAAAAATGATTGCACTCCATAAAAACTATAAATAGGCCAGCATAAAGACCGAATATAAAAATTATTGAAAATACTTATCTTGCATAGACTGATAAACAGCGGCTCTGTAGGAACATGCCTACATACTCATAATTCAGATGTTTATTTAGTTTTATTTTATTGAAAGATATTTCATGATTATAAGATAAATATTAATACACTGGAAGGCTGATCAGGGTAATATCACGAGCTGCTTCAGCTGAATATGTGTGGCTGTACCTACCTCACATGGACTGCAGCAGTTCAAGAAGGCAGCTCATCACCACCTTCTCAAGGGCAATTAGGGATGGGCAATAAATGCTGGCACAGCCAGTGACGCCCACATCCCATGAATTAATTAAAAAAAAAATATTTTCCAGTAAACGCAAGGATCTGTTTTGGGGCCACTGCTGTTTGTCATTTTTATAAATGACCTGGATGAGGGTGTAGAAGGGTGGGTTAGTAAATTTGCGGATGACACGAAGGTCGGTGGAGTTGTGGATAGTGCCGCAGGATGTTGCAGGTTACAGAGGGATATAGATAGGCTGCAGAGCTGGTCTGAGAGATGGAAAATGGAGTTTAATGCGGAAAAGTGCGAGGTGATTCACTTTGGAAGGAGTAACAGGATTGCAGAATACTGGGCTAATGGGAAGATTCTTGGTAGTGTAGATGAGCAGAGAGATCTTGGTGTCCAGGTACATAAATCCCTGAAAGTTGCCACCCAGGTTAATAGAGCTGTTAAGAAGGCATATGGTGTGTTAGCTTTTATTAGTAGGGGGATCGAGTTTAGGAGCCACGAGGTCATGCTGCAGCTGTACAGAACTCTGGTGCGGCCGCACCTGGAGTATTGCGTGCAGTTCTGGTCACCGCATTATAGGAAGGATGTGGAAGCTTTGGAAAAGGTGCAGAGGAGATTTACTAGGATGTTGCCTGGTATGGAGGGAAGGTCTTACGAGGAAAGGCTGAGAGACTTGAGGTTGTTTTCGTTAGAGAGAAGGAGGAGAAGAGGTGACTTAATAGAGACATATAAGATAATCAGAGGGTTGGACAGGGTGGATAGTGAGAGCCTTTTTCCTCGGATGGTGATGGCAAACACGAGGGGACATAGCTTTAAGTTGAGGGGTGATAGATATAGGACAGATGTCAGAGAGTAGTAGGGGCGTGGAGCGCCCTGCCTGCAACAGTAGTAGACTCGCCAACTTTAAGGGCATTTAAGTGGTCATTGGATAGACATATGGATGAAAATGGAATAGTGTAGGTCAGATGGTTTCACAGGTCGGCGCAACATCGAGGGCTGAAGGGCCTGTACTGCGCTGTAATGTTCTATTCTAAAGGTTTGCGCTCAGACCCATCAGTCCATGATGGTGCAATTCCAGTATAACATTACTGTGGATTTCTTTAGCTTAATCATCCAGCCAGTTTCCTGTAATTTGCTGACTTGATGTTCCCCCTTTTGCAAAACTATTTTTATATGTCATTTCATCTCTTGTGGTTTAAATTCGCAGCAGATACTGTAATCAGTTGGTTTAATGAGCACACATGATTACCATCTACAGGGAGTTTTTCAAGGTGGCTGAGCGAGTACTAACTTCCTCAATGGAAAAAGATTTTAAAGTAAATTTGGGTAGTGTGGCTGTAAATCCATTAGAATAGATAGTTAGGATAATCCTTATTTTTAAGAGTGAAATCAAGTTTCCACCACAAGGACAATATGTTACAATTCATGAAATGATGGACCAATGTTGAGGGAGTAAAGTTTCCTCAGAGCGCTTTGTATAATAAAATTTGTGAACACATTCTTTATTATTGTTAATGATTTAGTTACAAACAGCATGAGGAGCAAATCTCTTCTTCCTTGAAGTTTTATGGTGAGTCCCAGCAATGAATCAGTGGCCCATTTAACTTGGTTAATGCATTGCTGGTTCTCTGATTTGGATTTTGTTCAAATCTATTCTTCTCCTGGCTTCTGATAGATGAAAGTTTAGCTTGGATGAAACTAAAACGATTGGGCTGATTTTAGCATGACTGGCTGAGTAAGGAACATAACCATTCCGGTATGTAACAGGACTGACTATCCCATTACTATGTGGGAAGTGTGCTCTCAATTCCCCTCTAGTTAATTATTTTAAAGCTATGACCTTTGGTTACTGACCACTTGCCAGAGGGAACAGTTTCTCCCTATTTTCTCTATCAAAAACCCACATCATTTTGAATACCTCTATGAAGTCTTCCCTTAAACGTCTCTGCTCCAAGGAGATCCATCCCAGCTTCTCCAATCTCTCCGCTTAACTGAAATCTCTCATCTTGGTGTCATCATTCTCATCCTCCTCTGTACCTGCGCCAAGGTCTTGACATCCTTTCGAAATTGTGGTGCGCAGAATTGGACATAATACTCCTGCTGAGGCTGAACCAGTGATCTGTAATAGTTTACTTTGACTTCCTTGTTTTTGTATTGAATGCTCCTATTTACAAAGTCAAGTATCCTGTTGATCTGTCGTTTTTATATATTGTTGAATCTGACACCTTGGTTGCTAGAAAATTTGGAAGGAAGCTCTCACTAGAAAACTGATGTCTGGAATCACAGAAGACATTCTTAATTTGTCTTCAACAATGTACCATACTCTTTCCAAAGCCTTCCAAGAGAGCATTATAGGCCAGGTTCCTCTGTTAAACCCAAGTAGTGCAGTAAGCATCATGAAAGGTTTCTTCTTTAGCTGCAGTCCCATTCATCTTTTTGTTTGCCCACACTTCCTTTTCTTCCTGTTACTCAACTGTTAGGATGATTTCTATTGCAATTATTGAAAATGCCAAAGCTCTGCCTTCATTCTGCACTGTTTACTGTTAATTTAAGGCCTAGTCTGCATGTCACGTAGATACTGGTTACATTACTCATGTTAGAAAATTGGAAACTGCTGCTTGACTAAAATTTATTAAATCACAATATGCACCTTTATTGATATTTTTGCACCACAAGCAGAAACATTGTTTTCTGTTCCATTAATCTCATGCAGAAATCTAGAGAATTTTATATTGCAGAACTGTCTCTGAGAGTAACTCTGCAACTCTGTGAGCACTTTTAGAAACATTGATTATGGTGGGGAGAGCATGGCACTGGAAGCCTGGTTTAATAGAGTTCTACTGGCAACCTGATGTCAGATGTGAGGGGTGGGGTGAACTAGTATAATTTGGATGGGCTTTGAAAAGCTAATTTTCAAACATGCATTTAAGGGGAAGCTAGATAAACATATGAGGGAGAAAGGAATAGGAGGTTATGCTGACTGAGTTAGATGAAAAGGAGGAGACTTGTGTGGAGCATAAACTTAGGCATGAACCAGTTGGGCCGAATGACCTGTTTCTATGTTGTTAATTCTATGTACTTCTTTGTAATGCCTTTCTAAATTCTCACCTGGTAACTCTTTTGGCAAGGTTCAACTGCAACTTTTCCTGGATTGATTTTTGACAGAGATCATAGCGGATTCAGTTAATACAAAAAAAAGTGGGGTGTGCTCACACTGAGAGGTTTGTTACAACTCCCTACGTAAGGGATACTCGGCACTTTATCCATTACAATAGAGTGGTAGTGTAATAAATGTTTGTCTATTAACTTGAAGCTGATTCAGTAACAGTTATGATTTTTATTTATGCATAAGTGAGAATTAATACAGGCTAATGTTTAAGTAGCAGTTTACAAGGAACTTTTGAGAATTACATTACTCCGTTGAGCCTTGGGCCAGAGCATGTCTCATTCCTCATATCACCTACTCGCACGTGTGTCACTCCCTGCCTGGTGTCTGCCATGTCCCTTCCACACTGAGAGTAACCTAAATCCTCTAGGATATATTCCAAGAAAAACCATAGGTATAGCAAGTTCTGTGTTTGGACTTTGGACCTCCCTTATCTGCTTTTTAGCCTTACCACAAGCTTTCTATGTGCTTATTTTCTGTTTCCATGGTTGATGACACAACCCAGGACCTTGAGGACAAGAAGAGTTTTAACTGCATTTAAAACAAAGATTTAAGCATACTTTTCCTTAATTCTAATAAATGAGAAATTCAATTAAAGTAACAGACATGTAGATTAGCAACTTTAATATTAAACTGCACTCTAGCATAGCTTAATACTGAAAAATAGCAAGAGAGAATTATATTTATATTTCAGCAGTTTACAAAAGTTTACACATTCCCACAGACATAAAAAGAGATGAAAGATAAGGCTGCAGGTAGCTGTAAGTCTCCCTTGCTCTTTTCCTCTCCTAGCAATAATAGTTTTTGCAATAACAAGGACACTTGTAATACTGCATCTGCCAGACATCAGCAGAGAGTGCAAAGCAGTGTATTTTTGCAGAGCAGGAGCTTAAGAGAAAATCTTAGGGCCATTTAACTTGCGCAATGCCTAATCCGACAAAATAATCTCATAAACCCATAGTCGTACAACAGACTGATGAGAAAATGACGGCAACTGAAACTGTAATCCAGGAAACCAGGATTTCTTTATCAAATCAATGGAGATATTTATGTATTTTATATTCTATCCAAAGACATATTATGAAGGGCAATTGACCCATTACTTTTGTTTGTGTGAATAAATGTAAGCTTAGTATTTTTATTATTTGCTAAGTGTTTGACCTTTGTATTGTTTAATCACAAATAGATAAATTAATTGCGTTGGTCTATAAAGCTATATATCTGGTAATGTCTGTCATAATGAGGGAAGTTTGGTAATGTAACACAAGAATATGTTGAATCCAGAAAGCCGGTCATTAGAAGCATACTAATTGGTAATGAGTGTGGTATGCACCTCTGTGAGGACAGTGCGGAGGAAATCTAGGCTGGAAATTCCATAGCCAAATCCTGGAAACAAAGTTATTTGCATATCTATAATATGCCATCACCACTACTGAGGGCGCATCAGGGCAATTGCGATTTACCAACCCTGGAATTTCAGGGTCGCTGCACCTGGACAGCTGGGTACAAGATCTACTTATGATATTGTTAAGACTGCTAAGAGAGAAAGTAGCCCTATAAAACCTGAAACTGCAGCAACCTTTGAAACTAAATTAAAAATTAATGCATCAAAGCACTAAATGTTGTAAGTTAGGAATGTATTCCAAGCATAAAATGATGCCATGAGTAATAATAAAGACTAATGATCATAACAGCACAGGCAAAATCTTATTTTCTGAATGAACTATACAGTTGAAGTGCATTAAAAGTAATTTATAAAATTATACTGGGACTCATGAATAACTGTTCAGACAGACCACCTCAGCCTTTTACTGAAATCCAAGTTCTTATGACTCTGCAAAACATTTGCTTTGTCCCTTGGCCTTTGGAACATATGAACAGGAGTAGGCCATTCAGCTCCTCGGATTTGTTCTGACTTATACCCATTGTGAATGAACCTTATTACAAAGATTTTTTTATTCATTCATGGGATGTGGGCATCAGTGGCAATGATCCCCAATTGTCCTTGAGAAGATGGCAGTGAACCACGTTCTTGAACTACTGTAGTCCTTCTGGTGTAGGTACACCCACATTGCTGTTAGGGAGGGGGTTCCAGGATTTTGAGCCAGCGACAGTGAAGGAACAGAGAAATATTTTCAAGTCAGGATGGTGTGTGACTTGGAGGAGAACTTGGAGGTGGTGGCACTCCAATGCACCTGCTGCTCTTGTTCTTCTAGGTGGTAGTGGTTGTGGGTTTGGAAGGTGCTGTCAGAGAGGCCTTGGTGAGTTGCTGCTGTGCATTTTGTAGATGGTACACACTGCAGCCATGGTCGAGCTTCTTGAGTGTTGGAGCTACACTCATCCAGGCAAGTGGGGAGTATTCCATCACACTTCTGACTTGTGCCTTATGACTTGTGCCTTGTGGACGGTGGAGATGCTTTGGCACTCAGGAGGTGAGTTACTTGCTGCATAATTCCCAGCCTCTGACCTGCTTTTGTAGCCACAGCATTTATGTGGCTAGTGAAGTTAAGTTTCCTGTCACACCAACCTGCTTTGCTGATGATAATTTTCTTTAATCCACTGACTGGAGATCTGAATTTATATTTTTTTTGAAGAATTTAGGAGAGAACAGCTGAAAGGATGACTTTGTTGGCAGCTTAGGATGGCCACCTAATTTGCAACACTGTATCCTATATTGCAAGGCCCGTGAGGAGGGAGACGAAATGCCTGCTCATTTCCCAGCAAGAACCAAGACCTTGGAAGTTTAAATGAACTGCCTGTTCTTTTTTAGCAAGACAGAAATACTGCTCACTGCTGTGTTTGACTCACTGAGTGACCGTCATGTGACAAGCCCCTCCCCATCTGTGGCTTTAAGCTTGCGTCTCTTGGAAGCAGAGAAAGGAGAAGCTTCTGGACTCTGACATGTGCAGACCCAAGTGGGGGGTCCCTCTCTCTCTCTATCTCCATTCTAGCTTGAAAGCTTTCAAACTCTGCCTGTTGACTGACCACCTTTGCATACTCCAGCTGCAATCAAAAGCCCCATTGGAGGAAATCCCACATTGCTGTCTCCAAGAAACCCACTGAACCAGTCATCTACCTCTTCAAACTAAAAGCCTCAGGACCACCGAATTTATCTAGAAGCCAGCCAAATCACCAAACCCCACAAACTATACATTTTTTTCTATGGACTCTATGCAACCAATCTACCTTTCCCCACTCTGTAACCTATTTGCGTGTGTGTAAACCTCTAGTGTGTGTGTGGGTGAGTGAAAGTTGGTGTGTAGTTTATTATTTTCATTAGTTCGGTTTAGGTACAATAAAGTTAACCTCTTTCTTTGTTAAACTCAAAAAAAACTGCCCGATTGGTTCTTGTTATGATCATAGCAAGTAAATAATCAAACACCTACTGAATTGGCCACGACATCCATTTTAAGAAAGAATTAAACCTATTGTAGTCAAACAAGGAGAGGGAAAAGAGGGAAGCCCTTCGACCCCTCCTCACTTTACCTTAACATTCTGCTCAATGATGCCTCCTAGGATGTTGATCGTGGGGGGTGGGGGGGGTGGGGTGGGGTGGATCAGTGATGATAATGCTGTTGAAATGAGGTTGATTTCCATCTTGCTGTACATTGATGGGTCGGAATTCTGATGGGCAAGACTCATTGAACTGGCAGCTCATTTTTTTGGATGGGAGGAATTTCAAGGGGGATTATCCAGAGAGCCTGAGCTTGCAGCAGGAGATTAAAGGAGTAGGATTGGACCAATCGGGGCAAGAGGAGTGATGGAAAGAACAAATGAAGGGAGCAGGATTAGTAATGAGGAACTGAGAATAACAATGATACACTTCCTTATGTCCAAAAAGTGCAAGAAATACAATTCTTGCTTCCAGTGATGCCTTAAAGGTACACTGGTTCTGGACATTTCCTGTTCTGCACAGTGGGTGGGTCCAGTGGGAGCCATGCTAGACTGTATCAATATGGCTTCGGGGTCTTAACTACTTCATATGATCCAGATTTACACTGACTAATGAGGCTGCTGTGATGGAAATCACACTGCAAAATGGAAACATATTAATTCTTTCATATGGGACACTACTTGAAACTATTTTACTGGACATTGCAAAAGAACTTGGTTAAAAAAAGAGAACTGAACAACTGAAAACATAGTTGCACATTTGCATTCTGAGAAGACCAGGACTAGCTGAGAGACAGTTGAATAGAGAGATAATGGGAGTGCTCACTGATTCAATTAGCGAGATGGGTTTTGTCAATAGTGATGATCAAAAGACACCAACAGCTTTTGACTTTGTAAGAGACGAAACTTCCACCCCCAACCAAGTATGTCTGGGAGACTCTGAAATCCAGCAACCCTCCAAGAAGTTTCTGTTTCAAAAACAAATGCTCACATGCCCTATCTGCTGGCAAGACTCTTTTTTTTAATTGTGCCACACAGAAAGGAAAAGACTGCAATTTGAACACCAAGGAGAAGGTCTCACGCTCTCTGTCTCTCTGTCTCTCTCTCTTCAGCAAAGTCCCAGGGAACCCACGGTGCCTGCTTAGTCTTCAAGACTAAAGACAAAGCCCCTCTTCGGCCTTCTGGTACCAGAGAAACAAGTAGGGAATTGTGCAGATCTTAACTCTCAGATCTTAACTTCAATCAAGGATATTACACCAAGAAAAAAGGACAGTACCTGAATTCCATTTATTACAAACTCTACTTCAACCCTACTACCCCCCTAATTCTTTCTTCCCCTCTGTATCTATGTGTGTGTGTCTCTCGTATGCATGTGAGCGTGATTGCATTGCGTCTTTTAGTCTTTTACGGCCCTGAGCCCCCTTCCTCAACTGGTCGTAACAAAAATTTAAGGTATATTGTCCGATTGGACCCACAGACAAATGAGAAATTGGAAATGGGAAATCAAATTGATCCCAATCACAAAGAGAAAAGACTCAATACAGGTTTTCTTGTGGTTTGTGTGCTCGAATACTAACATGTCCGCGACCGAAGCCAATACCTCCCCAAGCCAGGGTGAAGTAACTTGGGTTAAGTTAACGGCACGATCTATGGAGGAGTTGAGAAATATGGCTGAGCAGTGTGGGATCACTGTCTGTGCCAAAGCTAGGAAATCGGAACTCCTAAGACTAGTGACCAACCATTTTTCCCTCAAATCCGAAGAATCAGAGGCAGGGCTAGAATTAGTTTTAGACAGGGTAACGGTAGTAAAAATACAATTCAAACAGAGGAAACTCGAATTGGAATTCCAGAGAGAAGACAAAGAAAAAGAGAGACAGGAGAGAGAAAAAAAGAGAGACAGGAGAGAGAGAACTTTCCAGAAGGAACAGGAGGAAGGGCAGCTCTGGCAGCTTGAGTTAGCTAGGGGGTGACAGACTAACCCCAGTGAAAGCATGGCCAATATGGAGAATACAAGTAATTTGGGGCTGTGTGCTGAGCTTTTGAAATTTTCCCAATTGATTCCAAAGTTCAATGAGGGAGACGTGGAAGCATGTTTTGTAACTTTTGAGAAACTTACAAGGCAGTTAAAATGTTCGGCTGAGAGCTGGACTCTCCTGCTGCAAAGCAAGTTAACTGGAAAAGCCCATGAGGTATATTCCCTGTTGCCAGACAAAAGTTCATCAAAATATGAACTGACTAAAAATGCTATCCTCAGGGCATGAGCTGGCACTGGAAGCTTATCGTCAGAAGTTCCAAACCCTCTGGAAACAAGCTGATCATACTTAGTTGGAGTTTGAGAGGAGTAAGCAGCTGGTTTTTGACCAGTGGTTGAGGGCTCTTGAAGTACAACCCATGTATGAAAACCTCAGAGAGGTAAATTCTCCACGAGAAATTTAGAAACTTTCTTTCACTCTCCATAAAGACCCATGTGGAGGAACAAAAAGTACATAGAGCGAGGCAAGCTGCAGTTCTAGCTGATGAGTTCGCTCTCATTTACAAGTTGGTTCCCCGGGGGAAAACCTTTCCTAGTCGCTCCCATAAACCTGAAAAGGACAAAGGGTGAGAAGGTGATAGGAGCCCAAACAGTCCTGGGAGAGAGAGAAAAGCAGGAGACACAGGGGGCCCTCCTCCAGCCAAAAAGGATAATGCTGAAAGTAGGAGTGAGACCCGAAGACCTGTGTGGTTCCTTTGTAATAAGGCAGGTCATCTCAGAGCTGACTGCTGGAAACTATGGGGAAAGCCTGTAGGGTTAATCAGGGCACACCTGCTCAGTACAGGAGAAAGGACCCTGATGGAAAGCACAGCAGAGCAGGCTGTGGCTTTAACTGCAGCAGCAGTAAGACCCAGAAAACATATTGCTGTGGGTGTAGGAAAATCTAATGAGTTCCCTGAAAGCTATCAGGATTTTGTATCCAAAGGGAGAGTAACCCCATAATGGGGCAAGCAAGCCTATCGTAATCCTCAGGGATACAGGGACCACCAGATCCATTTTACTGTGAAAATGATGACTTTTCCCCCAGAGAGTGGAGTAAATACCAGGATGGTGGTGAATGCTATTTGAGGGCAGTGTATGTCCGTGACTTTACATCGGGTGCACTTGGAGTTTGACCTAGTTTCGGGACTGGTGACTGTAGGGATTGTTCCTAGTTTGCCTGTGGACGGGGTTGACCTGCTTTTAGGTAATGATCTGGTGGGGGCGAAGGTGGTAGCTTCCCCAATTGGCATAGAGAGACCGAAGGAAGTCAGAGAGACAGCACAGTGGCAGGAGGCAGTCCCCTGCAGATCCCATGAATGTGTAGTGAATCAGGCCATGATCAAACCAGCTCCCCAGAGGTGACTGAATTCGCATTGCCGACAAGTGACCACGTAGTCTGTCTGTCTGAAACTTTCTTTGGCAAGTTAGAGGACCCAGGGAATGGATGAAATGGATCTTCCCTAGCTAAGGCTCAGCGTGCCTACCCAGTATTGGGTTAGCAGAGGCTGCCCAGACTGAAATTGAAGCAGAGGGAGTCCCTGATTGCTACAATTTAAAGACTGAGGTACTGATGAGGAAATGGAGTTCTCTTCACAGACCTGGGGACAAAGGGTGGACAGTGATTCACCAGTTAGTGGTGCCACAGAGGTACTGGAGTGAAATATTAAGAATGGCTCATGAGATTACAATGGCTGTATATTTTGGTATATGAAAAACCAAAGCCCGCATAAGACAGCAGTTTGACTGGCCAAAATTCCACAAAGATGTGGTGGAGTACTGTAGGAGTTGCCTCATGTGCCAGGTTGAGGAGAACCCCCAACATGTACTAAAATCTTCCCCCCCCCACCCCACCCCTAATTCCTGTACTGCCGAGAACAAAAGGCGACAGACAGGCACAGGTCTGGCAGAGAGTTAGAGAGGAGGGGGACAAGAGGACAGGTTAAAGGATGTCTGGGAGGATTCCCAAATGAAAACCCCGACTGTCCGGTCAGCTAACCCTGAAATATTGGAAAAATTAGACCCCACATCCTCCGAGGTAAATACAGACTACAGAAATACCCTAACAAGGCTGGTGACAGCATTTGCAGAAACCTGCAGGGACAAAGAAAGTCCTCAAGGGGGCAGAGAAACAGTAAGCATGATGCCTCGCCTAGTTGAAGTGCCGCAGGGGAGTGCAGTGGAAGTTGGACAAATAACTGTAAGCAGGAATGTCCCAGAGGACAAAGGGAAGATTTGGAAGTCAGGAGAAAAAGGAACCAACAATACACTGAAGTAAGCAGCACTTGGATGACTCACCAGAGCACTGAAAGTGGGGTCAGGGTGGATCCACCCACTGCAGACTCCTATGATCAGAGCTCCATCCCAGAGCTAATTAAATCCAACAATCTCCCTGCAGACCCCAACTGAAACAAAGGCAACCTCGACAATTATGGAAACGTACAAACATCAAACCTCCCCAAAAATCACATGTTTATTGGGATGCACATTCCCAACTTATTGCAAGCTGATATTAAAGAAACTTTAAACCCCTTGGGCAACACATAACTATCTTAGACCCACCTCAAGCGAAAAAGGTCAGTTTAAAGGAGCACTGCTACAAAGGAAAAGGCTGAAACAATTTTAAGATTTCTGAATGAATGGGCTGGATTTTACCCGAGTTGGACAGGAATTCACCACCGACGCGAAAGTCGGTGGCGAGCCCACTTCCGCCTAGCCCAGGGATCCGTCCCGCATTTTACGCATTCCCGGGCTTTAATTGTCCCGAGGCGGGAATTCCACCCACTTTTGGGAGGAGGTCCCGCCTCAGTGAGCTGCCAGCCAATCAACGGGCAGGCAGCTCTTAGTCCCAGCAGCACCACTGGGATCGGTGGTGACTGCTGGGACTGCAGCCCAGCCAAAGCCATGGATCCAGGAGGGAAGATAAGTAGGGGCATGCCTCACCAGGGGAATCAGTCCTTTCTTGGTGAGGCCGGAGTAGTTGTTTGGGGGGAGGGAGGGCAGCTATTGCTGCGCGGCCTTTCAATTCCCCAGCACCCCCACTTGCCAGAGGTAAAAATACCTGTGGAGGTGGGCGAGGGCCCTTAAGTGGCCAATTAAGGGCCTTGATTGGCCTTGGGCGGGCGGGCTGTTTCCCACCCCCACCCATGCCGTAAACTTGGCCGGAGATGGAAGCAGGGCGGGTAGGCCTCTCGAAGCCTCCTGCTCAATTTTACGCCACCCCCATGCCACCATCTGACCCGCTGGGGTGACATAAAATTCAGCCCAATGAGACTGAATGAGAGAAATGCATCTGTGCTTTCCTGTATTTTCTCTTCCTTCCAACTTATAATGAAATGCTCCAAATGGAAACATATTAATTTTATTATGTGGGACATGGCTTGAAACCTTTTTACTGGACATTGCCAAAGTACTTGTTTAAAAAAACAGAATTGAACAGCTGAAAACATAGTTGCACATTTGTATTCTGAAAAGACCAGGACTCGCTGAGAGACAGTTGAATAGAGAGACAATGGGAGTGCTCACTGATCCAATTAGCGAGATGGGCTTTGTCAGTAGTAATGATAAAAAGACACCAACAGCTTTTGACTTTGTAAGAGACAAAACTACACCCCCACCGAGTATGTCTGGGAGGCTTTGAAATCCGGCAACCCTCCAAGAAGTTTCTGTTTCAAAAAGAAATGCTCACATGACCTATTTTCTGGTAAGACTGTTTTTTTTGAATTGTGCCACACAGAAAGGAAAAGACTGCAATTTGAACACCAAGGAGAAGGTCTCATTCTCTCTGTCTCTCTCTCTCCAGAAAAGTCCCAGGAACCCACAGTGGCTGCTTAGTCTTCAAGGCTACAGACAAAGCCCCTCTTCGGCCTTCTGGTACCAGAGGACAAGTCGGGAAATTTGCACGTGGCCCCTGCAAGGACTTCCAGACCTTAACTTCAATCAAGGACATTACACCAAGAAAAAAAGACAGTACCTGAATTCCATTTATTACAAACTTTACTTCAATACCCCCGTAATTCTTTCTCCCCCTCCGTATCTATTTGTGTGTGTGTGTGTTTCTTTTGTATGCACGTTAGCGTGGTTGTGCCACATATTTTAGTAATTTTAACCGGGTTAGATGATAAGGCGAATAAACTTACATCTTCTTTGTTTAAACCTAAGAAAACCTGTCTGGTTCATTAAAATTGTAATGAGAGTGCAGTGAGCAAGGGCTCACTTAGGTGGTTAAGCTAAAATCACTGTGTTTGAAAAGATAAACCCTGTTGTGGCCAAACCAAAGAAGGGGCAAGAGGGAAGCCTGAGACCCCTTTCTCACCTGGTCATAACAGCTACCTAAATCGAGGCCTGGTTGAAATGGCAGAGGGTGGATGTCAGGCAAGAAGTTTATTTTCATTAATTGATCTCATTACCACCCTATTCTCAGTGAAAAATGGGGCAAGATTGGGCCAATTGTATCATTTTTCCTCTTGGTTGACTGCAGCCAATGAGCTGCATGATCAGAGTGGCCTGTGGTGAATGTTGCTTCCAATTTTTAATCTGGCAACTTCTTTTCTCCTCTCCCAACCATTTCCCCCCTGTACAGAGTGGCAATGATAATGTATTAAAGATCTTACCAGAACGTATATGCCTAGAATTTCCTTGGGGCTTCTGCTCAACCTTCAGTGCAAATCCTATTTATGTAAGTAATCACGCTGACACAATTATTTGCGGACGACTGGATAATCTCGTGCATTGGCAATTGTATTTCCACTATCCACTCAGGCAAGATTCCCCACCAAAAGTGTAGAGTCCCTAGTGTCTTGAATCAGTCGTTTTAGATTCCATTTCTTGGTTCAGATGCAGGCTGGACAGATGACTGAATTGGATTAGTGCCCTTGTATCCTGAAACCTTGGTTTAAAATAGCTCAAACACTGGGATTGCTGACTATCTTTCTTTGATCGTGACTTGTGTTAGAATGCTGTCCTTTCACCTATAGCAATTTTCCATTAATAATCAATGGGAATCGTGGTGTGTGTGCCGACAATCTCCATATATGTGTGGATGGTGAGTGAAGTTCTCTGCTGGTAATGTGCATTTAGGAAACTACGCCTTAAAAGTAATATTGTGATCAATTCTGCTCAAACTAACTTCATTTTATGTCAGTGAAGGACTTAAAGAAGTTTAATTCTGTGTGACCGCACAAGAGAGGACCTGAAATAATGACCTGAGCCGTGCGCTGTATCACTTAATTTTTGCACATGTATCAGGAATGGGTTCTGCTAACTGTGGTCACTTGTGAAAATGCGATTAAACATACATTAAATGATCACAACAGGGAGATCATTGCCTTTTCTATCCATAACAGCCACTGGAATGCAAAACAACATTCTTAACTCTACAACATAATATTCATGCTCACAATTCCACTTTCACTTAAAGTTGTTAAAATTCTCAGGTTAAAAAAAGATTCTTGAGTTCCTCAGTTAATTCCAAAGGATTATTCTATTCACAGGAGGGTGAGTGGTAATGTGACTCCTTGCAGATTTCAGTGAAGTTTGGAAGGGGTGATCATGGAGCTTTGGCTCTACAAGCAATATGATCACAAGCAACACTTCATTATTAATGATTGAGCGTCATTTGCAGTGTTAGCCTTGACTCAGCAGTATCACTCTCATCTCTGAATTTGATGGTTGTGGGTTCAAGTCCCACTCCAGAGACTTGAGCACATAATCTAGACTGACAGTCCAGTGTAGTACTGAAGGAGCAGTGCACTGTCAGAGGTGCCATCTTTTGGATGAATTATTAAATCAAGGCCCCGTCTGCCTTCTACTTCAAAAAAGAGCAGTGGAGTTCTCCCTGGTGTCTTATCCCTCAACCAACGTCACAAAAAAAAAATCAGACACTTTCCTGTTTGTGGGAACTTGCTGTATGCAATTTGGCTGCAGTGTTACTTGCATTCGAATAGCAACTACACCTCAAAATTACTCCTGGCTGAGGATGCTATGTGTCAGGAGAGTGGCTCCAACAAGTCTGTTTAATAAAGGTGTTCCACCGCCTCATATCCACAGCTGCAATGCCAACAGCAATCTCCACATAAACAACTTCTAATAACCATAGACTAGGCATGTGACACAGAACAAACTCCAATAAATTGGTTAAACATGATTTCCCTTTCACAAAACCATGTTGACTCTGCCTGATTACTTTGAATTTTTCTAAGTGCCCTGCTATAACATCTTTAATATTGGCTTCTAACATTTTCCCTAAGACAGATGTTAAGCTAACTGGCCTGTAGTTTCCTACTTTCCGTCTCTCCTTTTTGAATAAAGGAGTTACATTCTCTATTTTCCAATCTAATGGAACCTTCCCCGAATCTGGGAAATTTTGAAAAATTAAAATCAACGCATCAGCTATCTCACTAGCCACTTCTTTTCGGACCCCAGGATGAGGTCCATCAGGACCCGGGGACTTGTCAGCCCGCAGCTCCAACAATTTGCTCAGTACCACTTCCCTGGTGAATGTAATTTTCCTGATTTCCTCCCTCACTTCCATTTTCTGATTTACAGCTATTTCTGGGATGTTATGTTTTGTAAAAGGGAAATCATGTTTAACCAATTTATTGGAGTTCTTTGAAGTAGTAACTTGTGCTGTGGATAAAAGGAACTGGTGGCTGTACTGTACTTAGATTTCCAGAAGGCATTTGATAAGGTGTCACATCAAAGTTTATTGCAAAAAATAAAAGCTCATGGTGTAGGGGTAACATATTGGCATGGATAGAAGATTGGTTAGCTAACAGGAAACAGAGAGTAGGCATAAATGGGTCATTTTCTGCTTGGCAAGATGTAATGAATGGTGTGCTGCAGGGATCTGTGCTGGGGCCTCAACTTTTTACAATTTGTGTAAATTACTTAGATGAAGGAACTGAAGGTATGGTTGTTAAATTTGCTGATGAAACAAAGATAGGTAGGAAAGTAAGTTGTGAAGGGGACATAGGGAGACTACAAAGGGATATAGATAGGTTAATTGAGTGGGCAAAGTTCTGGCAAATGAAGTATCATGTTGGAAAATGTGAAATTGTCCATTTTGGCAGGAAGAATAAAAAAGCATATTATCTAAATGGTGAGAGATTGCAGAGCTCTGAGATACAGCGGAATCTGGGTGGCCTAGTGCATGAATCACAAAAGGTTAGTATGCAGGTTCAGCAAATAATTAGGAAAGCGAATAGTATGTTATGGTTCATTGCGAGGGGAATTGAATACAAAAGTAGGGAGGTTATGCTTCAGTTACACAGGGCAGTAGTGAAACCACATCTGGAGTACTGTGTACAGTATTGGTCTCCTTATTTAAGGAAGGATGTAAATGCATCGGAAGCAGTTCAGAGAAGGTTTACTAGACTAATACCTGGAATGGGCGGGTTGTCTTATGAGGAAAGATTGGACAGGGTATGTTTGTGTCCACTGGAGTTTAGGAGAGTAACTGGCAACTTGATTGAAACATATAAGATCCTGAGGGGTCTTGACAGAGTTGATGTGGAAAGGATATTTCCCCTTGTGGGACAATCTAGAACTAGAGGTCACTAATTAAAAATAAGGGATTGCTCATGTAAGACAGAGATGAGGAGAATTTTTTTCTCTCAGAGGTTCATGAGTCTTTGGAACTCTGCTTCCAGTGCCTTTTGAGGAAGAGAGTCTTTAAATATTTTTAAAGCAGAGGTAGATGGATTTTTGATAAGCAAGGGGGTGAAAGGTTATGGGGGTAGGCGGGAATGTGGAGTTGAGGTTACAATCAGATCAGCCATGATCTTATTGAATGGCAGAGCAGGCTCGAGGGGCCAGCTGACCTACTCCTGCTCCTAATTTGTGTGTTTGTAAACTAATAAATGGTAGTTTTCTGAACTCCTGCTCCCAGTGTGGAGCTTTGCTGCAAGTCCATAAGGGCAATTAACTGTAGACTGTTCCCCAAAACTGCAGTGTGAAAGGTTTTAGGACATGAGTTGAGAAAGGTCAAATGTTTTCAGTAACCACTACAATACCAAATGGACACAGAGAATGAGATGAGCCATGGCCCTGGAAAGGAATCCAGAGTCAGTCAGCGGTTCCATACATCCAATTGCCAAGTGGCTTATTCCTGCACCCAATAATAAAAGGTGGAGGACAGGGGGACATTGCATATAATCTTCCATTACCCTACACTACACTAAAATGAAGTCTTGCTATTGTTATGAAAGCGCTTCCATTTTTAATATTTTTTGAGGACTTGTGTTTAAAATTGAATCGATTCCATGGATGTGTTTAATTTTACAAGGGTCACTGGGAAGACACTCAGCTTTGTGTTTAAGAACAATCTGGCTGTCACATGCCTTGTGCCAAATATACAATTGGAATCTTGGTAGTCAGGGGAGTTGATTACAGAGAAGTGACATCTCAAGATTTGTGGTAGTCAGGAGGTTTTGACTTACTGTTGGGATGTGGATTGTTTTGAAGGCAGTTGGGTTTGTAGCCAACTGAAAGAAACACCCAGCTCATCTTTCTCTACCTCTCTAAAGAACCCTGCGATTCCAGTGTGTGATAGCTGAAACCCCTGATCCTGCATTTCTCCTCAGAAGCTCCTGGAAAGCCCACCAGATTAATTCTCAACACCGCCTGAAAAGAACTGCTCCAGAAAAGATCCCAGTGATCCGTCTCTGTGTACCTGGACACCAGAGCAAAGGACAACTGATATCCTTCCACATCTTCTCTGTTTCCTTTAAGAATTAACAAGTATTTGTCCAAAGTATTCTTTTTTTGTCCTTTTTTTTGTAAAAGACCTCTGCAGAGAAACTTTTTTTAATCTAACCGGTGTGTGTTTGCGTGTGTCTTGGGTATCTAGAAGGGAATATCATATTTACATTCAGATTTCAAACCGTGTGTTAATGCTTTGCATCTTTACTGGATAAGTCTTGTTTTATAATAAACTGTTGTTAAAGAAACCTGGTTGGTGTATTCTAGAATAAAGAGTATATGATTGACCATATCAGTAAATGGGCAAACATTTAAATGCATGTTGTGACCTGAGGAGAAGTGGAACTAGAGAAAGACAGTGCACTCCTCCCGCCTCAGTTGTAACATGTAATTGGGAGCTCGTCCAGGATAACCCAAAGCCGACGACGTGCAATTATAAGTGGGGTAATAATATTTGAAAAGAGGAAAAGTTAAAAAAAACAGGTTTCTTGTGCATTAGAGTAAAGTTTACACTATTGGAATGGGTTTGTCAGTTGTTATGACCTTTCTGGGGAGGGTGAATTTATCTCCGCGTGATTTGCAAATCTTAACCAATTGGCAGAAAAGTTGGCTTTACAGTTAAAACCAGGGGCTAAGAAAGCAGATATAATTGAGGTCACAGCATAACATTCGAAATTGGAAGAAGGACAAGGCAATCCAGATGGTAGTTTGTTGAATTAACTAGGATTCAGATGCAGATAAAGCAGCTTGAACCTGAAAAGGAAGTGGAAAAACTTGAGTTTGAACAGGAAAGAGAATTGACAATGAAGAAACTTGAACTTGAAAGAGAGAGCATTTCAAAGAGAAAGAGTGAGAAGAAAGGAAATTCGAATTTAAAAAGTTAGAACTAAAAAAAAAGGGTGGCATTGACACCAGTGAAAATTCTGGTGAGGAGAAAACTGACTCCAGCCCAGGACCCAGTTGAGAGCTGTATAAATGTGTGCAAGCCCTCCCGAAGTTTGAGGAAAGGGACGTAAAGGCATATTTCATTTCTTTTGAAAAGATAGCTTGACAGATGAAGTGGCCAAAGGAAAGCTGGACCCTGCTTATGCAAAGCAGGTTGATGGGCAGAGCTCATGAACTTTATGCCATGCTTTCTGAGGAGGCTTTTGCAGATTATGAGATGATAAAAAAGGCTATTCTTGCTGCTTGTGAGTTGGTCCCTGAAGCATACCAGCAGAAATTTCAAAACCTCTGGAAACAGCCTGGACAAACTTATATAGAATTTGAGAGCAAACTAACTTTGACCATTGGATGCAGACAATAAAGGTAGAGGCCACATATGAGACCCTTAGGGAAATAATTCTCCTAGAAGAATTTAAACATTCACTCCCTCCATCAGTAAGAACCCATATAGAGAACCAGAAGGTTTCAACAGCCAGGCAGGCAGCTGAGATCGCTGATGATTACGAGCTTGTTTACAAGCCCAAACACTTTGTCCATCACCCCCATAAACCCTGAGAAGGATAGAAGGTGGGAGGGTGAAAGGAAGGCAAGTAGCCGGGAACAAGAAGGGACAGCTGAAAAAGCCCCGGGATCTTCTCTTCAGGCCAGAAAGGAAGAAGCTGAGGGTGGAAGTGAGGTCTGAAAGCTTAAGGGTTGGATTTTACCAGCCTCTCGATGTCAGGGGACATGGCGGGGCAGCCTCGAAAATACCTCCAGGAGAGGCCCACCATGGCCCTTGATGCCGGGAAGACCCCGCCCCATATTACCAGCGGCGGGACAGGGCGGCCTCCACGCTGCTTGGCGATGGGGATCTAATTAAATATTTAAATTTATGTTAATAAAGGAATTAATACATTAATACAGGGGCGGTACAGTGGCGCAGTGGGGGCGGCACAGTGGCGCAGTGGTTAGCACCGCAGCCTCACAGCTCCAGCGACCCGGGTTCAATTCTGGGTACTGCCAGTGTGGAGTTTGCAAGTTCTCCCTGTGTCTGCGTGGGTTTCCTCCGGGTGCTCCGGTTTCCTCCCACATGCCAAAGACTTGCAGGTTGATAGGTAAATTGGCCATTAGCAATTGCCCCTAGTATAGGTAAGTGGTAGGGAAATATAGGGACAGGTGGGGATGAGGAAGGAATATGGAATTAGTGCAGGATTAGTATAAATGGGTGGTTGATGGTCGGCACAGACTCGGTGGGCCGAAGGGCCTGTTTCAGTGCTGTATCTCTAAACTTAACTAAACTAAATACTTACCTCGTTGCAACGGCCATCTTCGGATGGTGGGAAGGTGTTGAGGGTTAACGTGAAGAAAGGTCGAGGGAAAGGTCAGGATCAAGAATTTACCTTTTTGGGGGTGAGAGGGTAATTTATAGATTGATTAGTAATTGAGGGGGAGGGTGAGTAGAGGGGATTGAAACAGCTGATAAAGGCCTAAAATTTACCAGACCCCCGACATCGGGGGTTGTGGTGGGGGGGCCTGGAAAATACCTCCGGGAGATTCCACCACGGGCGTCAACACCGGGAAGACTCCACCCCACATTACCGCCAGCGGAGAGGCCTCATGGCAGCCCCCCTCGGCGACAGAAACTGAAATAAAATATGTTAATTTATTTAAATTAAAGACTTAATTCTTACCTCGTTGCGACAGTCTTCCCGCTGCCATATTCCAGCCGGTTGCCGGAACTCCCGTGCCTTCAGGATCTCCGTTCGGAGATCCCAGGCGGTACACTGGTGGGGAGGGAGGAGGAGTTATGTTTTCAGGGCGGGGCAGGAGCAGGGGGTGGCAGCGGGGAAAACTCTTGCCATTGGTGGAGGGGATGATGAGAAGGGGTTGAAGGTTACGGTGAATAAGGTTCAGGGGGACAGGTTGGGATCGGAAGAAAAGGTTTTTTTGGGGAGGAAAGGCCGATCAATAAAGTCTGTGGTCATTGGGGGGTGGGAGAGGGGACTGAAACTCTTAATAAACGTTTCCCTTTAATTTTTTTAGGTAAGGTAACTTTAAATATTTAAATGAAGGGCTGGAAGCCAAATTATTAAGGCATTTTCAAACTCAATTTGGAGTAGACTTGTGATTTGGATTTCACTTAAGCACAGAATGAATTTCGAGTGGTGAAAGGGAAGGAAACAATAAGAAAACAGAGAATAAATTCAGCCAAAGCAAACAAACATAAAAAGGCTCAATAATCAGAATTAAGTAATGTCATATGAATGTTAGAAGCAGGTGGAATAAAACGCTGGAATTGAAAACACTTGTAATAAAAGGAAATAATGCAGTCACAGGGATTATAAAAACATGGCTCCCTCCAGAGAATGACAATGAGTTCAAAGTGTGAGAATATAAGGTGTTTAGGAAAGATACAGATGGCAGGGGAAAAGGAGAGAGCTTTCTATGTGAGGAGACTGCAATATGGGCCGAGATTTTCACAGGGGAGAGTGGGAACTATGCAGGGGAACCTGGTAGCTGGTGTTGAATTCAGCAGGGACTGGGACGTGGAGGTCCTGCCGTCATTCAAATAAATCTATGCAGGATCACACCCAATAACAGACCAGGTTGACTACAGCGGGTAGGAGTGTACATCTGACAGCAGCAGGAGGCAGCTGGGGAACAATGTGAAAGGTCCTCAGCTTTCAGTGGGGCCACTAGGAGTGGGGCGAAGGCTCTGTCCAAGATTGGCAGGTGGGGGTGTGGGGGAGGATCTGTTAATATTCAGGGGGGGTGGGTGGGTGGGTCGCCCAGTGCAAGGAAGACCCAAGGCTTCCTTGAAGGCTCGGAGGAGCACCCCTGCCCCTCCAGGCCCACAAGGAATAATAAAATAACACTTGAAAACTTACCTTCTGGGCCTCTTCTGGCCCAGGATCTGCTTTGCCACATAGGAAAGCTGATGCTGCTTCCCTGCTCACGCCCGAGGTTTACAAGAGCAAAGCACTGCAGCAACAGCCTGTAGAACTCAATCAGCAACTAACCTAAAACCAGTTGCTGATCAATTTAAATTGCGCTGGTGTGGATGCATGTTCAGCTGTATGAGGTTAGGAGAGGGAATTAGCTGGAGCTTTCAGCTCTAAAATGGGAGCCCTGGCATCAAATTTGGGTAAGTGACTCACAATATTTTAACTGCTGTTGCCTGTTTCCACCAGGTAAAGGCAGTTAAAATTGAGGCCACCTAAGCAGAAGGCCAAAGGAAACACGAAACAGTCTGAAGCAGACAGGCTGAAGCTAAAAAGGTGACCGAGGACAAGTTTCTATAGGACTGGAGGCAATAACAGATATATGTATATATACATAAAAAGGGGATGAATAATTACACTGCTGCCTGGATGATGACACCTGACATCACTCAAGCCTGGCCTGACTGTTCGTGTTGTGCTGTGATGAAGCATGGCTACATTGAGAACTACACTTGTTACACTTGTTGGTTGAAGGGCAAATTTTGACTGGGACACTGGGGAGAGCTCCCCAGTTCTTGGAAATAGTGCCATGGAATCTTTTACATTCACCTGAAAGAGAAGATGGGACCTCTGTTTCAAGTCTTATCCAAAACACGACAGCTGTGAAATTGCACTGGGCCTGCAAACAGGCACACAGGCTGCAATGTGGGATTACATCTGTTGGTCCTGATACATGCAGGACGCAAACTTTGTGCTGCCTGCTAACTTAGATGCCTGTAACAAGCAGCCAGCGCAAAGCGCGCTGTTGAGTGGTCGCATGCCTGAATAGGAGGCACAAAATTGTGAGAGAGCAGCACACGATAATTCTTGCCTGCATTATTTAAAGCCAACCTGCACCGTTTAAAGGGGAGGTGCATTATGGCTGCAACAGGTGTTAGAAGGCATGCTAAAAGTGATTTTGACATGAGGAACACTCAATAATGGCACAACATGGAAGACAGCAGGCTTCAAGGTGTTTCGTCACTGCACTGGAGGTGCAAGAGGTGCAGAGGAGGAGAGACGTCATCTATCCACAGGGCTCAGGAGACCCTCCAGACAAACTTGCGAAAGCAGTGGGACCAGATAGCCATGGTGATCAATGCCAGGAGTTTAACCCCCAGGGCCCGGATGCAGTGAAGCAAAAAGATCAATGACCTTGCATGAATGGTCAAGGTCAGTGAATGTATCTTCAAATGCCTTATCTCACAGCTTGCGCACACTGACAGGTTTTTTAAAATCATTCCCAGGGTATGGACATTGCTGCCAGCTTTTGATGTTGCAAATATCACCTGCTCCAGCCTGGCAGGAGCCAGACACATAAAAACTCATGGCCGGAGTCACCTTCATAGCCACTGGCAATGTCATTCTCTTTGTCATTGCTGATGCTGCAGTTATGGCTGGAGCAGCTGACAGTTTCAGTCAGGACATCCTTAGTGAAGCAGAGACGTCTGACATGCTGTTCCTCGCTGAGGTTTGGGTAGGAACATTTCTCCTTGAATGCCGTGGGTGGCTATGCCCTCCTGCTAAGAGCCTTTCTCCCCCTCCTTCCCCTCTATCCTCCAGCAGCCTGTTCAGCTCTGGGTTGCTTATTCTCCATGTCATGCTGCAGTCCGAAGAGGATGCAAACTACTGCACATATGTCTGGGAGCAAGTCGTTTGTGCAAAATCATGACAATTAAGTCATGACAATTCCTTTCCACATGCCTCACCGCTCCCTGTAGACTATAGCAACTTTGAGCAACACTAGAGACAACCAAACATTTCTACAATTGTAGCAACGGCCAGTAGAAATTAATCAGCAACTAACCTGAAAGTAGTTGACAACCCCTTTAAATAGCACTGGTGGGGAGTCCTTCCTGCTGCTGATTGTTCAGCTGTACGAGGTTACAAGGGGGCGTTAGCTGGAGTGTTGAGCTCTAAAATGGCAGTGCTGGAGTCAAATCAGTGTTGCATGTTGATTGATGTCACGATGTGCCTACTCTGCATGCTTCCAGCACACGTGCTAACATCCTCAATGGAATGCCATCCGGCGCGGCCTGCACCAAGGTGTGTGTGCAGACCGTGGACACCATTTTGGAGGTAAATGGCACCCCTAGCGCCAAAAGACCGGGCACTAAGGAAGTAAATTTCGCAGCCAGTACCTCCAAAGTAAAACACTCCAGAATGGAGCCTTACAAAACAAAAAAAATCCCAAAACAAATCCAGCAAGGAATGGTTTGATAAGCATGGAAATAGTCTCTCGATAAGTATCAATTCATTACAAGACTTGCTCACAATTAACTAGAGATTGCTCAGTTCTGTTCACTTAGAGGTTTAATGTCTTCAGACAGTGTACTACTCATTATGTTTACTAAATACTAATGCTGCTTCAATAATAGTTACCTTTTTTATTTTATTTTATGAATTTATGACATTATACTCATATCTACAAGACTAATTTTCTAGAAGATGTCACAATGAATCACAAGCCAATAATTAAGGGTTTACTGGGATTTCTAATGGGGTTGAATATGAGGTTACCATGGTTGCATTTTTCAAAATGGATAGTTATTAAACATCCATTACAAATGCTGCCAGTATCAGGGAATTATTATTGATATTTTGTTCTTACAAAATATTGTTCTTACAGACGTTGCAGAAATGTTTCACTATCATCTATTGAATTAGACATTGTGGGCATCCAGAGTTTCTGAGAAAATGCTGGAGTTAATTAATCTATGTAGTCACCTTCTGCAGATGAGTCATTTATAATAAGGTGAAAAAAAGAAAGTTGGGATTTTGCTGTTAAACATGCAAGGCAACATGGCATTGAACAAATGTCATTTGCCACAACCCACTCTTCTAAATGCACAAAAAGCTTATAAAGGTGACAACGACCAAAAAAAAATGAAAGCTCATCTGAGGTACAGGTGCAGGCCAGACAATGAAAAGATAAATTGTGTAAATATTCACTTGTACAGAAAAATGTGTAAAAATGGAGAAAGCACACACCATATGAGGGCGGCACAGTGGCGCAGCGGTTAGCACCGCAGCCTCACAGCTCCAGCGACCCGGGTTCAATTCTGGGTACTGCCTGTGTGAAGTTTGCAAGTTCTCCCTGTGTCTGTGTGGGTTTCCTCCGGGTGCTCCGGTTTCCTCCCACATGCCAAAGACTTGCAGGTTGATAGGTTAATTGGCCATTATAAATTACCCCTAGTATAGGTAGGTGGTAGGGAAATATAGGGACAGGTGGGGATGTGGTAGGAATATGGGATTAGTGTAGGATTAGTAAAAAGGGGTGGTTGATGGTCGGCACAGACTCGGTGGGCCGAAGGGCCTGTTTCAGTGCTGTATCTCTAAACTAAACTAAACTATGAGGAAACTTTAAACATGGGCCTGATACCCTTTGGCACTACAATTTGAAGGCTGCCAGAATAACCCCAGGCCCCGAAAATTGCAGGGAAACGTTCCCAGTCACGCAATTGTGACAGACAGGTGGTAAGGGGTATGGGTGGTTCCCACTGTTCACTTCCCAACTGACCGCAATTGTGATTTGTTTGAAATGATGATTTGACCCCTGAGTGTTTTACTTGCCAAATAAATAGACAGTGACGAGTTTTCTTGTAGGTTTAAAACAGAAGATTTGCTATTTATTGAACAATATTCATTCCCCAAAATGTTCACAATACCATTCACGCATGCATACCCTCTCACATGCACTCTCAAGACAAGAAAGATTGAAGGTAAAGGGTAAGAGTTCAAGGTGCGGTAGGTGTTACGAATAAAAAGAAATTAGGGCAGAGTCTGGGGCACACACTGAGGGACAGACAGCAGGAAATGATGTTATGCTCACCTATTCCATTTAACTGCAACAGGTAAGATTTTCTGTAATTATAAGTCCTGTTCAGCAGGCTCCAGGCTGACATTAAAGGGAATTTTGGGAGGAATATTCCAGTGGAAGTCTTTAGCTACACAACTGAGGTGCAAATCCCTTGAACAACCCATTATACTCAGTTTAATGCCCCAAAATGAACAGTAATTTGAAGGAAAATCCAGGTGATATTTTTTTATAATCAGCTATAGGTGATTATCTATAAAACAGTCAGAATGGCATTGCATGATTTTAGAGAGTTGGGAAGGAAATTAAAAAGCAGGACCTCCAAAGCAGGAATCTCAGGATTATTGCCAGTGCCACGTGCTACTGAGCATAGGAATAGGAGGATTCATCAATTGAACACATGGCTGGAGATTGGTGTAGGAGGGAGGGCATCATATTTCTGAGGCATTGGGACTGGCTCTGGGGCAGGTAGGACCTGTACAAGATGGATGGGCTACACCTTAACAGGACCGGAACTAATATCCTCACAGGGAGTTTTGCTAGTGCTGTTGGGGAGGGTTTAAACGAGCTTGTCAGGGGATGGGAACATGAGGGGTAGCTCAAATTGGAAAGAAGCAAAGCTGGTAACAGAAGGTAGAAAAGTAGCAAGTGACTTTAGAAGGCAGGCGAAACAAAGGCGAGCATCAATTAGGCTTAGAATGCTGAATAATGTCAAGAAGACAAGATTAAGGGCACTCTACCTGAGTGCATGCAGCGTTTGCAACAAGGTAGATGATTTAAAGGACCAAATAGAGGTAAATGGGTATGATCTAATTGTCATAACGGAAACGTGGCTACAAGCTGACCAAGACTGGGAACTGAATATTCAAGGATATGCAACATTTAGGAAGGACAGGCAAAAAGGAAAAGGAGGTGGTGTTGTATTGATAATAAGGGATGGGATCAGTACATTAATAAGGGAGGATCTCAGATGGGAAGAACAAAATGTGGAATCTGTTTGGGTTGAGATAAGAAACAGCAAGGGGCAACAAACACCAAACAGTAGTGATAGTGTGGGGCATGGTATTAACCAGGAGATTAGAGAAGCATGTGGCATGGGTAATACAGTAATCATGGGTGACTTCAATCTGCATATAGACTGGGCAAACCTGATGAGCATTAATGCTGTGGAGGACAAGTTTCTGGAGTGTGTTAGGGATGGTTTTCTAGAGCAGTATTTTTTTTAATTCATTCATGGGATGTGGGTGTCAATGGCTATGCCAGCATTTATTGCCCATCCCTAATTACCCTTGAGAAGGTGGTGGTGAGCTGCCTTCTTGCAATCCATATGAGGTAGGTACACCCACAGTACTGTTAGGAAGGGAGTTCCAGGATTTTGACCCAGCGACAGTGAAGGAACGGCGATATAGATCCAAGTCAGGATGGTGTGTGACTTGGACGGGAACTTACAGGTGGTGATGTTCCCATGCATCTGCTGTTCTTGTCCTTCGAGGTGGTAGAGGTTGTGGGTTTGGAAGGTGCTGTCTAAGTATGGAGGATCTAACTGGGGAACAGGCTATTTTAGATCTAGTTTTATGTAATGTGAAAGGGCAAATTAATAATCTTGTTGTAAAAGAACCTTTAGGGATGAGTGACCATAATAATACCTTTGAGGTTCTGCTTGTTACTTTGGCACCTAGTTCTTCATACTGACTATGCAGAACCTCTTTCCTTGTCCTGCCTATGTCGTTGGTACCTACATGGACCATGACAACTGGATCCTCCCCCTCCCGCTGCAAGTTCCTCTCCAGCCCTGAGCAGATGCTCTGAACCCTGGCACCGGGCAGGCAACACAGCCTTCTGGACTTTCACTCTTTGCTGCAGAGAACAGTGTCCATCCCCCCAACCAAACTGTCCCCTACTATCACTACATTCATTTTTTCTCCCTCCACTTGAATGGCTTCCTGTACCAGGTCAGGTTGCTCATCCACCCTGCAGCCCCCATTGTCATCCAAAAAAGCTGAAAGAACCTCAAATCTGTTGGACAATCGCAAAAGCTGTGGCTCCTGTACTCCTGACCTCTGGGTTCCCTTACCTGCCTCAGCTGCAGCCACACTCTCCTGTCCCTGACCACTGGCCAAATCAGAAGACCCTATCCTGAGGGGTGTGACCGCCTCCTGGTACAAAATGTCCAGGTAACTTTCCCCCTCTCTGATGTGTCGTAGTGTCTGCAGCTCTGACTCCAGTTTACCGACTCTGAGCTGAAGTTCTTTGAGCCGCAAACACTTACTGCAGACATGTTTGCCCTGGATTACACTGGCATCCAGGAGCTCCCACATGCTGTAGCCGTGACACATCATCTATCCTGCCATCCTTAATGTGTTTTAATTAAATACTTAATTATTTTATTCAATAATTTATTTTATGTTCCTTTTTTAATATATTTTATTAAGCTTACCACTAGTTCCTTTACTATTTTAAACGTTAGGATTAGAATGGACCTTAATCACTTACCAGATACTCACCAAACAGGTAGCTTCTTCCCAAACCAATCACCTACCTGCTTGCCTGTGATGTTTGATGCTACGTTTGATATAAATTATATTAAATTAAAAGCTTTCCTGTATACTCACCCTGGCAGCTCTGTTTCCCTGCTCTCACTGTTGATGTCACTTTTTGATTTTTCCCTGCTCCGCTCCCACTGCGCTCCTCTCTCTCTCGCTCTGTCTCCAACTCCTTCAGTGAGACAGCAGTTGCTACTCATTGAAAGCTGCCAGGTCTGCGAGCCCCACCACCCCCAACACCCCACACCCCTCCGCCCACTGTGACCTGTGCACAGAATGTAAAATGGAACGGGCGATGTAAAATCTCTGTCAACTAGTTTTTTAATCACTCATTTGGCCGTCAGTTGCCTTAAATTGGATGGCGAGCAGTGTCCCCATCTCGCCAGCCGTCTGATGAGCAAAAATAGTGATTCAGCATCATGACGTCAGGGACCCGTCCCAACGACATCGCCCACCATTTTCCCCTGCAGCCGCCTCCGAGGATGCCCGATTTGGGAAGGCAAAATTCCGGCTTCTGAATGCATTACAAAGTGAGGAAAAGTAAACAGACCTTGAAGAACATGAATAAATATATTATTCTATTTGTAAGATTTGGATGCCTTGTTTTTTTACTGACCTGATCTTGGAAGGTAATGTGACATTACTAGCTGTTTTGGCATTGGGCAGATGTTCCTTATAGTATGGAAGGACTGGGACAGATGTTTGAAAGCACTGTTACTGAAATATGGGGACAAAAGGGCCAATTTTATTTGTTCATTTATTATACATTCACAGGATGTAGGCATCGCTCGCAAGGTCAGCACTTATTGTTCATCCCTAATTGCCCTTCAGATAATGGTGGTGAGCTGTCTTCTTGCAGTCTATGTGGTAAATGTATTCCCAGTGCTGTTAGAGAGGGAGTTCCAGGATTTTGACTCAGTGACAATAAAGGAATGGGTTTAAGGAATGGGAAAAAAGTTTGGTGAAGACAAATGTAGGTCCCTTACAGTCAGAAACAGGGGAACAAAGAAATGGCTGACCAACTAAATGCATACTCTGGTTCTGTCTTCACAAAGGAGGACACAAATATCATACCAGAAATTTTGGGGAACACAGGGCTTAGTGAGAGGGAGGAACTGAAGGAAATCAGTATTAGTAGAGAAATGGTGTTCGGGAAATTGATGGGATTGAAGGTTGATAAATCCCCAGGGCCTGATGGTTTGCATCCCAGAGTACTTAAGGAAGTGGCCCTAGAAATAATGGATGCATTGGTGGTCATCTTCCAAGATTCTATAGACTTGGAACGGTTCCTACAGATTGAAGGGTAGCTAATGTAACCTCACTATTTAAAAAGGGAGGTAGAGAGAAAGCAGGGAATTATAAACCAGTCAGTCTGACGTCGGTAGTGGGGAAAATTCTAGAGTCCATTATCAAAGATTTTATAGCAGAGCACTTAGAGAACAGTGGTAGAATCGGGCAGAGTCAGCATGGATTTACGAAAGGGAAATCAAGCTTGACAAATCTACTAGAATTCTTCAAGGATATAACTAGTAGAGTTGATGAGGGGGAGCCAGTGGATGTGGTTTATTTGGACTTTCAGAAGGCTTTCGACAAAGTCCCACATAAGAGATTAGCATGTAAAATTAAAGCGCATGGGATTGGGGGTGGATATTGCCATGGATAGAAAATTGGTTGGCAGACAGGAAACAAAGAGTAGGGATAAATGGATCTTTTTCCAAATGGCAGGCAGTGACTAGTGGGGTACCGCAGGGATTGGTGCTAGGACCCCAGCTATTCACAATATACATTAATGATTTAGATGAGGGAACTAAATGCAATATCTCCAAATTTGCAGATGACACAAATTGGGTGGGAGGGTGAGGAAGATGCAGAAAGGCTTCAGCGTGATTTGGACAAGTTGAGTGAGTGGGCTAATGAATTTCAGATGCAGTATAATGTGGATAAATGTGAGGTTATCCACTTTGGTAGCAAAACAGGAAGGCAGATTATTATCTGAACGGCTGTAAACTGAGAGAGGGGAATATGCAGCGAGACCTGGGTGTTCTCGTACACCAGTCGCTGAAGGTAAGCATGCAGGTGCAACAGGCGGTAAAAAAGGCAAATGGTATGTTGGCCTTCATAGCGAGAGGATTCGAGTACAGGAGCAGGGATGTCTAGCTACAATTATACAGGGCCTTGGTGAGGCCACACCTGGAATATTGTGTGCAGTTTTGGTCTCCTTATCTGAGGAAGGATG
Source organism: Heterodontus francisci (assembly GCF_036365525.1). Lineage (NCBI taxonomy): Eukaryota > Metazoa > Chordata > Chondrichthyes > Heterodontiformes > Heterodontidae > Heterodontus > Heterodontus francisci. Next base: position 28,987,792 of record NC_090401.1, read on the forward strand.
TTCTTTCTATAGAGGGAGTGCAACAAAGATTTACCAGACTGATTCATGGGATGGTGGGACTGACGTATCAGGAGAGATTGAGTCAGTTAGGATTATATTTGCTGGAGTTCAGAAGAGTGAGGGGGGATCTCATAGAAACCTATAAAATTCTAACAGGACTTGACAGGGTAGATGCAGGAAGGATGTTCCCAATGGTGGGGAAGTCCAGAACCAGGGGTCATAGCCTAAGGATACGGGGTAAACCTTTCAGGACTGGGATGAGGAGAAATTTTTTCATCCAGAGAGTGGTGAGCCTGTGGAATTTGCAACCACAGAAAGCAGTTGAGGCCAAAACATTGTATGTTTTCAAGAAGGAGTTAGATATAGCTCTTGGGTCTAAAGGCATCAAAGGGCATGGGGTGAAAGCTGGAACAGGCGACTGAGTTGGATGATCAGCCATGATCATAATGAATGGCGGAGCAGGCTGGAAGGACCGAATGGCCTACTCCTGCTCCTATTTTCTATGTTTCTATGTGACTTGCCTCTTGAGTGTTGTTAGAGCTGCACTCAGCTAAAAGTGGAGAGTATTCCATCACACTCCTGACTTGTGCCTTGTAGTTGCTGGACAGGCTTTGCGGGAGTCAAGAGGTGGGTTGCTCATGACAGAATACCTAGCCTCTGACTTTCTCTTGTAATCTCAGTATTAATGTGGCTGGTCCAGCTCAGTTTTTGGTCTATGTTGAACCCCCCCACCCCCACCCTCACGATGTTGCTGGTGGGGGATTTGGCAATGCTTATATTGTTGAATGTCAAGGAGAGGTGGTTATTCTCTCTCTTGCCAGAAATGATAATTGCCTGGCAATTGTGTGGCGCAAATATTACTTGCCACTTATCAGCCCAAACCTGAATGTTGTCCAGGTCTTGCTGCATGCGGGCACGGACTGCTTCATTATCTGAGGAATTGCGAATAGAACTGAACATTGTGTAATTAGCAGCGAACATCCCACTTCTGACATTATGATGGAGGAAAGGTCATCCTGAAGCAGTTGAAGATGATTAGGCGTAGCACAATACCCCAAGGAATTCCTACAATGATATCCTGGGGCTGAGATGATTGACCTCCAACAATCACAGCCATCTTCCTTTATGTTAGTTATGACTCCAACCAGTGTAGAGTTTTCCCTATGATTTTCATTGACTTCAATCCTACTGGGGCTCCTTGATGCCACACTTGGTCAAATGCTGCCTTGTTGTCAAGGACAGTCCATCTCATCTCTGGAATTCAGCCCTTTTATCCATGGACGGACCAAGGTTGTAATGAGGTTTGGAGCTGAATGGTCCTACCGGAACCCAAACTGAGCATCGGTGAGCAGGTTATTGGTGTGCAAGTGCCGCATAATATTACGGTCAATGGCACCTTCCATCACTTTGCTGATGATTGATAGCAGACTGATGGAGTGGTAATTGGCTGGATTAGATTTGTCCTGATTTTTGTGAGCAGACATACCAGGACAATTTTTCATTTTGGCCGGTAGATGAAGCAGCTTGGCTAGGGATGCGTCTAGTTCTGGAGCACAAGCCTTCAGCACTAAGCTGTGATGTTGTCGGGGCCTATGCTGTATCCAGTGCGCTCAGCCATTTCTTGATATCACATGGAATCAAATTGGCTCAAGACTGGCATCTGTGATGGTGGGGACCTCAGGAGGAGACTGAAATGAACCATCCACCCAGCACGTCTGGCTGAAGATGGGTGTAAACAATATAGAAAGCAACAGTAATGGGGGGGGGGGGGGGGGGTGGGCGCGGGGGGTGCGATGCTGAGGCAGACGACAAACCATGCAGGACCTAATAGCATGAGACCTTGTAAATTTTAATTCCTGGACTTCTACTGCATAGACTCCTTCAATCACCCAACTAAGCCCCGCAGGTAGCGCGAGCTGAACGGAGTGCAAGATTGGGATTTCGGGCAGTAGGATGTTGTTGTCAGAGATCGGAAGGAACAGTCTTCAGGGCTCAGGTATGTGGTTAGGAGGGAATTATGCAGGCATGTCAGAAGATGCCCAAGATAGGGAAGGCCCGAGGCTTTCCTGTGTGGCCTGAAAGAGCACTCCTGCTCCACCTGACCCACAAAGAAACCAAAAGAAAAGAAGATCCACATATCTACCTGGGCCTCTTCTAATGTATATGGAATAATCACAGCACTTACCTCCCAGAAAATGATAGCAATTAAAACTCCTCTGACCTCAGTTTCCTTAGCAACCATGATGCTTTGCCCCTTAAGACACAAAATTTCAATTTGCCTTTTTTAATTCTTTTAATTTTGCAGTAAAAGAGATTCAATTAAATATAAGAGCAGCAATGAAATAGTCACACAGTTCACTATGCATTATTAAGTTGGACTATAGTTCAGAATTTCTGCTCTTGCACCAAATTACAAGAAAATATTAATAAACTTGCTGAATGGTCATATAATTGGCAAATGACTTACAACATAGATAACTGTCAGGTATTACATTTTGGTAAGAAAAATAATGAGGCCACATATTACTTGGAAAATAAGAAGCTAAATGGAGGAGAGCAGCAAAGAAATCTGGCAATATAATAGACAAATCACTGAAGGTTGTGCTGCAGGTAAATGAGAACATAGCAAAGCAAATAAGCACTAGCAGTTATTTCCAAAGGGATGGAATTGAAAAGTGGAGAAGTTATGTAAAACGTATATTCCAGAAAAGCATTTCAAGTGATACTAATTTAATTAAGACAGTCAATGTAACACACACATAATTTGAATTAAGCGATGTTTCTAAGTGACACAAGTGCTTTTTTTAAAATAATGATTGTGCTTCAGGTTTTCTAGATGAACCAGATTCTGTCAATGTGATACTACATGCCTGCATGACCATATCCTCTGGCATTATCAGTAAAGCTGTAATCAGTTGCTGATTTCAGAGACACTTTCGGACCAGTGTAAGTATTGGAGCTTTTCCATGTGGCGACCAGAGTGTCTTACTTTATAGGATTTCACTGACATTTTTACAAGTCTTAAAGCTCTCAATCTTTCAACTCATGTGAAAGAGAATGGAAGTTATGGAAGTATGTGGCGTTCCCAAATGTCTTGTTCTCACGTCTGCTCTCAAGGGACATGTAGGGGACAAGCTCGGAAGATGGCCGGCTGTCTTGAAGGTGCACCCATGCATCTGACATAATCTGCTGTTGCTTCAGCCTCTTTGCAACCATTCCCTTACCATGTCATACTCCATCCTGTGTGGTCACATGCAAGCCTCAAAGATGAGATAGGTTTGGAGGGCTCACCTTAGCGCAGTGAAGGAGGCCATTGACCCAGTTTCGGAAGGTGACCCCACAGCTGCTGACCTCCGCTGCGATCTCCATCCAGGCTTTCTTGGTCAGGCGGGAGGGTTTCTTTCTGCCGTCCCTTGGGAAAAGGACATCCTGCCTTTCCCTTACAGGCTCGAAGAGAATCCGCAGGGAGGCATCGCTAACCGTGGGGCCAACCAATGCCTTCTGCCTGACATGGTCCCTCTTGCCTCTGGTCAGTTGCTGGCTTTATGAGGCCTTGGTCTGCAGCACAGCAGCACAGGGTCTCCAGCCAGTGGGGCAGCAGACAGAGAGACTGCAGTATCCACCAAGAGAGTGAGGCATTGTATTCATGTGCCCACCACTGCCCTTCTACGGAACCACATTATGCATGTTTGGCATGGGCTGATCCATGCAGAAGAACCCCTAAATGTTTCTGTTTTATCATGCAAGTCATGGCACCTCGGAGGGAAGATCATCTGCTGGTGCCACTGGTATCCCACTGCCCTCCGATTGTCTGTGGCCTCATATGTTATGACCTCGGTCAGCTACTTGGACGCATATGCGGTGCTCTCTCCTGCTTGTGACCGTACATTTAAGCCTGAGCGCATACCCACTGGCGTGAGAGTATCTGTGCTGGTGGAGGGTGCAAGGGAATGGTGTGACGGGGCTGGAATCCTATTGTCCTCTGAGGAGGAAGAGGAAAAATCTTCAGAGGGTGCTCTGTCCAAGTCAGGATGGTGTATGCCTTGGAGGGGAACTTGCAGGTGGTGGTGTTTCCATGCTCTTATTCTTCCAGGTGGTAGAGGTCCTGAGTTTGGAAGGTGCTGTCGAAGGAGACTTGGTGAGTTGCTGCAATGCATCTCATAGATAGCACACACTGCTGCTACTGTGCGCCAATGGTGGAGGGAGTGAATGTTTAGTGTGGTGGATTGGATGCTTTGTCCTGGATGGTGTCGAGTTTCTTGAGTGTTGTTGGAGCTGCACCCATCCAGGCAAATGGAGAGTATTTCATCACACTCCTGACTTATGCCTTGTAGATGGTGGACAGGCTTAGTGGAGTCATTAGGTGAGTTCCTCACTGCAAAATTTCCAGCCTCTGACCTGCTCTTGTAACCATTGTATTTATATGGCTGGTCCAGTTAAGTTTCTGGTCAATGTATTGTCAATGGTCAATGGTAACGACATTGATATTCTATAGTGAATTAATGCCATTTATTTCTGAATATTTCAAAGGTCAGAAATTACTTTTCTCTTCAACCAGAAAATCACGCATTCAGATTGGTAATTTGTGTAAAAGATATGAAGGCCCGTCTGTGGTAAGAACCAGACAATCTTAATACTATGGAAGAAAAATAAATGACTAGAGCAGAATTGCTGTTTGTCAGCATCCTGTAGGCAGTGAATTTCAAACAATTTTGACCATTTCAATTCTCACACAGGCCTGTCACCCACTCTTCAGTTGCAATTTTTTCCATGTTTCTCATGTGCAATAATCTGCATTAGAAGCTTGTGCAATCGATGTTTATGTCTAATATAAAGACTGGCGGATGCACACCATTCTTCTACAGAGCTTCATGTAAGCATCAATCATTTTGAGTGTGAAAAGATTTCTATATGTGGAGAGAATTTTAATTGAGACTTTTATAAAAGACTTCAGTCTCCTGGTTATCTCCACACGTCTGCTAGTTACAACGTAGAATCCTCAGGAGCCAGTCAATGCAAAGACAGGAATGTTTGTATTTCTCCTTCTTTACCCCAACACAGCACCTATGCACATACTCCTATACACAAAAACACAGACATACAGTCATACAAACACATATGCATAGAAATGTAAATATATAAGTACAAATGTGTCCATAAACCTCCTACTTCTTTGCTTATACTGTTTATCCAATGTGAGACTGGTTTCTAATCATTTTATGCCCCTGTTGCATTTAAACAATTCCACCTTGCTTTTGCCAGCCAAAGGTCAGAATAAGAGGTAGGTCATTTAGGACTGAGATGAGGAGGAATTTCTTCACTCAGAGAGTGGTGAATCTTTGGAATTCTCTACCCCAGAGGGCTGTGGAGGCTCAGTCATTTAGTATGTTCAAGACAGAGATCAATAGATTTATAGATATTAAAGATATCAAGGGATATGGGGATAGTGAGGTAGAAGATCAGTCATGATCTAGTTGAATGGCCGAGCAGGCTCGAGGGGCCGAATGGCCTACTCCTGCTCCTATTTCCTATACACACAGAAGCACTCAACTTTCCTCAAGAACTCATATTGTCACTGGTGCCACCAACCCCTGACTCTGCCCAGTTATGTGACCCAGCATGGTATAAACAGCTGCCTCTGCCAATGGGCCAGACCTGTGAGGAATGTTGAGGTACCATGAGAAAATAATTTAAACTGGGTGGTTTGGAGGGGACAGGGATGAAACAGGATCCCAAATAAGACAGATAATAAGGTGGAAGATGGACAATAGGTGGATATGGACACAAATACCCAGGAAGGTACACATGAACCAGAGACCAAGAATAGGTAGATGCTAGTGGACATGAGAAAGAATGACCTGTAATGCAGGAATGCTAGAAATACGCGTAATAAGATATGAGAACTGGCCTTGTGTACCGGGGACATCTGGAAGTAAAGAAGCATCCCATCTAACCTTATTGGTGCTGCCATTTGCCAAATTACCACCCAGGCAGTGACAAAAATCCATCATGAATTCTCATCTTATGCCTGCTTTTCATTACAGAAATTGCTATCAAGTGGCACTTGCTCAGCAATAACCTACTCACTGACGCTCAGTTTGGGTTCCGTCAGGGCCACTCAGTTCCTGACCTCATTACAGCCTTGGCCCAAACATGGACAAAAGAGCTGAACTCAAGAGGTGAGGTGAGAGCGACTGTCTTTGACATCAAGGCAGCATTTGACTGAGTATGGCATCAAGGAGCCCTGGAAAAACTGGAGTCAATGGGAATCAGGAGGAAAACTCTCTGTTGATTGGAGTTATACCTAGCACTAAGGAAGATGGTTGTGGTTGTTGGAGGTCAATCATCTCAGTCCCAGGACGTCATTGCAGGAGTTCCTCAGAGTAATGTCCTAGGCCGAACCATCTTCAACTGCTTCATCAATGACCTTCCCTTCGTCATAAGCTCAGAAGTGGGGATGTTCGCTGATGATTGCACAGTGTTCAGACTATTCAGGACTCCTCAGATACTGAAGAAGCCCACGTCCATATGCAACATGACTTGGATAACATCGAGGCTTGGACTGATAAGTTGCAAGTAACATTTGCACCACACAAGTGCAAGGCAATGACCATCTCAAACAAGACAGAATCTAACCATCTCCCCTTGACATTCAATGGCATTACCATTGCTGAATCCCCCACTATCAACATCCTGGCTCACCATTGACCAGAAACTGAACTCGACCCGCCACATAAATGGTGTGTCTACAAGAGCAGGTCAAAGGCTGGGAATTCAGCAGTGAGTAACTCACCTCCTGACTCCCCAATGCCCGTCCACCATCTACAAGGCACAAGTCAGGAGTGTGATGGAATACTCTCGACTTGCCGAAATGGGTGCAGCTCCAACAACACTCAAGAAGCTTGATATCATTTAGGATAAAGCAGCCCACTTGATTGGCACCCCATCTACCACCTTAAACATTCACTCCCTCCTCCACTGACGCACAGTGGCAGTGGTGTGTACCATCTGCAAGATGCACTGCAGCAACTCACCAAGGCTCCTTTGCCAGCACCTTCCAAACCCACGACCTCTACAACCTAAAATCTTGGAACTCCCTTCCTAATAGCAATGTCGGTGTACCTACACAATATGGACCGCAGCGGTTCAAGAAGGCAGCTCACCACCACCTCTCAAGGGCAATTAGGGATGGGCAATAAATGTTGGCCTAGCCAGCGGCACACACATCCCCCGAACAAATAAAATAAAATCCATGATATTCACCATTAATTGCTGCAACATGTGAATCTACAGTGTTTTCACAAAAACAATCCTGATTGAACACTGGACCTTTTACTAAAATGTTACTCAGGATGGTGCTGTGCTGGCGGAGTTTCTCTGTGTCCGTGTCTGTCGCTTACTCTGTTTTTAAGTGTATGCTTCCACCTAGTGGTCTGATAAAGCACAAATCAGCTACTCCAAATATGAAGCTTGACCCAGTTCAAGGAACAGGACCATTTTTCTGTGAGCTATAATTATCACCCTGTAAAATATTGACTGACTGAAGTATATGGGACAAAGATAATTGTTATGTTGCAAGAATGCATGAAAAGTGGAACGCAACAGAAAAATAAAATCATTAATTAATCCCCAATCGCTCCATTTCTGTCACCAAAAAGCTATAACAGGTACTTAAAATACTTTGATGGAGTAGATTCCAGAAAGAGGCAGAACAGGAATTTGGAAGTAAAAAAAGAAAGTGCTGGAAATACTCAGCAGGTCAGGCAGCATCTGTGGAGAGAGAAACAGAGTTAACGTTTCAGGTTGATGGCCTTTCATCAGAACTGGGAAAAGTTCAAAATGTAATAGATTTTAAGCAAGTAAAATGAGGGAGGGCGGGATAAAAGAACAAAAGTAAAAGCCTGTTATCGGGTGGAAGACCACAAGAGATTAAATGACAAAAGAGTTTGTGGTGTAAAGCCAAAGGGTGTGGTAATGGGGCAAGTAAAGAAACAAAAGACATACCTAGAGGAGGTGTGAATGGCAGAACGATGAACAGCTGCAGTCTGAAAGAAAAAACAAGGGAAAAACAAGAGTCAAACCAAAACCTGCAAAGAAAAAGGAAACAAAATAAGGGCAGAGACTGCATCTGAAATTGTTGAATTCAATATTGAGTCCAGAAGGCTGTAAAATGCCTAATCAAAAAATGAGGCGCTGGATTTTACCTTAGGCGGACGTAAAAGTCAGTGGCGAACCCGCTTCCGCCTAGCCCGGGGATCCGTCCCGCATTTTATGGGTCCTCGGGCTTTAATTGTCCCGAAGCGGGACTTCCACCCACTTGAGGGAGGAGGTCCCGCCTCAGTGAGCTGCCGGCCAATCAGCGGGCCGACAGCTTTTAGTCCTAGAAGTGCCACCGGAAGCGGTGGCCACTGCTGGGACTGCAGCCCAGCCATGGAGCCTGGGAACGAGGTAAGTTGGGCTTTCCTCACCAGGGGGATTCAGTCCTTCCCTGGTCAGGCTGAAGTGGTCGTTTGGGGGGAGGGGCTCGTCTTGGGTCCCGGGAGTGGGTTGGGAGGTGGGGACGACCCTCAATCGGGCACCCTGTGCCCAACTGCCATGGCCCCCTCCCGGGGTGCGGAAAGGCCGGCAGTTATCGCTGGGTGGCCTTTCATGTCCCCAGCACGCTTGCCATGGGTAAAATAAGCATGGAGGTGGGCGCGGGCCCTTAAATGGCCATTAAGTGGCCACTTAAGGGCCTTGATTGGCCTCGAACGGGCTGGCCGTTTCCCCACCCGACCGCCATAAAGTTCACCGGAGGTGGGTAGGCCTCCCGGAGCCTCCTGCTTAATTTTTACGCCGCCACCATCCGACCCGCTGGGACGGTGTAAAATTCAGCCCGAGATGCTGTTCCTCTTGCTTATGTTGAGCTTCATTGGAACACTGCAGGAGGCTGAAGACAGAGAGGTCGGCATGAGAACTAGGTGGAGAATTAAAATGACAGGTGACCAGAAGTTCGGGAATTTGGAGGTTCTCCACATATTTTCTGCAAAAGCATTTTGGTGTGGTTTCCCTCTAGCAGTGATAGCTCCCCAATATAAAGCAGACACTTCCCTGGCTTATCAATTCTCAAAGCACTGATCTCTGTGTTGGCCAGCTGGAGGCAAGTTTGCTTGAATTCAGCCACAAATGTTGTTTTCCCCCATTGTGTTGCGATACTGTGGAATTGTAATTGAGAATTGACAGAAGCCAATTGTCTCACTCGCAGTTATATTATTGGTCATTGTCAAGATCTCAAAGTCGAGAGCCTGAAAATGTAGCCGGCGTTATCTCCTGAATGCTAAAAATTGAGGCATTATTCCATTTAAAATAAACAGTTTAGTGCCTCAGTTAAAATGGTAGATCAGGGAATTTGATACAGTGTATTAAATGTTGTCTGACAACAATTTCCATCTTTATGCTTTGAAGGTGTAAAGTTATCCAGAAAAAAGTAAGGTCTTTTACTTGTTTAAACTTTGGCAAGTCCTGCAATAATTCAATGATTGATTCAATGATGAGGCCATATTGATGATCCTGTCCATTCCAAATCATTTCTTTTTGGCTGCAAGGGCACAGGTGCATCAAAAAGTATTTCGGAAGTCTTATTTAATTTGCTTATAATTTCCCCCCAATAAAATACATTGTCCGATCATCTATGAGTGATTTCAATGTATTGAAAATGACCCATGGTTGTTCTGCTTCCCCAAACTAAAAATAGATTAAGAAAACACCTCCACTTATTTAATGCCTCTTTAAAATAAAACATTCATAATGTAAGCGATAGTGGTCACGATTTTCCAACTATTCACATTAATGGATTGAAAATTCCCGGTTCATTTTCCATTAATCTGGATTTTGTGATATTATAATATTGTCAATGCTAATTCCCAGGCTAAGGCCCAAAGCACAAAACTGTGCATAGGTTGGTAGAAAGTTGGTACTCACTCAAACATGTCACAGGAGATTTGGGGCTGGATTTTAGGAGGTCGGGTGGGGAGGGGACCCATAGAATTATGACGGGAGACAGGGTGAGTGGGCTTGTTGCCTCCTCGTTGCAGTGCAATTTTGACGAGGGCTGGATAGGCCGAAGACGGCTTTCCCACACACAGGCCAATTGAGTGATCTATTCACAACTACTTAAAGGCCAAGGGCCTCTTCCTGCCGTCACTGTGATTTAAACAGCATCGAAGGGTGAGGCTCCGTCATGCGGGGAGATCGCCCAGTAAAATGAGGTGACCTCCCTGTGGGCTTGGGGGCTTTGCTGGGAAAACCTGCATCTCCCTAAACCACCCTCCCACTGTACTAAATGCCCACCCTCCCCCACTCCCTTGCCGAGGCCTGTCGGCTTGGAGGGGAACTTTCAGGTGGTGGTGTTCCCATGTGTCTGCTGCCCCTATTCTTCTAGGTGCTAGGGGTTCCTGGTGTGTAAGGTGTTGCCGAAGGAGGCTTGGCGAGTTGCTGCAGTGCATCTTGTAGATAGTACTCACTGCTGCCACTGTCCATCGGTGATGGAGAGAATGAATGTTTATGGTGGTGGATGGTGTAAGCTTCCCAAGTGTTGTTGGAGCTGCATTCAACAAGGCAACTGGAGAATGTTCCATCACTTTCCTGACGTTTAACTTGTAGATAGTGGACAGGCTTTGAGGAGTCAGGAGGTGGGATACAGCAGAATTCCCAGCCTCTGACCTGCTTTTGTAGCCACAGTATTTATATGGCTGGTCCAATTAAGTGTTTGGTCAATGGCAACCCCTAGGATGATGATGGTGGGGGATTCAGCAACGGTAATGCCTTTGAAATTCAGTGGGGGGATGGTTAGATTCTGTCTTGTCGGGCAGTACTTTATTAAACATCTTTTGAAAGTCCATATACACAACATAAGCTGCACTGCCCTCCTTACCCCTCTCTGATACTTCATCAAAGAACTCAATCAAGTTAGTCAATCACAATGGGCTGGATCTTGTTCTCCACCAGGCGTCGGGTTCCGTGGTGGGGGGGCTGGGGGGCCTGAAGATAGCTCCGGAAGATGGACCTCGATACTGTGAGGGCCCAGCCCGATCCTCCCAGTGGCGGCAAGGCTCCATGGCGGCCCCCACCCCGCCACTGGGCGACAGAACCAAAATTAAAATAATCAAATCAATAAAATAAATGAACTAACATGCACTTACCTGCGATCATGGAGGCCCCCCCCCACCCCCCGCCATGGGTCTTCAGCGTGGCGGCCTGCAGTCTTACTCCCGTACCTTCAAATTCCCATCCAGGGAAAGGCAGCGCCACACTGGTGGGGAGGAGGGAGCATTTTCAGAGTGGAAGGGCGGGGGGGGGGGTCAAATAAACATAATGGGTGTAGGGGATGGTGGGAAGAGTTGAACTGTAAACTTTATGCAATTTGTGGGGTAAAGGTCAGATGCTAAAGATAAGTGTTTTGTGGGGGAAAGGGCAAATAGTTAATGGAATTGTTTTGGGGGCGGTTGGGAAAGGGACGTTAGAAATTTATTGGATAAGCTTTGAGGGCAAATACAGCTTTAAAAATTCAAATTGACTGGCAGGGCTGGCTGCCCATTAAAAATGGCACCAGCGCCTGCGCACAGGCAGCTGACAGCATTGCCGAGGATGGACAGCCCACCCCTGCATGAGATTGGGGAGTGCGGGCCGCCCCGGATATTTGAATGAGCCGCCGTGCTTAAGATCACGGCGACTCTTTGGCGTGCAGCCCGTGTGGGCAGGCCGCCATTTTTTGAGCTCGCCACTGAAATTGGCGGAGGGCTTTTAAAATCCAGCCCAATTTGCCTTTAACATTTCATGCTCACGTTCATGAATGAGCCCATATTTTCCCAAGTGCTAACTAACTTTGCCTCAGATTCCTAACTCTAAAACTTTCCCAACCACTGCCATAAGGCTGACTTCCGTGCAGTTCCTCAGTTTATCCCTCTGCTCTATCTTGAATATGGAGGTATCATTTGCAATCCTCCTGTCCTCTGCTACCTCTCACATATTTAAGGAGTTCTGAAGATTGTGGCTGGAGGCTCTGCAGTTTTCAGTCTTTCTTTCCTCAGCGACCTAGGATGGATCCCATCTGGACCGGCTGACTTCTTTTCTTTGAGCAATGTCAAACTTTTAAGTTCCTTCTCTTTATCAATATTTTCCTCTCCAAATTCTCTGATACCTCATCCTTTACTGTGACATTGGCAGCATCCTTTTCTTTAGTGAAGACAGTTGGGGTAACACATGAGGAAACTGGAGAATCTTGAGTATTTCTGCTTTTAAAGGATATCATTAGAGCAAATGTGATATGTGGTTATAACCTATATAGAAAAAGACAATCCACTACTTCCAGTTAAATTGTAACAGTATATTCAAGAGGCACATTTTCAAATTGACAAAGATAAATTTAGCATAGTTGTTCTTCACATGGAGTGATCAATATTTGGAATCGACTTCTAGGTAGTTTATTTGAGATAAAGCTTCGAAATCATTAAGAATAAATAGGGTACTGTGATGGTGATTTCCCCCCAGATAGGTGAGATAGGATGGGCCAAATGACCTTCCTTGTTCATATCTATCTTATGAGCTACTTTCATGATTCAACCTGGTGACTGTCCCCTTCACCAAGTGAGGAAGTCTTCAGCATTTCGATCCTCTTGAGCAAATCACTGGCAGAATGTTTCATTGTGCTGCAATTTGAGTGGTTGGAATACTTTTTCTCTCAGTCTTATTGCTCTAATTTCACAGTTCAGTCGCTGCTGGTCGGCGACACAGAAGAAATAAAATGACTTTTCTTCCATTAATCTTTGGAGCAGACAGGCAATAAGCTTTTGCGAATTCACAATTTCTTCAAAAGAAACCTTTTAATGTAATGGTTTGGTGGAGGATAGGGAGAAGATACAATCAGTGAAGGTAGAAGGCAACCATTTACCTCAGTCCTTCAACTTGTGGTGATTTCCAAGAACCGGCTTTAAACTGCAGGTAGGTGTAACAGAGAGTGCCTTTAAGGTATAAACAAAACCTCCTCTCACCAATCTAACTTAGAAGTATTGTTTAACAGTCTCCTGCCAGATTGGCAAAATACTAATCTCAATGCTTTTTTTACTTGCCTGCAGATACCCATTGGGATGGATTTTACGTCGGGTGGACGAGAGCTGGCCACTGACGTAAAAGTCGGTGGCAAACTCTCTTCCGCTCGGCCCGGAGATCCGACCTGCATTTTATGGGCTCCCGGGCTTTAATTGTTCCAAGGCGGGACTTCCACCTGCTTGAGGGAGGAAGTCCCGCCTCATTGAGCTGCCGGCCAGCAGCTCTTAGTCCCAGCAGCGCCACCAGAAACGGTGGCCACTGCTGGGATTTCAGCTCAGCTGAGGACATGGAGCCAGGAGCCAAGTTTGGGTTGCCTTGCCAAGCTAATCGGTCACACCCCGGTGAGGCAAGGATGGTAGTTTGGGGGGAAAGGAGGTGTCTCGGGTCCTGGGGGTGGTTGGGGAAGTGGGGGTGGCCCTCAATCGGGAACCCTGTGCCCCTTTGTCTGCCCGCCCCCCACCCCCCACCCCGATGCGCTGAAAGGCCGTCAGGTTTCACTGGGCAGCCTTTCACATCTCCCGGACGCCCGCTCGCCATGGGTAAAATCCCCGTGGAGGCGGGCGAAGGCCCTTAAGTGGCCACTTAAGGGTCTTCATAGGCCTGGGGTGGATGGCCCATTTCTTGCCCCCCCCCCAACCCGGCCCACATAAAGTGGGGAGGAGGTGGGTCAGGAAGACGTCCCAGAGCATCCCATTCAATTTTACTCCGGCATGCTGGGGTGGCGTAAAATTCCGGCCATTGTCTTGATTCTTCACACTCAGTCATAACATTTATAGCTGAAATGGTGCACTGAACCAATTAGGAAGTACTTACATCAGAAGAAATGCAAATCTGTATTCCTCCCAGTCCCAGATGCCAGGTGAGATGCATCTAACCAGGTAAACATCAGTACCAGATCAGTAATGCTGTGAATTATGCAGAGTTTTGTTCAGTGGGCTCTTGTCCATTGTCATTACGCAAGCTAATCTCACACTCCAGAGAATAATTTTTATTCCATCAGACAGGGCTGGATTCCAATCCAATGATTAAAGGACAGAGTGCTAACTTGCTGCATCTTCCAATTCTCCGAGCCAAAAACAGCAGTTTAATTTAGTACGCTGCTGTGATTTTAAATGGAAAGACTGCTTCTGTGCATTCCCACCCAGTTTCCAGGCAGCATCAAAGTATAATGACAGAAAAGGTGTCCAATATGACTTTTATCTATATAGTGTCATTAACATGGAAAAATGTTCCAAGGTATTTCAGTCAAAAATGGACACCAACAAAAGGAGATATTAAAAGTGATGAGTAATAGCTTGATCTAAGCAGTGGGTTTTAAGGCAGAGAGTGGGGTGTGAGGCCTAAACAGCTGACTGCACAATTGGGGAGGTGAAAGAAGGGGGAATGCACAAAAGGCCAGAGTCAGAGGAAGAGAGAGTTTGGGGGTTTGTAGGACTGGAGAAGGTCAAAAACATAGGGATGAACAAGGCCATGAATAGATTTAAAGACGAGAAAGAGAATTTTAATTTTTAATTCCTAATTCACAAAGCATAAGTAAAAGTGAAACAAAATACTGCAGTTGCTGGAAATCTGAACAGAAAATGCTGGAAGAACTCAGCAGGGAAGGCAGCATCTGAAGAATGAGAAATACAGTTAATGGGCTGGATTTTAAGATCTCGACTGCAAGCTCAAAAAATGGCGGCCTGCCCATGCAGGCCGCATGCCAAAGAGCTGCTGCGGTCATTTAAATAGCCAGGGCGGCCCACCCCTCCCTATTGCGTGGAGGGGTGGGCTGTCCGTCCTTGGCAATGATGTCAGCAGCCCGTGAGCAGGCGCTGGCACCATTTTTAAAGGGAAGCCAGTCCTGCCGCTTAATTTAACATTTTTAAAGACAGACCCCAAAATTAAATAAATAAATTTTTAACACCCCTTTCCTACCCCCATAACAATTACATTAATTATTTGCCCTTTTCCCCTAAAACACTTACCTTTAACATCTGACCTTTATCCCCACAAATTGCACAAAGTTTACAGTTCAACCCTTCCCACCATCCCCTACACCCGTAGACTGGAATTGTATGCCACCCCAGCAAGCTAGATGGTGGCAGGGAGGTGGCATAAAATGGAGTGGGAGGCTCCAGGAGGCACAGGGTGCCCGATTGAGGGCTGTCCCCGCTTCCCCAGCCACACCCAGGACCCAAGATGCTCCCCCTTCCCCCAAACGACCACCCTTGCCTTGCCGGGGCATGACCAATTACCACCGGTGAGGCAACCCAAACTTACCTGCAGTCCTGGCTCCATGTCCTCGGCTGGGCTGCAGTCCTGGCAGTGGCCACCCCTCCTGGTAGCGCTGCTGGAACTAAGAGCTGCCAGCCCGATGATTGGCTGGCAGCTCAATGAGGTGGGACTTACTCCCTCAAGTGGGTGGAAGTCCCATCTTGGAACAGTTAAAGCCTGGGGACCCGTAAAATATGGGACAGATCCCCATGCTTGGCGGAGGCGGGTTCGCCATCCAAATTTACGTCGGTGACCAGTTCCCGTCCGCCCGACGTAAAATCCAGCCCATTATATTTATTTGACCCCATTCCCCCCCCACTCAGCACACTGAAAAACTTACCTCCTCCCCCCTCCCCACCAGTGTGGCACCGCCTTTCCCCGGATGGTGATTTGAAGGCACAGGAGTGCCGGCCGCCGCGGCGAAGATGGTGGCGGGCCCTCAAGGTGGCAGCTAAGTGTATGTTAATTCATTTATTTTATTGATTTGAATATTTTCATTGTGGTCCCGTTGCCCAGTGGTGGGGTGGCCGTCACGGAGCCTTGCTGCCGCCGGGAGGATTGGGCTGGGCCCTTACAGCATCAAAGTTCGTGGTGGGCCTCATAAAACCACAGAAAAGGTACGCCACAGAAAGAGGCCATTCAGCCCGTCCTGTCCGTACCAGCCGAAAAAACTAGCCGCCCAATCTAATCCCACCTTCCAGTACCTGGTCCATAGCCTTGCAGGTTACAGCACTTCAGGTGCATGTCCAGCTACCTTTTAAAAGAACTGTGGGTTTCTGCCTCCACCACCATTCCTGGCAATGAATTCCAGATACCCACCACCCTTTGGGTGAAAAAGTTTTTCCTAATGTCCCCTCTAATCCTTAGATCTGTGCCCCCTGGTAATTGACCTCTCTGCTAGGGGAAACAGGTCCTGTCTACTCTATCTAGGCCCCTCATAATTTTGTACACCTCAATTAAGTCACCCCTCAGCCACCTCTATTCGAAGGAAAACGACCCTAGCTGATCCAATCTTTCCTTGTAGCTGCAAGGAAAGCAGCATTCTTGTAAATCTCCTCTGTACTCTCTCCAGAGCAAATATGTCCTTCCTGTAATGTAGTGGTATTATTATTGTTATTATGCTCTCATCTCGAGCCATCTTCAGCTCCCCCCACCCCCCCATCCTGCCAACGCAATGGAGCCCGACACCTTGTCGGAGAACAAGATCCAGCCCAAGTATTCAGGCTGATGACCTATCATCAGAATTCAAGGGACATGGGGATAGTTTGGGAAGAGTTGAGGTAGAAGATCAGTCGTGATCTTACTGAATGGTGGAACAGACTCAAAGGGCCATATGGTCTACTGCTGCTCCTATTTCATACATTCTTAAGACTGTGAGTAGGAGAATTACTATTCTCTGATAGACCTACGATTTATCTCTTACTTCCTTTTAATTACAGTGTACTTATCTTATCATTTGAGTTCCTTGGAATTTGGTTACTATAGCTAATTCATTCTGACACAAAACAGTGCCACTTAAAACATTAATAAATGGTTCCATTCACTCGACTTCAACTGAATACATTAAATCATGCAAGTATATTTTTATTAGCAATCTTTGAATAATCTTGTATTGCTATTACTATGACAACAGATCTCCTCCAACTGCAAGGAATTACTGATGAAAAATACATAAATTAACAATAAAATTTTAAACAGTATGGACGAATAATAAATTACGCTTCAGATCAAAAATCAAATTGGACTCTTGCAAGTGTCAATGAGAAAAGGCTCAGTTCAGATTATTTTGGTTTGATTTTAAAGTGGAACATGTATGAAATCAATTGGATCACCTAACCTGTGATCTTACATCTGGATTCTGAAAGAAACCTGAAATCTGGATATTAACCCCTTGTGCCCATTGAGAACCAGGCATGAGAGGAGTTAAATTATTGGCAGATTGGGAGTCACCAGATCCACAGCGTGCCATTTTAACAGGTGCATTTCAGGTAGAGTGTGAGGTCTTCGCACCAGAGAACATGTACCTCAATGAGATTCAAAAGTTGGGAACTGATAAAGCCATTCAGTTCCTGATGACAGTTTAAAACTGGTAGCAGCATGGTCAATGCCTGGTGACAGCTTCACAAAGGAAATCCAGCACTGAGGAGCAGCAGGCTGACAAGGGGGCTGTTAAGGCAAGTTAGTTTTATTTTTAAAGGTTTCTTGGGGGGCCAGGAGGAAATGACCTTTGCCTGGGACCTTTACCATTGATGGTGGGTTCAGGCAGGAGTTAGTACTGGTCTATTTAAATAAGGTTTGGGAGTTAACCAGCAACAATGACTTGCATTTATACAGCACCTTCACAGATTCATTATCAATCAAAATTTGGCACTCAATCATGTAAGGTGATATGGAGCAGGTGACCAATAACTTGGTCAAAGAGGTAGGTTTTATGGAGCGTCGTAAAGGAGGGAGAGAGGTAGAGAGTTTTGAGGAGGGAATTCTGAAGCTTAGGGCCTTGGCAGCTGAAGGTACTGCCACCAATGGTGCAGTGATTAAAGCCAGGGATGTGCAAGAGGCCAGAATTGGAGGGGTGCAGATATCTCAGAGAGTTGTAAGGCTGGAGAAGGTTACAGAGATAGGGAGGGGTGAGACCATGGAGGGATTGGAAAAAAAGGATGAGAATTTTAAAATCAAGGCACTGCTTAACAGGGAGCTGATATAGGTAGGCAAGTACAGGGGTGATGAGAGAATGGGACTTGGTTAAGTTATAATTTATGGAGCGTGGAAGATGGGAGGCCAGCCAGGAGATCATTGGAATAGTTAAGTCTCAAGATAGCAAAGGCACGGATAAGCATTTCAGCAGCAGATGAGCTGAGGAAAGGGTAGAGTCAGGCATTGTTATGGATGATTAAGATAACCTGGGCCTCAGAACAGCAAGCTGGAGTGGGCCTAATCTTCACCCTAGTTAAAATTGGGGCTTGTAACTCTATAATTATTGGTTTTGCTCAAATTCTGTTACTCTAATCAATTTCTAATGGACAAAAGTGCTGCTCATTATATGCAGCAGGTGGTTGAAATCAATCCAATGAATCCCATATGTTCTGGGGAGTGATGCAGACAGTTCTTCCATTAGCTAATACAGCAGTGTGAAGTAGAGAATCAGGATGATTGATAGGATTGTCATTGCTTTGGCTGTATCCACAGATGCTTCGCAGGAAGTGACTTCATGCAACTCAAATGCAAATGGGAAAATGCACTGCTTGTAATAAATACATAGAACACGATATTAGTGCAAAGGAACCACAAAATGTATATCGATATTCTGCTACTCTGGAAAATGCTGGAAACACTCAGCAGGTCAGGAAGCATCGGTGGAGAGAGAAATGTAGGGTCAATGTATCAAGTCAATGACTTTTCAACTGGAGTACTGTGTCCAATTTTGGGCACCACACTTTAGTAGGAAGGATGTGAAGGCTCTAGAGAGGGTGCAGAAAAGATTTACAAAAATTGGAATGAGGGACTTCAGTTACGTGTATAGATTAGAAAGGCTAGGGTTGTTCTCCTTAGAGAACAAAAGGTAGTAAGGATATTTGATAGAGGTGTTCAAAATCATGCGGGGTCTAGACAGAATAGATAGAGAGAAACTATTCCCATTCATGGAACAGTCGAAAAGCAGAAGACACAGATTTAAGGTGATCGGCAAAAGAATCAAAGGTGACATGAGGAATATCTTTTATGCAGTGAGTGATTAGGATCTGGAATGCACTGCCAGAGAGAGTGATGGAGGCAGGTTCGATTGTGGCTTTCAAAAAGGAATTGGATAAACACCTGAAGAGAAAAAATTTGCCGGACTATGGGGAAAGGGCAGGGAATGGGATTAGTTAAATTGCTCTTGCAGAGAGGTGGCATGGACCCGATAGGCTGAATGGCCTCCTTCTGTGCTGTAAACATTCTCTGATTATATCCTACGATTCTATGCCCCCGAGTCCGAGACTTCTCAACTAGCAGAAATAGTTTCTCCCAATCTACCATATCTCTTCCCCTTAATATCTTGAAAACCTCGATCAAATCATTCCTTGACTTTCTAACTTCCAAGGAATACAATCTGGTTTGTTTAATCTTGTCTTGTAGCTTAACCCTTGGAGTCCAAGTATCATTTTAGTAAATCTACACTGCATTTCCTCAAAGACCAATATATCCTTCTTAAAGTGTGGTGGTTAGAACTGCTCCCATACTCTAGGTGTCGTCTAACCACAGCATTGTCTAGCTGAAGCATGATTTCTATCCTTTTGTATTTTATTCCTCTAGATAGTAATGCCACCATTCCATTAGCCTTCTTGAGTATTTTCTGAAACTGCTCATGACAATTTAGTGATCTATGTACGTGGACCCCAAGTCTCTTTGGACCTCCACTGCTTCTAGCTTTTCATCATTTAGAAACTACCCTTTTCTACCCTTTTTAGGTCCGAAATGGATGACCTCACATTTGCCTACATTGAAATCCATATGCCACAATTTAACACATTCACTTAATCTATCAATATTTGTAATTTTACATTTCTATCTACACTGCTTACAATGTTGCCTATCTTTGTGTCTTTGGCAAATTTGGATGTGTGCATACTATCCCATCATTTAAGTTGTCAATAAATACGATGAATAGCTAAAGCTCCAACAAAGATCCTTGCGGGACACCACGAGTCACATCCTACCAATTAGAGCACCTGCCCATTATCCCTACTTTCTGTCTCCTCCCACTCAGCAAATTTCCTAATCAGGTCAATAATTTGCCTTCAATTCCATGAACTTCAACTTTAGCTAACATTTTCTGATGAATGACTTTATCAAATGTCTTCTGGAAGTCTATATAGATAACATCCATAAACATTCCCCAGCCCTCTACTTTGGTCACCTCTTCAAAAAAAAAATCCGTCAGGTTTTTCAGGCCTGACCTACCCTTTACAAATCCATACTGGCTCTCTCTCTCATCAGCTGAAAATTTTCAAGGCATTCGGTCATCCTATCATTAATTATTGACGAGTAATTTCCCAACAACGGATGTTCGGCTAACTGCTCTATAATTCCCGAGTTTCCCTCTCTCACCTTTCTTATGTAGCAGAGTGGCATGCACAATTTTCCAATCTAAAGGAACAGTTCCCAAATCAAAAGACCTTTGGAAGATTCCAGTTAAGGTATCTGCAATCCTTTAAAATCCTGGAATGGAAACTCTCTGGCCCTGGGGATTTGTCATTCTTTAGTGCCATTAATTTCTCCATTACTATTATCTTGCTCATATTATTTTTGGCAAGTCCCTATCCCTGATTCAATAATAATTTTTCTGACCTCTTCCTCTACTGTAAATACTAACACAAATTAATTATTCAGCATTCCCACTATTTCTTTATTTTCATTGACAACATCACCGTTATCAGTTTTCAAGTGGCCCACATTGCTTCTGATCATTTTTTTCCTAATGTAATTGTAAAATATTTTTGTGTTGATTTTGCTACCCCTTGCAAATTTCTTTCCATACTCCCTTTTACAGCTCTTACTATCTGCTCTGTCACCCTTTGCTGCTTTTTGTATCTTTCCCATTTGCCAGCATCTGTGCTACTTTTTGCATTTTACTTTTTGTTTTAGTTTTATATTCTCTTACCTCTTTAGTTGTCCTTTTTCGTCAAGTAGAACTGTTGCTTTTCGGGGTATAAACTGGTTCTACATCATATCAATTTCTTTTTGAGCACCTCCCATTGATCTTCTGTCATTTTACCCATTAACAGATTTGCTCAGTTTACTGTAGACAGTCTCTGTGTCATCCCATTGAAGTCAGCCGTACTTAAATCTAGAATCTTATTAGCTGTTTTGCATTCTCCCCTTCAAACACTGCATTAAACTCAATCATATTATCATCACTATGGTAAATGTTCACACACTGTTAGACTGTTAACTAAACATGATTCATTACTCATTACGAAATCTAATATGGCCTGCCCCCTTATTGATTCTAGAACATAATGTTGAAAAAAACTATCCCAGGTGCACTACCTTTCTGACATTTGCGACTCTGCTTATCCCAATCTACATGAAAGTTAAAATCCTCCACGAAAACCATTCTGCCTTTACTACATGCTTGTCTAATCTCAGCATTTGTACAAACTACCACTTCACAGCTACTACCAGGGGGCCTATACACAACTCCTTTTCTATTTCTTAATTCTACCCATAAAGTCTACTCTGCCTGCTTATATCCTTTCTTATCTTTGAAATGATTGCATCCTATGTGGTCACGGCTGACACTTAATTGGTTAAGGATTAGCAGCAGCCCCCAAAAGAAAAACATAAATATCTAAAAATGGCCCAGTGAAAATCCTCCCCATGTAGTGCCAGTACAAAATTTACAGGAGGCTTTCAGCAGTCTTTAGCAAAATGGACTGTTCCTCATTGTTTCAGGAAATCAGCCTCCTCCCATGTAGTGAGAATGTACCTTCAACTGCAGAAAAGGAAAACAGGTGTGAAGACCGAGGTGGGAGGGGTGCACTGTCTTTTCTAGTTCCGCTTCTCCACAGGTCACAACATATATTTAAATATTTACCCAGTTACCGATGTGGTCAATCATATGCTCTACTCTTTATCCCAGAATAAACTACACCAACCAGGTTTCTTTCATAAACAACAAAATTATTACTTTATTATAAAACAAGACATATTCAGTAACAAAGCAAAGCATTAACACACAGATTGAAATATGAACGTTTCCTTTTAAAATCCCCCATACACAAACTCACACATACACAAAAAAAAGGAATTCTCTCTGCAGAGGTCTGTTACAAGAAAAAGACAAAAAATGAATACTTTGGCCAAATACTTGCTAATTCTTGAAGAAAAAAAAGATATGGAAGGATGTCAGTTGTCCCTTTTGTCTGGTGTCCAGGTATACGGTGATGGGTCACTAGGATCTTTGTGGGGCAGTTCTTCTCAGGCGGCATTGAGAATTAATCTGGCAGGTTTTTCCAGGAGAAATGTGGGGCTGAATTTTATTAGCGTGAGCTTCAAAAAGTGTGCGGCGCACGCATGAGAAGCGCACCACGGAGCTGCCACAATATTTTGTGCGGTGGCTCATTAGCATGGAGTGGGCGGTGCGTCCATCACAATGACGTAGTTGGGGCAGTCGCTCCGTCCCCAGCAATGGTGTCCAGTGCCACCGCGCAGGTGTGGCACCTTTTTTAAAGGGCTTCAAAGCCTTCAGTTTAATTTAAATTTTTAAAGGTACCGATGTTCGAAAAATAGCAATAAAATTTAAATTTAATGTTGAATCCCCTCTCCCACCACCCCCACTGAGAACTCAATAAATAAATTGCCCTATCCCCTCCCAAAATAATTTTTTTGCTATTCTGAACCTTCCCCCCTGAACTTCAGCACCTTTGACCTTCAACCCCTTCCCATCATCCCCACAACCAATAGGAATAGTTTTCCCCACTCCCCCTCCCTGAAAACTTGACTTCCCCCCCCCCCCTCTCCACCAGTGTCACGCCTCAGATCTCCTATCCGAAGCGAGTTCCAGCCACCGTGGGACAGCCGTCGGGACAAGGTTAATGTTTTTGCATTAGCATTTATTTAAATATTAAAATTAAGGCTCTGCCACTGAGCAGTGGGGTTCCACCCCAAGGCTTTGCCACCACCAGTAAAATACGGCAGAGCCTTCCCGGCGTCAAGACCCATGGTGGGCCTCTCTCGGAAGTATTTTCTGGGCCCCACATCCACCCCGTGGCATCAGGGTTTTCAGCCAGAACAGACTTGAATCACAGGGTTTTTCCAAAGACAGGAGGAAAGAGGAGCTGACACACTGGACTTCACAGGGTCTCTTAGAGAGGTGCAGGAAAGTTAAGCTGGGGGCGTCTTTTTCCTTGGCAGGCAAAACACCAACTGTCTTCATACCCTAACTGAACTGAAAACAATCCAAACCTCAAACCAGAAAGTTAACCACCTGATCTCCATAAACCTTGACATGTGGCTTCTCTGTAAACATCTCCCCTTAGTCCAAGGTTCCTGGTGTTTATTTATCTTAAGGCAGGTGATCTCCAGTAGAGGTTGTTCTTAGCACTCCTTGATTCTTCCGGTAAGTGTTTTTAGTCAAATATCCTTTCAATGACCCCAGTGAGAAAAAACACAGTCCAGCATTTCTTCAGGCTTCCAAATGAATCCATTTCCACAATTTAAATATGAGCCCTTAACAACATATTTTTAAAAAAGAAGCCTCTCATAACACAGGACTCAAGGGGTTAACTCTGATAAATACCTGGTGAGCCATCTGAAAGATTTTCTTGCATGCTGCCAGAATTACCTTGAAGAAAAGTACTTAGAGAATAATTTTATACAGGATAATAATTTGCTCGGACCATTATGTTGCTAAGGGTTACACTACTTGCATCATGCTTTAAAATTCAGAAGCAAAATTGTTCCACTTATCACAACAAATTGCTTTGAAACCTATACAGGTTTGATAACTTCAAAATGAAATGTACTTTTCTGCTGTTAAAGGTATGTTCTTACTACATGGGGCAAATTTATTGCTAATCATTAGTTTCCCTGAGCAGGTGGTGATATAGAGGCTTTGAGGGGTCAGGAGATGAGCCACTTGTTGCTCTTGTTTCCCTCCATAGTGTAGATGTGGCTGGTACATTTCAGCTTCTGTTCAATGGTGACCCCCACCCAGGATCTTGATGGTGGAGAACTCAGTGATGGTGGAGCAATTGAAGGTCAAGGGGAGGTAGCTGGGCTTTCTCTGGTTGGAGACAGTTGTTCCATGCCTTTCCACTGTATACAAGACCTAAGTCAGAAATGTGCTGGAAAACTCACCAATGGATGCAGTCACAATAGCATTGGAATATGAATAAGTCATTCAGCCACTCAAAGCTGTTTCACCATTCAGTTAGATTGTGCCTGGTCTATTTCATATCCCATGATACCCTGACGTAACAAAAATCTAATCGATCTCAGCTTTGAAACTTCCATTTACTCTGCATCCACAAGTTTTTGAGGGATTTCCACTACTCTTGTTTGAAAAAATGCTTCTTCTTGTTTGAAAAAATGCTTCTTGATTTCACTACTAACTGGACCAGCTTTAACTTTAAGATTAGTATCAACATTTAATATTTGTTCTGGATTCCCACACCAGAAAAAATCATTTCTGTATCCAGTCTATCAAATTCCTTTATCATTTCAAACACCTTAATTAGTTCACACCTCAATCTCCTAAACTCAAAGGAATACAAACCAAGTTTAATGCAAGCTCATCTCATAAATTAAACCTTTCAATCCACATACCATTCTAATGAATCAGCACTGTAGCCCCTCTAATGTTTGGTGCTCAAAACTCAATGCAATTCTTCAGATGGGGTCTGACGCTCTTTGCAACTAAAACATCACTTCATTACTTGTGTATTCTAACACCTTTCAGGTAAAGTCATCTGGTTTCTCCCTTCTTCCCTTCTTAAATAATGGAATGGTATTTGCAATTTTCCAATCCAATCCAATTTTTCAAGATAGAGTGTTTTGGAAAATTACTTTCTCGGCTCCTTTGTACAAATATACAGTATTCATTTAACAAGTCTTCCATTTCCATTATAGTCTTGCCTGTATCTGTTTTCAATGGAACCATAACTGCTTTCACCACTCTCTTTCTCAATCTGTATGTCACTGTTTAAAAAAAGGTGTCGCCCATTTAAGACAGAGATGAGGAAAAAAATTTCTCTCAGAGGGCCGTGAGTCTTTGGAATTCTCTTTCTCAAAAGGCGGTGGAAGCAGAGTCTTTGAATATTTTTAAGGTAGAGGTAGATAGATTCTTGATAAGCAAGGGGGGTGAGAAAGCTTATTGGGGTAGGTGGAAATGTGGAGTAATCAGTTCAACCATGAACTTATTGAATGGCGGAGCAGGCTTGAGGGGCCGAGTGACCTATTCCTGCTCCTAACTCGTATGTTTGTATATATAAACAACTTTTGCTATTGGTTTTAATATCCCTTTCAAGTATTTTTTTCATATTCCTTTTTGAACATCATTACTTTCCTTGTATCCACTTCTTGCTTTTTTGAGTTTTCTTCGTCCTCTGGGTTTCCACTTTTTCTTATATTCATATAAGCCTTTTTTGGTAGCGTGATACAGTCTTTTACTTCATTTGTTGAACATGGTTGCTTGCCTTTGCCTTTTAGGGGTATGTACTGGTTTTGTATTGTACCAAATATTTCTTTGAATACTTCCCACAGTTTGTCTCTGGCTTTTATCTGTTCAGCCTAATATACTGTAGTTAATTCATTTCTCATCACATCAAAGTTTGCCTTACTTAAATTCAAAACCATTGTTTGTGTCTCTTCCTTCTCTCTCTCTCGAACTTAATATGAAATTCAATCATATTCTGGTCATTATTTGTCAGATGCTCTCCTATCATCAGATTGTTAGCTAAATCTGGTTCAGTACTCAGCCCTAAATCCAACACAGCTTGTTCCCTTGTCGGTTCTGAAACATATTGTCCCAGGAAAACGGTCCCAGATACTTTCTAGAAATTTGTTGCCATACTACTTGAACTGTTTTACTTCTCCTAGTCTACGTGAAAATTAAAATCTCTTGTTATGTCCATCTTGTTTTTGTGACATGCTACCCTGCTCTCCACATTTATACATCATCAACGACTACATCACTATTCTTAGGAGGTCTGCAGACTACTATTATCATAATCTTCTATCCTTTGCTGTTCCATATTTCTACAGTTATGTTTCCACTGCCTGATCACCCTTACTGAAATCCCTTTTTTCTACTGTGATAATTGTCTTTTTGATCCATATTATGACTCCCACTCCTTTCCCAATTTCCGCGTTCTTTCTAAAGATCCGATAGCTTGCAATATTTCATAGAACCATATGGCACAGAGGGAGGCCTTTCGGCTCATTATAACTGTGCTAGCTGTTTGATACAGCCATCCAATTAGTCTCACTCTCCTGCTCTTTCCACATAGTCCTGTAAATATTTCTTATTCATTTATATTCAATTCCCTTTTGAAAATTACTATTGAATATGCTTCCACCACCTTTTCAGGCAGTGCATTCCAGATCATAACAACTTGCTGCATTAAAACATTTCTCCTCTTCCCCTGGGTTCTTTTGCCATTTATCTTAAAGCTGCATCCTCTAGTTATTGGCGCTCTTGCCAGTGGTAACAATTTCTCCCCATCTACTCTATCAAAACCCTTCATAATTTTGGACACCACTATTAAATCTCCCCCCTAACTCTCTCTGCTATAATGACAGCAATCCCAGTTTCTCTAGTATCTCCATGTAACTGAAGTTCATCATCCCTGGTACCATTCTCATAAATCTCCTCTGCACCACCTCCAAGGCCTTCTAAATGTGGTGACCAGAATTGGACGCAATATTCCAGCTGAGGCCTAACCAGTGATTTATGATTCAACATATTTTCCTTGCTTTTATATATTGCCTCTAATTATAATGCAAAGGATCTCATATTCTCTTTAACAGTATTATCAACTTGTCCTTTCCATCCTCAAAGAATTATACATGTGAAACCCCAGGTCTGTCTGTGCTGTACTATCTCTTTCTAGATTTATACAAACAAAGCTGAAGGGCAGGCATAGAGGTTGAACAAAAAGCATTAATGGAGATTTCTTGTTGCTTCAGCTTACACGTGCTAACTGACTGTGCAAGAGAACTGAATCACATGATATTGTATCACTTCTTGTGATGACATGCATAGGAACATACATGTATATTTAAATAATTATATTTAAAATACTTACAAATACACTTTCTTAACCCTCTATAATTGTACCATTTAGTTCATGTTGCTTATCCTTATTCTTCCTTCTGAAATTCATTTCACATTTCTCCGCATTAAATTTCATCAGCCATGTGTCTGCCTATTTCACCAGTCTATGGCCCTTCTAAAATCTGCTATTATCCTTCTCACCTTTTACTACATTTCCGAGTTTTGTGTCAGCTTCAAGCTTTGAAATTATGCTCATTCATATGTATAACAAAAAGAGCTGTGGTCCTAATACCGATGCCTCGGGGACACCACTTTATACTTCCCTCCAATCTGATGATCAACTGTTCATCACTACTCTTAGTTTTCGGTCTCCTAGCTAATTTTGTATCTATGCTGCCACTGCCCCTTTAAATCCAAGGGCATCAATTTTGCTAACAAATCTATTACGTGGCATTTTATCAATGGAAGTCCATATGCATAACATCAATCGCACTATCCTCTTCAACCCTTTCCGTTATTTCACCTACCTGCCTTTTGCCCATTCGCTGACATTTGTGGGAGGGGAGATTTATTTTGGAACACCCCCCCTCCCCCTGCCTTTAACTGCAGCCATGTTCTCCTCCCCTAAGCAAGGGAACTAACTGGCTAATAAAAAACCTTTAACTGTCATTGAGCATACAAGCCACTTCCCTAGCTTGGATCCCTCTGGCAGGACCCACCCATGTCCATGTGTAGGCTGGTACACTCGGCCTACTGGCTGTTGCAGACTGAGGTTCAGGAAAGGGGACACTCAGCATAGGAAGCCCCCAACTACTGTTTGCCTTTTAAGAAGCAAGCAGAAATTCTATCAATGACAAGGCAGCCAGGAAACATCTAAAACTGGTAAAGACCTGGTGCATTTGAGTCACTTCCATTTTCCTTGGAAGTTCTATTGGTCTCTCTTGGAAGTTATGGTGGGAGGCTGGCTGATCCACCAGGACTTTCTGGACACTCAAGGGTAGTAAGACATTACTGCTTATGGACATCGCGCATCCCAACAGTGGGGTGATTATAAGAAAATGCGACCTAAAGAGGTCTGCTTTTTATTTTTTAAAAAGTCAACACATTATCAAAGATCAATTTTAGGCTGGCACACTAGGAGGAACATTGTTTCTTTCCTAATAGAGCTTCTTCAGCACTTGGTACATCAGAAAATAATTTTCCAAATGACAGATATATCATAATCTTCTTGGAAATGCCATACACGTCTTTCTGTATCGATGACTATGATATCCATTAGCGCTGTGAGAAGTGGCAAGCCAGCCACACCACTGTGAAGCTCTTATGCTGTCAGATCAGATGGCCCTCTTGTTCTCATTTGTGCCAATCCATCTTCAGGAAGAAGGCAGTCTGGTGGCAGCCAGATGATAGGAATTGTTCAGACTTGTTCTGACCTTGAAAAGGCAGAGTGTTGATTTGCAAGATGCTTGTCATAAAAGTGACCCCTTAAGTTTGAGGGCATGTTTTTTTTTCTTGCATTTAATAGAGTTGAAGTCAGAGATTAAAACAATTCTTTCACAGGTTACTCGTTCATGAACAGTGTGGGGAAATATATTGTCTTGTTTCAGTATCATAATCTGTAAATTAATACCAAAGGCAGTAACTCAAGTCTGTCTGGTGGCAAGATGTTTTCAGTTTTCAATCTTCAGCTCAGTACACTTAAGGTAAATTCAATGATGTCATTAATCCACTGGATATTCAATTTCTTTTGACAAACCGTCCTTTCCTCTCCTCACTAACATTTGTTTCCTTAAAATATTTTAGAATTCATGAGAAACCTCCCTTTAATGTGTGACAAAATCTACTCCTGAAATGAAACATAGCCTCGATTTGCAATTAGGTCATATCATGCCATCTGGCTTTGTTCTCTGTATAACACACATTTGATGCTTTGTCAAATGTCACATAGTACTCCACTGCAAAGTGATTTATGAATGAAAGACTGAAAATGCATTAAAATAGAGGCTCTAACCTTCTTTGGAGATTAGTTTGATTGACCCAACATTGACTTCTTATCAATCTGCTTTCACTTTGGTTATTGTTTAGGAAGTGTCTGGTGTTAGGTGATATTGTAGCCTATACCTTCTAAGTGTATAAAAGCTCAAGTCCCAGACAGAAGGTCATAAGTAGAGGTGCCACGGCTGCTTCATAGCATTATAACTCAATTGCGATATTTAGGTTATTTCCATCAGTTCTCAGCCTTGGAAAGAAAGAACTGACAAAAGTCTCAAAATCCCTTCAGAATGATATCCACTGTTGCTGAATCACACAGTAACATTGACAAAAGTCATGGAGACCATTAATTCTTTGGTTGACGACTTCTCTATCTGGTACATTTCTCTGCCCTGTCAGCCCCTCTCTCCAATGGATCTGTCTGTCCTGTCTGTGCAAAGGTCGTTTTTGGTCTCACTGTCTATTCCTCTCACTTCTGTGTGCCCTGTGATTTCCTGGCCTTTTTGTTTTGCGACAGTCTGGTATTTCTGAGTGACTGTATGGTTGGTTAGTCTAGCTTGGAGAGATTACTGAGTCTTCAGTAAGTTTTAAAAGTAACTAGTTTATTATGTCTCAAAGAATTATATACAGCTTTACAGAAGTATGTCCAACTCCACTGAAGCCAGGCTGCTTCTCTTCTCCAAGTCTCTCTCTCATGTCATCTCTTACATCATCACAGTGGGGGGGTCTTACTCACACTGTCACAGACATTAACCATTTCAAACCCTTATACTACAACTGCCACAACACAAAAATACTCTTAATTTTTCTTTACCTTATTTAAAGTTTGTTTTACTCAAACATTAATTAATATTAATTATCTTTCTTTTGGGCCTCCTTATCTCGAGAGACAATGGATAAGCGCCTGGAGGTGGTCAGTGGTTTGTGAAGCAGCGCCTGGAGTGGCTATAAAGGCCAATTCTGGAGTGACAGGCTCTTCCACAGGTGCTGCAGAGAAATTTGTTTGTCGGGGCTGTTGCACAGTTGGCTCTCCCCTTGCGCCTCTGTCTTTTTTCCTGCCAACTACTAAGTCTCTTCGACTTGCCACAATTTAGCCCTGTCTTTATGGCTGCCCGCCAGCTCTGGCGAATGCTGGCAACTGACTCCCACGACTTGTGATCAATGTCACACGATTTCATGTCGCGTTTGCAGACGTCTTTATAGCGGAGACATGGACGGCCGGTGGGTCTGATACCAGTGGCGAGCTCGCTGTACAATGTGTCTTTGGGGATCCTGCCATCTTCCATGCGGCTCACATGGCCAAGCCATCTCAAGCGCCGCTGACTCAGTAGTGTGTATAAGCTGGGGGTGTTGGCCGCTTCAAGGACTTCTGTGTTGGAGATATAGTCCTGCCACCTGATGCCAAGTATTCTCCGAAGGCAGCGAAGATGGAATGAATTGAGACGTCGCTCTTGGCTGGCATACGTTGTCCAGGCCTCAATTATATAATCTATAATATCCCAAAATATTATCAAAGTCTGGCATGGATATTTCACTTGTTTTTTAAGGTGGAATAATAGATTAAAAATGCAAAACTAAAATCATAACAGGCATATGTTTCAGATTAAATAGAAAAATGTATTTTCTTTTTCAAATAAATTAAATTCTCAAATGTGATTGAGGAAGATTGTCATTCACTCAGTTTAAAGTGTCACTACTTAGGTGGTACAATGGGTTGGCTAGCAATAGGGTTTTAAAAAAAAAGTAGGATACAAGTTCTGAGCCACAATTTCCCTATGGAGTATTCCTGATTTCCGCTGTGCTGAGTGCCTGACATTTGGAAACCCATCACTCCAGGTTTCCATGCCAAGCTACTGAGAAATGGACACAAGTGATTTTGTTTGCCAGATATGGACAGCACACTTCACTTACCTAAGTCCAGAGAGTCCATGTGGAGACTGGAAAATGCAAAGGCTTAGGGACCCACCAAGTGTTCATGGGGTACTGCATATAATTATCTAGCGTCATACAGCTTGCTATCAACATTCTGGGGGTTACCATTGACCAGAAACTGAATTGAACCAGCCATATAAATACAGTGGTTACATGAGCAGGTCAGAGGCTGAGAATTTTGTGGCGAGTAACTCCTGACTCCACATAGCCTGTTCACCATCTACAAGGCACAGGTGTGTGATGAAATACTCTCCACTTGCCTGGATGAGTGCAGCTCCAACAACACTCAAGAAGCTGGGCACCATCCAGGACAAAACAGCCTGCATGACTGGCATATTCACTCCCTCCACCACCGACACACAGTGGCAGCAGTGTATACCATCTGCAAAATGTGCTGCAGCAGCTCACCAAGGCCCCTTTGGCAGCACCTTCCAAATCCGTGACCTCTACCACTTTGAAGGATAAGGGCAGCAAATGCATGAGAACACCACCTCCTGCAAGTTCCCCTCCAAGCCACACAACATCCTGACTTGGAACTATATGGCCGTTCCTTCACTGTCAATGGGCCAAAATCCTGGAACTCCCTTCCTAACAGCACTGTGGGTGTACCTACACCATATGGACAGCAGCAGTCCAAGAAGGCAGCTCACCACCACCTTCTCAAGGGAAATTAGGGATGGGCAATAAATGCTAACCTAGACAGTGAAGCCCGCATCCTGTGAATGAATAAAAAAATAAGAACATTGGTCAGCGTCCTACTGCAATTCAGCCAGGACCACACTACGTCTAAGGGCATTAGCTTGGAGGGTTTGTCTGGACATAGATGAGATTAATTCCAGCTGCCAGTGTTCAGGTCCCACCAATGAACTAAGATAATTCATTAATCATCCACAATGCCCTTGAGTACTACTGACTTGTCTGTCTCAGATATCAAATCATCAAATCTGTCATTCGGGGTTGACTCAGTTTTAATAGTCTATTGCCAAGTCTGCCATCTTTCAACCACCATCTTCTTACCAAAGCATGGGCACATTCCATACTCCATCAAACAAGGATCAATGTGTCTTGGTCTATGTGCCATGTGTACCAGGAAAGTCTAATGGTCAATCCAAAAGTGTGTGTTAGGTTAGCTTATTGCAGCAGGTGCAGTGATGGAAATTATCAACAGCCTTATTTTCCCTTTGCTAGAAAGGGGAACAATCAGCCAGGGGTCTCCATTCGGTTTGCTATCAATATATCTGTGCTCACTGATGAACTCAGTTGTAATCCAAGCATATATGACCAACCGCTACTCATTGTCCAGCTGGACAAATGAAGAGTGAGCACATAGGGAAGATGAAAAGCAGCTCTAGGTGGAATGTACCTCAATGCAAATCCGCACATTCAGGGAATGAAAGACTGAAATTTGGGATAGGAACTCAAAGATGAACTGTTGTTTAAATTATAAAAATGTAAAATAAATTACATGAATTCTATGTTTAACTTAAAAAGGGATTAGTTCCAGAGATGTGGTGTAACTAGAATAAAGACAGGCTTTGAAACATAGTAAACATCCAGCCTTGTGAACTGAACTCAGTTTATAAAGTAATTCATTCATTAGCCTCTGATAAAAAAGCAAAATGCTGCAGATGCTGGAAATCTGAAATAAAAACAGGAAATACTGAGCAGGTCTGGCAACATCTGTGGAGAGAGAAACAAAGTTAACTTTTTAGGTCTGTGACCTTTCATCAGAATCAGTTCTGCTGAATATTTCCAGCATTTTCTGTTTTTATATTTACTTATTATCCTCTTTCTGGGCCTGTTCATTTTTCCCTGGTGATGTTCGATGATCATTTTTAAATATTGGGGTTGGTTAGCTTCATGTTGCTGGGTCTTTATATTGCAGAGTAGTTACTACAAGCGTTGAAAATTATGTTTGTTTTTTTTTAAAAACAGGAATGTCTGAGAAAAGTACTCCTGGTGTTTACTACTGAAGTGTGACTTTAGACCGGTTGGATTACTACAGTCATCTGGGAACTAGTAGTGTAATGGTCTGTTTTGTAGACATCAGCATCACTGTGCCAGTCATGGCATAAACGTCAATAAACCCTTCTTTATCAAAACCTGGAAGCCCAAAGATACCATAAATTACTACAACATCAAATGTAAGACTGTAGACTTGAAGTCTGTTGTTGAACATTGTACATATTGGGCAGAAGGACATTGGGATGGAGGAGCAAAGATTAGCTCAAAGCACGGCCTATGCGTCATATTTAACAGGTGATGTGTATTCAATATGTGAAGGCTTTGGCGGAATCTAAATGCAATGGGCTGAATTTTACAGACCCCCGACCTCAAAATTCATGGTGGGGGCGCCAGAAAATGCCTCCAGCAGAGGGCTACCGCACACCCCGATGCCAGGAGGGCCTGGTACAATATCGCCGGCGGAGGTGAGGCCTCTTGACGGCCCCCTCCCCGCCGCTCGGCGATGGGACCCCCCATTAACATATTTAAATAAATTAAAATTAATGAATTAATCATACTTATGCTGCCACCTTCCATCCCTCTGTAATCTTTCTGCCACTGGCCAGCTCTCCCGTGCCTTCAGATCACTGTCTGGGGAAACGAGGCAGAACACTGGTCGGGAGGGAGGAGGTAAGTTTATCAGTGTGGGTTGGGGGACCTGGGTCAAAGTAACATCATTGGTGTAGGGGATGGTGGGAATGGTTTGAGGTGAAAGTTTATGCGCTTGGGGAGGGGGAGGTCAGGTGGACAAGCTAAGTGCTTTGGGGGGGGTGGGTGGTGGGAGAGGGGCAAAGTAAATGTATTGATTATGTTATGGCCAGGTGCAAACAGGGGTCTCGGGCACCCCTTTCGCCCTTTCTCTGGTTTGACCGCAAAAGGTTTATCCTTTTTGAACACAGTGGTTGAACTTACCGCCTCTGTGAGTGCTTGCTCCTGTTCCTCTCATGTAATAGCAAAAGAACCAATCAGACAGGTTTTCTTCAGTTTCAACAGGAAAGAGGTAAGTTTATTACTTTTAACACTCAAACCCGGTTAACATAACTAAAAATATGCTACACATTCACACGAGAGTCACACACACACACAAATAGATTACAGAGGGAAACCAGATTTGGTGGTTGAATTAAAGTCCGGAATAAATGGAATTTAAATACGGTATCTTAGTCCCATAGTCCTCAGTTGAAATTGTAGTCCTGAAGTCCTCATTGGGTCACGTGCACGGTTGTGGGCTTGCTTCTCTCAGGGCTCATAAAGGCAGAAGAGGGGTTTGATTCTTGTCCCCTGGTTGCTGGCTGTGGTGATATGTAGGTTTGAGGGGCTTTCCCAGTTGTGGCTGGGTCTTTTCTTGATCTTTACTGGAGAGAGAGAGAGAGCTGATTCGTTGATGGCTTTTCAGTTACTCTTGTCTGCTTTCAGTGTGGCAAAGGTTACAGTCTCTCCAGAGTTGCGCAGGCAGTCACATGATGCGATCAAACCCCTTTGTTGTTTTAACAAGGTTTTCCTGGAATCTTCTCTGAGATTCAAGGTGCTACACCTCAAGCTGTCCAGTCACACTTGGAGGTGGGGTTGGCTCTTTCAAAGTCAATGGCTGTTGACGGCCCTGACGACTGTGCTGATAAGGCCACTCCATATAATTTAACCTCTGAGAGCACCCCATTGTTCTGGCTTGGTTGAATCAGACTTGTCGTCTCCAGTCCAATCTTCTGCTATTTCAAATGTAAATTGCCGTGACCACCTTGGCTGCAAGTTTACTGTTAAAAAAGTTACTTGTCAGAATCTTTAGTAAAAATCTAATGCAAGGTTCCCAGCGATGAAATTAATATTTCCCATTTGGCATATAGAGTTTTCATGACAATTTTTTTTATTCACTGCATCTTTAAATATTTAAATTTAATGTTCAAAGCCCTTTAAAAATGGTGTCAGCGCCTGCGCACAGGCAGCTGACACCATTGCCGGGGACGGACAGCCCGCCCCTTCCATATAATTGGCTATTTAAATGAGCTGCTGCAATTAGGATCGCAGCGGCTCCACGACGTCGGCCCGCCTATTGTTTTTGCCAGCCCAATAAGTGGGTTCCTGTATGCTATCTATGTAGTAGTAAGGAATGACTTATAGTAAAGCAGTCTTTTATATATACATATATTGTGACACCATGGGCGGCGCAGTGGTTAGCACCGCAGCCTCACAGCTCCAGCGACCCGGGTTCAATTCTGGGTACTGCCTGTGTGGAGTTTGCAAGTTCTCCCTGTGTCTGCGTGGGTTTCCTCCAGGTGCTCCGGTTTCCTCCCACAAGCCAAAGACTTGCAGGTTGATAGGTAAAAATTGACCAATAGAAATTGCCTCTAGTGTAGGTAGGTGGTAGGGAAAATATAGGGACAGGTGGGGATGTGGTAGGAATATGGGATTAGTGTAGGATTAGTATAAGTGGGTGGTTGATGGTCGGCACAGACTCGGTGGGCCGAAGGGCCTGTTTCAGTGCTGTATCTCTAAACTAAACTAAACCATCAATTCTCTTTGACTCATTGCAGGCACCCATAAATTTGAATTTGGCTCTGTATTTAGTGGCACTTTGAATAACAAACTCAATGTAATTACTACTAATCAATCCTTGAGGAGTTTGCATTCACTCCTGTTGCACTGTTATATAGAATGAAGGAGAGAAATGTTCAGTTGATCACACTTGAATTTTCTGAGAATCCAGAAACATTTGTGCAAATAGTGCCATTCAGAACATAAGAATATGCTGCTTCAATTAATTGTAGGCCTCTTGTTCTATATTGGATAGCTCTAAAAACAGGCATGGGTATCGGATGCACTATTAACCAGTGCCTATTCAATGTAATGTTGGCAGCACACGAACTTTGTGCACACGAATCGCACTGCTTGTTGGCTGCACGCATCAGTAGAGGAGTCCAAAAATCATAACTTGCTAGCAACACTTAAAGCTAGCCTGCAAGGCTCAAAGGGGAGGTGCATTGTGGATTAAAGCAGGTGCTTGCAGTAGTGGAGAAAGTGAATCTAACCTGGGAAACAGTGAAGAATAGCACATGAGACCAACCAGACTCCAAGGTTTTTGGATGCTGCCCTGGAGATCTTGGTAGAGGAGGTCAAAAGGAGAAGAAACATCCTCTATCTACAGGGGACCAGGAAGTCCTCCAGTCACATGCTCAAAAAGGCAGTGGGAGCTTATGGTCATGGAGGTGAGGTGAAAGTGACTGCCCTTGACATCAAGGCAGCATTTGACCAACTGTGGCAACAAGGAGCCCTACCTAGCAAAATTAAAGTCAATGGGATTTGGGGGAAAACTTTCCACTGGTTGGAGTCATACCTAGCACAAAGAAAAATGATTGTGGTTGTTAGAGGCCAATTACCTCGGCCCCAGGACATCACTGGAGGAGTTCCTCAGGGTAGTGCCTGTAATATTCTGATGTTGATTAGTCTTACAACAGAATATCTGAGAGATTAACGGTTACAGGAACAGGAGTTTATTTACTTGCATCTGACTTCTATGGCAGTGATGACACTCACAGAATGTTTACATATTCTGCCCAGTAACAACTCTATATTACATTATACTACAGTGTCCAAGGCCCAACTGTCTTCAGCTGCTTCATCAATGACCTTCCCTCCAACATAAGGTCAAAAGTGCGGATGTTCACTGACAATTACACAGTGTTCAGTACCATTCGCAGCTCCTCAGATACTGAAGTAGTCCGTGCCTGCATGCAGCAAGACCTGGACAATGTTCCAAGTTGGACTGGTAAATGGCAAATAACAATCATGCCACACAAGTGCCAGACAATGACCATCTCCAACAAGGGGGAACCATCTCCCCTTGAAATTCAATGGCATTGCCATCGCTGAATCCCCAAACATTAAAACCTGGGGGTCTTACCATTAACCAGAAACTGAACTGAAGCAGCCACATAAGTACTGTGGTTACAACAGTCGTCAAAGGTTGGGAATTCTGAGGCAAGTAACTCATCTCCTGACTCGCCAAAGCTGTCTACTATCTACAAGGTGTAATTCAGGTGTGTGATGGTATACTGTCCACTTGACTGGATGAGTGCAGCTTCAGGAACACTCAGGAGACTTAACATCATCCAAGATAAAACAGCCCATTTGATCAGGACCCCATCCACTACCTTAAACATTCACTCCTTCCACCATTGGTGAACAGTGCCAGCATTGTGTACCATCTACAAGATGCACTGCAGCAACTCGCTAAGATTCCTTCGAAAGCACCTTCGAAATCTGCAACCTCCATCACCTAGTAGGACAAGAGACAGCAGATGCATGGGAAAACCACCATCTGCAAGTTCCCCTCCAAGCCATACATCATCCTGACTTGGAAATATATCGCCGTTCCTTCACTGTCGCTGGGTCAAAAACCTGAACTCCCTTCCTAATAGCACTATGGGTTTACCTACACCCCGAGGACTGCAGCGGTTCAAGAAGGCAGCTCACCACCACCTTCTCAAGGGCATTTAGGGATGGGCAACAAATGCTGGCATTTGCCAGCATCGCCCACATCCCATGAATGAATTTTTAAAAAGCTGGCACAGGGGACTGCCACAGAATGAAGGCATTGCCAGCATACCAGGTGTGTGGACCTGCCAGTTTCACTGGTAATATTCACACACTAGCTGGATGTAAAGGGAGTGGAATGCCTTTCAGTTCCAGTATAGGGCAGAGTTGGCATGTGGTACACACAAAGCAATATGCGTGTAGTCAATGGCACCCTGCATCATGAGAAGGCCTGCAATCCTAGTGAAGCCATGTGCTTCCTCCACCTGCTTCTTTCTGGCATGAGAGAATGAAAAGTAGTTAGCTCTCAATGAATACAGAGCCTCAGTAATCTTCAGTACACAGCAGTGGATGGCAAAATGCGAGATGTTACAAATATCTCAGCTCCAGCATGAAAGAAGCCAGATCCATGAAAGTTCCTCACAGTAGTTACTTTCACAGCCATTTACAATGCAGTCCTTGCCCTGCTCTAAGGTTGAAGTTGTGGCTGCAGCAGGTGGCAGATTTCAGTGACTTTACACACATTGTTCTTCGCTGAGATTCAGGTAGGAGAATTGTTCCCTCAACAGCTGGAATGGATGTGGTCGCTAGCTGAGATCTTTTCTTCTCCTCCTCTTCTAGCAGCTTGTTCTGCTCTATTTGGCCTCTGTTAATTCATGCTGTCTTCCAAGGGGAATGGCTACTAGTGCACCCATGTCTGGGAGCAACTGGTTTGTGCAGAAGTCTTGTAGTTAGTAAAAAGCCCTCCATTGCTTGCCACATCACTCCCTGTAGACTTCTGCAACTTGAACCAACTATAGAAAGCAGCAAATACTTGTAGAATCATAACAGCAGCCAAAAGAAATCAAACAGCAACAAACTTGTAAGTAGTTGATGATTCCTTTAAATACAGCTAGTGGCGGGGGCTGATGGGTGAGCGTCCTTCATGCTATTTAACACATGTTTAGTCGCGCGAGGTTAAGAGAGGGTGCTGGCTGGAGCGTTGAGCTCCAAATTGGCACCGCTGGTATCAGATTAGCATTGTATGCTGATTGACATCATAATCTGTCTGTGTGCATACTGCCAGTGGGCGTTCACTGCGATGCATCTGGTGCAATTATTCACTACTATGTGTGTGCTGTGGATGCGATTTTGGAGCTCTAGAGGCAACTAAAAGAAATGGGTGCTAATGAACCAGTTTCTCACCCATAATCTGTTAACAACAGATGCTGCCACTGTTTAACCTGCCTTTGGGAATTATTTTAGAAGAAAAACAAACCATTCATGAAGATCAACTGAAAGACAAAAAAAAGAAAACCACCACGTTGTGAAAATCCTCAGCAACAGCAAGAAACCAAATCACACAACACCAATCTAAAGCACATTCCCATTGATCCATGAGGCTAGGCTCTCTAATACTGATGCCATGTGCGCCTCTGTACAAAATCTGTTAGCACATCATGAAGGGGAAATAACTCAGAGCACAGCAATGACACAGATTGATACAGAATTTACAGCACTGAAACAGACCAATTAGCTGAACAGGTCAATGCTAGTATTTATGCTCCATCGGAGTTTCCTCCTACCTTAATTTCACCCGATCATCATATCCTTATAC
The DNA here is from genome assembly GCF_036365525.1 of Heterodontus francisci. NCBI lineage: Eukaryota > Metazoa > Chordata > Chondrichthyes > Heterodontiformes > Heterodontidae > Heterodontus > Heterodontus francisci. The sequence goes on from NC_090401.1 coordinate 29,026,941, forward strand.
TGCTTTCTCTAGCTGTCCCTTAAATGCATCTATGCTATTTGTCTCAACGATTCTAGCAAACACAGATGTAAGATAATCACAAATAAAATTAAAGGGAGGTTAGAGAAAATTTCTTTGTACAGATAGTAGTGTTGCCACAAACAATTGTTGGAACAGAGTCTGTAAGTGCTTTGCAAAGGATATTTGGATAGCTGCTTGAAAATGAGAAGTATTAAAATGTCTGATAGTAGGAGATGTCGAAGTGATGTATGAAGCTGTTAATTGGAAGTGAACACCTACTCAGGTAGGGATGTGCACATGTAGCAGCAAAATACTCAACAGGGAAACAAAACCTACAACTGGAGCAAACCCAATCAGAAGGTAAGGAGAATTCAAAACAATGTAGGTATTTTTGGCTTTGGGTGATGAGTGTAAAGTGGACAATAATGGATCAGCTGCCTGTTATACATCTCTCCCAGTGGAATTGAAAACTGGAAGAGGTGTGATAATCGGTGACTGTTCTAATATTGTTTATTTTATATTGTTGCGCAAAGTCAAAATTAATTCAAAATTGTGTTAACATGTCCTGGTAGAGTCTCCATCAGTGCTGAGATAGGACCAAGGGTAACCCATCTTCCAGTTAAATGCCATTGCTGTGAGAAACAGCAAAGTAGCTGGTCTCAACAGGGATTCATCTTCTCATATTTATTCTCTTCTGAAAATTACATTGGTACCTTCAGAATTGGAGTGAAGATCTTGTTAAGACCCTGTTATAACAAAGTTTGGAATATACAGTTTGTAATAATGAAGCTCTACTTTATATGCAACCAACAGAAGCAAAGGAACATTATTGTGTTTGAAGAAGTAGGTCATTTTTTTCAGCTCTTAAACTGTTACAAATGAAGTAGATTGCAGGAAATTTTTAAAAATCACATCATGTAGAATTAGACAAATTTTATGTGCAATACAATACTTTTTGAGTTTAGAAGATTATGTCATATCATGCAAAGCAATAGGTTAAGGATAAATAGATGTAAATTGGAAGGTTAGACATATGTTCCAAATTTGCTTGATTATATTTGGGGCCAGGGAAAAATGGGAGAAAAAATTTTGTAGATCTTTTTGATTTTAACAGACCATGATACAGTAAATTGTAAGTGAGAGTAAGCTTAAAGGCACAGGTGAGCTTTTCTTACTCTATATTCTTCCTTTGCATTTGTTGACTCCCAACTCTTCTGGTAACAGAGCTGTTCCTACTTAAAAATAAGAATCCCTCACCCTCCTCACAAACAATAAGATCTGGCACATGGTACGAAAGCCAAGGGAGCCTATTATTACAGGAGAAAATTAATGAATCATTATGGCTATAAATGCATGGATATTACTTCAGCAGTTTTGGAAGTAACTCCCGCTTTAGTCGCTTCCTTGACAACCAAGATTGGCAGGTGGCCTGTTGGTTCTGTTGGGAAGAGGATGTTCTTCCTGTTGGTAACCTCCTCTACCCATTAGTACTTTTATTCCAATGCTGACAATGGTACAGTCAGAGGAATTCCACAATCTGCACTGCACCTGCCCCTTACGTGGTGCAGGCCAGTTCAATATGACATCACTCCCTTTCAAATTCCACCCCAACCTCCCCCACTCAAACCACCCATGGGCAAGCTGTCCAATGGCCAGCACAATTAGTGCTGAGGGCCTGGATTTTACAGCTTCCCCCTAATGTCGGGGGGTCGTGGCAGTGGGGGGGGGAAGACAGAAAATGCCTTCGACCTCAATGCCGGGAAGGCCCGGCCCGATATTGCTGGCGGTGGCAAGGCCACATGGTGCCCCACATCCCCCCGCAGCACCCCCCCCCACGCCACCCGGCAATAGGAGAGGAATTTACATATTTTAAAAAATGCAAATCAGTGAATTAACCTGGTCCCGCCGTCCATCCCGCTCCGATATTTTTGCTGGCACTCCCGCACCTTTGGATCTCCATCCGAAGATCTGATGTGGGACACTGGTGGGGAGGGGGAGTAGGTAAGTATTTCAGTGCAGGGAGCGGGGTCAAACTCATCCGAATGGTGTAGGGGATGGTGGGAAGGGCTAAAGATAGAAGTTTGTAAACTTTGGGAGGGGTGCGTAGCTGGGAAGGTCAGGTGCACAGTTAAGTATTTGTGGGGGAGAGGGCAAGGAATTAGATTTATGCTTGCTGGGGGGTGGTGGGAGAGGGGCTAGCTCAATCAATTTATTTTTTTAAAACCCATATCCCTTTAAACATTTAAATGTAATGATAGGGTTCGAAGACCTTTAAAAATGGTGTCTGCGCCTGCACAGTGGCGCCTGACGCCGTTTCCGGGGATGGTCCACCTGACCGCTCCGCGTCATTGGCGGGAGAAGGGGGGGGGGCGGTGGGAGGAGAGAGGGGTGGTCCGTCCCAGCTATTTAATATCGTCGTGGCTCCGCAACGTGCAGCCCGCGTGGGCAGACCGTCATTTTTGAAGCTCGCCTCCCGGATCGGTGGCGAGCTTATAAATTCCAGCCCAACATCCCCACCACCACATTGAAATGAGGCACAAACCTGAAAATGGTTCACGCCACACACAAACATCATCAGGTGAGCAAAGCTCCACCCAGTTCATGGCCTTTTTAGGTGAAACATGAAAATTTCCCCCCTGACCCCAGCAGGAATTTTAATTAATTTTACATCAACAGAGCAAAAACAAAATAGAAATTTGTATAATATGACAGGAATAACTTCACATCTTTCTGTTTCCTATTTGCTGCTTTTAAGCTGCTTTTCAGTCGTAAAAGGAAAGTAGTAATTGGATTAACCAATAACATTTCACACCTGGATGATAAATACACAAACCAGATGTACAATAATTTGTTTTTTTAAGCAAAATTATAAATATCCTTTGTTAATAATGGTAGAGAATCAAGTACTCTAATTGGTTGTTCTAACCATCTCGTGTTAGCGGATTAGGGATACTGTGAGACAGTTGCTAAACTGGTTCCAAATACCTACTGTGTTGTTTGCAGTCTGAAGGTTAAACAGTGCCAGTTCTAAACACACTTTATTTTAAATAAAAGGATTAAAAGGATCAGGGTGGCGCAGTGGTTAGCACCACAGCCTCACAGCTCCAGGGACCCAGGTTCAATTCTGGGTACAGTCTGTGTGGAGTTTGCAAGTTCTCCCTGTGTCTGCGTGCGTTTCCTCCGAGTGCTCCGGTTTCCTCCCACTGCCAAAAGACTTGCAGGTGATAGGTAAATTGGCTGTTATAAATTGCCCCTAGTGTAGGTAGGTGGTAGGGCATATGGGATTACTGTCGGGTTAGTATAAATGGGTGGTTGTTGGTTGGCACAGACCCGGTGGGCCGAAGGGCCTGTTTCAGTGCTGTATCTCTAAATAAAATAAAAGGCCTTCATTTCAAGGTCTGAGTGAACAGTAATGGCTGAACTTATAATAAAACTGCAGAGATGTCACATCAAACCTGTACAATGCCCTCATTAAACTGCATCTTGAGTCCTGTATTCAGTTTTGGTTTACAAGATATAAAGGAAATGTTCAGACGACTGAGGCAATGCATTAACTCCCTGTGGTTAAATGTTTTCTTGATGAATGAAAACTTAATGTTAATGAGTTGAAGTAACTGTGTCTTCACTAAATAGTAAGTGCCCTGTAAAACGTTCTCCTGCATTAACCTATTCCAAACTTTACTACTACATCATGAAACTACTTTGCAGCTGGTCATGTTTACTTTATGTTTCCTGAGTAATTCCCATGGCAATGTCAGTATTTAGAGCTTAGAATTTGTTTGATGTTGATATATGATGCATAACTAGTTATTTGCATTTATCAATCATGATCCTGTCACTTCTTGTTTGATCTATAAGAAAAGAAGAGATTGGGCAATTGGGTGGCATTGTTGATTAAAATCCTGTTCTTTCTGAACATCCGAACATGCGAATTAGGAGCAGGAATAGGCCCCTCTGCCCCTCGAGCCTGCTCCGCCATTCAATATAACATGGCTGATCTGATTGTAACCTCAACTCCACATTCCCGCCTACCCCAATAACCTTTCATCCGCTTGCTTATCATGAATCTATCTACCCCTGTCTTAAAAATATTCAAAGACGCTGCTTCTAATGTCTCTTGAGGAAGAGAGTTCCAATGATTCACGACCCTCAGAGAGAAAAAAATTTCTCCTCATCTCTGTCTTAAATGGGCGACCCCTTATTTTTAAACAGTGACCCCTAGTTATAGATTCTCCCACAAGATGAAACATCTTTCTACATCCACTCTGTCAAGACTCCTCAGGATCTTATATGTTTCAATCAAGTTGCCTCTTACGCTTCTCAACACCAGTGGATACACGCCTAGCCTGTCCAGCCTTTCCTCATAATACAACCTGCCCATTCCAGGTATGAGTCAAGTAAACCTTCTCTGAACTGCTTCCATCGCATTTACAACCTTCCTTAAATAAGGAGACCAATACTGTACACAGTACTCCAGATGTGGTGTCACCAATGCCCTGTATAACTGAAGTATAACCTCCCTACTTTTGTATTCAATTCCCCTCATGATAAATGATAACATTCTTTTAGATTTCCTAATTACCTGCTGTACCTGCATACTAACATTTTGCGATTCATGCAATAGGACATCCAGATCCCTCTGCATCTCAGAGCTCTGCAATCTCTCACCATTTAGATAATATGCTTCTTTTTTATTCTTACTGCCAAGATGGACAATTTCACATTTTCCCACATTATATTTAATTTGCCAGACCTTTGCCCACTCATTTAATCTATCTATATCCCTTTGTAGCCTCCTTATGTCCTCTTCACAACTTACTTTCCTACCTATCTTTGTGTCATCGGCAAATTTAGCAACCATACCTTCGGTCCCTTCATCCAAGTCATTTATATAAATTATAAAAAGTTGAGGCCCCAGCATTGATCCCTGTGGCAAACCACTTGTTACATCTTGCCAACCAGAAAATGGCCCATTTATGTCTACTCTCTGTTTCCTGCGAGCTAGCCAATCTTCTATGCATTCCAATATGATACCCCCTACACCATGAGCTTTTATTTTCTGCAATAAACTTTGATGTGGCACCTTATCAAATGCCTTCCGGAAATCTAAGTACAGTACATCCACTGGTTTCCCTTTATCCACAGCACATGTTACTTCTTCAAAGAACTCCAATAAATTGGTTAAACATAATTTCCCTTTCACAAATCATGTTGACTCTGCCTGATTGCCTTGATTTTTTCTAAGTGCCCTGCTCTAACGTCTTTAATAATAGCTTCGAACATTTTCCCTGTGAAAGATGTTAAACTAACTGGCCTGTAGTTTCCTGCTTTTTGTCCCACTCCTTTTTTGAATAAAGGAGTTATGTTGGCTATTTTCCAATCTAATGGAACCTTCACCAAATCGAGGGAATTTTGGAAAATCAAAACAAATGCATCAACTATCTCACTAGCCACTTCTTTTAAGACCCTCGGATGAAATCCATCAGGATCCAGGGACTTGTCAGCCTGCAGCTCCAACAATTTGCTCAGTCCCACTTCCCTGATGATTGTAACTGTCTTGAGTTCCTCCCTCCCTTTCATTTCCTGATTTACAGCCACTTCTGGGATGTTACTTGTATCCTCTATGGTGAAGACTGATGTAAAATACTTGTTCAATTCATCTGCCGTCTTCTTATTTTCCCTTACTAATTCCCCAGACTCACTTTCTATAGGACCAATGCTCACTTTGTTAATTCTTTTCTTTTTAAAATATCTATAGAACTCTTACTATCTGTCTTTATATTTCTCGCCAGCTTTCTCTCGTACTCTAATTTTTCCCTCCTTATGAATCTTTTAGTCATTCTTTGCTGCTTTTTATATTCTGTCTGATCTTCTGACCTGCCACCCATCTTTGTGCAATTATATGCTTTTTCTTTAAGTTTTAAACTATCTTTAACTTTTTTAGTTCACCACGGATGGTGGGTCCTCCCCTTGGAATTTTTCTTTCTCATTGAAATGTATCTGTTCTGTGTATTCTGAAATATTTCCTTAAATGTCTGCCACTGCATCTCAGTTGACCTATCCCTTAACCTACTTTGTCAGTTCACTTTTGCTAGCTCTGCTTTCATGCCCTCGTAATTGCCCTTATTTAAGTTTAAAATACTAGTCTTAGACCCACTCTTCTCTCACTCAAACTGAATGTAAAATTCAATCATACTATGATTGTTGTTGCTTTGGGGCACCTTCACTATGAGATTTTATCATTGTGAGATTGTACTGGGAATTCTCGTTCAGATCAAGTGCAAATAGACGGGATAAAGGCCTCCTTTTCTTTAAACCGACAGGATACTAAACAATATTAGGATACTAAACAAGTCAAATTTGACCAATTGCAATAACGTTTTGAGCAGGTATGAATCGACAGTGCAGCATTACCTATAATTTAGCACTAATTGTCTGTCTGACTTAGAGAGGTCACAGGAATGGTTGATGTTGAAATGGAATTTAAGCATTGGTGTAGTTGAAGAAGCTCCTGTGAGGTGGGTTTCAGGCACAGTGGGGGGGATTTTATGTAGGCGACAGGAGTCTTAGCCACATGCTGAAGAGCCAGCGAGAGCCCCGTGCCGCCTCCTCTGGGGAAGGCCCATCGCATCACATGCCAGTAAGGCACTAAAGTGGACAGCGGTGGGCTGTCCCTGGGACTAATGACGCTGGCGACAGAAGTCCCGGCTGCTGAGAGCTGCTGGCCAATCAGAGGCCAGCAGCTCTTTTACTGAGCAGTGCTATCACAGAGGCGGTAGCTGCTGCCAGTAATGAACCCACCAGAGGTCTTGGATCATCAAGGAATCCAGGCCACAGTTGAGCCATGGTGGGAGGAGTTCCATGGGGTGCGGATTGTGGGCGGAGTGTGTGTAAGGGGGTCGGGAGCAAGGACAGGGGGTTTCTCTCGGGGGCCCCATCCCCCTTCCTGATGCTGAGTCTCTCGATCAGGCACTGTGCCTTTTAACAAAGGGACCACCGACCCACCCCCCTCCCAGAGCTGGCAAGCAGCCCCGCACATGTTTGCTTGGCATGCTCCCCGTGTGCTGACTGGCTCACCCACCACTGGGCTAATACCAGCGGTGGCGGGATGAGGCCCTTAATTGGGCATTAATTGCCCACTTAAGGGCTTCAATTGGCAGCGGGGCAGGTTGGCCATCTACGGGTCTTCCCACCATGGACTTAAATGGGGCAGAGGCAGAAAGGTGGCGGGATCCCTCCCCATCACCATCCCGCCCGATTACATAAAACTAGAATTAGAAGCAGGACGAGGCTACTCAGGCCCTGAAGCCTGCTCTGCCATTTGATAAGATAATGGCTGATCTGATTGTGGTCTCAAATCTACTTTCCTGTCTATCCGCTATGCCCTTTGACTCGCTTGTCAATCAAGAATCTATCTAAACTCGACGTGGGGGAGAGCATAAAATCTCTCCCAGTAGTTGGGGACAGGAAGAGGAATTTCACCCTGCATCCCATCATTACTAAGAGCTTTTGATGCCAACATTGGGTGGAAAACATGTGTCCCATGCCTCAGCGGTGATATAATTTTCCCTTGCACAAGTTCACCTAAGCTTTTTAAGAAAGACTCTCAGAGAGGTTATTTATAAACCTCAGTATTCTTCCCATCAATAAACTTTTGTCTCTAGGAATCATATGTTATACTCAAAGCCACTTCAGCACTGGTTGCTGGAGCCCATTTAGATTTTGAGGCCAAATATTTTCTACTTTGCTGACATTCGATTGCTAATTAGGCTTTTAGCAGCTGTTACCATAGAAGTGCGAAAAACAGAAAGTGCTTGAAATACTCAGCAGGTCTGGCAGGATCTGTGGAGACAGAAACAGAGCTAACGCTTCAAGTCAGATATGATTTCATCAGAACTGAAGAAAGGTAGAAATGTGATGGGTTTTATGCCCTGTCATTTAATCTCTCCCACCCTCTACCCTATCACAGGCCTTCCCTTTTGTTCTTCCTCTCCCTCCCCCCATTCAACAGCATAAAACCCATCCCATTTCTACCTTCCTTCAGTTCTGAAGAAGAGTCATATCCAACTCAAAACATCAACTCTGTTTCTCTCTCCACAGATGCTTCTAGACCTGGTGAGTATTTCCAACACTTCCTTTTTGTTTTTATTTCCGATTTCCAACATCTGCAGTATTTTGCTTTTATTACCATAGAGGTGCTGTCTGTCCCGTGCGATCATCTGAGAACTTCAGAGAAACTATGTTAATGAATTAAAGAACTCTTTTCTCTTGCATTGAAATGTCTGCAACATGTACAAATCACCAAGGACTCACTGCAATAGTGAAATTGGCACTGAACACCACAAGTTAAACCACTGTGCATCCTGAACATTCAGTGGCAAATTTATGCCAGTTTCCTGGAAAAATAATGAGCATAACAATGGATTGGGAGAAGCATGGTCAATGTCTGATACACATCTAAGGTACCAAGGCACCACACATAATAGAACAGGCTATTTTAAAGTGACACATTCAGGAGCAATGCCTGCAATCTGATACATGGGGATAGGTCACAATCTTGTATGGACTGAATGTCCCAGTCAGGTTTTATTTGATTGATGAGTTTGTTCCAAAATCAAAGTATTAGTATATAAATAATATGCATATACACTGGGTTTTCTGCTAAACTGCATGCAATCCCTGGCCATATTTCATGACTGGCTGCAATTCAGACTATTAATTTTGTCACATGAACATTAATTTTAAACTGTTGCTGGAGTGGAGAGATGACTTGTTTAAAGAGATCAGCAGTGGTTAGCAAAAAATTTGCATTCTAAGAGACAGTGGCCTCGGAAAAGACAATGGGAACTGCTCACTGATTCAGTTAAGAGAGATTGGTCTGGGCAATGGTGATCCACATCTAGGCAGTGAAAGAGATAGCATTATACCCACCGAGAGCTTTGGAATCCACAAACGCAGGAGTTTGTTAAAAAAGTGAGTCACATGACTAACCTGCTGGCTCAGGTCTGGTTTTGAACTGCTCACAGGACTGCAGATTGCAACTGAACTTGCAAGAAGAGAGTCTTTCCCTCTCTCTCTCTCTCTCTCTCTCTCTCTCTCTCTCTCTCCCTCTCACTAATTTCCGGATCCACTGAAGCCACTTAAACCTCAAGAGAGAAAAGACTCCTACATCGAAACAAGTTTTAAAGTGTGCATTGGACCCCAACGAAAGGGCGAGACTTACCGGCAACCAAAAACTCAACATCGAACTCAAAGGACCGTAAATAGAAATCTAGCTATTGCCTTAAACTTCGCCCCTTTATTCTTTCTACTTTTTCTGTCTCTATCCGCATGTATGTTTATCGCATATGCATGCTAGCGTGGTCGCATCGCACATTCGTAGTTGTTAACCGAATTAGAGTTTAAGATTAATAAACTTCCACCTTTCTTGTTTAAATCTAAGAAAACCTGTCTGATTGATTTCCTTGCCTTACAATTGGAACGCAGTGAACAAGGATTCACTGAGGGGGAGCTAAAATCACAGTGTTTTTAAAATTAAATCCTGTTACGGTCAAACCAGGCAAAGGCTGAGAGGGAACCCCTAGACCCCTTTCTCACCTGATCTTAATTGTTAGTGCACAAGATCAATAAACACTGATATAAAAATAGTATCAATCGGGGAAATCAGTACATGCCTTGCTGTCGAAACACTTGTTTTATTATTTAATTGAACTTTAATATTACAATGAAGTTCCTAGGACAGGTTAGTAACAATGTTACCCTCAGGTAACCTGAAAACGATTGTATTCTTTACGGATTCTGAGCCCTCCAGCACCATTCTGCAATGGTCTCAGTGACTGTGGCAATCACAGTGGCTTTATTTCAGCTTTAGTTTTTGTTTTTAGAGATACAGCACTGAAACAGGCCCTTCGGACTACCGAGTCTGTGACGACCATCAACCACCCATTTATACTAATCCTACACTAATTCCATATTCCTACCACATCCCCACCTGTCCCTATATTTCCCTACCACCTACCTATACTGGGGGCAATTGCTAATGGCCAATTTACCTATCAACCTGCAAGTCTTTGGCATGTGGGAGGAAACCGGAGCACCCGGAAGAAACCCACACAGACACAGGGAGAACTTGCAAACTCCACACAGGCAGTACCCGGAATTGAACCCGGGTCGCTGGAGCTGTGAGGCTGCGGTGCTAACCACTGCGCCACTGTGCCGCCTATGCCACTGTGCGATCTCAGCATTAATATTATTGGGGGAGAATGATGTTAATTAGCTGTTCAACTTTTTCAGCAATGGTCTCTATGGAGCAGCGCACAAGACCCAGGAAATTATGGTGTGGCACAAGCAATGACATAAGCCACTTATGCAATTATTTCCTTGAATTTCTGCATTATAATAATGGTGTATGCTTTAAATGCAGCATTAATATGCAGCAAGTTAACAGCAAATTCAGGCCCACATGATTTGTTTCCATGCAAGTTGCCAGGAGTCTGTTATGAAAGACAGCTTTTTAAAAGGCTGGTTTCTTACATTCTCAATGCGTGCTGAGAGCTTCTCGTGAAACACGAATGCAATTTGGGATTCCAAACAGTAAGTGGTTTTCTGTTGCTAATTAATGCAAAAGAGAAGCTTGCACAATATCATATTTCAGCTAAGAAAGCATGCTGCCTTTAAACTTGAGCTAAAAGAATGTTGAATGGGAAGCTGTGGCGGTAAAATATGTGTCCACCTGTGGTCTCTGGGGATGCATGATGCTATCTTTCAGGCGGTAAGGAGACTATGTTTTATTATAGTAAGATTGTTTTAAGCTGCATGGATACACAAGCCTGAAGATTCCGTTTGATTGCACTGGTTTCTTTGGCGCAATTTGTTCAATATTGGCATTAAAGGCTGGCTACCCGACCCAAACCCAACTAGATCCGACGACATGTGTTGGGTTTGGGTCGGGTCAGGTCTATATTCCGAGTCCAGCTTTCGGGCTCGCGTCGGGTCAGGCAGGACAGTGCTGCTTCCGGGAAGTCACTGAATCAAGCTTACCCATGATTCCCCACAACTCCATCTGCAGGAATAGCCTGCTGCTGGAATGGATGAAGGATATTTGTGTCAGGTCGGGTCGAGCGCGGAAAAAAATTAAAGGACTTGGGCCCGGGTCAGGTTCAGGTTGGCTGTGGTCGGGTTGGGCCCGGTTCGGGTTTCAATTTTACACATGAGCAGGCCATTAATTGGTGTAACCGGTGGCAAAGATTGCAGAATTTTAAGCACAAATTGCATTCAGTGCAACTTGAGTTTCCCCAATCTTTTGCGCTTGTTTTAAAAACATTGTGCTAGAAGCAGGCCCCACCCACAAAACCAATCATGCTCCCGGGGTGAATTAATCACCATTGGGTGTCTCCACTAATTGTGCTTATTTGCAGGCTTTCCAGGAGGCTTGGAAAATCTAGTAGGATCATTTGACAGCACATGCACTAATAGGTATGTTTTGAAAGGATTTGAATGTAATTTTTAAAATGTGTACCAAGGAACTGACTACTATACCCCAATTGAATTAGAAAATAGCTTTGTATCTCTTTTAAAAATCATTTTCAATAATTTAATCTCAGGTTACACATGTATGTTTGATTGACACTGTGGTTCAAAATGCTTATTTTATGTGATAAATATATTTTCAGTAATACTAATCAAATTTGACCAAGTTACCACTCTTAAATATGTTGAGGAGTACTTTTTTAAAACAAACTTTCTTTTTAGCAAAAATACATTTTGAAACATAGCCAGAATGTGCTGGTTTATTGTAGATTTTGCATTTGCGGATATACAAATAGGTTTAAGTGGAAACTTGGGGAAAATAAACACTTCTCAAAATGGGCACAATTTTTGCCAGAATTGCTAAATTGTGCCCAAAACTAAACTCTACCCCAAAGTGTCTACTTCTTCAAAAGGAGTTGTTCTGCCTAGTTGGACCTACAATAGTCTTCATCAAAGGAAAAAACAAACAAACGTCATAGTCTGTACATACAGGGGTGGGGCGTGGGGGGGGGGGGGGGGTGGGTTGGGCGGTGGTGGTGGTTGATCAAGGGAGACGATTGGGGTGGGAGGGTGTCAATCAGAGGTGGGGTCAATCAGAGGGGGGTCGATTGTAGACTTACCTGTTACTGCAGCTTCAACGGCTGACTGCCAGCCCAACTGAAAGCCTAGCTTGTTAATCAGGTTGATCTCTGGGTGGGGAATTGATCACTGACATTGCAAGTTTCCTGTGAGCTTCTGACTGACCTGCTCCCTGTGGGTCAGGTGAGTAAAAATTACCTCCAAAATATGCCACAATTCCCAAAACACAAGCATAAAAACTTTCTATGATCCCAAAAACAATAAATACAATCAATCCACATTTTGGAAATTAACAACTTTTGTCTAACATAGATTTTTATTAAGGATTTTCCGTTCCTACTTAGATTAAATTGCTCAGTGAATAATTAACAGTACAAACATTTACTTTTCAGCTAAACTGTTTGCAGTTTATGAAAGGTCTGATTCAAGCTTTAACTTTCTTGACGGGGGGTGGTGGGGGGTCTCAATATGAGGGTCAGGAGACGATGGGGGGGGGGTCAATCGGAGAGGGGAGGAGTTGTTGATCGGTTGGGTTGCAAATCCTATGAGGGGAGGGAGGTCCGAAGCTTGTGGAGGAGTGTGGGGGGTAAAATGTCGGAGTCCTCGTGGTAGGTGGGATCACAAGTCTGGGGGGGATTGGGAGCTTCAGGAGGGGGAAATTGGAGGCTTCGGTGCGGGGGGGAATGGAGTTCGGTTGTCAGAGGGGTGCGGGAGGGGGGAAGGGGCTGGGATCGGAGGCCTTGGGAGGGAGGAAGGCCTTTGGGGTGTTCTCAATCATGGAGATTCCTCAGGCAGGCGCCTGGATCCAGGAGATAGGTGTACAAGTCCTCGCCTCGATGAAGCTGCCGAGTTTCCCAGCACTCGGAATCCCAGCTGCCAACAGTTACAGTCAACAACCTGAATGGTAATGAGTATCACAGCCTGTTTATCAAATTTAAAGTTACAACCTGCCTCCTTGAAGTGGATTGGGCACCCACCCACCTTTCGGCTTCAGTTAAAGCCAGAACTGGGTGGGTTGGAGGCGGGTTTGGGTCAGGAAACAGATTCCTTAGACTTAAACTTTGCAACTGACCCAAATCCGTCTGTTTTTAAAGAAAAAAAGACTTGCATTTATATAGCACTTTTCACTGTGACAGGGTGACTCAAAGTGTTTTACAGCCAATGAAGTACTTTTGTGGTGTAGTCACTGTTGTAATGTGGTTAAAATTCCCCTCTTTAGTTTTGATGTTAAGTCTGACTGAGTGGTCAGCATGGGGCAGCCGTGCAAGTGGCAGGCTGAGCTGATTCACCCACCTGAGGCCTGAGCTATTTTAAGTTCCAGGTCTCATTAACATCGTCCAAGCCCAACTCCTGCCTGCACCAGGAGGGACTGGCAAGTGTGGGCAGGATACAAGAGTCAGGAAAGTGCTGCTGGGGACTCAATCTTCAATCATGCCTCACTGGCAGCTCTGCTCCACGGCAATGAGGCCAGGGATCCAATTTCGGGCCTCAACATTCAGGTGCAAAATTGTATGGGTCACCCACCCCTCCCCCTCCACGCCCAGCGCTGCCAAAAATGGGCCCAAATTTCTAAGCCAGGGAATCCGAGCCCTATCAACACTGGAAAATTCTCCTCACTAAGATCTGTGGCTGATGCTCAAGTTGGGAAAGGTGAACCCAGAGTATTCAAGCAACAATGTTACATAGTCATACACACAGTCATATTTATCAACCAACAACTCAAATTGTCTCTTCACCATCCCTCGGGATGTCCTATCTCACCGGCAGGATAGACCCACCAGAGCCGCAGGACACATTGGTACACAATCAAGTGGGAGTGATCCTGGTAGTTCAGAATGTTGACTCTGGACCCCATGGAATATCATGTCTTCAAGTCAAACAAGGCCAAGGAAATCTCATGAGCATAAGAAATAGGAGTAAGAGTAGGCAATTCAGCCCCTCAAGCCTGCTCCTCCACTCAATAAAATCACGGCTGATTTGATTGTGGCCTTAACTTTCTTGCCTTTTCCCCCCTATCCCTCGACTCCCTTGTAGAATAAGAACTGCTGATTGCCAGCTACTGTTCCATTCTCAATGGATGAATCAGTGCTCATCCACCACCTAGAGGCAGCAATAAGAAAAACAAGGATAAAGAATGTACAAAGGGTGAGGGACTTTGAACATAACCATCAAGAGTGGCTTAGGAGTACCACAACTGACTGATGTGACCAAGCCCTGAAAAACATAACTGTCAAACTGGGTCTGAATCAGCAGGTGAGGGAGCAACCTAAGTGACTTCATCCTCAGCAACCTGCCTGTGACATACATGCTGACCACAATAACATTGGAAGCAGTAATCACTGTGCAGTCCGCATGAAGACAAAGTATCGTCCTCCCAGTGAGGACATCCCTTTGTGCATTGTGGCACAACCACTGTGCTAAGTGGGGCAGACTAAGGACAGACATAGCAGCTCTAAAGTAGTCATTCATGAGGTACTGCAGGCCATCAGCAGCAGCTGAATTGTACACAGCCACAACCAGTAACCTCACAGCCTAGCAAACCCTTCACTCCATCACCATCAACAGTAACAACAACAAATTGTATTTATATAGCACCTTTAACATAATAAAGCATCCCAAGGTGCTTCGAAAGAGCATTATAAAGCAAAATTAGACACCAAGGCACATAAGGAGATATTAGGGCAGATAATCAAAAGCTTGGTCAAAGAGGCAGATTTTAAGAAGTGTCTTAAAGGAGGAAAGAGAGCTCAAGAGGTGGAGGAGTTTAGGGAGGGAATTCCAGAGCTTAGGGATTAGGCGGCTGAAGGCATGGCCACCAATGGTGGACTGATTAAAGCTGGGGTCGCTCAGGATGCCAAAACAGAGATAGGAAGGGGTGAGGCCATAAAAGGATTTGAAAACAAGGATGAGAATTTTAAAGCCGAGGCACTGCTTGACTGGGAGCCAGTGAAGGCAGCGAGCACAGAGGTTTTAGTTTTAGAGATACAGCACTGAAACAGGCCCTTCGGCCTACCGAGTCTGTGCGGACCATCAACCACCCATTTATACTAATCCTACACTAATCCCATATCCCTACCGCATTCCCACCTGTCCCTATATTTCCCTACCACCTACCTATACTAGGGGCAATTTTATAATGGCCAATTTACCTATCAACTTGCAAGTCTTTTGGCTTGTGGGAGGAAACCGGAGCACCCAGAGAAAACCCACGCAGACACAGGGAGAACTTGCAAACTCCACACAGGCAGTACCCAGAATTGAACCCGGGCGGCACAGTGGCGCAGTGGTTAGCACTGCAGCCTCACAGCTCCAGGGACCCGGGTTCGATTCTGGGTACTGCCTGTGCGGAGTTTGCAAGTTCTCCCTGTGTCTGCGTGGGTTTCCTCCGGGTGCTCCGGTTTCCTCCCACATGCCAAAGACTTGCAGGTTGATAGGTTAATTGGCCATTATAAATTGCCCCTAGTATAGGTAGGTGGTAGGGAAATATATAGGGACCGGTGGGGATGTTATTGGAATATGGGATTCGTGTAGGATTAGTATAAATGGGTGGTTGATGGTCGGCACAGACTCGGTGGGCCGAAGGGCCTGTTTCAGTGCTGTATCTCTAAACTAAACTAAACTAACCCAGGTCGCTGGAGCTGTGAGGCTGCGGTGCTAACCACTGCGCCACTGTAATGGATGAATGGGACTCAGTGTGGGTTAGGACACAGGCAGCTGAGTTTTTGGATGACCTCATGTTTACAGAGGGTAGAACGTGGGAGGCCAGCCAGGAGTGCTTTGGAACAGTCAAATCGAGAGCTAACAAAGGCATAAATGGGGGTTTCAGCAGAAGATGAGTGAAACCGGAGTCAAGTGATGCTAGGGAGGTGGAAACAGGCGGTCTTAGCGAAGGCGCGGATATGTGGTCAGAAGCTCTACTTAGGGTCAAATATAACACCAAGGTTGTGAACAGTCTTGTGAACTCAGACAGTTGCCAGGGAGAGGGATGGAGTTGGTAGCTAGAGAATAGAATTTGAATAGAATAGTAGGGACTGAAGACAATGGCTTTGGTGTTCCCAATGTTTAGTTGGAGGAAATTTCTGCTGATCCAGTGTTGAATGTCAGATCAGCATTCTGACAATTTCGAAACAGTGGAGGGATTGAGTCAGGTGATGATGAGAAATAGCTGGGAACATGTGGGAACTGACGATGGTTTATGGATGATGTTACCAAGGGGCAATACGTAGATGAGAAATAGGAGAAGGCCGAGGATAGATAGTAATGGTGCAGGAGCAGGAAGAGAAGTCATTGCAGGTGATTCTCTGTCTACGATAGGATAGATAAGAATGGAACCAGGTGACAGTAGTCTCATGTGACTGGATGACAATGGAGAGGCATTGAAGGAGGATAGTGTTGTCAATCATGTCAAAGGCTGCAGCCAGGTTCAAGAGGACAAGGAGGGATAGTTCGCCTTTGTCACAGTCACATAAAGTGCCATTTGTGACTTTGATAAGAGCCGTTTCAGTACTGTGGCATGGGCAAAAACCTGATTGGAGGAATTCAAATGTGGAGTTCTGGGAAAGATGAATACAAATTTGTGAGGTGACAACACATGCAAGGACTTTGGAGTGGAAAGGGAGGTTGGAGATGGAATGGTTGCTTGCAAGGAAGTAGGGGTCAAGGGTTTATATTTTTGAGGAGAGAAGTGATGAAGGAGAGGGAAACAATAGCTGAAGAGAGAGAATCATCAAGTCAAGAGACTAACACTGTTTCAATGTGCAGCATAGAAGGGCAGCACCTGGCATACCTTAAAGTTAATGGAAAATAAAATCAAGTGGCTGATCTGATGGTGTCACTTTTCCACCGAGCATGGTAGGTTAAAATCAGCCCCAATTCATTATCAATTAGTTTTTTCATTGATGTCATCTTCTTCCCAGAAGGCTGACTGCCATGGATCTCCAACTCTGTCCTATACTGACCTTACACATTCCGCATAGGTCAAGTGCATCCAGTCCATTATATCCATCATCCATTTTCTCCTCTGCTTCCCTCCTCCTACGTTTTCTGTCAATCTTTTCTTCCAATAATTGTCTCTGTCTACCTTCTGCTCTAATGATGTGACCGAAATAATGTATCTTTCTCTCTTTGATGTTATGTACTAATTTCCTCTTTTCACCAGCCATTTCCAACACTTCCACATTAGTCTTCATGTCAATGTAGAATATGTGGAACATCCTCCTATATGTCCACATCTCAAATACATTCAGCTTTTCAATAGTCTCTTTGTTTTTTGTCCATGTTTCTGAGGCATATAACATAGATGACAAAATGTAGCAGCTCAGCATTCTTTTCCTAAGAATAAGGTTCAGTTTCTTTGATTTTAACATGTCCTTCATTCTGACAAAGCTGGTTTTGGCTATCTCAATTCTCCTTCGGATTTCACAATAACATCTCCCATCGTCTGTGATAATCTGCCCAAGGTATGTGAATCTTTTTTCTGAATCTTTTCACTTGTTCCAGGACTTGTCCATTTATTTCAGTTTTCACTTCCCGGGTTAGATCTCTGCCGATCACCATTGTCTTGGTCTTCTTCACATTCATTCTTCATCCACATTCCACATGCCTTGCATTCGCTTTGTTCACAATTCCCTGAAATACCTCTTCTGACTCTACAATCAGTGCAGAGTCATCTGCGTATCTCAAGTTGTTGCAACCTGGTCGAAGTATTAGCTCAGTATTGTCCAAACAGCAAACAGTAGGGTGTGCCAGGATGAATATAAACCATGCCCTGTTCAGGAATGGATGCACAAGTCTGCCACTGATTTTGTAATAACTATGTTTACGCACAGTTTGAATGGGGCCAGTTTTGTCTACAAAGATTGCTCAGCCTCTTTTACAGAACTGAAAACATTACAATTATGGAAATTGCAATGCAGCCCACACATTAGGCATTATCTGTTATGAGCTGCAACGTCCCACTTTTTGTGATCAATGATGCTCATGGAAAGAGAATCGAGGAGAAAGATTTGTTTTAGTAGCTTTCTTGTGTTTCATTAGTAATTGGAAGACATTTTCAAAGACTCTCTGACTTCTTTTGCATCATAAACTCTATTTTGTATAGAGTTTTGTTCAACATCCTAACTGAAGGGGAAGAAAATGCAGCAATCAAAACCACTTATGTGTCGCTTTTGTTAAATGTGTCTCTTTTGTGCAGGCTCCCCTCCCTGGGACCCCTGAAGTCTCTTTGAAACGAGTTCAATGAGAAAAGAAAAAGAAATGTCACTCTGTATTTTTATTGATTAGCCTGAAACCCAATAGAATTTTGGGAAATAAATTGCAATCCACATTGATGTTAAGATGTCTGTTTCAAAAGCTCAGCTTGCATAAAGTCAGTTTGCTAAACACTATGCAACAACTTGTCCTGTAACGTAAGCTGTATCAGAACTAGAGGGCAACTAAAAGGAAACGGTGGATCCTGTCGGATGGTTCCCCGAGCAGACCGTCAAAGTCATTTGGCGGAATGCCTCATCACCAGAACTTTCAAACAAGCACCAAGACGTAGCTTGGCTGGTGGTGAGAAGGGCCCTCCCCATCAGATCCTTCATGCACACCCGAAGTCTCGCCCCCTCCGCACAGTGCCCCCGCGTTGGCTGTGGTGGGGAAGAGACGGTCGCCCACCTCCTCCTGGAATGTGCCTTTGCAAAGCAGGTGTGGAAAGAGATGCAGTGGTTTTTGTCAAGGTTCATCCCAAGCAGCTCTGTAACACAGGAGTCTGTGCTCTACGGGCTGTTCCCAGGGACGCACACCGAGACAAACATCAACGGCTGCTGGAGGACGATAAATTCGGTGAAAGACGCCCTTTGGTCTGCCCGAAACTTGCTGGTCTTCCAGCGCAAAGAGTTGTCCACCACCGAATGTTGCAGACTGGCACATTCCAAGGTCCAGGACTACGTGCTGAGGGACGCACTAAAGCTTGGGGCAGCCGCAGCAAAGGCTCAATGGGGAAAGACCACAGTGTAAGGTTCCCCCACCAAGCTGAACTGAGGGGCTGGATCCATGGGAAACCCCTCGAACTGTATCGTTAATATTCTGAATTGCTGTAAATGTAAAACTGTAATTGACATGACAATTGAGAAACGGAAGGGTTGGGAAGAAACTCATGACAGTATTGAAGGAAACTGATCTCCCTTGCAATGTTTGTATTTTTTGGTGCTGTTTGGAAACTGTTTGGCAATGTAATTTTTACAGATTTTTATGAATAAAGTATATTTTGGAAATAAAAAAAAAAAGAACTAGAGGGCAACTAACATACTAAAGGCAGCTCAAATAGTTAGCACTCAATGATAGACATACCCATGAAGATTTTGAGATATAAAACAGCCTCATATCACAAAATGATATGCTATGCCACTTACGCTGATATTAACAGAGGCAAGTTTTCAGAGCAGAGGGGCAGAATTCCGGACGGGAACTCCAGAATTTTTAACGTTAACAGTTTGCATCTTTTTTTTTAATATGATCTTTCCTGAAGCCAGCTTAATTGGCAGGCTTAGCTCCTAGTCAGCAGAGGAGCACTCCAGAGCATGCCACAGCTGCAGCCACAGGTCGGGAATCTGCAACTTCTAGCAAGAGCATGAGGTGGTGGTGGGAGATTACAAATCACTGACCCTGGGGTTGGCTCCAATCAATCCCAGGGCTGGGTCCGATCTCAGGGAGATGGTCTGCTTCCTGAGCCTGGGGGAGGGTCTTGAATGGGGAGGGGCTTTGCTGGGGTGGGTGTCCAATGCCAGTAAAGTGGGTAAGCTTTAGGGGCTGGGACGAAGCCTTCCTGCAAGGGCACTTACCTTTTTCTGAAGCTTTCCTCACCTCCCTTGAGCTGCCAGGTTGCCTGACACCCACCAGGGTTAAACTTGTAAAACGGGTTAAATATGAGGCTCCCAGCCTCGCTATAATATTTAAATGGTCAACCCGCCTCCTGGGAGAAGGTTAGTTGCCTGCCCCCTATCCCATCTCCATTAAATCTGGAAATAGGCGGGTTGGAGTCATGTTTTAGGTTTTCACAATTTTTAAATCTCAACTGGCATTGTCCCACCTACTTAAATCTCTGGAGAGAGAAAAAGCTATCAGATGATTATAGGCTCACAGTAAAGCCTTTGGTAGATAACCTCAAGCACATCTACTTTCTAGCATAATCATTAATCATTTGAGCAGTGTGATACATTAGCAAATGTTAATTGTGAAGAAAGGATAATGCCTTTCAGTGCAAATCCCCTCATAATTCTTACTCATTCAATTGCAAGTATTTTTTCTTAATCTGATACTACATTGCACACAGACAAGTCTCAATTAGGTCAATTTTAATTCACCAAAGTCTGTGTTAACTGGGTAGCAACAGCTGCAAATGTGGTCGATAGACATAACACTCTGTTGACACTGACAATTGGTTCTCTGCCAGTATTAAAGGGGAGCCATGCAGCTGAAATTTATGCCTGTTCAGGTGGTATGTCCTTTCTAATATGCAAATCAGGGCCTTATGACATACCCTGAGGATCCTGATTGCCATTTTAGGATAGAGCTGATCATCGCGCACCTGGAAAGGCACATTTTAAGTTATTTTTGTGGGGTCAGGAGGAAAATATGAACATAAGAACAGGAGTAGGCCATTCAACCCCTCCAGCCTGTTTTGCCATTCAGTGAGATCATGGCTGATCTGTGACTTAACTCCATAAACCAGGCCTTGCCCCTTGGGTCCTGAATATTGAGGGGTACATGACATTCAAGAAGAATAGGAAGCTAGGTAAAGGTGCAGGGGTAGCATTGTTAATCAAGGATGGCATTGGTGCAATAGTTAGAGATGACCTTGGTTCAGGAGATCGGGATGTAGAATTGGTTTGGGTGGAGATGAGGGATAGTAGGGGAAAGAAGTCACGAGTGGGAGTGGTCTACAAGCCCCCTAACAGTAATCACAGTGTAGGACGAAGTATACAAGAAGAAATATTGGGTGTTTGTGATAAAGGGACGGCAATAATCATGGGTGATTTTAATCTACATATAAACTGCGAAAATCACATTGGAAATAGTAGTCTGGATGAGGAGTTCATAGAATGCTTTCGAGATCGTTTCTGAGAGCAGCACATTCTGGAACCAACCAGAGAGCAGGTTATATTAGACTTGGTATTGTGTAATATGACAGGATTAATTAATCCTCTTCTTTCTTTGGCCTCCATGTCTCGAAAGACAATGGGTAAATGCCTCGAGGTGGTCAGTGGTTTGTGGAGCAGCGCCTGGAGTGGCTATAAAGGCTAATTCTAGAGTGACAGACACTTCCACAGGCGCTGCAGATAAATTTGGTTGTCGGGGCTGTTACACAGTTGGCTCTCTCCTTGCACTTCTGTCTTTTTTCCTGCCAACTGCTAAGTCTCTTTGATTCGCCACTGGTTAGCCCCACCTTTACGGCTGTCCGGCAGCTTTGGCGATCACTGGCAACTGACTTCCACGACTTGTGATCAATGTTACAGGACCTCATGTCACGTTTGCAGACGTCTTTAAAGCGGAGACATGGATGGCCGATGGGTCTGATACCAGTGACGAGCTCGCTGTACAATGCGTCCTTGGGGATCCTGCCATCTTCCATGCAGCTCACATGGCCAAGCCATCTCAAGCGCCGCTGGCTCAGTAGGGTGTATATGCGGGGGATGTTGGCCGCCTCGGGGACTTCTGCGTTGGAGATACAGTCCTGCCAACTGATGCCAAGGATTCTCTGGAGGCAGCGAAGATGGAATGAATTGAGATATTGTTCTTGGCTGACATACATTGTCCAGGCCTCGCTGCTGTAGAGAAAAGTACTGAGGGCACAGGCTTGAAACACTCGGACTTTTGTGTTCCGTGTCAGTGCGCCATTTTCCCACACCCTCTTGGAGGTCTGGACACAGCAGCGGACGCCTTTCCCATGCGCTTGTTGATTTCTGCATCGAGAGACAGGTTACTGGTGATAGTTGAGCCAAGGTAGGTGAGCTCTTGAACCACTTCCAGAGCGTGGTCGCCGATATTGACGGATGGAGCATTTCTGACGTCCTGTCCCATGATGTTCATTTTCTTGAGGTTATGGTTAGGCCAAATTCGTTGCAGGAAGCCACAATCCTGTCGATGAGTCGCTGCAGACACTCTTCTGTGTGGGATGTTAATGCAGCATCGTCAGCTGATGAGGACTCTCCGTACTTTGGTCTTCGCTCCAAGACGGGCAAGGTTGAACAACCTGCCATCTGATCTTGTGTGGAGGAAAATTCCTTCCCCTGAAGACTTGAACGCATGTGAGAGCAGCAGGGAGAAGAAAGCCCTAAACAGTGTAGGTGCGAGAACACAGCCCTGTTGCACACCACTCAGGATAGAAAAGGGGTCTGATGAGGGCACTGATATGCTGAATTGTGCTTTTCATATTGTCATGGAATGAGGTGATGATACTTAGTAGCTTTGGTGGACATCCGATCTTTTCTAGTAGTCTGAAGAGACCACGTCTGCTGACAAGGTCAAAGGCTTTGGTGAGATCTATGAAAGCAACTTAGAGGGGCATCTGTTGTTCGCGGCGTTTCTCCTGTAGCTGGCGAAGGGAGAACAGCATGTCAATGGTGGCTCTCTCTGCTCGAAAGCCGCACTGTGCCTCAGGATAGACACGCTCAGCCAGCTTCTGGAGTCTGTTTAAAACAACTCGAGTGAAGTTTTTCCCCACTATGCTGAGCAGGGAGATTCCACGGTAGTTAATTAATGACCTCAGAGTAATGGTACCTCGAGGTAGCAGCGACCACAATATGATTGAATTTTACATCCAGTTTGAAAGAGAGAAGAGTGGGTCTAAGACTAGTATTTTGAACTTAAATAAGTGTAACTATGTGGGCATGAAAGCTGAGCTAGCTAAAGTGAACTGGGTTACTGGGCTAGGGGATAGATCAATAGAGAAGTTGTGGCAGACATTTAAGGGGATATTTCAGAATACTCAGAATGAATATATCCCTACTATAAAGAAAAATTCTAAGGGGAGGACCGGTCATCCGTGGTTAACTAAAGAAGTTAAGGAAAGCATCAAACTTAAGGAAAAAGCATACAATTGTGCAAAGATGAATGGCAGGTCAGATGATTGGTCAGAATATAAAGAACAGTAGAGAATGACTCAAAGGTTAATCAGGAGAAAGAAATTGGAGTATGAGAGGAAATTAGCTAGAGATGTAAAAACAGATAGCAAGAGTTTCTACAGGTATTTAAAAGGGGAAAGAGTAAGTAAGGAGAGTGTTCGTCCTCTAGAGAGTAAGAATGGGGAGTTAATAGATAATAAGGAAATGGCAGATGAAATGAACAAATATTTTGCTTCTAAAATAAAAGCAAAATACTGCAGATGCTGGAAATCTGAAATAAAAACAGAAAGTGCTGGAAGTACTCAACAGGTCAGGCAGCATCTGTGGAGAGAGAAGCAGAGTTAATATTTCCGGTCTGTGACCTTTCATCAGAACTGGCAAAAGTCAGAAAAGAATTAGATTTTATGCAAGTGGGGGGTGGGGTGATGGTGGGGAAGAGAACCAAAGTACAGGTGTGTGACAGGACAGAGCACAGGAGAGATTAAATAACAAAGCTGTCCTGGGACAAAGGCAAAGAGTGTGTTAATGCTTGTGGTGAAGATAAAGCATTAGTCCAGAAAGTATGTTAATAGCAGAATAATGAACAGTAATGCTGCTGTTAGCAGATTCCATTATTCTCCAAGAGACCCATTGAACATCTACCTCTTCAACCTAAAAACCTCAGGACCGCCGAATTCATCTAGAAGCCAGCCAAATCATCAAACGCCACAGACTGTATACTCCTTTTTCCTATGGACTCTAACTCAACCAATTTAACTTTCTCCTGTAACATATTTGTGTGTGTGTAAACCCTCTTGTGTGTGTATGTGAGTGAAAGTTGGTGTGTCGTTTATTATTTTTAGTTCAGTTTTGGTACAATTAAGTTAACCTCTTTCTTTGTTAAACTCAATAAAACCTGTCCTCCAACAGGGTTTCTGATTGTTGCCGGCGTATGCAAAAGTGGTCAGACAACAGGTAGAATTCGAAGCTTGTAAGCTGAAATGGGGAGAGAGAGAGAGAGAGAGACCTCTACTTAGCTCTGAATGTGTCAGAGTCCAGAAGCTTCTCCTTTATCTGTTGCAGAAAGACACAAGCTTAAAACCACAAATGAGGAGGGGGCTCGTCACAGGACAGTCACTCAGTGATTCAAACAGCGGTTAGCAGTATTTCTCTCTTGCTAAAAAGAACAGGTAGTTCCTTAAACTTCCTGGGTCTTGGTTCTTGCTGGGGCATGAGCAGACATTTTGTCTTCCTCCTCATAAGCCTCACAATGAAAGATATAGTGTTGCAAATTAGGTGGCCATCCTAAGCTGCCAGCAAAGTCATCCTTTTATCTGTTCTTTTTTAAAAATATATATAAATTCAGATCTCCAGTCCGTGAATTAACATTCAACAAAGCACCGCAGCCTCACAGTTCCAGTGACCCGGGTTCAATTCTGGGTACTGCCTGTGCGGAGTTTGCAAGTTCTCCCTGTGGGAGAACCGCGTGGGTTTCCTTCGGGTGCTCCGGTTTCCTCCCACAGCCAAAGACTTGCAGGTTGATAGGTAAATTGGCCATTATAAATTGTCCCTAGTATAGGTAGGTGGTAGGGGAATATAGGGGATGTGGTAGGAATATGGGATTAGTGTAGGATTAGTATAAATGGGTGGTTGGTGGTTGGCACAGACTTGGTGGGCCGAAGAGCCTGTTTCAGTGCTGTATCGTTAAATAAATAAAAAATAAAATAAAAAGCAAGTTGGCATGATGCCATCCTTTGGCTCAAATGCAGCTGGCATAATGGATTGTCACAGAATGAAGTCATCATGACTGCTGCCAGGATACGAGGCATTGGCCTGCATGATTCTCTGTGTATTTTCACACAGCAGCTGAATGTTGAGGGAATGGAAACCCTTTGGGTTCCAGTAGGGCAGAATTGAAATGTGCACCTGTAAAGTAATGTATGTGCAGTTAATGGCATCCTTCACCATGGGAAGCCTGCATTCCTAGCAAAGTTGTGTGCTTGCTCCACTTGCTTGTCTCTGGCAAGACAGAACAAAATGTAGTTAGCTCTCAATGAATAAAGAATGTCAGTTATCTCCCTCATGCAGCCCTGGACGGAAAACTGCGGAATATTGCAAATATCTTTAGCTCCAACCTGGAAGGAGCCAGACACATTAAAGTTCATCATCACAGTCACCTTCACAGTCAATGCAGCAATGCGGTCCTTGCCCTGCTCTAAGGTTCCAGTTATGGCTGGAGCAGGAAGCAGATTTCAGTGAGGAAGTCCTTGCTGAAGCGTAGACATCATATACACTGTTCCTCACTGAGCTTCAGGTAGAAGAATTGCTCCCTGAACACCTTGAGCAGATATGCCCTCCTGCTGGGAGCCCTTCTCCCCTCTGCCTCCTCCTGCTTCCAACAGCTTGCCCTGCTCTACATGGCTCATTCTCCAAGTCATGTATTCCAAGGGGAATGCCTACTAGTTCACCCATATCAGGGAACAACTGATTTGTGCAGAAGCCTTGAAGTTAGCAAAAAGTCATTCAGCTCCAGACACACCACTCCCTGTAGACTCTGATAAGTTTATACAACCATGAAAAGTAGCTGAACACTTGTAGAATTTTTGCAACATCTGGAAGAAATCAAATAGCAACTCACCTGTAAGTAGTTGATGATCCCTTTAAATAGCACTGGTCGGGTTCCTTCTTGATGCTGAATGTTTGTTCAGCTGTATGAAATTAAGAAAAGGCATTAGCTGGATTGTTGATCTCCAAAATAGCACTGCTGGCATCAAATCAGCAATGCATGCTAATTGACATCCTGATCTGCCTGATCTACGTAGTTCAGGCAGCCTTCAACTGATCCCACGCTAATGTCCTCACCAATGTAGAATCCAACGCAACTTGCTGCAAAAGTGTGCATGCAAACCACGGAGGCCATTTGAGATACCAAACAGCACCCATAACGCCGAGATAATGGGCACTAGCAATCTGAATTTTGCACTGAAGATTGCTGGTTGGATTCCCAGTGCTGAGTTAGCTGGGGCCAAGCAATTGGCCTCAGTGCCGCTACACGAGGGACAGGTAAAATAGGCTCTGGCTGTTAATAAATATCCAGGTATCAAATACACTATTATAAGACTCTTAAAAAGGGGGTCTCACTTCTTTGACCCCATTCTGAATATCAATCACATGAAACAAACCTTCAGTACAATTTCCACTTTATATGGAAACACCTTTACCAACTCACCAAGCAATAGTATATTCTGAACAACACCAGTTGCTTAATAGACCTGGGTACAGAAGCTCGTTCCCGGGTGGTCAGATACACTGAACGCATTCTTCTGCACGACTTCCTGTTACTGACGAAGTCACACGTCCAGGCTGCAGTAACAATGGGCTGGAATTTATACTCCCGCCGCCGAAATTGGCGGTGGGTGAAAACAATGGTGGTCCGCCTATGCACCACACACGCCATGACGCCACCGTGATATTAAGCACGGTGGCTCATTTAAATAGTCAGGTGAACCGCCCATCCCAGGGCAATGGCGTTAGCCGCCTTTGCGCAGCCACTGACGCCAGTTTTAAAGGGCTTTGAGCCCGACATTTCACTTTAAATATTTAAAAAGAGTGACCTTAAAAAATTTAATAAATTGTTCTTGCCCCTTTCGCACCCTCCAATAATCATAGATTTAATTACCTTCCCTCTTCCCCCCACAAAACACTTACCTTGTGCACCTGACCTTCCCCCTGCAAAGTGCATCAACTTTACACTTTACTCCTTCTCACCATCCCCGACACCAATGAGATGACTGTGACCCCGCTCCCTTCCCCCCCCCCCCCCACCTCGCAGAGAGAGACTTACCTGCTCCCCCTTCCCCACCAGTGTTCCGCTGGGGATCTGATGGCACCGGAGTGCTGGTCAGCGGCACCAACATCACACTGGGATAGACGGTGGGAGTGAGCAAGTAATTTATTCATTTATTTAAATTAATTTAAATATTTAAATTGGGCTCCTGTCGTTGTGGAGGGGGCCACCACAAGGTGGCCAGGTCCTCACGGTGTCGAGGTCCGTGGCAGGCCTCTCCCGAAGGCATTTTCCGGCCCCCCCATGCCACAACCCACGTTAAGCTCAGTACTGTTAGGGCTATAAATCTTTACAATCTCCCTATTGCCTGTCCCTACAGGCCCTTCAGGAGTAAAACAGAAGGTAGGTTGGGATATCGGGCACCATAAATCCCTCCCATACTTGTACCTCTTTCCAGTAGTGGTTACACAGTACTCCCTTCCTCCACATAGGCTGCCTGTCTAGTCTTCAGAGCCACCCTTGCAGGCTCCATGGTACAGTTTACCTCAGTAAAGTTGAATCCACATGTTGACTGGGCATGCTTTTCCAACCTATAGGGGCATACTATCTTGTCTCTTCTGTCGATTTCTCCCACATCACCTGGGCAACCCTATCTCTGTCAAATTCAACATCACTGGTGTCACCTCATGGTGTACATCATGATATAAAATTTTCCCAGTTGGTATCAAAACCAAACCATTCTTTGGGCCTGGGGTCTGTTCGAGAAACCTCACAGTACTATCTGTGCAATTAAAGGCCGAGGCTTCCCAGGCAATGTTACCCGGATGCCCCGTACTCTGCTCATTCTGCTACTTGAGCAGCATAGTTCCTGATCTTTATTCTCACACGGATGCCAACCCCTTGAGCTGAAAAGCTGTTCCAACAAAACGTCTTGTTGTCTCCCCTGCTGTTGCCAACCATACCGACCCTTTCATGGTCCAGCAGTTTCCATATCGCTGACTCTATTACTTGCAGCTTTGGCGACATTTTCCCTTCCCTGAATATTATCTCAGGCCTAACCCCTTCTTCCACACACTGTCTGCAAAACGGTTTGCCCCATTCCACCTCTATGTCGATTAGACTCATAACTGCATTCTTAGGGCAAGTCACAGAATCACAGAATAATACAGTGCAGAAGAGGCCCTTCGGCCCATCGAGTCTGCACCGATGCATTAAAGACACCTGACCTGTCTACCTAATCCCATTTGCCAGCACTTGGCCCATAGCCTTGAATGTTATGACGTGCCAAGTGCTCATCCAGGTACTTTTTAAAGGATGTCAGGCAACCTGCATCTACCACCCTCCCAGGCAGGGCATTCCAGACCGTCACCACCCTCTGGGTAAAAAAGTTCTTCCTCAAATCCCCCTTAAACCTCCTGCCCCTCACCTTAAACCTGTCCCCTCGTAACTGACCCTTCAACGAAGGATCCACCCTGTCCATGCCCCTCATAATCTTGTACACCTCGATCAGGTCACCCCTCAGTCTTCTCTGCTCCAGCGAAAACAACCCAAGCCTATCAAACATCTCGCCATAGCTTAAATGTTCCATCCCAGGCAACATCCTGGTGAATCGCCTCTGCACCCCCTCCAATGCAATCACATCCTTTCTATAATGTGGCGACCAGAATTGCACATAGTACTCCAGCTGTGGCCTTACCAAAGTTCTGTACAACTCCAACATGACCTCCCTGCTTTTGTAATCTATGCCTCGATTGATAAAGGCAAGTGTCCCATATGCCTTTTTCACCACCCTATTAACCTGCCCTTCTGCCTTCAGAGATCTATGGACAAACACGCCAAGGTCCCTTTGTTCCTCGGAACTTCCCAGTGTCAGGCCATTCATTGAATACTTCCATGTCACATTACTCCTTCCAAAGTCTATCACCTCACACTTTTCAGCGTTAAATTCCATCTGCCACTTTTCTGCCCATTTGACCATCCCGTCTATATCTTCCTAAGACACTCAACCTCACTGTTAACCACTCGGCCAATCTTTGTGTCATCCGCAAACTTACTGATCCTACCCCCCACATAGTCATCTATGTCGTTTATATAAATGACAAACAATAGGGGACCCAGCACAGATCCCTGTGGTATGCCACTGGACACTGGCTTCCAGTCACTAAAACAGCCATCTGTCATCACTCTCTGTCTCCCACAGCTAAGCCAATTTTGAATCCACCTTGTCAAGTTACCTTGTATCCAATGTGCATTTGCTTTCTTGATAAGTCTCCCATGTGGGACCTTATCAAAGGCTTTGCTGAAATCCATGTAAACTACATCAACTGCACTACCCTCATCTACACACCTGGTCACATGCTCAAAAAATTCAATCAAATTTGTTAGGCATGATCTCCCTCTGACAAAGCCATGCTGACTATTACTAATCAAATTTTGCCTCTCCAAGTGGAGATAGATTCTCTCCTTCAGAATTTTCTCCAATAGTTTCCCTACCACTGACGTGAGACTCACTGGTCTGTAGTTCCCTGGCTTATCTCCACAACCTTTCTTAAATAGTGGGACCACATTAGCTGTTCTCCAGTCCTCTGGCACCTCCCCTGTGGCCATAGAGGAATTAAAAATTAGAGTCAGAGCCCCTGCAATCTCCACCCTCGCCTCCCACAGCACCCTGGGACACAAATTGTCCGGACCTGGAGATTTGTCCACTTTTAAGCCTTCCAAAACCTCCAATACCTTGTCACTCCCTATGACAATTTGCTCAAGAACTCACACTCTCTCACTCTGAATTCCATATCTACATCCTCATTCTCTTGGGTGAAGACAGATGTGAAGTATTCATTCAACACCCTACCAATGTCCTCTGGCTCCACCCACAAATTTCCCCCTTGGTCCGTAATGGGTCCTACTCTTTCCCTGGTTATCCTCTTCCCATTGATAAACTTAGAGAATATCTTGGGATTTTCCCTACTTTTACCAGCCAGAGCTTTCTCATATCCCCTCTTTGCACTCCTGATTGCTTTCTTAAGCTCCATCCTACACTTTCTGTATTCCACTAATGCTTCCATTGATTTGCTCTCCTTGTATTTGCTGAAAGCCTCTCTTTTCCTTCTCATCATACCCTTAATGTATCTGGTCATCCATGGTTCTCTGGGCTTCTTGCTCCTACCTATTACCCTGGAGGGAACATGTTGAGCCTGTACCCTCCCCATTTCCTTATTGAATGCCCCCCAGTGCTCTTCTGTAGATTTCCCAACAAGTAACTCTTTCCAGTCTACCTTGGCCAGATCCTGCCTTATTTTACTAAAATTCGCTCTCCCCCAATCCAAAATCTTTTTTTGCAACTTGTCTATTTCTTTCTCCATAACAAGCTTAAATTGTACCATGTTATGGTCGCTATCACCAAAATGCTCCCCCACAAACACATCAACCACCTGTCCGGCTTCATTCCCCTTGTTGGATCCTCTACATATTGAGCTAAAAAGTTCTCCTGTATACATTTTAAGAACTCCACTCCATCTAAGCCCTTAACACGATGACTATCCCAATTAATGTTGGGAAAGTTGAAATCACCTAATATAATTACCCTATTATTTTTACACACCTCTGCAAATTGCGCACATATTTGCTCCTCAATTTTCCGCTGACTATCTGGGGGTCTATAATAAACACCTAGCAATGTGGCTGTCCCTTTTTTATTCCTAAACTCTACCCATAAAGCTTCATTTGATGCCCCCGCCAAGATGTCATCTCTCCTTACTGCAGTAACTGACTCCCTAACTAATATTGTAATGCCCCCTCCTCTTTTACCCCTTCCTCTGTCTCGCCTGAAGATTCTATATCCCGGGATATTGAGCTGCCAATTCTGCCCCTCCCTCAACCATGTCTCCGTGATGGCTACTATATCATAATTCCATGTGTCAATCATTGCCCTTAACTCATCCGTTTTACCTGCACTAGTCCTGGCATTAAAGTGGAGGCCTTCCATCCTGGTCTTACTCCCTTGAAACTTACTTCGGCTGTATTCCCTCTGACTTGTTTGCTTTCCTGTGCTTAGCTGTGTCCCTATTCTGCTGGGGGGCGGCACAGTGGGGCGGCACAGTGGCGCAGTGGTTAGCACCGCAGCCTCACAGCTCCAGCGACCCGGGTTCAATTCCGGGTACTGCCTGTGTGGAGTTTGCAAGTTCTCCCTGTGTCTGCGTGGGTTTCCTCCGGGTGCTCCGGTTTCCTCCCACATGCCAAAGGCTTGCAGGTTGATAGGTAAATTGGCCATTAGGAATTACCCCTAGTATAGGTAGGTGGTAGGGAAATATATAGGGATAGGTGGGGATGTGATAGGAATATGGGATTAGTGTAGGATTAGTGTAAACGGGTGGTTGATGGTCGGCACAGACTCGGTGGGCCGAAGGGCCTGTTTCAGTGCTGTATCTCTAAACTAAACTAGGAGTCTGTGTCCCCTCCTAACTGCAACCCTCTCTTCAACAGTTGTCACATCCCATTTGGGCCTGTTCCTTCCCTCTGCTGGTTGCTCTGGCCATCCCTTTGCCGCCTTAAGCAACAAGGGACCCATCTGCCAGTGACTTAGGAAATTAACGCACATGACCTCCCCTGAGAACTAGTGAGTCTCAGATTGGTGGGCTTAGAGTCGCCACATGTGCAACAGGGGAGCAAGTGGAGCCGAGTAATCATTCACCATGGGATGTCATTGTTGGGTGTTTGTCATGATCCCTCTGGATCACAACAACCATATATTGTTATGGTTCAATATCCTTCACCTCATTCTCCAAACGCAACTATCTTTAAGATTAATTTCCACCACACTTCCTGTAAAACATGAAACAAAGCAAAATTTTGCTCTGGAGTATTATGGTTAGTAATTACTTAATGTCAGTTTTGGTGGATATATATATATATATATTTGAACTTGCTGATTTTCTTTGTACTGTCCCGCTCCTCCCTCTGGGGAGGGGTGGTACCAGAGTGGCTCCCTACTGCTTTTCCCTCTTTTTTTTCCTTTTCTGTAATTTGCACTACTTAGATTGATATTTCTTTCAGTTCGACACTAGTTTCTTCACCTACAGATCACTTACCGTTGCGATCAATTTATTTAATTTTCTTCAAATAAAACTTATTTATCCATAAAAACCACTGAAAATATGTGTGTATGCCCTTTTTTTGCCTTCAAATGTTTAAAATGCCAAATCATATGAATCTAATTTTACTTCAACAATTCTAATTTCTTGTTCCCAGACTCCCAATTGCCACAATGCTGTGACAAATGTCCTTAAATTCTTGGAAATCTCATTGCAATTGCAGCTGCCTGTAACCTGAATAAAACACAAAGGATCCATTGAATTGGTTAATATCCGACAACTCAAAAACTTAAAATATTTGATCATATCTAAAAAGATGTGTGGTTAGCTTAAGCTGTTAGCAGAAAGGGTTAACTCTCTGCTGCTTTGAAAGAGGGCTTGGCAAAAGCTCTCAGCTGGACTAGTGAAGTCGTCATCACCCCTCCTTTTTAAAAAAAAAACAGAACAAAGGCATTATCATGTGCTCTGGTTATTTTGAACTGGATCTTTTTCCAAACAAAGAAAATACCTGAATCTTTCCTATTAGATTGTTCTTTTTTTTCCAAACTCTTCTGATATATTTTTTCCCCTACAACTTCCTCAGATTTCAGAACGTTCTGCTCAGTATTTAAACCAGTTTCAATTGCTCCAGAATTCCAAGCTTTCTTTTTTTTTTAATCAAGAAATAAATGCATTCCATCATTAGACAAGCCAGTTCAACCTGGTTTCTTCGAAACAAAGAAAGGCTTTTCAAGCTTTTACCAAATTCCTTTTCCCAACTATTTTAGGGCAAGAACTCCAATGTTTCCCAAAAAGAAAATTCTGAATTTTGTGAAAAAGTCTCTAACCCAAGATCAACCAACAAAGGATTAATCATAATCACTTCAAACAACCTAAGTTTCAATTTACACTGTCTAATATTAAAACCACACCATTCTAACATGTGTGAATTCGTATCCGGATTAAAATCCCCACTTATTTAATAAACCCCATTCGAGTGGAGATCCTGGCCAGCAATACCACCTCAAATCTCATAACGTAAAATATTAATTTACGCTTCCCTTCCAATCCATCTCACAATTTTACTGTGAGTTTTCAAACTTAAAGTGCTGAAACTACTATTACAAAACCACAAATTTTGGGAAGAAAAATGCTGAAGCTTGAAGCACACAAAACATCACCCACACAAAAAATCCATTTATTCCATACACAAGCAGAGAAAAATAGCATGTGTTAAAAAAAGAAATACATTACTTGTCTTCTGAAATGCCTGTAATTAAAACTCCAAACAAAGTTAATTCCCAAGAAACACCTTAAAATATTTAGTCCAAAATAAAAGAAAGCCTGTAACTGCTTGCACACAAAGGTACAGTGCTTTGCCTTTGCAACCTGTTCTCACAGCTTCTTAAAGGGACAGAACACTAGGACTTCTGACATTTCACTGCAACTCTGCTTTAGCTGGCAGACATAATAATACAATAAGCTCCCAACACTAATTGCTTTCCATAGATCCACAACTTAACTATACCAAACATTAAATTGAGACAGGCACACTCAGTAATCACATCCACACTTTCATATTTCCATGCACCCATATGAATTCCTATAATGAGGTACAAACTCAAAGTACCAAAGAACACATTAAACTCACACACACACATTCTGATCAGAAGCTCCCTTTGCATTCTCCATTCTTACAACATTTGGCTTGATAACTTGAAACTTAAGTCAGAACTCAAAATAGAAATCTGAAATAAAAACAGAAAGTGCTGGAAATTCTCAGCAGGTCAGGCAGCATCTGTGGAGGTCTTTGACCTTTCATCACCTTTCTGACATGGGGAGTGGGCAGGAAAATGGAATTGAAGCCCAAGATCAGCCATGATCGTATTGAATGGCGGAGCAGGATTGATGAGCCATATAGTCTGCTTCTCTTATTTCTTGTGTTCTTGTGTATTTCCAGCACTTTCTGTTTTTACTGCTATTAAATAAACCTTGGTGAGTTCCTGCAGTGAATTTTGTAGATGGTATACACTGTAGCCACTGTGCACTGGTGGTGGAGGAAGTCAATGTTTAAGGTGGTGAATGGGGTGTAAATCAATTGTATTGCTTTGTCCTGGATGTTATCAAGCTTCTTAAGTCTTGTTGGAGCTGCACTCATGTGGGCAAGTGGGGAGCATTCCATCACATTCCTGAATTGAGCCTTGTAGATGGTGGACAAGCTTTGGGAAGTCAGGAGGTGAGTGATTCACTGCAGAATTCCCAGCTTCTAACCAACCCTTGTAGCCACAGCATTTATGTGGCTGTTCCTGTTCAGTTTCTGATCAATGGTGGCCCCCATTATTTTTTTATTTTATTTATTTTTTATTTAGAGATACAGCACTGAAACAGGCCCTTCGGTCCACCGAGTCTGTGCTGACCATCAACCACCCATTTATACTAATCCTACACTAATTCCATATTCCTACCACATCCCCACCTGTCCCTATATTTCCCTACCACCTACCGATATTAGGGGCAATTTCGAATGGCCAATTTACCGATCAACCTGCAAGTCTTTGGCATGTGGGAGGAAACCGGAGCACCTGGAGGAAACCCACGCAGACACAGGGAGAACTTGCAAACTCCACACAGGCAGTACCCAGAATTGAACCCGGGTCGCTGGAGCTGTGAGGCTGCGGTGCTAACCACTGCGCCACTGTGCCGCCCAATATGTTGATGGTGGGGGAGTCAACGATGGTAATGCCATTGAATATCAAGGGGAAATGGTTACACTGACTTATGTTGAAGATGGTCATTGCCTGGCATTTGTGTGGCACGAATGTCACTTGCCACTTATCAGCCCAATCCAGAATGTTGTCCAGATCTTGCTGCATATGAGCATGGACTGCTTCATTATCTGAGGAGTTTCGAATGGAACTGAATATTGTGCTTTCAGTGATCATCCCCGCATCAGTCTTTATAATGGAGGGAAAGTCATTGATGAAGCAGCTGAAGATGGTTCGGCCTAGGACACTACCCTGAGGTAGTGCTACAGTGCAGAAGGAGGCCATCCAGCCCATCATGTCCTCACCGGCTCTCTGAATGAGCAATTCACCTTGTGCCATTTCCCCACCATCTCCCATAACCTTGCATATTCTTTCTTTTCAGATAACAGCCTAATTCCCTTTTGAAAGCCTCGATTGAACCTGCCTGCAGCACACTCTCAAGCAGTGCATTCCAGACCTTAACCACTCGCTGCGTAAGAGAGTTTTTTTTCTCATGTCACTTTTGCTTCTTTTGCCAAGTAATTTAAATCTGTGCCCTTTCATTCCGATACTTTCATGAGTGGGAAAAGTTTTTCCCTATCCACTCTGTCTAGACCCCTCATGATTTTGAATACCTCGATCAAATCTCCTCTCAGCCTTCTCTTCTTTAAGGAAAAGAGTCCCAACTTATCCAATCTATCTTCATAATTGAAGTTTCTCATCCCTGGAAACATTCTCATGAATCTTTCCTAAAATGCAGCACCCAAAACTGGATGCAGTACTCCAGTTGAGGCTGAACTAGTGTTTTATACAAGTTCAACATAATCTCCTTGCTCTTGTACTTTATGCCCCTGTTAATAACACCTAGGATACTCTGTGCTTTATTAACCATGCTCTTAACCTGTCCTGCCACCTTTTATGACTTATGCACATATAGCCGAAGTCCCTCTGCTCCTGCACCCCCTTTAGAGTTGTACCCTTGATGTTATATTGTCTCTCCACGTTCTTCCTGCCAAAATGAATCACTTCACATTTCTCCGCATTGAACATCATCCGTCAATTCTCCTGCAACAATGTCCTGGGTCTGAGAAGATTGGCTTCCAACAACCACAACCATCTTCCTTCATGCTAATGAATGATTCCAGCCAGTGGAAAGTTTTTCCTCGATTCCCATTGACTTCAATTTTGCTAGGGCTTCTTGATGCCACACTCAGTCAAATAGTGTCTTGAAGTCATGGGCAGTCATTATTTTTGTCCATGTTTGAACCAGTGCTGTAAACAGATCTGGAACCAAACTGTCCTGGTGGAACCCAAACCTAAGCAGGTTATTGCTGAGTAAATGCCGCTTGATAGCACAGTCGACAACATCTTCCATCACTTTGCTGATGATTGAAAGTAGTCTAATCAGACAGCAACTGACTGCATGGATTTATCCTGCTTTTTGTGGACAGTTCATACCTGGGCAATTTTCCACTTCGTTGGGTAGATGCCAGTGTTGTAGCTGCATCGGAACAGCATGGCTAGAGCAGTTGTGGACCACAAGTGGTCAGGACTACGGCAGGAATATTGCCGAGACCCATAGTCTTTGCTATTTCTAGTGCTTTCAGCCATTCTGTGACATCATGTACAGTGAATTGAATTGGCTGAAGAATGGTTTCTGTGATGGTAAGGACTTCAGGATGAGACTAAGATGGATTATCCGCTCGGCACTCCGGGCTGAAGATGGTTGAAAATCCTTCAGCCTTGCCTTTGGCACTCACATGTGGCTCTGACATCTTTGAGGATGGGGATGTTCATGGAGTCTCCTCCTCTTGTTCGTTGTTTAATTGTCCACCACCATTCATGATTGGATGTGGCAAGACTGCAGAGCTTTGATCTAATCTATTGGTTGTGGAATTGCTTAGCTCAGTGGTTCTCAACCTTTCTCATTGGGCGACAATTTAAAAACCTCCCGGACCACCTACTGGTCTTACACCACCTGCTTTCACTTGCCACTGGAGAAAACTCATCAGAATTAATGGGAAGAATGGCGCTACTTTTGATGAGACACCAACGAGTTGATGTCTGATTCCAAGCTGGAGAACTTCAGTCTCATGTCAGGCTCCACATTCAGCCCCACAAGTGCTGAAAATCTGATCTCAGTTGAATGTTACACCAGTAACATAAATCCTGCTTATAAAACTACATTGTTGTTGCCGGTGCTTGTGACGACACAAGCCATGCACGTGGGAGCCAGTCTAGTTGTGTGACGTCACGCGAGTGGTGAGGATAAGGGTTTTCTGGCCTGTTCTCTCATATATCCTCCGTGTTGCGCGTTAGTGACTTGTATTTTGGACTAGTTCGCGGACCACCAGTGGTCTGTGGACCACACTTGGAGAGTCACTGTCTTATCTCAGTCTGTAACATGCTGCTTCCACTGTTTAGTATGCATGCAGTCCCATGATGTAGCTTCACCTGGTTGGCTCCTCACTTTTAAGTAAGCCTGGTGCTGCTCCTGGCATACTCTCCGACATGCCTCATTGAACCCGAGTTGGTCTCCTGGCTTGATGGTCGTGACCGAGTGAGGAAAATGATGGGGCCATGAGCTTACAGATTGTGATGGAATACAATTCATAGCTGCTGCTATTATCAAAATATGATTACACAGTTGTACTGAAATCTTCAAAATGATTTTGTGTTGCTGCTTTTATTTGTAGAAGATTGGTCCAGATGTGAAGTGTTTTCTGAAATTAAAACATTTGACTTGTCATCACTTGGTAGATTCATATAAGAGGCGCCTGTGTATTACCTGGGGCTCTAAACAGGGCACCATTTAATCTGAGAGAAAAGTATTTACTGAACAGGAGCAGATAGCTAAGCTAAAACAGTTCAGTTAACAGGAATGAATACAGAGGGTGTACACAGAGTTTTAATGAGTAACATGACTCTTAATAATTTAACAGTACACCGCAGGCCCAGTGAAATGAATTATTTGTTCAAGTCAGCTGACAGGCTTTAAATTATACATTTTTGGTTGAATTATTCTGTATTCATTAAAGTGAGGGATTTCAAATGCTAGCATTGTCAGCATCAAATGCTTTCAGGTCGGGAATAACAAATGCTAAATGGAGAGCAAGGCTCTCTTCACTGATCCAACAAACTATCTGATCTCAACCCATCAGCCTGGTCCAGGTTTAGGGTTGCCAAGTCTGTTTGGACGTATTCTTGAAGGTTTTATGACACGACCACCTGCCCGAAACCACCACACTCTGTTTAACAGGCTGTTTTACCCATCTCCAATATTTTTGAAACAGATATATGAATGTGTTCAAAGAAATTAAGAAAAAACCCACTTCTTTTGAAGACCCAATGATTTTACTTTCGGGTTTCTCGCTGCAACGTTCAGGTGATTAATCTTTACTTCCAGGAGACTCCGAGACAATCCTGGAGGGTTGGCAACCTATTCAGGTTGGATGCTTTTGATAAAGGTTTCCATGAATACAGGGATACTGGTGCAATTTTCAACTGCCGGTTTCTCTCCAGATGGATGGCAATTGAAAATCAGGTGGGGGTGAGGGGAGTGTCCTATTTACACCAAAGGCCTGTCTGATGCCATTTGCAGGTGAATGGGTAAGCAGCCCACCTGCCTATTTCCAGATATGCAAAGGGGTCTACACTGGTTGCAGAACTTCGATCGCGAACTTCGGGTGCAAATGGGTATAAAGTTGTCTAACCAACAGTTCTTAAAACGACCACCAGAGGCTGCTCAAAAAAACAGATCTTAGGAGAACTCACCTTGCTGCAGTCCCTCAACTGGACCTCCAGGTAAGCATGGAAAACCCGGAAGCCATCGTTCCCAGGTCTCCACACCATTCCTGTTGTATCCCAGCGGAATTGCCAAATGTTCTGGTAGATTTCTGCCAAAGTTACGAGAGGAGTTCACTTGAATGGCTGAGGAATGTCAGCCCTCTAGTGTTTAAAGATGAGGTCAAGATATCTCCATGTTTAGTGGAGGCATAGGAAGAGGCACTGATAATAACTTGGCGAGATTTGTCTGGTACATTTCATTAAGATGTTTTCATTTTGCTTTGATATCTAGATTATCCTCATTGATTGCAAAAATAAAAAGTTAAAAGATCACAAACATGGGAGTTAAAGAATAAGATCTTGCCTGTGAATATTGCCCAGAGCAGGAAACATTGTGAGGTAAAGCACCAAGGTAAGACTGACGTGAAAGACTTAGTCAAAATGCAAACAGCTTATGAGACACAAAATTATCAAGCAAGTGTGTCATTCTGAAGACTAGAATCATTAATGGACTGGTTTCTTTAATTTTTGCATTTGTAGCCTAATTATGTTTTCTATAAAATGTATTTTGAGGTGTTGTCTTTCACTGGGGAAGCAGCTATTTATGGAAATAGGCTTGTTATGGTTCCACTGTCACTTATCTGCCCTTGCACAGTCAAACCTTTCACAGGTCCACTGAGGAAAAGATTGTAACTATCTGAATATGATTGATGTATGTGAGAGAGACAGAGAGGGGACTCAGGAGAAAACTGTCAGCACTGCAAACAGCCTAATGGGATTTGATAGGTTGAAATCTTGGATAAAAAGTCAAAATATGAAATTTTTGAATTGCTGAGAAGACAGGTATTTCAAATTGAAGTGTTCAGCCTTTAAAGTAATTGTGCACACTTATACATTGGTAAAGTTTGTTGATACTGAAGATTTTGCAATTAGATAACTGTGGCTCCACTTACTGAATTCTAACATTTGAGGGGAGATATTCTGCTTCGAAACTCCCAGCGCATAT
Source organism: Heterodontus francisci (assembly GCF_036365525.1). Classification (NCBI taxonomy): domain Eukaryota; kingdom Metazoa; phylum Chordata; class Chondrichthyes; order Heterodontiformes; family Heterodontidae; genus Heterodontus; species Heterodontus francisci. The sequence continues at coordinate 29,066,525 of NC_090401.1, forward strand.
GAAAAATATTACCACCCTAACTGGTGGTGTTCCATTCACTAGCTATCAATGACTGGGATCCACAATTCCATGATGTGCAGAAAATCTCCTCTTTCATTCTGTTGTTGAAATATTCCCTGTTGCACTGATGACTATATACAGTAAACTGGGTTTTCACATTTTGGTTGCTGTATTGTGCAGAAACGTTTGAAAGAGATGGGCACAAGATCACTGAATAGTTTCCAATAAATGAGCTGATTTAATCTCATCCTTTCAGAAGATTAACCTGAAGGTTTGTGTGCTATAGAATCTAGCTGTTTCTTAAGTGAGTTCAGTGCCCTGGCCTCAACCATCCTGCAAACCCATTCCCGTTATCTGTAAAACTTGCCCTTCACAGTCCTGGTTCCATGTCTTCATATCCTTCTGCCCTGGTATATCTGAAAGTGTTGTTTCAGGTGTCATTGCCAACATTTATCCCTCAACCAACATCCCTAAAAAAACCTATTATCTGGTCATTAATCTCATTGCTGTTTGTGCGAGATCTGCTGTGCACAAATTGCCTGCAGTGTTTACCTACGTTACAACAGTGACTACACATACTCCATTGGCCATGAAGTGCTTTGGCACATCTTGAGGCCACTAAAGGCACTATATCACAAATTTGTCTTCCTTTATTTCCATAATTCCTCCCAGCAGGGTGTCGAGTATAACTCCACATGGCACAATACATTAAATTGTAAGAAAGTGTGTATCATTACATCCCAGAATTTGCAGTCAGCAGTGAAGGAACATACTCACCATTCGATGCCCAGAGACTTTTTGTGGGTTCTTGAGTGCCAACTTATGGTAGTTAGAAATCCTTTTCAGCGTGGTGCCCTCTCCCCAGGATCTGTGGAGTGTGCGAGCAGGGCAAGCAACAGCAACTCTCCTTAACCAATGAGATTGAAGAATCCTCACTGATACACACAGGGCAGATTCTCACGGAGGTTGTTTTTTTCCAGACGTTGGGACTATTTTCGGATTGTGAGCCCGGTTGCTGGAGTAGCAGGCCTCCCAGCTGCTCTTTGCCAAGCAAACCAATTAAGAACCCGCCTCTGGGCTTCTCGACAAATTAGGGAGGGCGGAAGGGATGATGTGGCCATTTTGTCAGGGGAAGGATTTCTGCTTAAAGGGACCATGGCATGCTTCAGAGAATCTCACCAGCAGTTGGATTCTTTAGGCTGCAGCACCCACAGGAATAATGAGGAGACCTGGGAAGGCATTCTTCCGGATTTCCCACAATTACCTGGAGGTCCAGCTGTGGGAGTTGAGGGACTGCATCAAGGTGAGCTTTCCTAACGGCAGGAGGAATTGCGCATGAAACACCATTGATAGTTAAGCCTGATAATTAATAGTGTAAGTACCTTTTTAACAATAATAATGGTTAATGTAATGCCAATCAACTTCTGAAAGTCCCAGAAAGGGAACATTTCAATGGTTCAATCTAATTCTCGCAAGTAGTCAATTGTTTGAGATTTTCAAATTGTCACGTTGGAAATGTTATATTCATTTCTTACTTTTCCTTTCTGTTTCTCTTTTTCTCTGTTCATCTGATTTTTCTTTCCCTCTCTTTATTTCTCTTTCTGTATCTGATTTGACTCTAATTCACGCATTAAAACCTATTACATTTCTAGCCTCTGCCAATTCTGATGAAGGGTCACTGACCTGAAACGTTAACTCTGTTTCTCTCTCCATAGATGCTGCCGGACCTGCTGAGTATTTCCAGCATATCTTGTGTATATTATATATGAAAAAACAGTGGGTAGGCACAGTAGAAACAAACTAAACAAACTAAGCTAAAATAAACACATAAAAAAGAAAAAAGAAAAAAAGAACTAAAAATAAAAATAAAAAGGGGGGCCAGTCATGTTCTGCAATTATTGAAATCAATGTTCAGTCCGGCAGGCTGTAGTGTGCCTAATCGGTAAATGATGTGCTGTTCCTCGAGCTTGTGTTGATGTTCACTGGAACACTGCAGCAATCCCAGGACAGAGATGTGAGCATGAGAGCAGGGAGGGTGTTGAAATGGCAAGAAACCGGAAGCTTGGGGTCAGGCTTTCAGACTGAGTGGAGGTGTTCTGCAAAGGGGTCACCCAGTCTGCGTTTGGTCTCCCCAATGTTGAGGTGACCACATTTGAGCAGCGAATACAGTATACTAAATTGAAAAAAGTACAAGTAAATCGCTGCTTCACCTGAGTGTTTGGGGCCTTGGATAGTGAGGAGAGAGGAGGTAAAGGGGCAGGTATTACACCTCCTGTGATTGCAGGGGAAGGTGCCATGGGAAGGGATGAGGTGGTGGGGATAATGGAGGAGTGGACCAGGGTGTCGCGGAGGGAATGATCCCTTCAGAATGCTGACAGGGGAGGGGAGAGGAAGATGCATTTGGTAGTGGCATCACACTGGAGATGGCAGAAATGGTGGAGGATGATCCTTTGGATGTGGAGGCTGGTGGGGTGGAAAGTGAGGACAAGGGGAACACTGTCACAGTTCTGGGAGGGAGGGGAAGGAGTGAGGGTAGAGGTGCGGGAAATAGGCTGGACACAGTTGAGGGCCCTGTCAACCACAGTGGGGGGGATCTTCGGTTGAGGAAAAAGGAAGACGTATCAGAAGCATTGTTATACAAAGAACAAAGAACAAAGAAAATTACAGCACAGGAACAGGCCCTTCGGCCCTTCAAGCCTGCGCCGATCCATATCCTCCATCTAAACATGTCGCCTATTTTCTAAGGGTCTGTATCTCTTTGCTTCCTGCCCATTCATGTATCTGTCCAGATACATCTTAAAAGACGCTATCGTGCCCGCGTCTACCACCTCCGCTGGCAACACGTTCCAGGCACCCACCACCCTCTGCGTAAAGAACTTTCCACGCATATCCCCCCTAAACTTTACCCCTCTCACTTTGAACTTGTGACCCCCAGTAATTGAATCCCCCACTCTGGGAAAAAGCTTCTTGCTATCCACCCTGTCTATACCTCTCATGATTTTGTACACCTCAATCAGGTCCCCCCTCAACCTCCGTCTTTCTAATAAAAATAATCCTAATCTACTCAACCTCTCTTCATAGCGAGCGCCCTCCATACCAGGCAACATCCTGGTGAACCTCCTCTGCACCCTCTCCAAAGCATCTACATCCTTTTGGTAATGTGGCGACCAGAACTGCACGCAGTATTCCAAATGTGGCCGAACCAAAGTCTTATACAACTGTAACATGACCTGCCAACTCTTGTACTCAATACCCCGTCCGATGAAGGAAAGCATGCCGTATGCCTTCTTGACCACTCTATTGACCTGCGTTGCCACCTTCAGGGAACAATGGACCTGAACACCCAAATCTCTCTGTACATCAATTTTCCCCAGGACTTTTCCATTTACTGTATAGTTCACTCTTGAATTGGATCTTCCAAAATGCATCACCTCGCATTTGCCCTGATTGAACTCCATCTGCCATTTCTCTGCCCAACTCTCCAATCTATCTATATTCTGCTGTATTCTCTGACAGTCCCCTTCACTATCTGCTACTCCACCAATCTTAGTGTCGTCTGCAAACTTGCTAATCAGACCACCTATACTTTCCTCCAAATCATTTATGTATATCACAAACAACAGTGGTCCCAGCACGGATCCCTGTGGAACACCACTGGTCACACGTCTCCATTTTGAGAAACTCCCTTCCACTGCTACTCTCTGTCTCCTGTTGCCCAGCCAATTCTTTATCCATCTAGCTAGTACACCCTGGACCCCATGCGACTTCACTTTCTCCATCAGCCTACCATGGGGAACCTTATCAAACGCCTTACTGAAGTCCATGTATATGACATCTACAGCCCTTCCCTCATCAATCAACTTTGTCACTTCCTCACAGAATTCTATTAAGTTGGTAAGACATGACCTTCCTTGCACAAAACCATGTTGCCTATCACTGATAAGCCCATTTTCTTCCAAATGGGAATAGATCCTATCCCTCAGTATCTTCTCCAGCAGCTTCCCTACCACTGACGTCAGGCTCACCGGTCTATAATTACCTGGATTTTCCCTGCTACCCTTCTTAAACAAGGGGACAACATTAGCAATTCTCCAGTCCTCCGGGACCTCACCCGTGTTTAAGGATGCTGCAAAGATATCTGTTCAGGGCCCAGCTATTTCCTCTCTCACTTCCCTCAGTAGCCTGGGATAGATTCCATCCAGACCTGGGGACTTGTCCACCTTAATGCCTTTTAGAATACCCAACACTTCCTCCCTCCTTATGCCGACTTGACCTAGAGTAATCAAACATCTATCCCTAACCTCAACATCCGTCATGTCCCTCTCCTCAGTGAATACCGATGCAAAGTACTCGTTTAGAATCTCACCCATTTTCTCTGACTCCACGCATAACTTTCCTCCTGTGTCCTTGAGTGGGCCAATCCTTTCTCTAGTTACCCTCTTGCTCCTTATATATGAATAAAAGGCTTTGGGATTTTCCTTACCCCTGTTTGCTAAAGATATTTCATGACCCCTTTTAGTCCTCTTAATTCCTCGTTTCAGATTGGTCCTACATTCCCGATATTCTTTCAAAGCTTCGTCTTTCTTCAGCCTCCTAGACCTTATGTATGCTTCCTTTTTCCTCTTAGCTAGTCTCACAATTTCACCTGTCATCCATGGTTCCCTAATCTTGCCATTTCTATCCCTCATTTTCACAGGAACATGTCTCTCCTGCACGCTAATCAACCTCTCTTTAAAAGCCTCCCACATATCAAATGTGGATTTACCTTCAAATAGCTGCTCCCAATCTACATTCCCCAGCTCCTGCTGAATTTTGGTATAGTTGGCCTTCCCCCAATTTAGCACTCTTCCTTTAGGACCACTCTCGTCTTTGTCCATGAGTATTCTAAAACTTACGGAATTGTGATCACTATTCCCAAAGTAGTCCCCTCCTGAAATTTCAACCACCTGGCCGGGCTCATTCCCCAACACCAGGTCCAGTATGGCCCCTTCCTGAGTTGGAAGGTTGCATCATCAGAACAGATGCGTTGGAGATGGAGAAACTGGGAGATTGGAATGGAGTCCTTACAGGAGGCAGGGTGTGAAGAAGTGTAGACGAGGTAGCTGTGGGAGTCGGTGGGCTTATAATGAATATTAGTAAACAGCATATCCCCAGAGATGGAGACAGAGAAGTCAAGGAAGGGAAGGGAAGTGTCAGAGATGGACCACGTAAAGGTGAGAGAAGGGTGGAAATTAAAAGCAAAGTTGATAAAGTTTTCCACTTCCGGGCAGGAGCAGGAAACGGCACCGATACAGTCATCAATGTACCGGAAAAACAGTTGGGGGAGGGGGCCTGAGTAGGACTGGAACAAGGAATGTTTGACATATTCCACAAAAAGACAAGCATAACTAGGACCCATGCTGGTACCCATAGCAACACCTTTTACTTGAAGGAAGTGAGTGGAGTTGAAGGAGAAGTTGTTAAATGTGAGAACAAGTTCAGCCAGGCGGAGGAGGGTGGTGGTGGTTGGGTACTGGTTGGGCCTCTGTTCAAGGAAGAATCGGAGAGCCCTCAAACTGTCCTGGTGGGGGATGGAGGTGTAGAGAGATTGGACGTCCATAGTGAAGAGGGGGACAGTTGGGGCTAGGAAACTGTAAATTGTCAAAATGACGTAGGGTGTCAGAAGAATCATGAATGTAGGTAGGAAGAGACTGGACCAAGGGAGAAAAGATAGGAAGAAATAAGTTCAGTGGGGCAGGAACAGGCTAAAACAATGGATCTGCCGAGACAGTCCTGTTTGTGGATGCCTTTGCTCCATGACCTTCTGGTCAGTTATTCTCTGTGACCCTGTCCGATCGACACCTTCTCTTTTGTTATCTCTTGCCCCACCCCCGCTTTACTTGCTTAAAACTTTTTACATTTCTAATATTTGCCAGTTCTGATGAAGGGTCACTGACCTGAGACATTAACTCTGCTTCTCTCTCCACAGATGCTGCCAGACCTGCTGAGTATTTCCAGCATTTCTTGTTTCTGTATAAGCAATTTTTCATGGCTCCTTCAGGCACTAAAGAGCCCTAAGGTGGCCAAGATGGGGCCATGAGCTGAAACACCGATTTAGCCCACATTTAGTGCACGACATCACCTTGCTAAAGGAATGAAGCTTACACTAGGAACAGCTGCGCAGAGGATCATTAAGGCCTGTTAAATTGCCTGCTAGTGCTCATTAAAAAGGTTGAATGGCATTTTGGTGGATAGCACTTCACCTAATGCCCTCTCCTAACAGTCACCGGTTGCCGAGGATTTTGAGCACTATTTGCAGGTATATCATCTTTTAGTGTTCACTTGCTGCCGGAGATTTGAAGAGGACTTTTGAAACACATCAGGAGACTTTCTGGGGCATTTTGTCAAGATTTCACAAGCACTTCATCAACATTTGTTCCATATATTCTCTAAAAAGAGTGAGTGCTCTGCTACTCCACTTTATTGGACCTTATAGGAGTCACCAGGAGAAATGGAGTGCTTGGTCATGGACAACTTGTACAAGGAATGAAAAGAGGACATGAGGCCAAGCAGAACAGCACCAGCTTCTGCAGGGGAGTGGGATAGGAGGATGATGTGGACTCTTGCCCCTCCCCCCCCCCTGCAGGTTCAGAATATCCCTCCTCATATGGACCACCTCCTCCCGGACTTCCAGTGCCTCATCCGAGAACCTGTGCATCTTCTCACTCGATCCCTGAGTCATCCTGAAACCTGCCAGTGTGTGTCAGCCAGAGAACGCCACACCTTCATTGGAAGTGGGTGCGTGGAGCCCACATATACTGCTTCCCGAAAGTTGCATTTAATCAGCGTTTGAGTGTGAAACCTGCAAATGCCTGTTTTTGCGCTTCCAGGCAAGTTCAAATTGTAGTAATCAACAATTGGGACCAAAATTGTGCGTTAGAAACCAGATTTTCAAACAGACATAATAAAAGTAAAATGCTGCAGATGTTGGAAATCTGAAATAAAAACAAGAAATGCTGGAAATACTCAGCAGGTCTGGCAGCATCTGTGGAGAGAGAAGCAGAGTTAACGTTTCAGGTCAGTGACCTTTCATCAGAACCGGCAAATATTAGAAATGTAGAAGGATTTAAGCAAGTAAAGCTTACATACTGTTTGCCTTTGCTCCATGACCTTCTGGTCAGTTATTCTCTATGACCTTGTCCTATCAAAACCTTTTCTTTTGTTATCTCTTGCCCCACCCCCGCTTTACTTGCTTAAAACCTTTTACATTTCTAGCCTCTGCCAGTTCTGATGAAGGGTCACTGACCTGAAACATTAACTCTGCTTCTCTCTCCACAGATGCTGCCAGACCTGCTGAGTATTTCCAGCATTTCTTGTTTTTATTCCAAATGGACATGTCTTATTAGCACCACACCCATTTAGTGTCCATTTTCACCCTTTCAGCTAAAAAAACCTCACACTGTTGTCCCGCTGTTCTCTGAGGTCCTAGCTGCCCTGTTGTCCTCAGCATGAAGTTATCAGCTCACACATCCAACAGATTATGCTGCAAACATGTTTTACATGGAAGAGTAGGGAAAAAAGTCTAACCAGCGCAATGCACTGTAAGATGCCCCACTCCAATGAGTTTTGGCCCAATAGTTATGCCCCTCGCATAACTAGTGCCCCACAGGAGGTTGGTTCACAAAATTAAAGCACATGGGATATGAGGTAATATACTGGCATGGATTAAGGATTGGTTAACAGGCGGAAAACAGAGAGTAGGAATAAATGGGGCATTCTCGCGTTGGCAGGCTGTGAATAACGGGATACTGCAAGGTTCAGTACTTAGGCCACAGCTGTTCACAATATCTATCAATGAGTTGGGGACCAAACATAATATTTCTCAGTTCATGGATGACACAAAACTAGATGGGAATGTGTGTTGTGAGGAAGATGAAAAACAGCTTCATGGGGATTTGGGCAGATGTAGCGAGTGGGAAGAACCTGGCAGATAGGATATAATGTGGAAAATGTGAGGTTATCCACTTTGGTAGAAGGAACAGATGTGCAGAGTATTTCTTAAATGGTAAGATATTAGAAAGTGTAGATGTACAAAGGGACCTGGGTGCCCTTGTCAATAGGTCACTGAAAGCTAACATGCAGATGCAGCAAGCAATTAAGAAAGCTAATGGTATGTTAGCCTTTATCGCAAGAGGATTTGAGTACAGGAGTAGTAAAGCCTTGCTTCAATTGTATAGAACCTTGGTTAGACCGCACCTGGAGTACTGTGTGCAGTTTTGGTCCCCTTACCTTCGGAAGGATATTATTGCCATAAAGGGAGTGCAACAAAGGTTCACCAGACTTGTTCCTGGGATGGCAGGACTGTCCTATGATGAGAAATTGGGGAAACTGGACCCCTATTCTCTAGAGTTTCGAAGAATGAGAGGTGATCTCATTGAAACCTACACAATACTTAGTGGGATAGACAGGGTAGATGCATTAAGATATTTCCCCTGGTTGGGGAGTCCAGAACCAGGGGACATAATTTCAAAATAAGGGGAAGCCACTTAGGACAGAGATGAGGAGAAATTTCTTTACTTAGAGGGTTGTGAATCTTTGGAATTCGCTACCCCAGAGGGCTGTGAAAACTCAGTCATTGAGTATGTTTAAAGCAGAGATTGACAGATTTCCTAAATACCAATGACATAAAGGGATATGCGGATAGTGCGGGAAAAAAGATATTGAAGTGGGTGATCAGCCATGATCGTATTGAATGGCAGAGCTGGCTCAATGGGCTGAATGGTCTACTCCTGCTCCTATGTTCCTATGTCCTATGTTCCTCGCCAATTAACATAACACCACAGTACAACACAAGAGAAATGAATTAGTTCTATCTTGTCACAAATGACGATTCAGAGTTATAGCAATACTAATTTGAATTCACATTTACGTTGATACTCTAACAAACTCAAATGCTAAAGCATTGACCTATAGGGGACATTTGGTTAGAGCTTCTGTTATAGTCAGCATTTCATTAATTTTAAGATAGGTACTTGATTAGCAGTGAGTTTATAGTCAGCACTACATTACACTTACTTTTACACAGTTAAAGATATTAAGAATTTAAGTAGCTATTATAAAATTGACAGAGTTTTTAAATTATTTATCACCAGCAGACATTGATGCATCACTGTGCTTCAAACATAGCTGAGAGCAATTTAGTCTGAGGTTGATATATAACCGAAGTAGTACATTTACTACTGGACCCTTTAGTAGTTTGACTTCATGGCACCAGTTATCTGATTTCTTTGTGAAAGCTCCATTCCTTTGGGGAACACCTGTGGTGAGTCATTGTCTGCATTACTGTCCTACACCATCGCCCTGTTCACTTTCTAGCCCAGCTGCCTGACTCAGTTGTTGTTCCTCAGCTTTACTTCATAAGTGAAGTTAAATGTGATACCCACTACAAATGTTACTTTTGTTCATTGCCATTTGTGGGACCTTTGCTAGCAAATTGAGCAAATTGGCTGTTGCGTTTCCTACATTACACAAATCACTACACTTCAGAAGTACATTATTGGCTGTAAAGTGCTTTGGGATGTCCTAAGGACTTCAAAGGAACTGTATAAACACATGTCTTCCTTTCTTCTTTCTATCAGTTTAATTAGAACCACTTTCAGCTCATTGGTTCCATACGCTTGTCCCCCTGGTTTAAGTTACTCTGTACGCCTGATTCTGGGCTGTTCACCTTGTTGTAGCCTAACTCTATTTAAAAGGCCAAGCTAATGTGAGATGAGCAGGTGTCTGTCTTCTGCTGACTGATCTGGGGAAAAGAGATCAACCTTTGTGCACTTAAACTTTCAGCAATAAACCCTGTTTCTAGGTTTAAATGTTAATGTTCAGTTAAGAAGTGCTGATGTGCCAATCAAATTCAATGGAGATGTGGATGATCAATTTCCACATTTTCTGATGAAATCAGCATTTTCTGTCCATTGCTTATGGTCTTTAACATCCACAGCAGTTAAAACACAACTAAGACCATAAAACAGCTTTCATATTCCATTAATGAGCCACCTTGGTGGTCGCTTGATTAACTTCCAAACAATGTAATTCACCTGTAATTCATCTGTCAATTTCTGATATTGGCAGAGGAAGCAGTCTTATGGTTCCTTATGGCTCCAGGGTAATTTAGCCATCTGATGACTATATGTATGCATGAAACAGTATTTTTCTCCTGGTTTCTTGCAGAATTCCAGGATTTAGTGTTCCCCTTCAGTTTACCAGAATTTCAGAATGTAATTCAAAAAAAACCCCACTGTGTTACGGTTTCCCTGTGCTATAGTTTATGTTCTCACTACAGTGCAGCATGATACAGTATATAGCTTGTAAGTGCAGGATATATTGTATGATGCCATATTTAATTCCTGTGGGAAAGTAGAGAGGAAAGGACGTTCCACTTGCTTCCAATCAGTTAGCTTATAATTATATCCCTAGCTACAGAACAGTTGGATGGAGGGCTTCCCTTAATTTTCCTGAAGATCATGTTCCATATTTTATGGATACCAATCCATTGTTCCCTGAATGCAAGAGATGATCTGATCCAGCGTTGATATCTTTGTCCTTTAGCCAACCACAGTAGTGTTAGGAGCATTACACTGATCTTCCACAATGCAGTTTAACATATGAAGTACTGTTCAACTCCAATCATTAGCAGTAACAATTAATTCTGAAAATCTGCAGTTTGGAACATAAGAATATAAGAAATAAGAGCAGGAGTAGGCCATACAACCTCTCGAGCCTACTTCACCATTCAATAAGCTCATGGCTGATCTTCTACATTAACTCCACTTTCCCACCGTATCTCCATGTCCCTTGATTCTCTTAGTGTCCAAAAAATCTATCAATCTCAGCCTTGAGTATACTCAGCACCTGAATATCCGCAGCTCTCTGGGGTAGAGAATTCTAAAGATTCACAACCCTCTGAAATTTCTCCACATCTCAGTCCTAAATGACAGACCCTTTTTGCTGGGACTATGACCCCCTCGTTCTAGTTCAGCCAGGGGAAACAGTTTCATATCATCTATGCCATCAAGCCCTCTAAGAATTTTATATGTTTAAACCTGGGAAGGATAAACATGGGATGAATTGCTAGGAGCTAGTAACAGACTGGCATTGATACACGGCTCAGAGCCATCCCACTGACTTCTGCTAGGGGCTTAATATGGGGCATCGGGGACTGTAAACAGGAGAAAGGAAGAGAATAAACAGAAAATTCGAGGCTCTAAGCATATTTATCTTGTGTAAGAGGCAATGGTCATGCTAGAAAGATTTCAGATATTGCCAACAGAGTTGTTGCAAAGGAGCAATACAGCAGCAATCTGAATTAAATCAGCACCATCTGGTGGATTTGTAAATCTAATTCACCATTTACAAGAGCTGTTTACTTCAGAGGAGAAGGAAAGTGCTTTTCTCTGGATCGGTTCCAGTTTAATTTTTGTGTTAATCCTAAAAGATTTGTTAAAATAACCACATGTCAAGGACTTTTCTGTAGCCTTAGTGTTTTTTATTATTTACTCAAATCATAAAGCAGGCACACTCGCAGCTAAGAGGACACATATCCTATTAAATTCAGAGACCAAGCCTTCTTCAAATTCTATAATCTGCTGACAGGACCCTTTAGATAATATGTAAACTTAGCAAATTCAAATCCAACTAAGAGAGGAATTACGCTATCTACAAAACATATTCCTCAGCATAATATGCTATGAGATACATTTCTTATGACCCACTCATTAATATACAAACTGAATGAAGAATCCTCCATTGCAAACTTTACCTCTCATGTTGTGATATTATTCTGATGAAATTCATATTGATTTCCCTCATTTGGTGAAGGCTGCATCAAAAACTGAGAGATTCCTGATCAGTTCTGAAAATGATGAACTGACAGTTTATGAGTATCTCAATTGGTGTTAACAGGGTGCTTCAATATGAATGAACTATGTGTCACCAGTGGACTAGAGGCGATTCCTATGAATAATGATCGTATATGAACAAAGGCGGTGATTAAATAATAAGGAAGACAAATAAATTTTTACTACTAAATACAACTTCCAAGTAGTTTACTTTTAATGTCAGTGTTTAAAAAGTTTTTAAAATATAACATATAAAGTACTGTCAGTGATATTAGCTAAGCACTTGACATGTTTGGATGACACTCCTCTGTCCACTATTTTAATGCAGGTATGTGAGCCGCATGGAAGATGGCAGGATCCCCAAAGACACATTGTACAGCGAGCTCGCCACTGGTATCAGACCCACCGGTCGTCCATGTCTCCGCTATAAAGACGTCTGCAAACACGACATGAAATCGTGTGACATTGATCACAAGTCGTGGGAGTCAGTTGCCAGCATTTGCCAGAGCTGGCGGGCAGCCATAAAGACAGGGCTAAATTGTGGCGAGTCGAAGAGACTTAGTAGTTGGCAGGAGAAAAGACAGAGGCGCAAGGGGAGAGCCAACTGTGCAACAGCCCCGACAAACAAATTTCTCTGCAGCACCTGTGGAAGAGCCTGTCACTCTAGAATTGGCCTTTATAGCCACTCCAGGCGCTGCTTCACAAACCACTGACCACCTCCAGGCGCTTATCCATTGTCTCTCGAGATAAGGAGGCCCAAAAGAAAGAAAGAAAGACTAACCTATCTAAAATAAGTGCGCCCATATGGTCTCCTGCCCAAGTTGTCAGAATCCCTTTTAAGATTAAACCTTTCAGATTAAAGTTCTTTTTTAGTCTTTCGTGGGATGTAGGCATCGCTGGCAAGAGAGCTGCGGATATTCAGGTGCTGAGTGTATTTAGGTTTGTTGCCTATCCCTAATTGCCCCTCTCACCCACATCCCACGAAAGAATAAATATAAATAATCTGAAAGGCTTAATCTTAAAAAGGATTCTGAAGGTGAAACTTTCTAATTATAAGGGGTCCGATTGGGAGACTCTCTTTTTATGCGCCATTTGATTTATCTTAAGTGGCCTTCGATGCGATATCCAATATTTATTAGTAACATCACTGGAAGATAGTTACTTCTGAGCTTTGATCTGAGCAATCATAGGAGAAATTAATGGAAACTGAGAAACAAAGATAGTTATGAGATACTAGTGACCTTCACATATAACAAAAGCTCAGTTCTTGCTTATCACAATCATTCACAAATTATAGCATTCAAAATAAAGGATAATAAAATTGAGGTTAGAAATGATTAGAATACTTAGAGATATTGAAACTTTTTTCCTCATACTGCATGATTGTGATAAGGGTGGACCTATAGTAATATGTAAGAATGCAGGGAGAATGCCTAATTAAGCATGAGTGTCAGCAATGACACATAGAGGTTGCAAAAATATCAGTGAAGATAAAATATCTGTCCTTCCCTTCTAATTTTGAAATAATAAGCAATCAGTTTGAAGTCATCAGGGTCCAGCATAATTGAGTCTTTTGCAAGTCTGTATGTTAAAGGAGATACGGATTAAAAGCAACATGCACAGTATGTGTTAGTTTATGGATAAGGCATGCTGGGTGTCTGCATTGTAGAATATGGTTCCTGAGCACCTATGTATAGAACATAAATGCTTGTTGTCTATGTCTAGAACATATATGATGGTCAATGATGTATAGAACATGCATGGTGGGCATCTGTGTGCATAATGCCAGTCTGTATACAGAACATGTTCGTTGGGTGTCTTTGGATACAATTTATTCATTAAGTGGCTGCATACAGAACATAAATGGTGACTCTTTGTGTACAGGACACACACCATAGGCATAGTTGAATGAAACATGCACAGTGGCTGGCTGAGTGTAGAACACGTGAGCTGGTGTCTGTGTATAAAAAGAATTTAATCAACATAGGACCAAAGAAATCATTTTCCAATGGCTCACTCCTGGTGCAAAGTTTCCCCACTAGCAGAACATACTGCAAATTATGGGCTGGATTTTCAGGTTGGGGGCAGGGAACATGAGCCAGGTTGCGAATCCGCCCCCAGCGGGGGAATGGAAATGATGCATGATATTGATGGATATTGATGATATTGAAGCATATCAATGCTTAATTGTTGGGGGGTGGGGGTGGGTTCAGCATTCACGTAGCAGCTGAGAGGGCGGGAACAGAGATGGGAAATCTAAAGTGCGGGCTTGATTTAAACAGATCATGGCAGCCATTTCTGATACTGCTGTCTAAATCAATTTACTGATCTTTGGAAGATGTCCCAGGACAGTCAGAGGCCTGAAACCCAGGGAAGGGCTGCCTCTAGGTTTTCCAATGCAGACCTAGATGCAATGTTGGTCACCATGAGAGAGAGGAGAGAGTCCTCTTCCCTGAGGGTGGCAGGAGGAGGCCACCTGCACCAGTGGCGGAAACAGTTCAAGGTGAGTGGAACCCAACATTCAGGACAGGTGTCTGATTTTTAAAAAATTATTTTATGGGATGTGAGCATTGCTGGCAATGCCAGCATTTATTGCCCATCCCTAATTGCCCTTCAGAAGGTGGTGGTAAGCCACCTTCTTGAACCACTGCAGTCCATCTAGTGTAGGTACATCCACAATGCCATTAGGAAGGGAGTTCCAGGTTTTTGACCCAGCGACAGTAAAGGAGTGGCGATATATTTCCAAGTCAGGATGGTGTGACCTGGATGGGAACTTGCAAGTGGTTGTATTCCCATGCCACTGCTGCCCTTGTCCTTCTAGATGGTAGAGGTTGAGGATTTGGAAGGTGCTGGTGAAGGAGGCTTGGCAAATTGCTGCACTGCATCTTGTAGATGGAATATACTGCTGCCACTGTGCGCCGGTGCTTGAGGCAGTAAATGTTTAAGGTGGTGGAAGGGGTGCTGATCAAGCAGGCTGCTTTGTCCTGGATGGTATCGAGCTTCTTGAGTGTTGTTGGAGCTGCACTCATCCAGGCAAGTGGAGAGAATTCCATCACACTCCTGACTTCTGCCTTGTCGATGGTGGACAGGGTTTGGGGTGTCAGGAGATGAGATCCTCAACACAGAATTCCCAGCCTCTGACGTACTCTTGTAGCTCTGGTATTTATATGGCTACTCCAGCAGACACGCAAGTTGTGGAGCCTCAGGTCACATGCTGCTCCTGAACATGGGAGTGGTGTATGCCTAGGCTACTTAACAACCCCTCAGAATGGCTCAGAGCCAAAGTGCTGCTGAGGAGCGCATGAGCCCCTCCATTGAGAGGGTGGCCAAACTTGTGGAGCGCCAAATGTGGCATCAATCTGAGTGGATGCAGGAGCAGCGTACAGGCATTCATAGGATGCATGCCATAATGTGTAGGCTGGAGTGGTCAGTGGCGCTGGTGGCACAGAGATGTTTGGAGCGGATTCCAGTTGCACCCAGTTGGAGTGTGTCCCTCCAGGCATCTGGTGGACCCAGCTGAGAATGGCATGGAGCAGGATGAAGGTACAACCCCTCATGGGGCACAATCATCGGCCTCCTCTGCTCCTCTGACAGTGGGAGCCTCTGTGCAGCAGGGCCAAGTGACGGAGGCTGCCCTTGCAATGATGCAGGTCCAACAGCCTCTGGACATGCCCCCACAGGCACCTCCATGATGAGGATGATGGCCACATGCATCTCAGTCGCCAGCAGAGTCAAATGAGCTGACTGCCTCCAGCTCCTCTGGGGATACAAGGGGAGCAACGTGTAGGAGTGGCCGAGCATGGAGGCCACTGTGCAGTGAGGAGCATCGAGTGGGTTACTGGAGTGTCTTCTTACTGTCTCTGACTACAATGTCTATTTCTTAGCACTGTATAAATAATGACACTTCAAGCCACATGTCTGAGCCTCTTTTTATTGCAGACATGACAAGGAAAGTGGTATGAGATGGTGAAGGAAATCAAAGGTCCCTCCATAGTGAGGGAAAAACCTCTGGTCAGATGTGCATCTTTCATTGGCAGTAAGTGATTAGATGTTTCAGGCTGTGTCTTGCAGGGATGTGTTATCATAAGTACCCCAGGGTGACATCATGAGCATGCCCTTCACCCTGGGTTACAGGAGCTCAGCTGAAATGTTCCCAAATCAAATGATCCCTGCTGTTCACGGAATCCTGCGGAGATCGTCTTACCACATGTCCTACCCAGTCATCTCCCTGTGCAGCCGGAACACCTCGGTGTTCTGCCTCCTTCCCCTCAGCCTCCATTTCCTCCTCCTCTCTTATCTCCTGCTCCTCCCGCACTGAGCTGTCTCTTTCTAGGGCCTCACTGTCCTCAAGGTCCACACCTCATTGGAGGGCCATGATTGGAGAGCACAGCAGACCACCACAATGACTGAGACCCTTGCAGGAGGTTATTAGAGAGCACGAGCCAGCTGGTCCAGGCACCTGAATTGCATCTTGAGAAGCCCAATGGCCTGCTCAGTGGTGCTCCTGGTGAGTAGATGGCTTTGGTTTTGGTGCCTCTATGCCTCTATCTGGGGCAGTCGTAGAGTGGTGAGTAGCCATGTCTTCAAGGGATATCCCTTGTCCCCTGTAATCCATCTACAGATTTTAGGGGTTGTAATGAAGATCTGCGGCAGCCTGGACTGGCGGAGGATGACGGGGTCATGGCAGCTGCCGGGAAAGTGAGTGCACAAATGGAAGATGCTCTTGTTGGGATCTTGGACTACCTGAACGTTGAGGGAGTGGAAATCCTTCCTGTTTATGAATCTCACTGGGTGGTCACTGGGTGCCTTGATGGCCACTGCCTGTGTGGAGTTTGCAAGTTCTCCCTGTGTCTGCGTGGGTTTTCTCCGGGTGCTCCGGCTTCCTCCCACAAGCCAAAAGACTTGCAGGTTGATAGGTAAATTGGCCATTATAAATTGTCACTAGTATAGGTAGGTGGTAGGGAAATATAGGAACAGGTGGGGATGTTTGGTAGGAATATGGGATTAGTGTAGGATTAGTATAAATGGGTGGTTGATGTTCGGCACAGACTCGATGGGCCGAAGAACCTGTTTCAGTGCTGTATCTCTAATCTAATGGGTGCATTTGATGATGCCATGCACCTGGGTAAATCCTAAGATAGCAGCGAAACCCAATGCTCTCTATGCCTGCGAGGCTTCATCAGTCGTGAAATTAATGTATTGTGCAACTCTGGCAAAGAGGCCATCTATGTCCTGTGATATGGAGTGGTGTGCAGCTGTTTGTCACCAAGTTCACAGCTGTTCCTTAGAAGGAGCCAGAAGTGAAGTTCAAGGCCACAGTGACTTTGATTGGCTGTTGGCAGGGGATGATGAACAGTGCTGCAAGGTGTGAGGCCTTTAACAATGAGGGCACAAATGTCCGTGACCATCTGCCTGGAGATTTGCAGTCTTCTCTGGCATTGGGTTTCAGTCATCTCCAGGTAGCTCCTTCTTCACCAGTAAATCCTACGCATGGAATATGGGCTCCGTGTCCTTCCGACCCCTCGTACCTCCCCCCCAGCCCTCCGGTTGCCCGGAGTTCTGCCCTTCCTGCGTCAGGTGCTGTTTCTCATCACCACTAGGCCCAAAATCTGAGAATCATGCCTCCATTACTAGCTACCGCCTTACTTGTGCTCAGTTTGTTGTCCAATTGTTCTTTGCAGCCTTGCCCTTGCCCCTCTGCCCCCACGATGCCAGGAGGGTGATGACACCCTACACTGCACAAGAACTGACAGTTCATTCTGCCAGACAGCTGCACAGCACCAAGGGCACCTTCCTAGCAATGTCCAAGTCCACCTGAGCACTGTTTGAACTTTTATGGCTCCGCGCTAATTAAAACCAAACAGGTAAATGGAATTTTACTCCAAGAAATTTTCTCCACTGGTCATTTATGTGACGTGAGTCACTGCTCAATCATACTGTTCCCCTGAGGGCCAGGTGATGGTCCACATCTGTGTAATTTTGGGTTAAATTTTATGGGCCCCTAGGAACAGGAATGGAGGTGAGGGGAGCCCATAAAATTGCATGGAAGGCAAGGGGGTGGAGCGCCTGTTGCCTCCCCAACACCTTTGAATTTAGTCAGGGGTGGGGCAGGCTCAGGACAGCCTTCCCGCCCTGTGGCCAATTAATGGCCACCTCAGCACCTCTTCCTGCTGTCGCTGGCTTTTACCAACAGCTGGGGTGCCTCAGCAGCATGAGGAGGCCACCCAGTAACTCAAGGCGGCCCCTGTGTTTGCTCGTGGAGTGGCCCTCCTCCATGGGCAATCTGTGGCCCATGAAGGGCCCCCCATAGCAAAGGCCACCCCTATGGCATCACCCATCCCTTCTCCGAGGCCTTCCTGAGTAGCGTCAGCAAATCCGCACCCGCCCCCCCAGTTACCTTCAGTCTAAGCTCCTTAGCTGCTCGTCTTCTGATGACTGTTGTTGTTTCAGCAGTGGCCACTGCACCTGGTGGTGCTGCTGGGACTGCTGAGCTGCCAGCTCTCTGATTGGTCGGCAGCTCTTGGAGGCCGGATCCCTGTCCTTAAAGGGACGGAGACCTCGGTGCCAGGCAGTTAATTCCCCAAGTGCCGTTACATGCAGCTGGGGGTGGGGGGGGGGGGGGGTGGTCCTCCAAAGGTCTGAGGCGGGGTTGGCTCGTTGGCTCGCCTTTTGGGCCTGGCACTAATTCAATCCGGCCAAATACCGCCTCATCAGTCAACTCTCAATCATCAGCAAGATGACAGAGGGTGGCTTTGACAGGTCCATCAAGCTGCACTTACTCACCAATAACCTGCTGACCAATGCGGTTTGGGTTCTGCCAGGACCATTCAGCTCCAGACTGCTTTACACCCTTGGTCCAAAAAGGGATAAAAGAGCTGAATTCCTGAAGTGAAGTGACACCAAGGCAGCATTTGCCTGTGTGTGGCATCAAGGAGACCTAGCAAAATTCAAAGCAATGGGAATCAGGATAAAGGCTCTCCACTGGTTGAAATCATACCTAGCACAAATATATCATTGTTGCTTCATCATCATCACGCAGTCAAAATCCTGGCACTGCATGCCAAACAGCACTCTGGGTGTACCTACTCCACATGGACAGCAACGGTGTGTGGAGGTTCAGCACCACCTTCTCGAGGGCTATTTAGAATGAGCCATAAATGCTGACTTTTCCAGAGATGCTCACATCCCATGAGTGAATAATGAAAACTTGACAATCTGCCAGAAGGAGCACGTGGCAGGTCACTTAATCAACATTCATGAGTCTTGACCACAAAACCTGATCAGTCTTCCTGCATCAAGCCCACTGTCCACCAAATACATGCCTGAAACAAAAATCATACTCATATTTTGATTCTAAATAAATATAAATTTTAAAACAAATCCTGGTGGCAACAACACGTCTCTATGTTGTGTATTTAGAAGAAACAAAACACTGGGAAATTATATGTACTCACAAATTTATCTGGAATCCAAATTCTTAGCAATAAGGGCACACTATAAAAAAGTTGGTGCAGTGGTTTAACTGCAAATATTATTTGCTCACTAGCATTAACTACTGGGGCATGACTTCTGCTTTGAAGGCTACTGCTGAGTATTGTCCATTTGTCCACAGCCCCTTTCAGTTTTGACTTGGGAAAGTGGGACCAAATCTCTCTTGGTTTCGGTCTCTTGGTTTTGGTCCTTTGAAACCCATTCTTGTTTCAAAGTGAATTTCAAAGTGAATATTGACACCAGGTGCCAAAGTTGAAAACAGCAACTCAGAGCATCACTTGGCAGCTCCACATGTGATGCTTGTGGCAGAACCTGCCTCTCAAGGATTGACATTCACTAACATCAGCAAAGGTGAGCCAAGAGAAGACATATCACCTAAATGGATTGTTTGCTGAGTGTTCATCATCTTTCATAGATGGATGAATGCCAACTATTCCATTGACACCAATGTGCCAGCCAATGAGTTGGAGGTGGGGTGGGACTTGTCTCCAAATTTCATGACCAAAACTACAGCAAAGAGAGTTTCCCAATTACAGCACTACTATTTCTCCAACAAAATGCAGTGAGTGGAGGACAGTAACATGACACAAATTATGTGTGTAAAGTCAATCCCAGTTACTTACAGTAGTGACCACCAGGCATGATTGACAGGGTAATTACCCAATCATTTCCAATGTGGCCAGGACATATGATGTAACTATATGCACCCTTTTGTTTCCCCACCTCTCCAAAATAGACAATGGGGACTAAGAGGAAAAAACAATGGGGCAGATTTTTATCCCCTCTACTGGGTAGCTACAAAACGGTACAATTAAAATGGCAGTACAGTGCTTACCGCATTGACATGCTGTTCTCCCTTCGCCAGCTACAGGAGAAATGCCGCGAACAACCAATGCCCCTCTACATTGCTTTCATAGATCTCACCGAAGCCTTTGACCTCGCCAGCAGATGTGGTCTCTTCAGACTATTAGCAAAGATTGGATGTCCACCAAAGCTACTAAGTGTCATCACCTCATTCCATGACAATATGAAAGGCACAATTCAGCACAGCGGTGCCTCATCAGATCCCTTTCCTATCCTGAATGGCGTGAAACAGGGCTGTGTTCTCGCAACTACACTGTTTGGGATCTTCTTCTCACTGCTGCTTTCACATGCGTTCAAATCTTCAGAAGAAGGAATTTTCCTCCACACAAGATCAGATGGCAGGTTGTTCAACCTTGCCTGTCTTAGAGCGAAGACCAAAGTATGGAAAGTCCTCATCAGGGAACTCCTCTTTGCTGACGATGCTGCATTAACATCCCACACAGAAGAGTGTCTGCAGAGACTCATCAACAGGATTGCGGCTTCCTGCAATGGATTTGGCCTAACCATCAGCCTCAAGAAAATGAACATCATGGGACAGGACGTCAGAAATGCTCCATCCATCGGTGACCACACTTTGGAAGTGGTTCAAGAGATCACCTACCTAGGCTCAACTATCACCAATAACCTGTCTCTCGATGCAGAAATCAACAAGCGCATGGGAAAGGCGTCTGCTGCTATGTCCAGACTGGCCAAGAGAGTGTGGGAAAATGGCGCACTGACATGGAACACAAAAGTCTGAGTGTTGCAAGCCTGTGTCCTCAGTATCTTGCTCTCCGGCAGCGAGGCCTGGTCAATGTATGTCAGCCAAGAGCGACGTCTCAACTCATTCCATCTTCGCTGCCTCCAGAGAATCCTTGGCATCAGGTGGCTTCTTTATAAATGCCCAATGTTTCCACAGCCCTCCCCCCTCCACAGCCCCCTACCCCGCCAACCTGCCTCTGCCATCTCGGCTCTGTGGCGGAGTTGTCAGATTTCCTGCACTTTCCAAATGATGAGTTGTTCCCCAACCATGAAAGACGATCAGGCCTTGGAGCACCTTCATCAGGCAGCCAGTGGGCTCACATAAAATGGAAGCAGTCCAGGAAAGTCCACCCAAAGTATATAAAGGATTTAACATCAGTTATTTTAAAGCAATCATTTATTGGAAGGTTCTATAAGATAGAAGATGGAGGAAAGGAGTGAGAAGTTTTAATATTTTCTTCTTTCAAATACATTTATCTTTGTGATGTAGTTTTAATTGCTTAGGATTAATATTAAATGAAGAGAATTACTCCTGACATTTGAGCAGTTTTATTACTATTCCAATTTCTTACAGTGTTCCAGGAGAGAGCTCAAAGCCTCCAACAGCATCTAGTGCAGAGCAGTCATTATCAAGGACCTATTCGCAGTCTGAGAGTAAAATGGAATGAACTTCTACCACTAAGGTCTGAGTAGAAATAGTTGTGAGGTGTACAATCCGTTCTGGTATACTATGTTAAGCTTCAATTATTTGATCTGTGTCACGATGTGATCGGAAGGAGCTGGACATGATTTCAAAAATAATATTTTAGAAGCTTTAACAGCTACACTTTAATTAATTTAAATATTAGCGATTTACTTTTGTATTACACCTCAATTTAATGCTGAATATATTTTAATCTGGAGGCAAAATGTTATTCCATGATCAAATTAGATGTATGAAAACATTTCGAACGTCTGCCTCAAAGGCAGGAGATATTCATTAGTGCTGAATATGGGAAGTAACAAATTGGAGCTTTCTAATATTAAACATTATGATGGTAGACAGTAGAAATATTAGGCACCTACAGTAATAGAGCAACAATACATTATCCGAGGTGGGGAGGAGTGCACTGTTTATTCTAGACCTGCTTCTCCAAAGGTCACACCCTATATTTAAATTTTCACACTTATTGATGCAGTCAATCATACACTCTATTTTTTCCAGAATAAAACACAACAACCAGGTTTCTTTAATAAATAACAAAATTATTGGTTTATTATAATCCAAGTCTTAACCAGTAATGAAGTAAAGCATAAACAGACTGATTGAAATATTTCAGTTGCCTTTTTACCTTAGCCCCTCATACTCACACACTTACACACACACACATATATCAGTTAAATAGAAACATAAAGGGATTTTTTTTTGTTTTAGAGCTCTATTACAGAGAAAAAAACCTTGAGCTGAATACTTGCTCATTTTTGAAGAAACGGCAGATATGTTGTGTTCCAAAACTGGCATACAGTCTGGCCTCCGAGTACATGTAGACCGGTCACTGGGATCTTTTAGAACAATTCTTTTCAGGTGGCATTGAGAATTAACTTAGCAGGCTTTTCTTCAAAAACAGGAGACGAGATGAGTTGACACAATAGACTTCTCAGGATGTTTTAGAGAGGTGCTGGAAAGCTGAGCTGGATTGCGGTCATCTCTCCTTCCTTGGGAATTCTTTCCTTGAAAGTTCTGTTTTCTCCTTGGAAGTTATTTCCTCTCCTTAGAAGTTCTTTCCTTCTTCTTCTGGCTTTTTAAAGAGATGGAGCAGGCTGGGCTGAGCTGAGGTTCTGTCCTTCAGTTTTATTTTTTTTAAATGCCAACCCCTTTTAAACAGTTCATTCCCAACTCCAAACAATTTAAAAGTGAAGCTGGAAACAGAAAGTCCACCTTCTGACATGTCACTTCTCTGCACACATCTTCCCTAGTCACCAAGGTTTCTGTTCTATTTTTAACTTGAGTCATGTGACAACCAGTGAATGTTTTTGTCAAGCAAGTCATTTCAGTGCGCTC
Organism: Heterodontus francisci; assembly: GCF_036365525.1. Taxonomy (NCBI): domain Eukaryota; kingdom Metazoa; phylum Chordata; class Chondrichthyes; order Heterodontiformes; family Heterodontidae; genus Heterodontus; species Heterodontus francisci. The sequence continues at coordinate 29,089,535 of NC_090401.1, forward strand.
TTGATGACCCTCTTAGAAAAAAAAACTGGTCCAATATTTCTTCAGTTTGATATGAATTCCTCAAAAATATATTTAACAAAAATAGAAGCACTTTCAGAACAAGACATTAAAACACTTTTTATCCCAATCAAGTCCCTCACAAAACTGGACAAGTCAGCAATTCGGCCCTTTCTGAAACTAGATGACTCACCAAATGAAGCCCTGCATAAGAGATGACTGTTCACCAAACTAAGTCCTGCATCAAACCAGCTGCTTATTGTCATTGTATGAAGCTGTCAGTCAGTGTTTTAACCCTTGTGTCTGCCTGTTAATGGTGCACAAGAAAGATCAGCTTCTTGTCACTGGGATTTTAGATTGTCAGTATTAGTGGATCAGATTATTTAGAAGACAGGGCTGCAGGCAGTCAGAACTAATTAACTAGATATTAATTTCCCTCACTGTTTTTGCATATATAGTTGAAGCAGAATTTTTTTTAGAAGAGCAGATAGCTTCTTAGAGTAAGCATTACAGGCATTTTTATTTATTTTTGTTTTCCCCAAGAGTAGTTACAGAGAACAAAAAACTACTTAAATGCAGATTGTATCTGTATTTGGCTGCATCTGTTGTTCATAGATAAAGAGGTGTCATTTTAATAGATCTTTTCTACCTCAAATGAGAATTCCTCGCTTTTATTCCCTGCCATTCAGAAGGAAGGCATGAGCCGGGTATCATATCTCAAGACAGATGCCAAAGACAGATGAGACTGTCCATAACAAACCCAGCCAAAAATACTAGAATATCACATAGCTGGTGACCTACACGCATTGGGTTCCTGATGGTGAAGCCTTATATTAGTATCATAGGGTGGAATATAAAATGCTTAGTTCCCTAGCAAAATGGTAGCATCAATAGCAGGATGGGAAACCCGAATGGTAAAGAAGAGGCTTTGCCGTGTCTCTTTTTCCGAGTTTCCCAGCCAATCAAAGAGGGTGGGGAAAAATGATGCACCAGATCTGTCAAAAGGAGTATTTCTAAATAAAGGGACCCCAACGGCAGCCAGAAAGGCTCAACTGCACTTGGATTTTCGAAGTTGCTCCAAGCACGGGAATGGGGAAGAGGCCTGGGAAGGCTGCTCCTCGGGTCTCTCACTTTTACTTGGAGATTCTGCTGTTGGATCTGAGGGACTGCAGTGAAGTGAGCTCTTACATGGATGGGAGGAAGAAGTCAGCCTCTCCAACCAAGCAGGTTTGCATAGAAGTGACTGAGAAAGTCAGTAACAGAAGTGTGGTTCCTACAAACTGGAGACAGTGCACCAGGAGAATCCAGGACCTCAGGAGGGTGGGAAAGGAAAGTGGCATTACACTGTCAAGTGCCCACCCCCACACTCTGACTTTCCCAGCATTCTTCTGCACAGCACTCCTCAGAACAACATACCTTGCAGCTCCACTCACTCCTCTCTCTCCAGACAACTCATGCTTCCATCTAAACAGACAACACTCACACTCCCCCTCATCCTATTGTCCTCTCGCACCCATGCCTCACAATCACTGTCCACAAATGTTGTCCGTCTCTCTGATCCACACAAGCCATTTCTAACATTCATAACTCTCTTGCAGGAGAAGAGAGCACACAACCTTGGGGAGAGGCAGAGACCCCGCGCAGGGTGGGGGGTGGGGGTGGGGTGGAGGGGGAGGTAGTGGGTAGGGGTGGGGACGGGCTTCCAGTAAAATGTACCGCGGCGGCCACTGGCAATGCATGCTCACCAGGCCCACTGGGAAGAAGGTCCTGTTCCAGAAGGCTGCAGATGTCAGCAGTGACCTGTCGTGACAGCCTGAGCCTCCTGAGGCACTGGCGCTCAGACATGCTAAGAGAGCTGATTCTCTGCCTATAGACCCTGTGTTGGGAATCTCACCTCCTTCGAGCTGGGTCTCTGTGTCCATCCCCTCTGCCCTGTGAAGCAGCATGTGGCAGAGGGGAAGGCTACTGCTGCTGCTGTGTGGCTCCTGCTACTGCTGCAGCTGTTCGTGTTGCTGCTCCTTTAGTTCTTCAGCAAACGTGCAAGGTAGAGCTGCATAAGCTATTCCCATGCCATGGTGAAGGCTGACAGCAGGCAAGTACAGCTGAAGGTGAGTGAAGTGCAAGACGTGTGGTGACTTCAAAGAATTTATCTGTCAAACATTGAAAGCACTCTCTGAGAAGCAAAAGCATCCTTTCACCTGGCCATGGGTGCAGCACTTCAGTTTCACTGTTCAAAGGCTTCACTGCCTGTCAGTTTCACTGAAGAAGCACCCACCATTGTGTACAGGCCTGGTTGAACTTGGCGAGTTGGTGACAGCATGAGAAATAGGTCCACTGGCTTTTAAAGCCAAAATGCAGTGTTAGAGAGACACTTAAGTATCTGTTTGCATAATCTAATTACTTTCCTGACAGCTGCACGGGGTTCCCCGCTCGCCTTCAAACCTGCCTGAGTGAAAACTGGAAGAGGGGGGATGATGTCACCCAAACCAGCCTCCCCTTGCCTATGAAAATTCTCCCAATAGTCTCAACTTGCACTTATGAAGGCTTACCTTAGTCTTAGTCTCAACCAGGTTGTTACTGAATGGTTCAGAAGACTGTCCAGGGCTGTCTCAATGTGATTGTTGCTGGCATCTTTGACTTGCCCAAAGGAAGTGTATGACTGCTGACATGAATGGAGATGTTTTGGGGGTTGCAGTGCCTTGCCCACCCTTCCCAAGATGACATATGCATGCAGGGGACTAAGCTTGGGATAGGCTGTAGAAGGATAAAGGGATAATTTAGTGTATATAATTCCCCAGTCTGACAGTCACAATTCTATTTCTTTAACAGTGGTCCTTCCTTTCTCGTGACATCATACAGCTGAGGAATTATTTCTCATAACTGCTGTTGCACATCCGTGACATAATTCTGAAGATTGTGATGAAAGGGCTTTGTGGACAGTGGTGAATACTACAGGGGCAGCAAAGTCTACCATATCATCACCACTTGAAAGTATAAAAATCACCTACCCACCATATATTCTATATAACATAAGTTATGTAGGACTGTATCACAATCTGGGGGTTCAGATGGTGACCACAAACTGTTCTTGCTTAACTAGTGCTGTTTGTAACATCATCTGAGACACTTAATTACATTTAACTTCATGGCACTAGTAATGGTACTAGTAAAAATAGAAATTTGTACCAACAGAAGCAGATATATTTTGAATACAATATGAGGAAGTGTTTACACCCAAACATAAATGCAGGCACTGTGTTAAATCATAAATCATCTTTTTTTTTAAAATCCCACTTATATCAGAGCACGTGTTTAAAATGAGAAAGATATCCTGTGAAATAGAAAAGAAATTTACAATTGTTGAGGTCCAACTCTTCCCCATCACTGCCCCCCTCCACACCCGTGGCTTGTGCATGATGAGATGTAAGAAGTGACTTAACGGGAACTGGAGGTGAGAGCAATCATGTCCACTTGATAAAATTTCAGTTGTGACTGAATCCAGGCAAATCAAACTGATCAGAACAGCAGAAACTTCACACATTCATATCACAGTTCAGTTCCACTTCGGTGGCTACTTGACAAGTGAATTATTCCATTACATGAATGTCAATTGAAAGTTGAAGCACATTTTCTGCCCTGACCCATGTTACTGACATCTGTTAACCGAATAATTGCAAGTTTACACTTCTGTTAAGGATTTTGTTTTTGCCCAGGTTACACATTTCACCACATTGTTGGTCTAAGTTATAGTCATCTACTGCATAACTTACTTCTTCTGCACCTCCATTTTAAATACTTTATTTGGTTACCCCCCTCATTTTCTATCCTTTCATATCACAAAGGGTGCTATTGCCAAAGAGAGAGGGAGAAATTTATCAACAGTCAGGGTCTTTCACCAAACTAAAGAATTCACTAATCCAGAACTTTTCAGTACTAGACAATTCATAAAAGCAATGTCATCCTGTAACTAGGAGGACTAAAACAAGCCTTGGTTTACTCATTCTCCAAAACTGTCCTTCACTTCCTGCAGGGAGACATTTAACTTCCAGGAAGTACTTCATTAGCTGGAAAACTTCCCACTCTGTAGTGGCGCATGTTAGTGATAATGTGTCAGAAGGCTGTGTTATCGAACTTCTGTCATTCTTGCAATGAGTTGAATGACAGGTTAAAAATAATTACTTTGTGAAACAATTCACATTCGAGACAATAAATACATTTTTGAGAAACAAAAATTCTTAATAATAGGAGATTGGTGATACATTCAGTTTGCACACTGGGGCCTGGATTTTAACTGCCAACAGGTTTCTTTTGGGGAACCACACTGGTGAGTTAATTTCCCTCCTGCCCAAAGCAGAATGAGATCTGAACTATTTTAAACCTCGCTGTCTGAATTCCCAAACATTTTGGGCAGACCGTTGGTGGGAAGCAGTGGAAAAATGCATAGTCTGGACAATGCTGGCCAACAGCAGATAAGTGGCAGGATCGGCTGCTAGGCTGTCCAGTGGGGGTCCTGCGACCATAGTGGGTGGGGAGGTATTTATGACAGAGAAGGGCTTATCTCCTCCAGGTCCCACAAGGAAATTTTAAGCCTCCTCTGCCATGGACATTTACCATTCATTCCTCTCCACCATCCCCCCCACACCCCCACCCCCCATCTCAATCACGGGCTCCCAATGGAACTGGCGCATCAGCTGATCCCTCCACTTACCTGCTGTTAGTAAACAGCCTAGACTGCTGCAGGAATGACCACCAATGGGGAGGGTGGGGGGTGGGGGGGGGGGCAAAGAGATTTCAGCCTGCACAGGAGACCAGAGTTGGAGGAACACAGAGTTCTTGAGGGTGGTACAGCCGGAGAAGGTTTTAGGGATGGGGAGGTGTGAGGCCATGAACAAGTTTGAACACAAAGATGAAAATAGCAAATTTGAAGCATTGGGGCACTGGGCACCCATGTAGGTCCGTGAGATAATGGGCTATTAGTGGGAATTGGTACAGGATAGGAGACCGGGAGTAGATTTTGAGATGAGAGGTTTTAGGAAGGAGGATGATGAGAAGTCATCCAGGAGAACACTGGAATAGTCGCGTTTGGAGGTGACAAAGGCATAGATGCGGGTTTCGGCAGAAGATGGGCCGAGGTAGGGACAGAGATGGGTGATGCTACAAACATGGAAATAGGTAGTCTTTGTAATGGAGAATGTGTTGGGTTGGGCTGAGGTTCCAAGAGGACGATGAGGGTGTGATCAATCTGTTTCAAACTGAGATGATGGCTGGGGAAGGGGACAGTGGCTTTGGTCTTCTCAGTGTTTAACTGAAGGTAACTGCAGTTCATCGAGGACTGAATGTGGACAAGCAGTCTGATAACATAAAGATAGTAGAGGAATCTAGATTAATGGTGTAAAGGTAGAGCTGGGTATCTTCAACAGATACATGAATCGTGACTCCATGCCATCAGATGTGATGGAATACTGTCCACTTGCCTGCATGGGTGCAGCTCCAACAACACTCAAGAAGCTTGACACCATCCAGGACAAAGCAACCCACTTGACTGGCACCCCATCCACAAACATTCACTCCCTCCACCACTAACGCACAGTGGCAGCAGTGTGTACCATCTACAAGATGCACTGCAGCAACGCATCAAGGCTCCTTAGACAGCACCTTCCAAACCCGCGACCTCTACCAACTAGAAGGACAAGGGCAGCAAATGCATGGGAACACCACCACCTGCAAGTTTCACTCCAGGCCACACACCATCCTGACTTGGAACTATATCGCTGTTCCTTCACTGTTGCTGGGTCAAAATCCTGGAACCCCCTTCCTAACTGCACTGTGGGTGTACCTACCTCACGTGGACTGCAGCGGTTCTAGAAGGCAACTCACCACCACCTTCTCAAGGGCAATTAGGGATGGACAATAAATGCTGGCCTAGCCAGCGACGCCCATATCCCATGAATGAATTAAAAAATAGTCACCAAAAGGCAGCATGGAGATGAGAAAGATGGAGGGAGATCTTCAGAGATAATGTTGTGGGACAGAAAGACAAAGTTCCTGAGGGGCAGCCACCAGTGCTTCCATTGTTGCTTTCAGATGGACAAAGTCACAAGGCTTATAAGAAATGATTGGGACTATTCGGCCTGTGATAACACTGGCCAGAAGCACCTTATGGGTGTGTGCCCTGAACAATGGTCTGCAAGGTGGATGCAGATGATGCTGTCTATTCGAGAGAGTGACAGTGAGCCTGCTTGCTTAAGGTTCCCCCATGAGGCAACTCCTGCTATGGGCCTGCTATGCCTTGTTGCTGCAAAAGAAAATCTCCCAGAGTACTGCGCTGCCAATTCCAGGGACTGTCTTCATTTTACAAGCTGATGTGTTCATTATTTGAATAACATCGGAGTATTGTTGTTGCTAATTATCATCAACACGGCCATGATATCTCTCAGTCTGCCAACCATTGCCACATGTAGCTGTGATCCTGGAGAGTGGCACATTGCACGAAAACAGCAAACTAATCATTGTCTAATTAGGAACCTTCAGCTCACATCAGATGACTCATAACGGCATCGCATCAGACTCTGAGAAAACAGGCTGCACACTGTAGATAAACCTTTGCATTATTAGCACGACAGTCAGTGCCCTTTTCCAATGTGTTCCCCACATCCTAGAAGCTTTTCACTTTCAGTTTGTCAGCTGAGTTTTGCAGTTGATGTAGTTTGCTTCTGTACTTGAAGAAATCTGGAAGAGATCAATTTTCAGCATAAAATATTAAATGCTGCGTTATCATGTAGATAGATCTTTATATGATGATCTTGATTGTTACAGCTTATAGTTAGGGGCAAATACAAAGCCGATGTCAGTTGATGAGTGAATTTCTGCCAAACATATTTACAGCCCTTTTAAGTACTAATTCTGAAAAACCTCCATCTCGAAAAGTTTTTATGTCGGTTAGTTATTTGCATCATGGATTGGAATTGTAACCTGATTAACTGATTACTGTTCTTCAAATTGATACATTGCAGGGAGTTTAATTTTAACAATAAATTTCATACATTAGAAAAAAGAAAGCCTTCAGTCTGAACTGTGCATTGTGTGAATCAGTGCAGCAGTGGCACATCCCTGCACTGGTCCTCCAGCAAATTTTTAAAAATTCATTCATGGGAAGTGGGCATCGCTGGCTAGGACAGCACTTATTGCCCACTCTAATTGCCTTTGAGAAGGTAAGCCACCTTCCTGAACCGCTGCAGTCCATGTGCGGTAGTTACACCCATAGTGCTGTTAGGAAGGGAGCTCCAGGATTTTGACCCAGCGGCAGTGAAGGAACGGCGATATCGTTCCAAGTCAGGATAGTGTGCAGCTTGGAGGGGAACTTGCCAGGTGATTATCTTCCCATGCATCTGCTGCCCTTGTCTTCTACGTGGTAGAGATTGTGGGTTTGGAAGGTGCTGTCTAAGGAGTCTTGTAGATGGTACACACTGCTGCCACTGTGCATCGGTAGTGGAGGGAGTGAATGTTTGTGAATGGGGTGCCAGTCAAGTGAGCCGCTTTGTCCTGGATGGTGTCGAGCTTCTTGAGTGTTGTTGGAGCTGCACCCATCCAGGCAAGTAGAGAGTATTCCATCACACTCCTGACTTGTGCCTTGTAGATGGCAGACAGGCTTTGGGGAGTCAGGAGGTGAGTTACTCGCCGTAGGATTCCTAGTCTCCGACCTGCTCTTGTAGACATGGTTTCTATATGGCTACTCCAGTTCAGTTTCTGGTCAATGGTAACCCCCAAGATGTTGATAGTGGGGGATTCAGCGATCGTAATGTGAATTGAATGTTAAGCGGAGATGGTTACATTCTCTCTTGTTTGAGATAGTCATTGCCTGGCACTTGTGTGGCGCGAATGTTACTTGCCACTTATCAGTCCAAGCCTGGATATTGTCCAGGTCTTGCTTCATTTCTACATGGGCTGCTTCAGTATCTGAGGAGTCATGAATGGTGCTGAACATTGTGCAATCATCAGCGAACATCCCCACTTCTGACCTTATGATTGAAGGAAGGTCATTGATGAAGCAGCTGAAGATGGTTGGGCCTAGGACTCTACCCTGAGGAACTCCTGCAGTGATGTCCTGGAGCTCAGATGATTGATCTCCAACAACCACAACCATCTTCCTTTGCGCTAGGTATGTCTCCAACCAGCGGAGTGTTTTCCCCCCGATTCCCATTGACCTCAGTTTTGCTAGGGCTCCTTGATGCCATACTCGGCCAAGTGCTGCCTTGATGTCAAGGGCAGTCACTCTCACCTCACCTTTGGAGTTCAGCTCTTTTGTCCATGTTTGAACCAAGGCTGTAATGAGGTCAGGAGCTGAGTGGCCCTGGCGGAACCCAAACTGAGCAGGTTATTGCTAAGGAAGTGCCGCTTGATGGCACTGTCTATGACACCTTTGATAATTGAGAATAGACTGATGACTCGGTAATTGGTCGGGTTGGATTTGTCCTGCTTTTTGTGTACGGGACATACCTGGGCAATTTTCCACATTGTCGAGTAGATGCCCGTGTAGCTGTACTGGAACAGCTTGGCTAGGGGCCCTTTTCACCCCATTCAAATTTAGGATGCAGGAACATCCTTTGTTAGATAATCAACACAATGCTTCACAGAGAAAAAGAACATTTATTTAACATGTGAAAAACAGCCACACAGCGCCATCTAAAGGAACAAAGTGATATTAAAACAAATCTTACAACACTCAAATTTGAATTTGATGGGTGGGGACCTTGAGTAGAATTTCAGACCATGACCCCAAATTAATGGTGGCATAGCTGGGAGAGATCCAGTGCCTCAGTGGGACAATCTTTCCATTCCATCTCCCAATAGAACCTACTGCTAAGAGCAGGAATAGGCTCCAGAATACAGGAGGAATCGAGCAATTGATCCTGGAAGGGGTCAATTACCTTCCAGAGATGGCATGACAACTCCTTTGAGAGTTGCAGATATAGGTCATTCAGTAATAAAAGTAAAATACTGCAGATGCTGGAAATCTGAAATAAAAACAAGAAATTCTGGAAATACTCAGCAGGTCTGGCAGCATCTGTGGAGAGAGAAGCAGAGTTAACGTTTCAGGTCAGTGATCTTTCATCAGAACTAGGTCATTCTGTATCTGAAATGCCCTTTCTGGAACTCCTGAGTTGTAACATTGCAGTGCTCTTACTTGCCAAGCCTCTGTCACAGTGGGCACCATCAGCCCATTACAAATAAGTGAATGACTCTTTCCCTACAATTTGGGATAATTTTTACAGCATGCTCAGGTGATCCACTCTGTCAAATCCCTGCTAGCAAAGTGGCCTCCTAGAATTTTGAACATAAATAATCTGAAATAGCCATGCCATTTTTCCCCTTGGTGCCTCAATATGTCTTTCTTGTGCTTCTCCTAGGTTCCACTTAAGGTGCAGGATTGCAGGAGATGGTGGTTGGCTCAAACATTAAAGGGCTGTTGGCTGAGGTGGCCCTCCTCTCGTGGCACTTTGTTCCCAGTAGGAAGTCACTGCTGGTTGCTGGGCAGCCTGGTGTCTCCTCCCACATTCCACTTGTGGTGATCTGAGAGAGAAGGCCAGAGGCCTTGAGTGTGCAGCTGTCCTGAGAGATGGTGTATCAGGAAGGTCAACTCCAGCTCTCACCATTTCTCTGTGCCACATTGATCAGTGAGATTCTTGGCCTAATGGTAGCTATCAGAGCCTGAAAGCTCTGAGAGAGGGGAGGCGGTGACGTAGTGGTATTGCCACTGGACTAGTAACCCAGAGACCCAGGGTATTGCTCTGGGGACATGGGTTCAAATCCCACCACAGCAGAATGTGGAATTTAAATTCAATTAATAAATCTGGAATTTACAACTAGTCTAATGATGGCTATGAAACCATTGTCGATTGTTGTAAAAACCCATCTGGTTCACTAATGTCCTTTAGGGAAGGAAATCTGCTGTCCTTACCTGGTCTGGCCTACATGTGACTCCAGACCCACAACAATGTGGTTGACTCTTACATGCCCTCTGAAATGGCCTAGCAAGTCACTCAGTTGTACCTAGCCGCTACAAAGTCAATAAAAAGGAATTAAACCAGACAGACCACCCGGCAATGACCTAGGCACTGGAAATGACAACGGCAAACCCAGCCCTGTTGACCTTGCAAAATCCTCCTTACTAACATCTGGGAGATTTTGCCAAAGTTAGGAGAGCTGTCACACAGATTAGTCAAGCAACAGTCTGACATAGTCATACTCACAGAATCATACCTGACAGACAATGTCCCAGACACTGCCATTACCACCCCCGGGTATGTCCTGTCCCACCGGCAGGACAGACCCAGCAGAGGTGGCGGCACAGTGGTATACAGTAGGGAGGGAGTTGCCCTGGAGTCCTCAATATCGACTCTGGATCCCATGAAGTCTCATGGCATCAGGTCAAACATGGACAAGGAAACTTCCTGCTGATTACCACCTACCGCCCTCCCTCAGCTGATGAGTCAGTACTCCTCCATGTTGAACAGCACTTGGAGGAAGCACTGAGGGTGGTAAGGGCACAGAATGTACTCTAGGTGGGGGACTTCAAAGTCCATAACCGTGAGTGGCTCGGTAGCACCACTACTGACCGAGCTGGCCAAGTCCTAAAGGGCATATCTGCGAGACTGGGTCTGCGGCAAATGACGAGGGAACCAACAAGAGGAGAAAACATACTTGGCCTCGTCCTCACCAATCTGCCTGCCGCAGATGCATCTGTCCATGACAGGACTGGTAGGAGTGACCACCGCACAGTCATTGTGGAGACGAAGTCCCGCCTTCACATTGAGGATACCCTCCTTCGTGTTGTGTGGCACTTCTTTCTTTCTTTTTTCTTTTGGGCCTCCTTATCTTGAGAGACAATGGATACGCGCCTGGAGGTGGTCAGTGGTTTGTGAAGCAGCGCCTGCAGTGGCTATAAAGGCCAATTCTGGAGTGACAGGCTCTTCCACAGGTGCTGCAGAGAAATTTGTTTGTTGGGGCTGTTGCACAGTTGGCTCTCCCCTTGCGCCTCTGACTATAACCATGCTAAATGGGATAGATTTCGAACAGATCTAGCAATGCAAAACTGGGCAACCATGAGGCGCTGTGGGCCATCAGCAGCAACGGAATTGTACTCAACCACAATCTGTAACCTCATGGCCCGGCATATCCCCCACTCTACCATTACCATCAAGTCAGAAGACCAACCCTGGTTAAATGAAGAGTGCAGGAGGACATGCCAGGAACAGCACCAGGCATATCTCAAAATGAGGTGTCAACCTGTTGAAGCTACAACACAGAACTATCTGTGTGCCAAACTGCATAAGCAGCATGCAATAGACAGAGCTAAGCAATCCCATAACCAACGGATCAGATCTAAGCTCTGCAGTCCTGCCACATCCTGCCGTGAATGGTGGTGGACAATTAAACAACTAACTGGAGGAGGTGGCTCCACAAATATCCCCATCCTCAATAATGGGGGAGCCCAGCACATCAGTGCAAAAGATAAGCATTTGCAACAATCTTCAGCCAGAAGTGCCGAGTTGATGATCCATCTCTGCCTCCTCCTGAAGTCCCCAGCATCACAGATGCCAGACTTCAGCCAATTCGATTCACTCCGCGTGATATCAAGAAATGACTGAAGGCACTGGATACTGCAAAGGCTATGGGCCCTGACAATATTCCGGCAATAGTACTGAAGACCTGTGCTCCAGAACTTGCCACGCCCCTAGCCAAGCTGTTCCAGTACAGCTACAACACCGGCATCTACCCTGCAATGTGGAAAGTTGCCCAGGTAGGTCCTGTCCACAAAAAGCAGTACAAGTCCAACCCGGCCAATTACCGCCCCGTCAGTCTACTCTCAATCATCAGTAAAGTGATGGAAGGTGTCATCAACAGTGCCATCAAGCGGCACTTCCTTAGCAATAACCTGCTCAGTGACGCTCAGTTTGGGTTCCGCCAGGGCCACTCAGCTCCTGACCTCATTGCAGCCTTGGTTCAAACATGGACAAAAGAGCTGAACTCAAGAGGTGAGGTGAGAGTGACTGCCCTTGACATCAAGGCAGCATTTGACCGAGTATGGCATCAAGGAGCCCTAGCAAAACTGAGGTCAATGGGAATCGGGGAAAACCCTCCGCTGGCTGGAGTCATACTTAGCGCAAAGGAAGATGGTTGTGGTTGTTGGAGGTCAATCATCTGAGCTCCAGGACATCACTGCAGGAGTTTCTCAGGGTAGAGTCCTAGGCCCAACCATCTTCAGCTGCTTCATCAATGACCTTCCTTCAATCATAAGGTCAGAAGTGGGGATGTTCGCTGATGATTGCACAATATTCAGCACCAATCGTGACTCCTCAGATACTGAAGCAGTCCATGTAGAAATGCAACAAGACCTGGACAATATCCAGGCTTGGGCTGATAAGTGGCAAGTAACATTCGCTCCACACAAGTGCCTGGCAATGACCATCTCCAACAAGAGAGAATGTAACCATCTCCCCTTGACATTCAATGGCATTACCATCGCTGTATCCCCCACTATCAACATCCTAGGGGCTACCATTGACCAGAAACGGAACTGGAGTAGCCATATAAATACCATGGCTACAAGAGCAGGTCAGAGGCTAGGAATCCTGCAGTAAGTAACTCACCTCCTGACTCCCCAAAGCCTGTCCACCATCGACAAGGCACAAGTCAGGAGTGTGATGGAATACTCTCCACTTGCCTGGATGGGTGCAGCTCCAACAACACTCAAGAAGCTCGACACCATCCAGGACAAAGCAGCCCACTTGATTGACACCCCATCTACAAACATTCACTCCCTCCACCACCAATGCACAGTGGCAGCAGTGTGTACCATCTACAAAATACAATGCAGCAATACACCAAGGCACCTTTGACAGCACCATCCAAACCCGCAACCTGTCCCAACTAGACGGACAAGGGCAGCAAATGCATGGGAACACCACCACCTGCAAGTTCCCCTCCAAGTCACACATCATCCTGACTTGGAACTATATGGCCGTTCCTTCACTGTCGCTGCGTCAAAATCCTGGAACTCCCTTCCTAACAGCACTGTGGGTTTACCTACCCCACATGGACTGCAGCGGTTCAAGAAGGCAGCTCGCCACCACCTTCTCAAAGGGCAATTAGGGATGGGCAAAAAATGCTGGACTGGCCAGCGATGCCCACATCCCATGAATGAATAAAAAAAACATACATCATGCTTGTCTTGGCCTTGAAGCCAGGATGCACACTTGGCTCTTTTCTCCCCTCTTTTGCCTTTGAAATGCAGTCTTCCATAGATGTGAGGCACAAGCTGGTATGGGATGTTGCATAGATGTCAACTTGGCTTGCTAACTTGGAGTGAAATGTTTTTGGGTTGTGCATACAATTAATTACTGGAAGCTGGGTATCCATATTGCAAGATCCTGAGTTAGGATTACCTTAACCACTGACGAGAGTGCATTGTGAAGGGATCGTTATACTGGTGCAAATTTTACAGGATGAAGAATATATTAGTGCCCAGAATGGCCAAAGAGGAAAAGAAATGTCCAATGAAATTCTTTTCGTGACCTGCTAAGGTCATTCTACTTCTTACTTCTGTAGCTAATCCTGCGGCAAGAATGCATTTAACATGAAGTAAACGGACATTAAAAGATTAAGCGGCTGTACTGTGAAGGCAGTTTGAAAATTGATAATCGTCCGAAATGGGAAAAGTTTTGTATCCCAAGAACCAACAGGACTTTCAACTGAACTCTTCAAATAAACTGGGAGCTGAAATGAAATTATTGGTACTGAGACACAGAAACAATGGATTGACTTCATTAATATGTTAGACAGGAAATAGCTCGAGCAAGCAAACCACACAATGGTATGTGTGTTTGTTCAAAATCAAGTGATTGCCCTGACTATTGAACTCCTGTGGCCAAGCTGCTAACAGGACTTACAAAATAACAGTCATGGTTCCCCGGCATCTGAATCAGCCTTGACATCCCTTGAAAATGTTAATTTCAAACCTGTTACAGAAGGTAAAACTCATTCACCAACCAAATGATGCTGATAAGCCCAGAATTTTTATCATCAAAACATCATTGTGTGTTAATAGGCTATTCAAGGACTCAGGATGTGGAAGTGATCAAGTCAAGCATTCTCTAGATTGAAGAAACAGACAAGATTAAGATGTTACAATCAAAACGGGGGGGTTGTGTCAATCATTGTCATAGATATAATTTTTGTACTATAAGAAGTGTGCATTTAGGACAGACTGTGTGACTTGCAAGGATAACTGTGGGCAGACTAGATCATCCATACAGATGGGAACATACTCCCCTGAGTGATCGCCGGGGTAAGTAGTGTTTGAAATTAAGGAGTGTCAAAGGAAACAGCATATGTGGAGGTGTCATGAAGACCCCCATCTGCCAAGAATGAGGGTATATTAATTTTGTCATATGAACATTAATTTTAAACTGTTGCTGGAGTGAAGAAATTACTTGTTTGAAAAGAGATCACCAAACACTTGGCTGGAGGCCATTTGCATACTAAGAAACAATGCTTGGAGAGACAAAAGAATTGCTCACTGATTCAATTAACAGTGATTGGGCTGGGCAATGGTGATCCACATCTTTTCGGGGTAAGAGACAGCACTACACCCACCATACCCCCCCCCCCCCCACCACCACCACCACCCCCACCGAGAGCTTTGAAATCCACAAATGCAGAAGTGGTTAAACCAGCTGGTCACATGACTAACCTGCTGGTCCAAGCTTTTTGAACTGGACACAGAACAGTTTGAAGTCAGACTGAAGAGATTGTAACTGAACCTGGAACAAGACAGCTTCTCTCCTGGCTGACTTTCTATCGCTTTCTCACAAATCTTTGGACCCACTGAAGTCGCTTAAACCTCAAGAGAGAAAAGACTCCTTCATCGAAACAAGTTAAAGCGTGCACTGGGCCCCAATGAACAGTAAGACTTACTAGCAACCAAAGACTCCACATTGAACTCAAAGGACTGTAATTACACCCAGCTATTGCCTCAAACTTTTCCCCTTTATTCTTTCTACTTTTTCTGTCTCTATCTGCATGTGTGTTTATCGCATATGCATGCTAGCATTGTCACGTCGCGTACTGGTAGTCGTTAACTGATTTAAAATTTAAGATTAATAAACTTCCACCTTTCTTGTTTAAATCTAAGAAAACCTCTTTGATTTGATTTCTTTGCCTTGCAATTGGAAAGCAGTGAACAAGGATTCACTGAGGGTGAACTAGAAACACGGTGTTTTAAAATTAAATCCTGTTCCGGTTAAACCAGGCAAAGGTTGAGAGGGAGCCCCCTCGACCCCTTTCTCACTTGGTCGTAACAGAAATTGGGGGGCTAGCGTCCTGGATTTGACCCACAGACAAACGAGAAATTGGAAGTGGGAAGCCAAATTGATCCCAATCAAAATGATAAAAGATTTCAATACAGATAAGTTAAAAGTACTGTCTATGGAGGAGTTGAGAAAAATGGCTGAGCTGTGTTGGATCACTGTATGTGGCAAGGCTAGAAAGTCTGAACTCCGAAGACTAGTGGCCAACTATTTTTCCCTTGAATCTGAAGAAGCAGAAACAGGGTTAGAAGTAGACCACGACAGGATATTGTCAGCAAAGATACAATTGGAATGGAGGAAACTTGAATTCGAAGACAAAGAATGAGAAAGAGAGAGACAGGAGAGAGTGAAAAAAAGAACCTTCCAGAAGGAAGGTGAAGAAAAAGAGAGTGTGTAGAAAGAAAGAGAAAGATAGGAGAAAGAGAAAGAACCTTCCAGAAAAAATAAGAGCGAGAACTAAGGCAGCTTGAGTTAACTAGGGGGGCGACAGAATAACCCCAGTGAAAGCATGACCAATATGGAGGAGCGTAATTCAGGGCTTGGGAACAGAATTTAAAAACTTTCCCTACTGATCCCAAAATTCAATGAGGGAGACGTGGAGGCCTTTTTTATGTCTTTTGAAAAACTGGCAAGGCAGGTAAAGTGGCCAGCTGAGGCTTGGACTCTCCTGCTACAAAGTAAGCTAACCAGAAAAGCCCATGAGGTTTATTACATGTTGCCAGATGAGAGTTCATCCAATTATGAACTGACAAAAAATGCTATCCTCGGGGCATATGAGTTAGTTGCAGAAACTTATCGCCAAAAGTTTAGAACCCTCAAGAAGCAAGCTGATCAAACTTACTTGGAGTTTGAGAGAAATAAGCAGCTGGCTTTTGACCAATGGCCGAGGGCTCTTCAAGTGCAGCTCAGCTATGAGAATCTCAGAGAGGTAATTTTGCTCGAGGAATTTAAAAACTCTCTCCCACTCTCCATAAAGACAGATGTAGAGGAACAGAAGGTTCGTAAAGCCCGGCAAGCCTAGTCACCACCACAAATCTGAAAAGGACAAAGGATGGAAAGGTGATAGAAGCCCAAGCAGTCCTGGGAGAGAAAGAAAAGCAGGAGACACAGGGGGCCCTCCTCCAGCTAAAAGGGATAGTGCTGTAAGTAGGAGTGAGACCCGGAGACCTGTGTTCTTCCACTGTAATAAAGCAGGGCATTTAAGAGCTGACTGCTGGAAACTAAAGGGAAAACCTGCAGGGTTAATCAGGGCACACCCGCTCAGTGACAGAGAAGAGACCCTAATAGATAGCACAGCAGAATAAGCTGTGGCTTTAATTGCAGTAAGACTAAGACCTAGGAAGCTTACAGCTGCGTTCCAGAAAATTTAATAGGATCCTGAAGGTTATCAGGGTTTTGTGTCTGAAAGGAGAGTAATCCCATACCCCTCGAGTGGGGCAAGGAAGCCCATAGTAATCCTCAGGAACAGAAGGGCCACTAGACACTTTTTACTGGGAAAACGCCTGACCTTTCCCCCAGAGAGTGCAGTAAACTCCAGAATGGTGGTGAATGGTATTGGAGGGCAGTGTATGCCTGTACCTGTACACCAGGCACAATTGAAGTGCGACCTAGATTCGGGACCAGTGACCGTAGGGATTGTCCCTAGTTTGCCTGTGGATAAGATTGACCTGCTCCTAGGTAATGATCTGTTGTCGATGAAGGTGGCAGCTTCCTCAGAATTGGAAGAGAGACTGCAGGAGGTCAGAGAGACAGAGCAGTGGCAGGAAACGGTCCCCTGCAGTTTCCCTCCCTCCCCACCCCCCTTTACCCCCCTTCCACCCCCCCCCCACCCCCGTCCCCTTCCCTGCTCCACCCTCTCAGCTCACCCCCTCACAACCCCGTCCCAGCCCGCCCCCCCCTCGCACCATCTTCACCCCGCACCCCCTTCCCCTGCACACCCCCCCCACCCCCTCCCTCTACCCCTCCCCCTTGCATCCCCTCCTCCCACCGGCACCATCCTACACCTGTGTAGGGGCCCCAACAACCCCACTGCCTTGTGGGCGTCTCGGGAGAGACCAAGGCTAAGGGAGTAAACCCTAACAGAAAATCCGGAGCGGAACCCCGTAGGCGGTCATGTGTCACCTTTGGCATGTTTCCGGCAGTTCCTGCAGCCATACTGGTGCCAAACGTCGTGTCCTGCACTCCTTTGGACCCCACCAGAAAGGCCGAGAGGGGGGTTTTGACGACTGGGCAACTCTCAACCTCCATAAATTTGCCCAGGCATGCGCCATGGAGAGGTCACTCCATAGTTGCCTCACAGCGACTGAAACAACACGGAAGGCAGCAGTTACGGGTTATAAGTCCAGATAAATTGGCGTAGAAACTGGGCGCCACGGGTTGCCTTTGTCGGTGGGAGAGGTCATTGCACCTCACTGGACAGCTACCGCCCGCCTCAAACCGGGCAGCCCCCGGTCAATAAGGTTCTGTCCCGCCACAGTCTGCCTGCTTCAATGGGTGCTTGGAGCTCAGGGTCATTGCCCGAAAGGTGGACTGATACACCGCACCAAACAACATGAAAAAAGGAAAGAAGGTACCAGCCCTTCGCTTTGCAAGCTGGAACGTCAGAACTATGTGTCCTGGCCTGTCGGAAGACCTTACACAAATCAACGATTCTCGGAAGACCGCCATCATTAACAACGAGCTCAGCAGACTCAATGTGGACATTGCAGCACTTCAGGAGACTCGCCTCCCCGCGAGTGGCTCTCTAGCAGAGCAAGACTACACCTTCTTCTGGCAGGGCAGGGATCCTGAAGAACCAAGACAGCATGGAGTGGGCTTCGCCATCAGAAACTCCTTGCTCAGCATGATAGAGCCTCCCTCAAATGGCTCGGAACGCATACTGTCCATCCGACTGCTCACCACCTCTGGTCCAGTACACCTACTCAGCATCTATGCTCCAACACTCTGTTCCGCACCTGAAGCTAAAGACCAGTTCTATGAACAACTCCATAACATCATTAGCAGCATCCCCAACACCGAACACCTATTCCTGCTGGGGGACTTTAATGCCAGGGTTGGGGCCGACCATGACTCATGGCCCTCCTGCCTTGGGCGCTATGGCGTTGGAAGGATGAATGAGAACGGGCAGAGACTGCTTGAGTTGTGTACCTATCATAACCTCTGCATCACCAACTCGTTCTTTCACACTAAACCCTGTCACCAGGTTTCATGGAGGCACCCAAGATCACGTCGTTGGCACCAGCTAGACCTCATTGTCACAAGGCGAGCCGCCTTAAACAGTGTTCAAATCACACGCAGCTTCCACAGTGCGGACTGCGACACCGACCACTCCCTGGTGTGCAGCAAGGTTAGACTCAGACCAAAGAAGTTGCATCATTCCAAGCAGAAGGGCCACCCGCGCATCAACACGAGCAGAATTTCTCACCCACAGCTGTTACAAAAATTTCTAAATTCACTTGTAACAGCCCTTCAAAACACTCCCACAGGGGATGCTGAGACCAAGTGGGCCCACATCAGAGACGCCATCTATGAGTCAGCTTTGACCACCTACGGCAAAAGTGCGAAGAGAAATGCAGACTGGTTTCAATCTCATAATGAAGAGCTGGAACCTGTCATAGCCACTAAGCGCATTGCACTTTTGAACTACAAGAAAGCCCCCAGCGATTTAACATCCGCAGCACTTAAAGCAGCCAGAAGTACTGCACAAAGAACAGCTAGGCGTTGCGCAAACGACTACTGGCAACACCTATGCAGTCATATTCAGCTGGCCTCAGACACCGGAAACATCAGAGGAATGTATGATGGCATGAAGAGAGCTCTTGGGCCAACCATCAAGAAGATCACCCCCCTCAAATCTAAATCGGGGGACATAATCACTGACCAACGCAAACAGATGGACCGCTGGGTTGAGCACTACCTAGAACTGTACTCCAGGGAGAATGCTGTCACTGAGACTGCCCTCAATGCAGCCCAGCCTCTACCAGTCATGGATGAGCTGGACATACAGCCAACCAAATCGGAACTCAGTGATGCCATTGATTCCCTAGCCAGCGGAAAAGCCCCTGGGAAGGACAGCATTACCCCTGAAATAATCAAGAGTGCCAAGCCTGCTATACTCTCAGCACTACATGAACTGCTATGCCTGTGCTGGGACGAGTGAGCAGTACCCCAGGACATGCGCGATGCCAACATCATCACCCTCTATAAAAACAAAGGTGACCGCGGTGACTGCAACAACTACCGTGGAATCTCCCTGCTCAGCATAGTGGGGAAAGTCTTTGCTCGAGTCGCTCTGAACAGGCTCCAGAAGCTGGCCGAGCGCGTCTACCCTGAGGCACAGTGTGGCTTTCGTGCAGAGAGATCGACTATTGACATGCTGTTCTCCCTTCGTCAGATACAGGAGAAATGCCGTGAACAACAGATGCCCCTCTACATTGCTTTCATTGATCTCACCAAAGCCTTTGACCTCGTCAGCAGACGTGGTCTCTTCAGACTACTAGAAAAGATCGGATGTCCACCAAAGCTACTAAGTATCATCACCTCATTCCATGACAATATGAAAGGCACAATTCAACATGGTGGCTCCTCATCAGAGCCCTTTCCTATCCTGAGTGGTGTGAAACAGGGCTGTGTTCTCGCACCCACACTTTTTGGGATTTTCTTCTCCCTGCTGCTTTCACATGCGTTCAAATCCTCTGAAGAAGGAATTTTCCTCCACACAAGATCAGGGGGCAGGTTGTTCAACCTTGCCCGTCTAAGAGCGAAGTCCAAAGTACGGAAAGTCCTCATCAGAGAACTCCTCTTTGCTGACGATGCTGCTTTAACATCTCACACTGAAGAATGCCTGCAGAGTCTCATCGACAGGTTTGCGTCTGCCTGCAATGAATTTGGCCTAACCATCAGCCTCAAGAAAACGAACATCATGGGGCAGGATGTCAGAAATGCTCCATCCATCAATATTGGCGACCACGCTCTGGAAGTGGTTCAAGAGTTCACCTACCTAGGCTCAACTATCACCAGTAACCTGTCTCTAGATGCAGAAATCAACAAGCGCATGGGTAAGGCTTCCACTGCTATGTTCAGACTGGCCAAGAGAGTGTGGGAAAATGGCGCACTGACACGGAACACAAAAGTCCGAGTGTATCAGGCCTGTGTCCTCAGTACCTTGCTCTACGGCAGCGAGGCCTGGACAACGTATGCCAGCCAAGAGCGACGTCTCAATTCATTCCATCTCCGCTGCCTTCGGAGAATACTTGGCATCAGGTGGCAGGACTATATCTCCAACACAGAAGTCCTTGAAGCGGCCAACATCCCCAGCTTATACACACTACTGAGTCAGCGGCGCTTGAGATGGCTTGGCCATGTGAGCCGCATGGAAGATGGCAGGATCCCCAAAGACACATTGTACAGCGAGCTCGCCACTGGTATCAGACCCACCGGCCGTCCATGTCTCCGTTATAAAGACGTCTGCAAACGCGACATGAAATCGTGTGACATTGATCACAAGTCGTGGGAGTCAGTTGCCAGCATTCGCCAGAGCTGGCGGGCAGCCATAAAGACAGGGCTAAATTGTGGCGAGGCGAAGAGACTTAGTAGTTGGCAGGAAAAAAGACAGAGGCGCAAGGGGAGAGCCAACTGTGCAACAGCCCCAACAAACAAATTTCTCTGCAGCACCTGTGGAAGAGCCTGTTACTCCAGAATTGGCCTTTATAGCCACTCCAGGCGCTGCTTCACAAACCACTGACCACCTCCAGGCGCGTATCCATTGTCTCTCGAGATAAGGAGGCCCAAAAGAATAGTAAATCTGGCCATGATCAAACCAGTTCCCCGAGAAGAGACTGAATTGGCACTGCAGGCAGATGACCATGAGGTCTGTCTGGCTAAGACTTTCTTTGGAAAGTTAGAAGACCCAGGGAATGAGGTAAATGGATTTTCCCTATCTGAAGCTCAGCGAGCTGACCCAGTATTGAGAGTTAGCACAAGCTGCCGAGTTTGTGATTGAAGCAGAGGGAGTCCCTGACTGCTACTATTTAAAGAATGAGGTACTGATGAGGAACTGGAGTTCGCTTCACAGACCTGAGAGCAAGGAGTGGTTCACCAGTTAGTCGTGCCGCAGAGCTACCAGAGAGAAATATTAAGAATGGCCCATGAGATTGCAGTCTGGTTTAAATGTTGTAATAAAATGAAATGTTAGCAAGATGACATGTCGGTATACGAAAAACCAAAGCCCGCATAAGACAGCAGTTTGACAGGCCAAAACTCCACAAAGATGTGGTGGAGTTCTGTAGGAGTTGTCACATGTGCCAAGTTGAGGGGAAACCCCAACCTACAATGAAATCTGCACCCCTAAGTCCTGTATCAGTGTTTGGAAGATCCTCCAGCAGAGGGCTGGTGAACTGTAAGGGATCCCTCCGGAGAACAAAAGGGGACAGGCAGGCACAAGGCTGGCAGAAGGTTAGAAAGGAAAGGGGAAAAAGGGACCAAGAGGGCAGGTTAAAGGAAGTCCGGGAGGAATCCCAGATGAAAACCCCTACTGATCGGTCAGCCAACCCCGAAATATTTGAAAGGTTAGTCCCCACATCCTCCTATGTAAATGCAGACACTAGAAGCAGACCCATCCAGAGGGCCCCAATGACCATCAAGACTTACCGGCAACCAAAGACTCCACATTGAACTCCAAGGACTGTACTTACAACTCAGTTATTGCCTCAAACGTTTTCCCTTTATCATTTCTACTTTCTCTGTCTTTATCTGCGTGTGTGTTTATCCCCTATGCATGCTAGCAAGGTCATGTTGCATACTCGTAGTTATATAACATAAGAACATAAGAACTAGGAGCAGGGGTAGGCAGTTCAGCCCCTCGAGCCAGCTCCACCATTCAATACGATCTTGGCTGATCTCATCTCGGCCTCAACTCCACTTTCCTGCCCGTTCTCCATTACCCTTCAACCCATTACTAATTAAAAATCTGTCTATCTCCTCCTTAAATTTATTCCATGTCGCGGCATCCACCGCACTCTGGTGTAGTGAATTCCACAGACTCTCAACTCTTTGAGAGAAGTAATTTCTCCTCATCTCTGTTTTAAATCTGCTACCCCTTATCCTCAAACTATGACCTCTCCTTCCATATTGTCCCACCAGAGGAAACATCCTCTCTATGTCTACTTTGTCAATCCTCTTTATCAACTTATATACCTCAATTAGATCTCCTCTCATTCTTCTAAACTCTAGAGAGTAAAGGCCTAAACTGTTCAATTTCTCTTGCTAACCAAATTAGAATTTAAGATTAATAAACTTCCACCTTTCTTGTTTAAATCTAAGACAACCTGTCTGATTGATTTCTTTGCCTTGCAATTGGAAAGCAGTGACAAGGATTCACCGAGCAGAAGCTAAAAACATGGTGTTTTAAAATTAAACCCTGTTACGGTTAAACCAGGCAAAGGCTGAGAGGGAACCCTTAGACCCCTTTATCACCTGGTCGTAACAGGGTACTGATTAAAATGGAAGAGAACTGTGTTCGTATGTTATCCGTGGTACAAGAAACAGTTAAAAGAATACTGAGTTGTACTGAGCCTTGACCATTTTACCCCATCCGGACGGGTAAGGCCAGGTTATGGAATTTAGTATAAGGGTGCAGGTTTATATACCTCCACATCAAAAGTATCATAAAAAGATTGATAAGACATGCAATGAAGCTATCTGAGAATTGAGTGAGTGAAGCACTGCTCTTTCTTTACCTGGTTGTCTCATTATCAACCGGGGATGAATTTTCTCTGGTGTTCTTCCATTTGTACACCATAACTTTGGCAGAAGATCGATGGAAGTGCCAAGAAAATGGACTAACTGGCATTTTCACCATTTCTTCAGGGCTTCCATGGATCTTCCACCAATGTTACAGTGGACAATCAGTTCAGGAGAAGCCCCACAGAAATTAATGGAGTTGGTAGCCAGAACTAAATGATTTAATTATTCCCCAATACCATCAATTGCTCCTTAACTTACTGAAGGACAAATGTAGAGCACTGCTCACTCTCCTCCCGCCACCAGTGAGAATTTTAATGATGCTTTTCATTAAAATGTCAATTGTTGAACAGTAGGCCCCTAGAACTTGTTCCAAGCTTTAAAAGAATATCAGTTTGACTGGAGTTTACACCAACATCCTTTATATTGCTTAACCAATGCAAGAACTAGGTGCTTTTCTAACAGCGCACCAACAGTTGCCCATTTAATATGGCATTTGCATGCTAGATCTGTGCCCAAGAGGCAGGTTCCAGTCAATATAAAATATTTGTAAGAACAGTGGGAAATATAGTTCATTCTAAATTGAAATTTACATTTGTGCTGATAGTTTGTAGAATTTATGTCCAAATTATGTTGAAAATTACCTTTTCTTAATTTCACTGATTTTTTTTTCATTTATGTGCAAATTCTCAGTCTTCAATCAGCTTCAGGCATTTTTGAAATAGTTTGATCTAAACTGTTCCTTATTTTGTTACTGGTGAGATCACCCAGAGAGTGATTTGTTTTTCTTTTCATGGGACTGCCACCGGAGATGGTCTGAGAGCTGAAATGTTATGATGATAGACTTAGATATAAGGGGGAGGAATTCCCCTGTGTGCTTGTGTAGGCAAACCATAAACACGTTCTTTATAAATGGCTTTCTGATAATGTTGCACATAACACAGAGGAAACTTTCCCCCTATGGACAATTTGATCTGCAATGGAACACCGTGGATCAGTTTCCTGTTAAGACAGGGGGAAAATTGCTGGTTGAAAGGAATCAAACAGTTCAAAATGTAAATCATATTTGATTAATATCCTGTGGATGATGTGGTAGGTTCCAATCTCCTGCCATAATTTCAATGGAAGATTGGTGAGACTCCTAACAAAAAATGGCACAGGCACCTGTTTCTTAACTGTCTACATAACTTCCAGGGGGTCCACCAAACTTCTGTCAAAGTTACGGAGGGAGATCAAAGCATCCCCATGGAAATTTGTTCTTTTAACCTTGAGGTTTAGTGAGAACGTTCACTTACTTCAATTTTTCTTGTACTCTTACCTGATATTATTTATTTTTGATCAAACTGCAAATTCTAAATGTCTACGGTAAGGGGTGGGCACAATTGTCTTTTCTTATTTTCTATTAAATTTTAAATCTGAAATCTATCCCATTTCAGATGAATTGGGTAACAGATCAGATCAGAAGTGTATTTGCAGCAGTCAGGCACAGGTGGTGCTCATGCTCCATATATGTAGGGAAAAAAAATGTTCTGAATGCATGCAGCATTCCAAAACCCAGAGCCAATGGGGCTAAATTGGACAGCAGCCAAAAACAGGCAGTGGTGTCAGAAAGTTCCCTTTAAACTGCGTGCCCATGCAGCAACCCATAAATCCCTGGGCAGGCCATGCACAAATCAGTCCCTTAAAGGGATGTCTTCCCCAACGGCGGGCAGTTAATTGGTTGCCTGCCATTAAATGGCTTTGGGGTCTGATGGAGGGCCGACGCGGGGTCTTCTCCCACCTTCCGGCCCACCGCAGGGACCCCCGTCAGCAGAATATAATGCAGCCCACAGAAAGTGAATCTGACCTGGGAAACAGTGAAGAATGGCACAACATGGGAGCAAGCAAACTCCAAGATTTTTAGATGCTGCACTGGAGGCCTTGGTGGAGGAGATGGAAAGTAGGAGAGATGTCATGTATCAGTACGGAAGCAGGAGGTCCTCCAGACACAAGCTCAAAGGGCAGTGAGAACAGATAGCCACGGAGGTCAATACAAGGAGTCAAACTCTGAGGACCTGAATGCATTGCTGCAAGAAGTTCAAATGAGTGGTCAAGGTCAGTGAATGCATCTGCAAATGTCACATCATACTAACCGGCCCACTAGCCTCACACATTGCTCACCTCACCCCATGCCAATCACTCACCAACCAACAAACTATCATGACTCACGTCTGACAATGATATGCTTTATTTCATCCTCACACATATAGGAATGTTGCAATCTCTACATTCACATCTCACAGCTTGCACACACTGCCAGCTATTCAACCATGACAGTCACATTAACCAAAAAGATTGTATGACACTCACTGACATACTAGCCTCTCTTTGGCAGGACGAGGTGACGCACAACTGGAGGCAGCAGGAACTAACTGGAGGGGGCTAGGCACACCTGCCTGTCCGAATCTCAATGGAGGAGGCGGTGCTGGCCATTACTGGGATGTCCATTGTTGTGGCCATGGACAGCAAAGTGGCTGAAACCATTGAAGGTGACTGTATCCTCAAACCTAATCTTCCTTCTCACATCCCATGTCCCCTCATACCACACTCTGTTCTGATTTAGTTTAGTTTACTTTAGTTTAGAGATACAGCACTGAAACAGGCCCTTCGGCCCACCGAGTCTGTGCCGACCATCAACCACCCATTTATACTAATCCCATATTCCCTACCACCTACCGATACTAGGGGCAATTTATAATGGCCAATTTACCTACCAACCTGCAAGTCTTTTGGCTTGTGGGAGGAAACCGGAGCACCCGGAGAAAACCCACGCAGACACAGGGAGAACTTGCAAACTCCACACAGACAGTACCCAAAATTGAACCTGGGTCGCTGGAGCTGTGAGGCTGCAGTGCTAACCACTACACCACTGTGCCACCCAACGCCATTGTGCAGATGGTGTAAACATGCATTTCGCACTTTCTCTCACTCCCTACACCAAACCCTACCCTTGTGACTTTATCCTTTCACATACCCAAGAGATGCAACCTGGCCAGGCAGTGGAGGAACATCAAGAAGAGAGTGACACAGCACCGTCATTTGATTTCACACTCTCAACCACTGTTCAAATGCTGACACTGCACATATCTTAGAGGATAGATTAGATCTGGGAATGAGTGAGCTGCAGCCAGGGCAGGGGGCAGCTCACATGAGGGCGAGGTTGCACCCAGGTTCTGCTGCAGAGGACTCAGCATTTTGATGTAGCCTACAGAGGAACGCTGATGGGTATGCACAACAAAATAATCGGTGCATTGAGAAGCCTGCCAAAATGTCTGTGGCCAATGTCAAGGTGCAGAGAGAAGTCCAGCACAAACTGAGCACAGACCACGGCGGGGGAGGGGTGACCTCGTAAAATACTTGTGGGAGAAGCCTGCCAAGACCTCCAACACTGAGAAGGCCCTGCCACATTTTACAGGCGGCAGTGTGGCCTCTTTGCAGCCCCCTCCACTGCCAAGTGGCGGGGTCTTCATTTGCCTACTAACACTTTGCAAAAAAATGTTAATTAACCTACCTGGACCAGGCAGCCATCCCTTGCCAATATTCTGGCCGGTGGCTGGAAGTCCCATGCCTTCCAATCCCCATTTGGGGATCAAGGCGAGACACTGGTGGGGAGAGGGGAGGAGTGAAATTATCAGGCTGGGAGGGGAGGAAGTGAGAAAAACACTTTTTATTTGGCTGTCGGGATGGTGGGAAGGGGTTGAAGGGAAAATGTGACAAGGTTGGTGGGGTGGGGGATGTTCGGGTTGGGAATAAAGTAAATTTTCGATATATAGGCCAATAAAAAAACACATGGGAGGGGGGTTGGGATCAGGCCTCCATCTTTTAATTATTTTTATGAAGAGAATGCACATAAATGTAACTTTGAAAATTCATTTTTCCGAAGGGCTTGAAGCCCTTTAAGAAGCCATTGCTGGGGACGGAGCAGCCACTCCCTGCCACGTCATCGGGGATGGCCACTCCACCCCCTCCATTTAAATGAGCCCCTGCGCAAAATATCACGAGGGCTCAGTGACTGTGTATCCGTGCCTGAAGGCCGCCGACTTCAAAGCACGCCCCCGTGATTTGCGGCGCACTAATCAAATTCATCCTGTCATGTGTGCAGTGGGCACACCACAATCACGTGACAAGCGTTCAATTAACATATGAAGGTGCAGGGCCTGTCCAATCACACAACAGGGGTGGGCTCCAAGGTGCTGAATACGGTGTCAGATGACGCCGGTGCAGGTGCTGGCTCCATATTTAAAACCCTGCCAGCCCTGCTTAGATTGCTGCCTTTGAATCACTTGCTGTTTCATGTTCTCTGTTGAAACCGGTGTTGGAGTAACTCCTGAACCCCCAGCCGCCGGAGACGGATGCCACAGGATGGCAGAGGCAAGACACAGGGTGGCCCCACGGTTTAGTGATGCCTCCCTGGAGATTCTCTAGGCTGCAAGGGAAAGGCGGGATGGCCTTCCCCAGGGATGGCAAGAAGAGGTCCTCCCACTTCACCAAGCAAGCCTGGGTGGAGATCATAGAGAAGGTCAGCAGCCTTGGGGTCCTCCGCCCGAACATGGGTCCAGTGCAGCAAGAGAGTCAATGACCTCCTACGTTCTGCCAAGGTGAGTACTCCACATCGCCTTTTTGAGGATTGCATGTGGCTACGCGGGAGGATGCGAGACATGGGGAGGGAGGCATCACAAAGTCACTGGCAAAGAGGGTTAGGCATCACCACATCCTGCCAAATGCATGGCTGCCACAGGCCACCTTCTTTCAAAGCTCACCCCCATTAACTACCCGGGAGCTGACATGGGGATGAGCCATATGGGAAACCCCAGTGGAGGACAAGGGGCTACCACTAGCAGAACTCTCCTGTTGTTTTTTATGCAAAGTATTACTATCTCCCTCTTTCCACTTGCAGTACAAGTGGTCCCATAACACCAGGAAGACCACAAGAACTGGCGGAGTAATTCCAGTCATACGGCCTCTCTCGACAGCTCAGGAGGAGCACTAGAGTTAGCGGGGATCCAGGGCAGCTGTTCAGTAGCAGATGGTGAGACTGGAGTCTCCACGCAAGAGAGTGAAGATTGTCTTCGATCGCCATCCAGGACATTTCTGGAGATCCACATCACACATGGATATCATGACGAGGTCTGCACAGCCAAACTCACATATGTTTGTGTTCTTTCATGCAGGTCGTCATCTGCAGGAGACTCCAGCAGAAGGGGGACAGCAAGCAACCTCTGAGGAGGATCAGTCAGAGGATCCACCATCACATGACTCTCCTTTCACCTCAGTGGGTTTATGCTCGGCTTTAGAATCAGGGTCACAAGCTGGTGAGGGCACCACACACGGGCCCAAGCAACTGGCTGAGGCTGAGACAGCCGAGGCCTCTGAAGTCAGAGGACTGTGGGTGGCCAGGCCCAAGCTGAGCCCCAGAGTGATCGCAAGCCTCTGGTGTTAAGAGTACAAGGCATGCTGGAGTTGCAGAGAGAGCTAAGGCAACATTTGGTGGAGATGCCAGAGACCGCACGCATCCATGCCATGAATGCTGCCATGTCTCAGGCATGCAAGTGCATGGCTTCCTCCATTAAGAGGTTAGCGAACCTCATGGAGAGTCAGATCCCACATATGTACGCAGACCTGCAGACCATCACCTTGGCCATGAGCTCACCACAGCAGTAGCAAGATGAGGTACCTGGAGTCTTCTCCAGATCCTTGTCCTTCTCTGATCAGCAGGGAGATTCATGAGGGCCTTGAAAGGAAGGAGGAGAGGCTGACCTCCACAGCTAGGGGCTCCCCTCAGGGCGCTCTGAGTGTGGACACCGGCTCCACCTCCCCTCTGCCAGTGAGCGCAGCTCCAGTAGCCGTGATGCCTGAGGAGAGTCCTGCACCAGTTCAGGACACACCAGGCAGCCGGGGCCCTCCAGGCCTCAGGCAGCCAGAGGACGCCTGTCAAAGTTAGCACAGGTCAAAGGGCAGTGTGATTAGCAGCCTGCCTCCAGCCCAGCTGCTAGTGCTGGGGTCACACGTCCAAGAAGCACACAAAAATGTATAAAGAAAACCACCTAGAGACACTTGAAGTCTTACGGGCGTTTGACATTTGCCATTTGTTTTGTCTTAGTTATTTTCATTATTGAAATTAACTTTTATTGTGGGAAATGCTTATTCTTTCATGCCTTTATTGTGAGATGCTGCCTTCACCCTTCTCCCTCATTGGGCTGCCAGTGTAGGCACAGCCCTCCTTTAGTAAGCATCTCCCCTTGGCCAGAGCACTTGTTTAAGCTGGGCACTCGCACGGAACCCAAATAGAAAGGTGCGACAGACTGAATGCATTGAGGTGAGTCTTTATTGACTCCACTATGAGAGGCCATCATGGTGGCTAGAAGCGGGTAAGTATGAGACTATTTCTTGCCTCCCTGGCCCATCGCCAATGTGCCTGCTCTCCGGTGCAAGGGGTTCAACATCCAGTGTTGCTTGTTCATTACCCTCCTCCATGTCCTCCTCGTTGGTTGAGGAGTGGTAGCCAATCATGTCCTCTTCATGCAAGGCCTCCCTCCTCTGCAGGGCTAGATTGTGCACACCTTACCCACCTTACGTGAGACCCTCACTGGGACATACTGCAGGGCTCCAGTGGAACGATCCAGGCACCGAAATCTCATCTTCAGTAGCCCAATGGCCCACTGAATGGTTGCTCGGGTGGAGCCACGGCAAGTGTTGTACCTCTCCTCCGCTGCAATGCGAGGTTTCCTCACACGCGTCAGCAGCCATGTCTTCAATAGAGAATCCATCCCTCAAGGTGAGTAGGGGGCCTGAAAAGCTGTGGCACTTGGTTCAGTCGAAGTTCATAGGCGGCATGGCTGCTTCCCAGGAAGCGGGCATCACACCTGCAGGAAACACTTTTGGTGGTCGCAGGCCAACTGAACATTGATGGAATGAAAGCCCTTTCTTGTCGATGAAGGCAGCTGAATGGCCCATTGGAGCCTTGATGGCCACGTGTGTGCAATCTATCACAACTTGCACCTGGGGGAATCCAGCATTGGCCCTGAATCCAATGGCACTCTCGGCCTGGGTGACGCCAGTGCCCCCAGAGGGGTGGCCTCTTCATCTGCCGCTAGGACTGTCTCAGCCCTTTTCTGGCGCCTATGGATGCTAGAAGTGGCCACTGACTGAGACGCAGTGGGCATCCACTCTGAGCGTATTTGCACCATCAGCGAGACTGAGTGGTCAATGCTAGAGAAAGTTTCACTCCTTCTATGAATTTCAATGCGCTGCTCCTGCACCCACTCAGACCACCTACACGTGGTTCTCAACAGGTTTTTCTCCCTTAAGATCCTGGATGGATATGACCTCCTGATCCCATGCTAGGAATCCTTCTACCCACTCACCCCTTCAGCTCCTCCCTCTGTGAGCAACTTGTCCTCCTTCATCACCTCTGCTCATTCTCTCCGTCGTGCAGCAAGCCAAGGAGGTGGAAGCTACAGCACCCATGATTGGAAGCAAGTGATCACCCCAAAACCCTTGAAGTCAGCACTAAAGCCTTTACCGTGTGCTGCACCACTCCCTTTGGACTTCAGCAACTTTAAATAACAGTACAAGACACTAAACATTTCTACAAACTCAGCAGCAACCATTAGAAGTTAATCAGCAATTAACCTGAGAGTGGTTGATGATCCCTTTAAATAGCACTGAAGTAATGTTCAGCTGTGTGAGGTTGTGAGATAGGGCACGAGCGAGAGTATTGAGGTCATAAATGGCACCGCTAAGGTAAAATAAGCAATACACACTGAATGACGTCATGATCTGCTTATCCAGCATACTTCCGTCGCACACTCCTCATGCCAGTGTTACTAACCTACTCAAAATGGCATCCAGCGTAGCCCACAACAGCAATGTACATGCGCATGAGCACCATTTTGAACGTGCAATAGCACCCATAACGCCAATAATACCCGTGCTATGAACCAAATTTTGCGGTCAAGATCTTTTAACTTGGTTACTTTTGTCCCTTCCTCTTGCCAAAACCTCTGCCTAGCCCCGGCCTATTAAACAAAAAAACTTACCAGGCCTTCGAGGGTGCCTCAACATGGACGCGCCTCTTCTTCCTGCAGTGGCCACATCTATTGGTGGCATTGACAAGGCTGCCAAGTTGCCCACCCTCTGATTGGGCCAGCAGTTCTGGGTGGCTGTCCACTCTCCGCAATTGGATGGCAGTCCCGGCAGCGGCCTCTTAATTGGCCGCTCTTGGTAAAATGCCGCCTAGGCTACCGCCACCTGCCCACGCAGGCTTGGGTCCTGCTTTTGGTCCCAGCGACAGGACTACCTACCTGATGGAAAAATTCCAGCCAATATTAAGTCTAGAGATAAGAAAAGCATGGTTTCAGCAGAAGGTGGACTTATTATGTAAAGCGCATCTAAATATCCATTGTGGGCTGGATTTTCCTGTTCCTGCACCTAGGTGTATCAAATCACCTGGGAGGTAATACAGGAAGGGACAGAGAGGAATGCACACCAAAGTAAGGAAACCTGCCTGATTGTTGTTCAGCTGTCAGACCAGGAAAATCTACCCTGCAATGTTTATTCCATTTAGTTTTTCAGTGTGGAACAGCACAATATATGAGTGCTGTGTAAATTGTGCTCTCCTTCCCTCACTGGCAGACATTACCTAAATATATGTTCACATAAGTAATACCAGCACACCCACTGTCAAGGATGAAACATGGGATTTGGCACAAATAGGGTGGTGCAGGATGACACACTGTAAAAGACTCCTTCCTATGACTGCTCCCATGGATTCAGAATAAATCTTGACTAATTGCTGTAGTAACCAGTTCCTCTGTTCAACAGCTTCTCTGTGTGAGCTTGGGTGGAGGCATTTATTGCTCAACCAGTTAAAGTTTTAAAGTTAATTGGAAAGATAAGTTAGCAATGAAAATAATATTTAATTTGTTGATGCCTGGAGGAAAGGTTTTCCTGTAGATTTACAAAGTTATATGGGCTGGATTTTATGGGCTCCCCTGAGGTGAGGTCAGAGGCAGGGGGGCCCATAGAATCCCGACTGCTGGTGGGGCGTGGAGGACTCGTCACCGCCCCGTTGCCAAGTGGGGGCAAGATAGGCCGACGATGGCCTTCCTGCCCAGTGGTCAATTGAGTCCTATTAATGGCCACTTAAGGGCCTCTTCCCACCAGCACTCGTGCTTGGGGGATTCCCTTCTCTATGGGCAATCTGTGGCCCACGGAGGGTCCGGCTGGGAAACAATGCACCTCCCAGAATCCCCCTCTCCTTGGGCAATGCCATTAATAGATGTGGCCACTGTTGAGACTACAGGAAGAAGAGGCGCCTCCATGTTGAGGCACCCACGAAAGCCAGGTAAGTTTTTTTATTAATAGGCCGGGGCTAGGCAGAGTCTCTGAGGGATGCACCCTCCAACAGCAGTATAGGGGCCACAAGTGCAGCCATTGCCGCTGGGTGAGGGGCGACCCTCTGTGGGCCATGGAGCAGCTGTAAAGGAGGGTCCCCCTGTAATGAGAAGCTTTTTATATTGGCTGAAGCAACATAAATGAGATGCGTGGAGTTCAGTTGATTGAAGATCTCAAACAGCTTTATTAAACAGCTAACAAGAATATACAGTGCAGAGGAATCTATTTACAGAACTTGCCTCTTGGTGTTACAGTTGCCAAGTGAGACTGGCATGTAGTCACATGACTGCGTCTTTGCACTCAGCTCATTAGCATACTAAGATCTTAAAGGGACATCACTCTTAAATGCAATCACACAACACACACCTCCCCAGGAATCCACTAGGAGGCCGCCACGGTTTACCTACTGGTCTGTTCACGCGACAGCTACCCTCCTGACACTAGTAAAATGCCAGCAGGGGCAGGAAGTGGCCATTAATTTGCCTAATAATTGGTCTAATTGGCTGCCCAACTCCAGTCAGTGGACAATCACACTTGGTGAGGTTCCCAATGCTGAAAATATTCCATGGCGGTGGGAGGAGGTGGAGCTCACCTCCCAACGCCTTTCGCCACCATTATGCAAGGCTGCCTGCCTCCTAGTCCACCTCCAGAGGGATGGTAAAATTCAGTCCATGAATGATTCCACCTTACACCTTTCATAGACTTCAGCTCATCCAAAGATCTGCAGCCTGTATCATGACTTGCAACATGTCCCTTTCACCCTTGACCCCTGTGCTCGCTGACCTACATAGGCTTCCAGTCCAGCAACAGCTCAAATTTAAAATTCTCACCCTGGTACTTGAATTCCTCATGCCCCACCCCATCTATCTCTAACGTCTTCCAGCCTTACAAGCCTCTAGGAACTCTGCATTTCTCCAATTCTGTCCCCTCTTTTGCAGCCCTGAATTCCTTCCTTCCTCCATTGGCCATCAGGACATCAGCTGTCATTATTAGCTGCAATTCCCTACTCAAACTTCTCCATCTGTCATTTTCTTCCTTTACGATGATCCTTAAAATCTAAGGGCAGAATTTTCCCAGCCCCATGGAGGCGGCTTTGGAGGTGGGGGGTGGAGGCAGGGAAATTCAGATAGTTGTGCCTCATGATGGCTCCCTGACACTATTCCACCTCTCGGCGTGTTTGCCAGGGGCGGCTGCCATGGGCATCGGCAACCGGATCCATGGAGGCGGGCAGACAATTAAGGCCCCACATAGGGGTCACTTTCAGATCCCACCAGCTTTTTCCTGGTGCCGACTCATTCCCCCGCTGACTCCGGAGCCCAGCAGCTACATGGAGGCGTCCACTGGGTGGCAGGTCGGGGGGAGCCATTGGAGCCACCTTTCAATGCCCCAGTGAAGGAGCTGCAAGGATGAAAAGGCCACAGCTGAGGCCACAAACAATCCTGCGCAGTGGTTTCCCCTCCACACTGATGGCCCTCACAGCTGTGGGCCTTCTTTATTTTCAAGTTCTCTGCCGGCATCTGAAAGCTCCTCCATTTTGAGATGTCCTTGAGCTCCACTTTCTACCTCAGCAGCGGCCACCTCTCCCGCTGGGGCTGCCAGTTGTCCAGTGCTGCAGACTCTCTGATTGGACCTCCCACATTGCTGTCCTGCCTGCCATCCTTAATTGGACGACAAAGGCAGAGGTGGCCTTTTAATTGGCTGCCTCCCATAAGATTGCGACGGAGGACGCACTGCAGAAGTGAGCAGGATCAGGACCAGGAACTGGTCCTAACCTGTGCTTATATTAGATGTCGGGAAGATTCCGCCCTACCTCTTTGACCAAGCTTTTGGTCATCTGTCCTAAAATTGCCGTATGTGGCTAAGTCTGATTCTGTCTAATAATACTCCTGTGAAGTGGCTTGGGACATTTTACTACATTAAGGAAACAATATAAATGCAAATTACTCTTGTGTTTATAATATTAGCATATCTGCCTTACCACTCTGCTCTATAGATCCCTAACTTCCTCCTTGACAGTATGATTCAATTAGGGACTTGTTGAAGGTGGAGAATTATGCCGTCAGCTTTATCACTCTTTAGTAAGATCACTGGAGAATCCGCAGACTGGCCAATCATGATGACACACAAAATGAAAATCAACTTGTCATCTTCATCGTTTTGTTGATATTATCCCTTCACCAACTTTCCTATTCAAACAGAAGTTACTAACAAATAATACCTGCATTTAAGTAATGGCCTATCACACTGAAACACCACAAAGAGCTTTACACAGTGAATTGCCTTGATATCCACTGACTGCCATTATGCAGGCAAGCCATACTACATATCTGTGGAGGGATGGGTGGAAGGTTTTTGGCCAGTGAGAGTTTGAGCTTCCTTAATGGCTTAGTTAATGAAGGTACCACACGGCAATATTGAATACTACAGACCCAAGAAGTTCCAGGTTCTGTCCCCAGTAAACTGAGCTGCTACAAGTGAACTCAGCCCCAGCAGGATGGGGAAGGAGAAATTGTCTAGGGCACTTACTTCTAATCACTATCCCTGACCCAATCAAATGTGAACCTAAGACTATTGCTTTGGTTGTAATGCCCTCTTTGGTCAAATAGCCTGTTGACATGCTCTGTCTAGGTTCCCATGTGAAGAATAGTCACTTGACAAGACAGTAGGAAGCTGTTGATACATGTGGAACTGTGTCCTGGTGGAAATTAGCCCTTCCAGAGGGTAAAAATGAGTGTGTGCTTATTTACGTTTTTGAAAAGCACTGGCATTTCAGTGACACCCCATATTGTTGCAGTTACAGACTAGACTCATAGGTAGCTTTTCCTAGATTAGTCACGCAACCACTAATAGCCTGATATCATCTGGGGGTAGAGGGAGGGAATGAAGTAGATGCAGAGCAGAGAAATAAAAATTTACAAACCAGTTAACCTATGCCACACTGGATATCTGACAACTGTGCAAGAGTGAACAGAGACATGGGCGCGGGCCACGCAGTCCATTTTGGTTATCAAGTGTCAGGGACCAAAAAAAGGACAAAAATAATTATTTCTAAAGGAGGAAAAACCACATCTTCAGAAACACAATGTTTGAAGCATTGCTTTAACTTTCCTTTGGGGGGAATGGTTTCCTTTATGAGTTACATGAGTGAAATTGTAAATGAGTTTATGAAACAAAATGGCCTTAGGATTTTTTTATTTAGAGATACAGCACTGAAACAGGCCCTTCAGCCCACCAAGTCTGTGCTGACCATCAACCACCCATTTATACTAATCCTACATTAATCCCATATTCCTACCACATCCTCACCTTTCCCCTACCTATACTAGGGACAATTTATAATGGCTAATTTACCTATCAACCTGCAAGTCTTTGGCTGTGGGAGAAAACCAGAGCACCCAGCGAAAACCCGCGCAGTCACAGGGAGAACTTGCAAACTCCGCACAGGCAGTACCCAGAATCGAACCCAGGTCGCTGGAGCTGTGAGGCTGCGGTGCTAACCACTGCGCCACTGTGCCACCCTACATTTTTCTATGTTTAAGTTTAAAAAGAAATCAACTATAGTTTCCTCATTAAAGAAACCTGGAGAGAGGTGGGCAGGAGTTGGTGCCAATATGAAATAATGTGCAACACTTAAATTTAATTAAAGTGCTTGAATCGTCACATTACACTCATACCAGATTACAGGTCATGAAATCGCTCCTGAAACCCATTATATTTTTATAACATGTACAGAACATTTCTGCATAATGAAGTTAATTATTCTTACCTCACTTTATATTTAGTATAAGCTACAGGATAAACTAACAGCAGCGAGAACCAAGTGAAATGTTTACAAAAGGTTACAAAGTAATTTGTGACAAATTACTGCAGACGACAATCACAATTACACAGTCTACACTTACCAATAAAAATGAAATGAAATCACCGACAATTTTTCTTCAATAAAAAAGTTTATATTTAACATTTATTCATCTGACCTGGAAATGTTTACATTTGGCTTGAAATCATTCATTGATGTTGAATTTCTGTCACTGTTCATAACAAAGAATTGGTAGGTATTGGGAACAGGAATGCCAGTAGTGCTGGCATGAGCACAAGCTATGTCAGCTTAGGTAATTAAATAGAAAATGATAGCTAAAGGTCGACTAACATTAATTAGAAATTTGTTGGGAAAAGGATTCCTTTATCTTCATCTCCCTGTAGTTTTTTAAGCTTCCTGTTCTTTTTAATAAATTCAATTATCTCTAGCAGTCTGTGGCAGCATCAGTAACAAAGAAAGAACTTGAATTTATATAGTGCCTTTAATATCCTTAGGATGTAGAGGCATAGAGTTATAGGCCGGAATTTAACTTTGAGTGGGAGGCCCCCCATTGGCCTAAAAGTAGGTGGCGAACCCACCTCCGCCGGGCCTGGGGAGACACGTTGGAATTTTCACGCCCCAGGTCCTTAATTGGTCTTGGGCAGGACGTCCATCTCCTTGAGGCGGGAAGTCCCACCTAATGGAGCTGCCGGCCAATCAGTGGACCAACAGCTCTTAGTCCCAACAGCACCAACCAGGAGTAGTGGCCGCTGCTGGGACTACACCCAGCTTCAGCAGGAAGAGGAAGGACGACCCCAGAAAGAAGGTATGTCTTTTGGGCCTTGCCAGGGATAATTGGCCAGGCCCTGGTGAGACAAGGGGAGTCGGTTGGGGGGGGGGGGGGGAGGGGTGTTATGCATTGGGGACAGTTGAGGCTTCAGGGGGGACCTCCATGGGGCACAGGGTGCCCGATAAGGAGGGTCTCTCCAGCCTGCAAGTAGGCCACCAGGTCTTACCTGGTGGTGTTTTGGGGCCTTTGTTGTCCACCTGCCGTGGGTAAAATACCAGTGGCGGCGGGAGGAGGCCCTTAAGTGGCAATTAATTGTCCACTTAAGGGGCTTGATTGGCTTGAGGCGGGCAGGCCGTTTCTCACCACCTCTGCCCTGCTTAAAATCACCTCCCACTCAATTTTTCGGCCCCCCCCCACCCACTCCTGCCACCAGCCCACTCGTTGGGGGCCGTAGAATTCCGGCATAGTGTCATTTTCAGCACAGAAGTTATGTAGAGTCTATAGCACAACTGGTCTATGCCAGCATACATGATCCACATGAGCCTCCTCCCACCCTAATTCATCTCACCCTATCAGCATATCCCTCGACTCCTTTCGTCCTAATGTGCATACCTAGCTTCCCCTTAAATGTATCTATCCTATTCACCTCAACGACTCCTCTCTGCTTTTCAGTGGTATCCCTCTAGAAGTGAACCCTAGTATTTTCTTATGGCCTTATTAACCTGCATTGCTACTTGTAGTGATTTGTGCATATGTCCTCCTGGATCCTTTTGCTCTTCTACCCCATTTAGATGCATATTATCAAAGCAGTATGTGGTCTCCTTATTCTTCCTATCAAATTGCACCATCTCCCACTTATATATACTGAAATTTATTTGCCAATTAAATGCTCATTCCGTAAGTCTATTCATGTCTTCTTGTGGTTTGTCTCATATTTCTTCAGTATTAACTATACTCCCCAATTTGGTGTCATCTGCAAATTTTGAAACTGTACTGTACTTCTGATTGCCAAGTCCAAATCATTAATGTAAATTGTAACAACAGTAGTCCCAATCCCAATCACTGGGCAACACCACTTCCCATCTTTTGCCATTCTAAGTAGCTACCCTTAACCCCTACTCTCTGTTTTCTGTTTTGTCACCAGCCTGCTATCTATTCTGCCACCTGTCCCCTGACTCCCCATGCTCAGATCTTATGTGTCTATTATGCAGTACCTTATTGAAGGCCTTATGAAAATTCAAAATGTTACATCTAATACATTAAAGCTGCAGTCATGAATGGTGGTAGACGATTAAACAACTAACTGGAGGAGGAGGCTCCATGAACATCCCCATCCTCAATGATGGCAGAGCCTGGCACGTGAGTGCAAAAGATAAGGCTGAAGTGTTTACAGCCATCTTCAGCCAGAAGTATGGAGTGGATGATTCATTTTTGCCCCTTCCTGAGGTCCCCACTATCTGAGTCCTCAGCCAATTTTTTCATTCCCCAAGAAACAGCTGAGCATACTGGACACAGCAAAGGTTATAGGCCCGACAACATCCTGGCTGTAGTGCTGAAAACTTGTGCTCCAGAACTAGCTGTGCCTCTAGCCAAGCTGTTCCAGTACAGCTACAACACTGGCATCTACCCGACAAAAGTGGAAAATTGCTCAGGTATGTCCTGTAAACAAAAAGCAGGACAAATCCAATCCGACCAGTTACCACCCCATTAGTCAACTCTCAATCATCAGCAAAGTGATGGAAGGTGCCGTCGACAGTGCTATCAAGCAGCACTTAGTCACCAATAACGTGCTCACTGGTGCTCAGTTTAGGTTCCGCCAGGACCACTCAGCTCCTGACCTTATTACAGCCTTGGTCCAAACATGGACAAGAGCTGAATTCCAGAAGTGAGGCAAGAGTGACTGCCCTTGACATCAAGGCAGCATTTGACCAAGTGTGGCATCAAGCAGATCTAGCAAAATTGAAGTTAATGGGAATCAGGAGGAAAACTCTCCATCGGTTGGAGTCATACTTTACGCAAAGGAAGATGGTTGTGGTTGTTGGAGACCAGTCAGCTCAGTCCCAGGACATTGCTGCAGGAGTTCCTCAGGGTAGTGTTCAAGGCCCAACCATCTTCAGTTGCTTCATCAATGACCTTCCCTCCATCATAAGGCCAGAAGTGGGGATGTTCACTGATGATTGCCCAGTGTTCGGTTCCATTGACAATTCCTCAGACAATGAAGCAGTCCATGTCCACATGCAGCAAGATCTGGACAACGTTCAGGCTTGAGCTGATTGGCAAGTGACATTTGCGCCACACAATGCCAGGCAATAACCATCTCCAATAAAAGAGAATCTAACCATCTACCCATGACATTCAAGGCATTACCATTGGCATGTCCCCCACCATCAACATTCTGGAGGTTATCATTGACCAGAAACTTAACTGGACCAGTCACATAAATACTGTGGCTACAATAACAGGTCAGAGACTGGGTATTCTGTGGCGAGTGACTCACCTCCCTACTACGCACAAAGCACATGTCAGGATTGTGTTGGAATACCCTTCCTTCACCTGGATGAGTGCAGCTCCAACAACACTCAAGAATCTTGACACCATCCGGAACAAAGCAGCCTGCTTGATTGGCACCCCATCCACCACCATCAGCACTCACTCCTTCCACCACCAGCGCACAGTCGCTGCAGTGTGTACAAGATGAACTGCAGCAACTCACCAAGGCTCCTTCAACAGCAACTCCCATACCCGTGATCTTTACCACCTAGAAGGACAAGAGCAACAGACGCATGGGAACACCACCACCTGCAAGCTCCCCTCCAAGCCACACACCATCTTGACTTGGAAGTATATTGTCATGCCTTCACTCTTGCTGGGTCAAAATCTTGCAACCCAGTGGTAAGAATGCACTGTGGCGCAGTAGTTAGCACTGCAGCCTCACAGCTCCAGCGACCCGGGTTCGGTTCTGGGTACTGCCTGTATGGAGTTTGCAAGTTCTCCCTGTGACCGCGTGGGTTTCCGCCAGTTGCTCTGGTTTCCTTCCACACCCAAAGTCTTGCAGGTTGATAGGTAAATTGACCATTGTAAATTGCCCTTAGTGTAGGTAGGTGGTAGGAGAATTGTGGGGATGTGGTAAGGAATATGGGATTAATGTAGGATTAGTATAAATGGGCGGTTGATGGTCAGTACAGACTCAGTGGGCCGAAGGGCTTGTTTCAGTGCTGTATCTCTCTATGACCCTATTACCCATGTCCACACTTCAAAGAATTCAATAAGGGTGGGCAATTATGACCTTCCCATTTGAAATCTATGACGACTACTCGGTGGGCCGAAGGGCCTGTTTCAGTGCTGTATCTCTAAATAAAAAATAAAAATAACAACTATGTTTTCAGTTTCTAGATGTTTTTCTATTACGTCTTTGAGTAAAGATTCCATTATGTTTCCTTCCATCGACATTAAGCTAACCAGTCTATATTTGCCTAGACTTCCTCTATTTTCCTTTATAAATATAGGAATAACATTAGCTCGCTGCCAGGTATTCCACCTCCACTTCTTGCTTTCTCCATTATTCCCTTTTCAAATGAATATATATATATATATATAC
This sequence comes from Heterodontus francisci, assembly GCF_036365525.1. Classification (NCBI taxonomy): domain Eukaryota; kingdom Metazoa; phylum Chordata; class Chondrichthyes; order Heterodontiformes; family Heterodontidae; genus Heterodontus; species Heterodontus francisci. Next base: position 29,130,262 of record NC_090401.1, read on the forward strand.
ATAAAATAGTGCCTCTGTTATCTCTTTCCTAACCTTTTAATATGTGTGGATGCAATCCATTTGCAATAGGGATATTATCTTCTCTAACTTTGATTAGATTGTTAATTTTCTCCCCCCCCCCCCCCCTTTCTATATTAAATGTCCTTATATATTTTTTGATCTCATCTTCTAATGACTTGCCCACCTTGTTAGCCTCCTTGGTAAATACTGAGGCAAGGGCTGGAATTTTAGGCACCCCGCTAGTGGCGGGGGTGGGACGTATAATTGAGTGGGAGGCAGGGGGGAGCATTCCCAACCTCATCCGGCCCCATTCCAATTTTACACGGGGCGGAGGTGGCAAGAAATGGCCTGCTCGCCCCAGGCCAGTCAAGGCCCTTAAGTGGCCAATTAACTGGCACTTAGGGGTCTCCACCTGCCGCCCCAGATATTTTAACCTTGGCTGGCGGGTGGCTGAGGCCTCAGAAAGCCCGTCTGGTGATACCTGGCAGCCTTCTAACAGGGGCTTTCCTGATTGTACACCCTGTGCCCCGTGGAGGGCCGCCCCCAAAGCCCCAGCTGCCCCCCATGCACAACACACACCCCGCCCCCCCCAAAACCAGCCCCCATTAACTCGCCGGGGCCCGACCGATTGACCCCAGTGAGGCCCTAACAACTTACCTTTGTTCCGGGGCCTTCCTTCTTGTTGGTTCTGATGGCTGGATGTAGTCCCAGCAGTGGCCACTGCTCCCGGTGGCGGTGCTGGGACGAAGAGCTGCCGGCCCGCTGATTGGCTGGCAGCTCCATTAGATGGGACTCCTTGCCTCAAGGTGGTTGAAATCCCGCCTAAGACCAATTAGGAGCCTGGGGAGTGAAAGCTCCCAGTCTGGCTCCCCAGGGCTCAGTGGAGGTGGGCTCGGCACCAGCATTTCAGCTGGTGGAGGGGGCCACACCCCCCCCTAACCCCACCCCCCCCCTCCCCTCCCCTCCGCCCCGTCCAACGAATAATTCCGGCCAAGGTAACTATTCAATATTTTTGCCATTTCACTATCATTGCCTGTGAGTTCATCTTTACTGACCCTGTTCCTATTCTTTTTTTGAAGGTCATTGATAGATTTGTGGAATGCTATACTATGTCTTTTTATATTCCATGTCTCTTGATAATTTAATTTTGTAGTTCTTCTTTGTTTTTCTAATTTTTCTGTATTTCTTTCCTAAATTCTTTGTATTTTCTTGTCATCCTCTCCTTTATTGTCTATTTAACAAGTATCTCTATTACTTTAGTTTACATTTCACCCTTATCTCTTTATTCTTCAATGGTGTTTCATTATTCGCCAGACAGTTGATTTCTTTTCGCAGAGTATTTTTTTCCTGAACTCTATTGATCACCTTTTAAAACATTTCCACTGCTGTTCTATCTCTTTTTCATTCTTTTTATCCAGTTTACCTTCCTTTCTTCCTTCTCATCACATTGAAATGAGCTTTTCTTTCAAATCTTTTACTTTGGTCTTTGTTTACTTATGTCTTTTTCAATCATTATTTTGAGATTGCTGTTGCTTCGATGTTTCCCTGCACTTATTTCTCTTATCTGCTCTCATTCATTGCCCATTACTAGATCCAGCAATGACTCCTCTCTGCTTAGGATTCTTACGTACTGGGTAAGAAAGTAGTCCTCAACATATTGTAAAATTCCCATTCCCTTTTGCCCTTTTCCTACCTCTTCTTTCCAGTTTATTTGGGAATAGTTGAAATCTCCACAGATGTTTCTTCTATGCCTTTCAGTAATTTAATAGATTTGCTTCTGCATTTCTTTCCTCCACTACCCAAAATATCCCCCTAATTGTCAAATCTTCTATAAATTCAACCTTTAAAGTCTGCTCCTCCCCCCTTGGCTTACATCCTGCTTCATAGTGTCATGGTTATGATTCTGGCCATCCTCCCGACATCCTTATCCTCACCAGTAACACGTACATTGTACTTGTTAGAAAGGACCAGTATCAGCAAAACCTCCTTCTCTGCCTCCTCTAGATTTCCCCTGCCCTGCTGAGTGGCAATCACAATCTCCCCTTTCTGTGCTTACGATTTCCTCTGAGGTGCGACTGTTCCCTGGAGAAACTTATCCAGAAATTCCTCCTGCTGCGTTCTGCTTCGGAGTGTCTGTAACTCAAATCCAGCTCTGCACTGGTGAGTATTAAGATGAACATTTCCTGCAGATGTGGCAATCTGAGACAATCTGGTCATTCACAAACTTCCACATACTACAGTCCCAACATGCTGCCTGTGCTGTCATTATTATTCTTCATTTACTTATTGTTTGTAGTAGTTTATTTTCAGAACTATTGAATCGGACGAGATCTAAATAATATTTCAGAGATGGATTTAGCTTGACTCCAAATTAATCAGTAAATTAATTACTCAGATTGCTTTAATTATTTGTTTACTCATTTATTTCAAGTTGATGGATTGGTTTATATTTCAGATTATATATTAAATTAAATACTTAGCTCAAATAGCTCAGCTTGCAGATTGCAAGCTAAGTGTAGATATTTGAGTTTGGTGAGTGGGGATTTTAAGTGTTGTTATCTTTATAAAGTCTGGTCTGCATTCAGCTGGGATTTACCCTCTAGATAAACTAGGGTTAAGAAAGTAAAGTAAGTTTCTTACAGTTTTAGGCAGGAATTAACAGGCTCTACTGTGGAGTAGCTGATTAGTTGAGTAGCTGACCAGTCAAATCTGGTTGCTGCAGTTTCAGCTTCAAAAGGTATGAATGGAGTGGTCTGGGTGCAGCGTGCAACCGGTATGCAGTTTGCAAGCTGAGTGTGGAGATTCGAGTTTGGTGAGTGGCGGGTTCAGTGAAAGTGCGAGGCGGTGCTCCATTTTCTACTTTTTTTCTACTTTTTTAACCCTCCAGTATTTGGTTCCTGCTTCGATGCAGTGGAAGGAGCTGTTTGGTGAGTACCCGGTAAGCTATTCTAGTTATAATAAATAGTCTGTAAAGTTAAGGTATGGCAGGGCAGCTCTGCCGAGTGGAATGTCCAGCCTGTGGCATATGGGAAGTCATGGAAGCACCATGTGTCCTAGACAAGCACATCAGCAAGAGGTGTCACCGACTGCAGAAGCTTGAGCTCCAGGTTTCGGAACTCGAGCGGAGGCTGGAGTCACTGTTGTGCATCCGCGAGGCAGATGTTTAGGGAGGTGTTCACACCACAGGTTAGGAGCATGCAGTCAGATAGGGAATGAGTGACCGCCAGGCAGTCTAAGAGAACTAGGCAGGTAGTGCAGGAGTGCCCTGATATGATCTCACTCGTTAATCGGTTTTCCAATTTGGATACTGGTGAAGGTGATGGTTCCTCAGAAGAGTGCAGTCAGAGTCAAGTTTGTGGCACCACAGGTGGCTCAGCTGCACAGGAGGGGAGGAAGAGCAGTGGAAGAACTGATAGGGAATTTATTAGTTAGGGGTACAGACAGGCATTTCTGCAGCAGTAAATGGGAGTCCAGGATCGTGTGTTGCCTCCCTGGTGCCTGGGTCAAGGATGTCACGAAGAGGTTGCAGGATATTCGTCTGGGGGAGGGTGAACAGCCAGAGGATGTGGTCCGCATTGGTATCAATAACATAGGTAAGAAGGGGGATGAGGTCCTGAAAGCAGATTTTAGGGAGCTAGGAAGGAGATTCAAAAGCAGGACCTCAAAAGCCGCAATCTCAGGATTACTCCCAGTCCCACGTGCAAGTGAGCATAGGAATAGAAGAACTGAGCGATTGAACACGTGGCTGGAGAACTGGTGTAGGAGGGAGGGCATCTGATTTCTGAGACATTGGGACTGGTGCTGGGACAGGTGGGACCTGTACAAGATGGACGGGTTGCATCGTAGCAGGACTGGGATGAATATCCTCCTGGGAGATTTGCTAGTGCTGTTGGGGAGGGTTTAAACTAAATTGTCAGCAGGATGGGAGCCTGAGAGGGAGCTCAGATTGGAGGGAAGCAAAACTGATAACTTGTCTGGAGTGTGGAAACCAAGAGCAAGTATCAGAGAGGAATACCAAGGTGCACAGAATACTGGAGGTGATAGATAGCACTAGATTAGGGAATAGTAAGTTATTAGGTGGGGTCCGAGTAAGGGAGAAAGTAATCAAGTCTGAATCAGGGTTAATGTGCATGTATGTGAATGCACGGAGTGCGCTTAATAAGACTGGTGAGGTACAGGCGCAGATTGCCTTGTGGAAATATGATGTTGTGGTTATAGTACAGGTTGAGAGAGTGGTTAATAAAGCATACAGTATCCTGGGCTTTATTAATAGGGGCATAGAGTACAAGAGAAAGGAAGTTATGTTGAACTTGTAAAGACACTAGTTCATCCTCAGCTGGAGTATTGCGTCCAATTCTGGGTGCCGCACTTGAGGAAAAACGTCAGGGCACTGGAGAAAGTATAGAAAAAATTCACGAGATTGCTTCCAGGAATGAGGAATTTCAGTTATGAAGAAAGATCCGAGAAGTTAGGACTGTTTCCCTTGGAGAAGAGAAGGCTGAGAGGTGATTTAATAGAGATATTCAAAATCATGAGGGGGCTGGACAGAGTAGATAAAGAGAAACTGTTCCCACTATTGAAAGGATCAAGAACGAGAGGGCACAGATATAAAGTATTTGGTAAGAGAAGCAAAAGTGATGTGAGGAAAAACTTTTTCACGCAGTGAGTGGTTAAGGTCTGGAATGCGCTGCCTGAGAATGTGGTGGAGGCAGGTTCGATTGAAGCATTCGAAAGGGAATTGGACAGTCATATGAAAGGGTAAAATGTGCAGGGTTACAGGGAGAGGGTAGGGGAATGGAACTGAGCGAGTTGCTCTTTCAGAGAGCCAGAATGGACATGATGGGCCGAATGGCCTCCATCTGCACTGTAACTATTCTGTGATTATATATTATATTAAACACTTTGGACAATTATATACTAAATTAAACACTTAGCATAATTATATACTAATTAAGTAATTTACTTCCTAGGGATCCATTGCTCCTCCCTCTGCTGTGATGTCATTTTCTCAGATTCAGGGCAGGATTTTGTGGCCCAGCGAGTCGAATCCCGTCTCAGCCATTCCAAGCCTCCAACCAACCCCCTCCCCCCACTCCCAGTGCGATCTTGCGTTATTCCAGTACTTAAGGGCTGGATGCCGGGATCCCATTCCTTTAAAAGATGAAGACGGGGATCCCGCCTCCAAGGGCTGCCGGCCAATCAAAGGGCTAACAGCTCAGCAGTATTGGGAGTGCCACTAGGAGTGGTGGCCACTGCCGGAACTGCAGAGGCCTTGGACCCAGGCCCAACGTTGGAGACCCAGACCTCAGGTAAGTGAGGCAGGGTCACCATGGCCAGTCCAGAAGGCCCTGGCAAGGGGAGTGTGAGGGTGAGCGTTAAGTGCAGGGTGAGGAGGGTCCAGGGAGGTCGAATTATTCCCAGCAGGGCACCTCCGTGGGCCACAGGTTTCCCATGGAAAAGGGACCACCCCCAAGCCCACAGGGAGGGCGCCTCATATTACTAGGTGACATCCCGTGTGTCAGAAGCACCCTCCTCTGCTGGTTAATTCCCAGCAGCAGGGAGAAGAGGCCCTTAAGTGGCCTCCTGTCGCAATTCTATGGGCCCCCCGCCTCTGACCCTGTCTCAAGGGGACCCATAAAATCCGGCCATCAGAACTTCTTTCAGAGTTTAACCTGCTCAGCCACTTCTTACTGTGCTTTAGCTTCTCTGTTCAGCTTTTTTTTTTAGGTGCTTCACTCAGCAGCTTCTCACCTGCGCTTCAATGCAGGAAACGGGGCAGCACAGTGGTTAGCACCGTAGCCTCACAGCTCCAGCGACCTGGGTTCAATTCTGGGTACTGCCTGTGTGGAGTTTGCAAGTTCTCCCTGTGTCTGCGTGGGTTTTCTCCGGGTGCTCCGGTTTCCTCCCACCACCAAAAGACTTGCAGGTTGATAGGTAAATTGGCCATTATAAATTGCCCCTAGTATAGGTAGGTGGTAGGGGAATATAGGGACAGGTGGGGATGTGGTAGGAATATGGGATTAGTGTAGGATTAGTATAAATGGGTGGTTGATGGTCGGCACAGACTCGGTGGGCCGAAGGGCCTGTTTCAGTGCTGTATCTCTAAATAAATAAAATAAATAAATAAATAAAATAAACATGTATTTGCGCACAGCAAGATCCCACAAACAGAAATGTGATAGTAACCAACGAATCTGTTTGTTGTTGACTGTGACATAAATTTCAGCCACTACACCAGGGAGAACAGATCTACTCTTCAAATAATGTAGCATTTGGAGCAAACCCGCCACCCATCCTCACTACCACAAATGATGCACAGTTTGGTGGAAACTGGAGAGAAATTAATATTTCATTTTCTCCTTCTCCCTTTCCCTCACACCATGCAGCAACCCACCTGAGAGGGTGACAGATGATCTCTTCACATTTTAGACATGTTAGGCTAGTCTCTGGACCAGTCAATGCTGCTTTGTAATCAGTTATGATATAGCAGCATGAGAATGCCCATAAAGGGAAGAGGGCAGACACTCACCCTCAATTATCAGGTAATTCAATGAGGAAGCGCTACTTAGCATTCCTTCCCTGTAATGGTTGTGCTCAAGATTGGAATTGCCACATGAGGAAACACAGGCTTGAGTACATGGTCTAATACTATGTAGCACAGAACACGTAAATCACATAACTGCAAGACCCTGTCCTGCCTTATTATTAGGTTTCATAAGACAGAGCAGAATATCTGCTGTGTTACTGATTCCCCAAATTACAAATGAGTAAGGCCCTTAGGCCTGTACATTTTATTAACAAGTTTGACCCACTTTTAAATCACGATAGGTTGTGTTCATTGGTCAGCAATATGCTAATGAGACGGCAAAAACAGAGGACCATTAGAAATCGAGTTAAAGGGGAGATCAGAAAAGTCTCTTGACACAGAGGGGCATTAGAATGTGGAATTCTCTGCTACAAACTGTTCTTAAGGTGAAGCTCATAAATTCTTTGCAAAGGGGATTATAAAGTTGCTTGAAAAGATAATGATTAGAAGATATGGAGAGATTAGAAAAACACTGGCGCAGACTTGATGACTGAAAGACCTGTTTCTGTGATAGAGTCATGGGGCAGAATTTTACTGGCCCAGGGGTGAGGGGCTAGGAGGGGTGGGGGGGGGGGGGGGTGGAAAATAGAGGGGAGATGCATCTGAAAGGCTCACCGATTCAATCCCACCACCGGGGAGGTTGCCCAGCGAGGGACCGGCTGCGGCTTGGCTGTCCACCTCTGTTCGGCTGGCAGCAGATTTGAATAATTAAAGGCCCAATTAAGGGTGATTTTCCCTGGGCCACCGCCATTTTGCCAGGGGTAGAGCAACCCCCATGGCCGTGTGGGGAGGTCGCCAGCTGCACAGAGGCAGCCTCCCTGTGGTTTCCCGGGGGGCCATCGTAGCCACGGCTCCATGACCCAGGGAGGGGTCGCCAGCAGCAAAGTCTGCCCCTGTGGCTCCAATGCTGCCACTAGAGGGGTTACCCCTCCGTTCGCCAGGTCCTGCCTGCTTGGCCCATCAGAAAAATAAAGTCATGCTCACACTCTGAGGGCACCTCCATTTTGAGGCACCCTCACGTTCTTCTAGCTGCCTCAGCAGTGGACACCTCTCTCAGCGGCACTGCCGGGGATCCAGAGCTGCCGGCCCTCTGATTGGGCGGTAGCGTGAAAGGCCCACCCACTGTCCTTAATTGTCCATCTCCCCCACCTGCTGGCTCTTAATTGCTTTCGCCTGGCAATATCGTGGGCAAAGTACCTCCTCACGCCCATGTGGACCTCTGACTCGTAAACCACCCCGATGATGGGACCTCTACTGTTTTGGAAAAATCTTGACTATAGAGTCAATATGGCACAGACGAAGGCCATTCAGCCAATCGAGTCCATACCAGCTCTCTGTAGAAGAATCCCGTCAGTCCCATTCTCCAATTTGATCCCCATAGCCGTGCAAATTTATTTCCCTCAAGTGCCCATCCAATTTCCTTAGGAAATCATTCATCATCACCACATCCGCCACCCTCATAGGCAGCGAGTTCCAGGTCATTACCACTCACTGCATAAAAAAGTTCTTCCTCACATACCCCCTGCATCTCTTGCCCAAAACCTTCAATCTGTGTCCCCTGGCCCTTGTATCATTAGCTAATGGAATAGTTTTTCCTTGTCTACCTTATCTAAACCTGTCATAATCTACACCTCTATCAAATCTCCCCTCAATCTCCTTTGCTCCAAGAAGAACAAACTCATCTTCTTCAAACTAACCTTGCAACTACAATCCCTCATCCTTGGAACCATTCTGGTAAATCTCCTCTGCACCCTCTCAAGGACCCTCACATCCTTCATAAAGTGTGGTGGCCAGAACTGATATGAAATGTTAAATATATATTGGTGAGTGGTGGGTTGTGTAGAATAAAGCACTGGGTCATGCACATTGCATAGTTCACAGGACCCAAGACTGGAATATATAATGACAGCCCTCACATAATTGGTTTACTTTACTTCAACCACTGGTCTCAACATATATTTTCTTTGTCCAAATATTTGACTAATAATGCATTTTACTTTACTCATTTCCCTTAGCTGGGTCTTTGAAAGGTTACAGGGTAATGTACATGGCAAGATCATCAGAAGTTTCTGAATTTAGATGTTAAACTATGCTAAAGAAAAATTGGAGCAGATGTGTTGTTATTGATGCAGGCTGTATGCTGCACCAAATTAAAAACAAAATTCTATGTTATATCTTTTTATCTAAATTACAGATAGGCCATAGCACTGAATTTTAAATTAGAACCAGAGATGCTTTTCTGGTGAGTTGTCCTTTGTCTTAATAGCTGTGGTTGAGTTAATATATCATTTTGTCTGAAGGCATTACATGGTAATGGCACATAAATTCTGTCTGGTCTAATCTGTATGGTGGTTGGTAGCAAGCAATGGTTGACTGATGCATCATGTTTCACAAAGAGAACTGGCATGTAAAATTGCAATGGCTGAATCCCAAACCTAGGGCTTAATTTTATCAGTCCTCTAGAAATGGGCAGGGTGGCAGGAGGCCCATAAAATAGCAAGGGAAGGCAGGGGCTGGAGCGCCTGTCACCTTCCTGACACCATTCAATTTTGTCAGGGGCAGGGAGGGCTGAGGACGGCCTTCCCGCCCAGAGGCCAATTGAGGCCCTTATGCGGCCAATTCATGTCCACTTAAATGCCTTTTCCTGCCACCACTAGTATTTTACTAGGAGCTGGTGGAAGCCCAGTCACATGGGGAGGCCACCCGGTAAAACCAGACGGCCTCCCTGTGGGCTGGGGTGAGGAAGGGGGTGCCTTCCTCCTTGGGCAATCTGTGGACCACGGAGGTCTTCCAGCAGCCAAGGCCATCCCTGCGCCAACAACCCACCCCCTCACTCAACAACCACCCCTCACCAGGGCCTGCCTGACTGAGCCAGGTGTGCCCTCCCCACTTACCTTCACTCCTGGGCTCCATCGTTGCTCCTGGTCCTGGGCCTCTTGCAGTACCAGAATTGGCCACTGCTCCAGGTAGCACTGCTGGGACACCTGAGCTGCCGGCCCTCTGATTGGCTGACAGCTCTTGAAGGCAGGATCCCTGTCCAAAAAGGGAGGGGGACCCCGCGCAGGGCAGTTAACTGCTTGAGTTAAATGCAGCTTGGGAGCCGCAAAACAGCCTAGGTACCTTTCCCATCACCTTTCTGGCTCAGTTTCAGAACTGCCACCACCTGCATAAAATCCAGCCCCTAATATAATAGTAAACTAGCCCCAATGATATGTTGGGAATGATTCTGCAGGCCATCTTCCTGCATTTACGCTCTTCTCAGTGGAAAGGAAATTTATAGAAAATGCCTGCTCCAAGCCTCCCTTAAGCCAAACATTTTGAATCATAGAACAGGAGAGGAAAGGAGATTAAATAGTAATTTCCAAGGATATGGATGTCTCACTCTCAATTTATTGGATCAATCCAACATGTAAGTGACAGAAGAATGGGATTTCCATTCCGAGGTCAGGACCTCGACATCGCAGTCACTTCCGGGCCCTGACCCTGCACCGTGTCGGCAGCACGCATACATTGCAATTTTAATTGGCAAAGCAGTTAATTGACCCAGAGTCACATTAGCCACCCCAATTAGCAGCAGCAGACATGGGAAGGAGGCAGGTCACAGGGAGGCGTGGGCCTGATTTAAAGGGCCAATGGCTGCCATTGCTGTGGTTGCCGTTTGTCCCAAGAATGGAGGCTGAAGCTGAGCAGAGGGCAGTGGGCAGAGAGGGCCCCCTTGCCAGGGCAACCCCCCCCCCCTCCATTTTTCTGATGCCTCACTTGAGGTGCTGCTGGAGGCAGTGACAGCTCAGAGAAGCATCCTGTTCCCTGCCAGTGACAATAGAAATCCTGCAAAACAGGGGAATGGTAAACAAGAGTTAACGGGGCAAAGGAGTGTGTCGGGGAAGAGTGTGTCAGATGGAAACTCTTGCAGTGTTTGTGCCATTGGAAGCTTGCTGACCTTTGTTCTTAAAGGATGCCTGCTCTCACTCAGATGAAGAAGACTCTCCTCTCCAAATGTCCTGCGGACTGATTATTACACGTGATTCAGAATTCAGGATTGAAAATTCGTTCCCAATCATTGATAGAGTTGATAGAATTGGTTGTGTTCCACGCTTTCTCTTGTGACTGATTGTGCATTTCAGCAAGTCAAAGTATTGGCTGGAAGAGTCCACCATTCACGAGAAAGAAATAATTTACATTTATATAGTGCCTTACACATCTTCATGATGACCAAAGTGCTTCACCACCATGTGAAGATTTTTGAAATGTCGTCACTTGTAATGTCAGAAGTGGCAGCCAATTTGTTCACAAGGACCCACAAGCAAAAATGAAACGAATGACCAGATCACCTGCTTTGAGTGATGTTGGCTGATGGAATATTGTTGAAGAGGACAATTTTCCTGCTCTTCCTTGAATATTGCCATGAGATCCTTTACATCCTCCTGACACAGCAGACCAGGCTTCAATTTAACATCTAGTCCACAAGAAGGCACCTCCAACAATGCAGCACTCCCTCTGTAATTCATTGAAGTGTCAGCCTAGATAGTGTCTGGAGAAAAGTCTCTGGATTGGGGCTTGAATCCACAGTTCACTGAATCCAGAGTGCTACCACTGAACCAAGGCTGACACCAAGTAACGTTACCACAGTGCCTGGTGGAAGCTCTGAAATGTTTCATTAAAATATTGAGATTTTGTGCAACATAGCATTTTTCTGAAGCAGTGGTTCTCAAACATTTTTGGTTGAGCACTCCTTTCTAAATGGGTGAGTAATCATAGATCCACCACCCCGCCCCATCTAAATTATAATACTATATAATATGAAATTGCTGCATGTAAAGAGTGTTTAAATAATGCTTTTAAGAAAACAGATATTTACTTCCAGTTATCAGTGACATGGGTGTGCCTGCTTCTCACTGAAGAGTTTATCTTTGCATGATCCCTCCTAGCTGAGACAGCTAACCCTCTCTGCGCTGCACAGCCGGACTCTGCTCCCACCTCCTGGCTTACACCAGGCCCTGCCTCTTGTTGTCACTAATTCACTTAATCGTGACCAATGCGCCTCCCTGACAACAGCGCCCTGCACGGTCTCCCATGTTGTCCATCCATATGGCTGGCCATACTCGGTAAGCACTTTCACATTATTCCACCCACCCTGGAATGTCTGTACAGACCCCCAGGTCCCCAGCCTGATGGTCTAACAGAACTCTGTATCTCAAAGGCTTTCTGCAGCTGGAATTTCTGCTTGCTGTTCAGCTACACTATGAACTCTGTGCGAAATTCCATGGACAGATTAATTTATATAACAGTGGTAGGCTTCTGATACTTTGAGATGCCTCTTAAGTTTCTGAGTTTTTAACTCCGATTCCACCCTCCCTCCCAGCACACATTGTACCCACCGTCACCCACCGACAGCACATATCAAGAAATCACAGGCGCCCTCTCTACAATTACCTTTCCTAAAAATTAATGGAAGGGAAACTGTTTGGACCACACTTACAAATTCCCCAATTTAGGCCCAACAAGTGACGCTGCTGGCCAAAAATATAAATTTATAAAGTCAGCCCTCACATCTTTTGTGATAGACCATGAAGCAGCTGGCATGATCCAACTTTCTCTTCCACCTTGTGAAGACACACTTGGGGAGGGGCTGCCTGGCTCGACTCATGAAGTCACCATGTAGGGTATCATATGTAGGGTATCATATCATATGAGAATATCACAGCTGTACTGCGGAAGGACACCACGGAGGGGTCACGCAGCGAGGCAATATGCGTGGAGCTCAGGAATAGGAAGGGTGCAGTCACGATGTTGGGGGTTTACTACCGGCCTCCCAACAGCCAGCGGGAGGTAGAGGAGCAGATATGTAGACAGATTTTGGAAAGATGTAAAGGTAACAGGGTTGTGGTGGTGGGTGATTTTAACTTCCCCAATATTGACTGGGACTCACATAGTGCTAGGGGCTTGGATGGGGCAGAATTTGTGAGGAGCATCCAGGAGGGCTTTTTGAAACAGTATGTAGATAGTCCAACTAGGGATGGGCCATTCTGGACCTGGTATTGGGGAATGAGCCCGGCAAGGTGGTCGAAGTTTCAGTGGGGGAGCATTTCGGGAGCAGTGACCATAATTCCATATGTTTTAAGGTACTTGTGGATAAGGATAAGAGTAGTCCTCGGGTGAAGGTGCTAAATTGAGGGAAGGCTAATTATAATAATATTAGGCAGGAACTGAAGAATTTAGATTGGGGGCGGCTGTTTGAGGGTAAATCAACATCTGACATGTGGGAGTCTTTCAAATGTCAGCTGATTAGAATCCAGGACCAGCATGTTCCTGTGAGGAAGAAAGACAAGTTTGGCAAGTTTCGGGAAGCTTGGATAACACGGGATATTGTGAGCCTAGTCAAAAAGAAAAAGGAAGCATTTGTAACGTTTTGGAAGGCTAGGAACAGATGAAGCACTTGAGGAATATAAAGACAGTAGGAAGGAACTTAAGCAAGGAGTTAGGAGGGCTAAAAGGGGTCATGCAAAGTCATTGGCAAACAGGATTAAGGAAAATCCCAAGGCTTTTTATACATATATAAAGAGCAAAAGGGTAATCAGGGAAAGGGTTGGCCCACTCAAGGACAGAGATGGGAATCTATGTGTGGAGCCAGAGGAAATGGGCAAGGTGCTAAATGAGTACTTTGCATCAGTATTCACCAAAAAGAAGGACTTGGTGGATAATGAGCCTCGAGAAGGGAGTGCAGATAATCTCAGTCATCTCGTTATCAAAAAGGAGGAGGTGTTGGGTGTCTTGCAAAGCATTAAGGTAGATAAGTCCCCAGGGCCTGATGGGATCTACCCTAGAATACTGAGGGAGGCAAGGAAGGAAATTGCTGGGGCCTTGACAGAAATCTTTACATCCTCATTGGCTACAGGTGAGGTCCCAGAGGACTGGAGAATAGCCAATGTTGTGCCTTTGTTTAAGAAGAGTGGCAAGGATAATCCAAGAAATTACAAGCGGGTGAGCCTTTCGTCAGTGGTAGGGAAACTATTAGAGAGGATTATTCGGGACAGGATTTACTCCCATTTGGAAACAAACAAACTTATTAGCGAGAGGCAGCATGGTTTTGTGAAGGGGAGGTCGTGTCTTACTAATTTGATTTAGTTTTTTGAGGAAGTGATGAAGATGATTGATGAGGGAAGGACGGTGGATGTTGTCTATATGGACTTTAGTAAAGCCTTTGACAAGGTACTGCATGGCAGACTGGTGCAAAAGGTGAATTCACACGGGATCAGAGGTGAACTGGCAAGATGGATACAGAACTGGCTCGGTCATAGAAGACAGAGGGTAACAGTGGATGGGTGTTTTTCTGAATGGAGGGATGTGACTTGTGGTGTTCCGCAGGGATCAGTGCTGGGACCTTTGCTGTTTGTAGTATATATAAATGATTTGGAGGAAAATGTAGCTGGTCTGATTAGTAAGTTTGCGGACGACACAAAGGTTGGTGGCGATGCGGATAATGATGAGGATTGTCAGAGGATACAGCAGGATATAGATCGGTTGGAGACGTGGGCGGAGAAATGGCAGATGGAGTTTAATACAGACAAGTGTGAGGTAATGCATTTTGGAAGGTCTAATGCAGATGGGAGGTATACAGTAAATGGCAGAACCCTTAGGAGTATTGACAGGCAGAGAGATCTGGGCGTACAGGTCCACAGGTCACTGAAAGTGGCAACGCAGGTGGATAAGGTAGTCAAGAAGGCATACGGCATGCTTGCCTTCATCGGTCGGGGCATAGAGTATAAAAATTGGCAAGTCATGTTGCAGCTGTACAGAACCTTAGTTCGGCCACACTTAGAATATTGCGTGCAATTCTGGTCGCCACACTACCAGAGGGACATGGAGGCTTTGGAGAGGGTACAGAGGAGGTTTACCAGGATGTTGCCTGGTCTGGAGGGCATTAGCTATGAGGAGAGGTTGGAAAAACTCGGATTGTTTTCACTGGAACGACGGAGGTGGAGGGGCAGCATGATAGAGGTTTACAAAGTTATGAGCGGCATGGACAGAGTGGATAGTCAGAAGCTTTTTCCCAGGGTGGAAGAGTCAGTTACTAGGGGACATAGGTTTAAGGTGTGAGTGGCAAAGTTTAGAGGGGATGTGCGAGGCAAGTTTTTTTACACAGAGGGTGGTGAGTGCCTGGAACTTGCTGCCAGGGGAGGTGGTGGAAGCAGATACGATAGCGACGTTTAAGAGACATCTTGACAAATATATGAATAGGAAGGGAATAGAGGGATATGGGCCCCGGAAGTGCAGGAGGTGTTAGTTTAGGCAGGCATCAAGATCGGCGCAGGTTTGGAGGGCCGAATGGCCTGTTCCTGTGCTGTACTGTTCTTTGTTCTTTGTACAGTACTGAGGGAGGGTTGCATAGTCTTTGAGATGAGAGGTTAACTTGGAGTCCTATCTGTCATCTCTGGTGGACATAACAGATTCCACAACAGTATTTAGAAGAACAGCATGGAATTTCTCTTGGCACTCTGGTCAATATTTAACCCTCAACCACCATCAGGAAAACAGGTTATCTGGTCATTATCACATTACTGTTTGTGGGAACTTGCTGTGCACAAATTAGCTGCTCTGTTTCCTACATCACAAGAATAACTATACCTTAAAAGAGCTTCATTGAGTGTAAAGCCCCTGGTGATGTCTTGAAGTCATGAAAGGCACAATATAATTGCATTCTTTCTTTTAGCAATCATTGGTAATGTACATGTATGAACTATGTGGTGCACTGCATGAATTTGAGAATGAACAAGGTTCTCTTTTGCAGTGAGGCAGTAAATGTCTCTAAAGATTTTATGAGAGTACTCGGCACACTTTCACCTTAGCTACCAGCTGAGGCCAACAGCTGCAGTTCACGTTCCAGCCAAGCGGAACTGCATTTATATTCTCTAGATCTTGCTTGGCTGGTATTTTAACAATCTTTCCTGAGGGAGAGTCATGCATAATTCTGGATATGGGTGTAGGTAGAGCTCTCTCCAAAGTGAAAAGTGGGCAAGGAAGAGTTCCTACTCTCTAAATATTTAAACTGAGGCAGGTCGGGTTTCCAAAGTGCCCAGCGGGTTTACCAGACCCCAAGCACTTTCCAAATCAGGTTTGGCATTACACTATTTACAGTCGATGCAGTGTGCAGAGTGCTGTAAGGCTGTCCCTTCCAGGGGTCTCATTCTGCTTCGCACCAGGATCCCTGACTGTGGATTCACACTGCAAGTTAACAAAATTTCATCATACTGATGCTGAATTTGGAGTGTAAATGCACTTTTGGGTCATGTTTAGCTATGAAGTGCTTACCTCCTTATGTGTTCTTTATTGAGGGCTAAATTTTCCCAGCTCACTGCCAATCTCGGCGGCCAGCTTCAAAAACGAGCGAGATGTGCGCTATGGAACCGCTGCGATATTTAAGGCAGTGACTCATTTAAATGGACGGGGCAGACCGCGCCCCCCCCCCCCCCCCTTCCCCCGCCCAATGACATGGAGGGGGCGGGTGCTCGTTTCCCAACAACAGCGTCCGGCGCCACTGCGCAGGCGCCGGCACCATTTTTAAAGGGCTTCAAGTCCTCACATGTAATTTCAATTTTTAAAGTGATATGCATGTTAGAGTTATTTTAAAAAATTTAATAAAAGATTTAAACCCCTCTCCCACCCCAGCAACGACCAAACAATTTATTTAGTGCCTTCTCCCCCCACCCAAAAAAACTTAGCTTGCGATCCTGACCTCTCCCCCCACAAAGTTCATTACCTTTCACCTTCAACTCCTTCCCATCAACCCCTCCACCAAAACAATTGTTTTCCCCGCCACCTTCCCCAACTCCCACCTCCTGACCTGAAATCTTACCTCCTCCTCCCTCCCAAACGTTGTGCTGCCTTGGATCTCCAAATGGAGTTCCAAAGGCACCAGAGTCCCCAGCAACCAGCCGGAATACGGTAGTGGGACGGCCAATGGGAGCAGGTAGGTAATTAAATCTTATTTAAGTATTTAAATCCTGCTCCTGTCACCGAGCGGTGGGGACGCCACCACGAGGGCCTCTTCCAGATGTGTTTTCCGGGCCCCCTTGCCACGACCGCCAACATCAGCCCTATTCCGGCTGGTTGCTAGAAACTTTGGTGCCTTCGGAACTCCATTTGGATATTCAGACATGATCCAAAACTGAATTAAATCGGCTGTCAGTCTCCTGAACAGAGCCAAAAAACAGATGAACCAAAGCAGAAGCAGTGAATCCTGCATGTTTCATTTGTGTATCAGTCAGGAGTCAGCGTATTAAGTCTACATCCTTCGGTAACCAGAGGCAAAACTCAACTGCTTTGACGGTGTTGGTGACACCATTAGGAGAAAGTATCCCGACAATGTGATGAAACAAAATTAACAGCAGGATTCAAGCATTTAAAGAAGTGATGAGAAACCATGCCAGAATTGATTAATAATTCATGGCCCTCTGTCCTGGTAAGAAGATCAACAGTGCAAGAAAACATCCATTAACCTCATTCAATATGAACTCCATGCAAACCAGTAATGCATGCCAAAAAGATATTAAAAAACATGTATAAGATTGATAAAGAATGATGCCTTGCATTTCATTATACTAACTGTGCAAAATAAGGTCAAGATTTTTTTTAAATCTTTAATTCGCAATTTGTAACAGGTGGTTTCTATGAGGTCCCATAGGTTTGTCCTCAATCATGAAAAAGACCTTCACATTTAACTAAATTTATTTTTCTATTCAATATTAAATATGAAGAGAGTGCAATTTCCCCCTTGATTCCTCACCTTATATTTTCAAAGGCACTGTGCATGAAACATACATTTTACATGCGTGCAGTATGGACTAGTACAGACATGAAGATGAGAGCACAGCATTTGTTTGCTTGGCCCTCCCAAATCCCTGTCTTTAAGTTTATATGGTTACAAACATTGCTTTCAACAAATTGGGTTTTGTTATTCCAACTCTAAAAATCAGTCATCAGCACTCAACTCTTTTGTGAGACAGAATTGATAACTTTAAGGTAATCAAACACACCTAGATACAGACAGCATTCTTACAGTCAAGGGAGTATGCTGAAAACTGGACTAGGTACCAGGACTGCAACTTATATTTATATTGTATTCAGCTGCCAAGGCCCTAAGCGCTGGAAATCCCTCTCTAAACCTTTCCACTTCTCCACCTCTCTCCCCTTCTTCAAGGCTCGGTTGGCATCCTTCCATTAACGAAAGATGATGGACATGCAGCAAACAATCCATTTATAGTTGGGGTCACTTCTCTTGGTGCAACTTTGCTGATGACTGTGAAGGCCAATCCTTGAGAGGCAGGTTCTGCCACAAGTGTCACAAGTGAAGCTACCAAGTGATGCTGTGATTGTCATTTTTGACTTTGGTGCCTGTTGCCAAGCTGCTGTAGCAACTACTCGTTGTGGTAGTCCACACCAGTCCACGGAATGTGTTGCCATTTCCCTGTTTCGCCAGCTAGTGACTCCCAGGTGCAATAGTCGACATTTAGGGCCTTCATGTCACGTTTGCAAGCATCCTTGAAGCAGAGCTTTGGGTGCCCCACTGGTCATCTGCCCTCAGATACCTCACCATACAGAAGGTCCTTAAGTATGCGACTGTCTTCCATCCTGCAGACATGTCCGATCCATTGAAGCTGCCTCTGTTTGATTTGTGCCAACACACTTGGGAGCTCTATCTTTGAGAAGACTGTCACATATGTGATTTTGTCCTTCCAGAATATACCCATAATGCGCTGCAGACAGCGAAGATGGAAATCATTGAGCTTCTTTTCCTGGTAGCTGTAAGTCACCCATGTTTCACAGCCATACAGCAAGGTGCTAAGAATACGGGCCTTATAAACCAGCAGCTTGGACCTAAGGGTCAGCTTGGTTTTATCCCATGCGCGTTTTGCAAGTCATCCAAAGGTGGTAGCTATTTTCCCTATGTGTGTATCGAACTCAGCATCAAGGGACAGAATGTCTGTCACCGTGGACCCAAGGTAGCAGAAGTCACTAACCACTTCCACTGGGGTGTTATTCAGTGTGATCAGGGATGGAGATGCACCACCTTGTCTCATGACCATGGTTTTCTTGATGCTTATCGTCAAGGAAAACAAGTTACAGGCATGGGAGAGACAGTCCATGAGTCTTCTGAGCTGAGTTTCCGTGTGAGCGACTAGTGCAGCGTCATCAACCTAGAGGAATTCTCTGATCAGGATGTGATGAGTTTTTGTCTTTGCTTTCAGCCTTGATAGATTGTAGAGCTTGCCATCTGACCTAGTGTGCAAGTAGACTCCTTCCATATCTGCAGGGAAATTGAAGTTCAGGAGCATGGAGAAGAAGATGCCAAACAGTGTGATGTGATGGAAACCACACCTGCCTAATGGAAACATATTAATTTTGTCATATGCAATACTATTTGAACGCTTACTGGATGTGGAAAATAATTTGTTTAAAAAGACCACAGAGCAGTGGCTGAAAACATGGCTGCAGATTTGCATTCTGAGGGACAGTTGCACAGAGATAAAATGGAAGTACTCCCTGATTCAATTATCCAGATAGGTTTTGTCAATAATGATGATCAAAATCCATTGAGAGTCATTGTCTGCGTAACAACCAACATTCCACCCACCCCCCCCCCCCCCCCCACCCCCCCACTGAGTGTGTCTGGTAAGCTTTGAAGAATCAACAAACCTCACAGGCGATGCTGTCTCAAACAAAGAGCTGGTCACATGACTAACCTGCTGGCCAACCTGGGAATTGATTGGATTGTGCTCACAGAAAAGTTTTGAGACAGACAGCTTTCGAAGACCAAGAAGAAGCAAGGTCTCTCTCTCTCTCTCAAGCAAAGTTCCAGGGACCAACAGAAGTAACTTAAGCCTCAAGACAGAAGACCCTGCAGCCTTCTGGTACCAGCAAAACAAGTTTGAAAATGTGCACTGGGCCCCAATGAAAACTGCAAGATTTAACTTCAATCAAAGACTTCACATCCAACCCAAAACCAGTAACTGAATTCCATCTACTACTTCAAACCTTCTCCCTTTAATTCTTTCTCCGCCTTTGTATCTTTTTGTGTGTGTGTTTATCGCGTATGCATGTTAGCATGGTTGCGTCGCTTATTTTTAGTAGTTTTAACTGAGTTAGAGTTTTAAGGTTAATAAACTTACACCTTTCTTGTTTAAATTTGAGAAACCCTGGTCTGATTGATTCCTTTACAATTACAATTAGAGAGCAGTGAGCAAGGACTCATTGAGGAGAAGCTAAAAACAGTGTTTTTAAAAATTAAACCCTATTATGGCCAAACTAGCAAATGGCCAAGAGGGGATCCCTAGACCCCTTCCTCATCTGGTCATAACAGTGGTGACCAGGACACAACCCTGTTTCACTCCATTCTTCTGTCAGAAGTGGAGCCATCAAACTGTACACTGCAGTACATGTTGGCATGGAAGGAACGGATGAGACTGAGGAGCTTCAGTGGACAGCAAATTCTTCCCCAAATCTTTTAGAGCCCTGTTCTGATGATGGTGTCGAATGACCTAGTGAGATCTACGAAAGTAAGGTAAAGGGGTATACTCTGTTCCCTAAACTTCTCTTGTAGCTGGCATATAGAGAAGATCATATCCACAGTAGATCTGCTGGTACGGAAACCGCACAGTGCTTCTGGGTACATTCAGTCTGCAAGTAAATGGAGTCTTTTAAGTATTACCCTAGCAAAGGCCTTCCCCATGACAATAAGGAGTGAGTTGCCCCTGGTTTCGTTGCAGCCTCCTCTGTCGCCTTTGTTTTTGTGTAGTGTGATGATTTTGGCATCACGCATGTCCTGCGGAACAGAGCCTACCTTCCAGCAGAGGAGGAGAAGGTGATAAAGGTATGGCAATAGATGGGACTTTCTGTGCTTAAGCACTGCAGCTGGGATTCCATCCTTGCTGGATGCCCTTCTGTTCGCTAGGTGGTCTGTGGCCTTCTCGAGCTCCAGTGATGAGAGTTCTTCATCTAACTCCTCCATGACAGGAAGTTGCAGGAGAGCATTAGGCGCAGACTGGGAGATGTCCGACTCATGGGAGTACAGCTCACAGTAGTGTTCAATCCAGCAGGACATCTGTTTACTTCTGTTGATGAGTGCTTCACCATCTACTGATTTCAAGGGACCAACTTTGGTGATGGCAGGGCCAATCGCCCTCTTGATCCCTTCATACATAGCTTATAGATTTCCTTTGTCATGTGTAGTTTGGATTTCTTGACATAAGCTGATCCAGTGTTTGTTTGTTCAGTATCTCCCTCTCCTTTGCATGGCTGTCTTGGCTACTTTCAGGTCATGCAATGTCTTAGCTGTTGGGTTTATGTTATGCATCATTTAGGCTTTGTTTTTTGCATCAATGACAGATAACTCAGCTGAGTAGGTCTCACCTCCTTTAAGATGCTCCTTAAAACCTTTCTCCTTGACTAAGATTTGGTGTTCCACCCAAATATCCCCTTATGTAGCTCGGTGTCAAATTTTGCTTTATATTGCCCCTGTGAAGTGATATATAAATATAAGTTGCTGGTATTGTAATCTAACACAATTTATCAACTCAATCATTTAGATTGAAAAGTTTAGTATATTTTTTGCATTGTAGATAACAGATAATTTATTGAAAACTATTAAATGATTTGGTGCAAAGCTACAAAATATACTGCAAAAGAAGGGGACCTTCACATCAAACTTATGAGGTATTGTTTTTGTTCTTGCTAATAAATTTGTCAGAATTAATTTGATAAAAACCTCCAGCAATGAATACATCAGGGGGTGGGATAGTTAACATGGAATTGTAGTATCAAAAAAATTTCACAGCACAAAAGAAAGACATTCAGCCCACTGTATCTGTGCTAGTTCTTCACTAGAGTAATCCAGAGATAATATCACACCCCTGGTTTTTCCCTATCCTATATTTTCCTCTGTTTCAAATATTTGTTCAATTAAGGGTGATGGAAACAGATACAGTAGTAACTTTCAAAAAGTAATTGGATATACTTGAAAAAGGAGAAATTTGCAAGACGATGGGGAAAGAGCATGGGTGTGAAATTATTTGTATAGCTTTCAAAGAGCTTGCACAGGCATGATGAGGCATGATGGGTCAAAGGGCCTCCTTCTGTACTCGATGATTCTCTGATTAAATTTCCTTTAAAAGATTGGATGTTCTTGAGTTCAGCCATTCCTTGCAGCATAGTATTCTATGTTCAAGCAACACTCTGCAGAAAGGAATCTCTCCAAAACTCCTTTACCATCTTCATGATCATTTTAAATTGAAGGCCCTCTCATCACGGGCTTGCCAGCCAGGGGAAATAGTCTTTCCTTGTTCAGCCTTTCAAATCCTTTCATAACTTTAACAGCCTTAATTAAACTTCTGTGGGAATAGTCTCTCTTGACAACTATAGTTTCTTATTACAGGCATCATCCTGGTGATTTTATGTTGTATATAATGTCCTTTCTTTAATGTAGCACCCAAAACTGCACACTGCATTGCAATATCTTTCCACTGAGTGCATCTCACATTCTTTGTTTCTCCTCTCAAAATGTATTATCTCACAATTCACCCCATTAATTTGCATCTGCCACTTGTCTGCCGATTTTGCCAATCCCTCTTATGTCTTTCTAAAGTGTTTTAGCTTCCTGCTCACAGTTTGCCAAACCCATTACTTTTGCATCATCAGCAAATTTAGAGTTTGCACTCTCTATGCACATCTATAAATATCAAGTACAAAAATGGATCAATCTTAGTACAGCATTTCTTTAGCAAAGACATTAACCCACTTTAACGTTATTACCCCACGAATTGATGAAATCACACCACACAATCAAATTTTAACTTCCTGCCCAGTGTAAACCAAGTTAAAATTGAACAGGATACTTGTAAAATTATGAGCACGAAGGTGACTCTTAACTGCCCTTTGAAGTGGCCTAGAAACCCACTCTGTTGTATCAAATCAGGGCAATGGGGGATGGGCAATAAAGGCTGGCCTCGCCAGTGATACCCACATCCTGAGAATGAATAACAAAAAGCAGAGCTAATAAACTGTTCATTTTATATATCTCTTTTATCAATCATAAGATCATTTTGTCAATAGTCTCTGCAGTGCTGCAGGGAAATCGTTTTCATTAATCTTTCCTTAAAGCTGATCACTTGTATCTTGTGGCTGTGCCCCTTACAATGCATGTATATGTTTTTTGGGGTGCGGTGACTGTTTTCTGATGATGTATTATAAAGTTTTAGCATAATCTCTGTAGACATGCAATTTACCCATCAGACTATATACTGAAACATTCTGAGTTGTCTTAGTTGCTTTTTCACTCTGTCATTACTACAGCCTAGAATTGCCCTCATCTCCCAGTCGCCCATATCTGTCCAGGCACTTGAATTGCATCTTCAGCACCCTGATGGCTTGCTCAATGACAACTCTTGCTCATGTGGCTTCAGTTCTAACTACAGTGGTAGGGTTCCTCGTACATGTCATCAGCCATGTCCTTAGAGGGTAGCCCTAGTCCCCAAACAGACATCTGCTGACTTGGAGGTGCAAATGGAATATCTGTAGGAGACTTGACTAGTGCAGGATGAAGACATCATGGCAGCTTCCTGGGTATCTTCCACAGTCATGCATAATGATCTTTTGGTGGTTGTATACCAGCTGACCATTGATGGAGTGGAATTCCTTGCACTTGATGAATACTGCTGGGTGATCTGAAGGTAACTTGATTGTCATATGTGCATAATATGTGACTTTCTGAACCTGTAGAAATCCAGCCAGAGCAGTAAATCTGAGGACCCTTTTATTTTGATTGGTTTCATCGGTAGTGAGGACATAAATGCTGGCCCTGGCAAACATAGCATCAGGCCCATTGAAGATGTACTTCTAGGGGAGCAGATTGTGAGATTCTACAAATGTCACCAGCAGATCCCCAGCAGAAGCTGGAGGTGAAGAAATTAAGTGCTGTGGTAACCTTGACCGCCACAGGCAATGCTTACCCATCTGGTCCACTTGGAAAGAGGTATTTTTCCATGAAGCTGCAAATGTCAGCAACAACCTGACAGGAAAGGCTGAGCCACCTGTGGCACTGGCGCTCAGTCATGTCCAGGATACTAATCCTGTGCCTGCATACTCTGTTTTAGGGGTATCACCTCCTGTGAGCTGGGCTCCATGCTCATCCGTGTGGAGTGGCATGTGGTTGAGCAGAAGGCTGCTGCTGCTGTTCCTGC
Organism: Heterodontus francisci; assembly: GCF_036365525.1. Taxonomy (NCBI): domain Eukaryota; kingdom Metazoa; phylum Chordata; class Chondrichthyes; order Heterodontiformes; family Heterodontidae; genus Heterodontus; species Heterodontus francisci. Next base: position 29,154,079 of record NC_090401.1, read on the forward strand.
TGGGTGCTGCTCCTACTGTTTCACCTCAGAGGTCAAGGTAGAGCTGCATAAACAGCTCCCATGCTACTGAGAACGCTGGCATCTGGGAAGTGCACATCAAAGGCAAAAACTCCAAGGTAGCCGAAATCACCTCCAAAGTAGTGAAAGTTGACTCAGAATAAGTCCTGTGAGCAAAGGCCTTTCACTTAGGCAAGGAAGCAGCAGTCATATTTAGTATTTAAAGCCTTTCTTGCCTGTTGATTATTCAGCCCCAAACCCCGCTGCTCCCTCGCATTATTTGACCCAGGGAGTTCTTGGAAGCCCGAGAAACCTTAGTGTTCAGAATTAAAAGCAAAATCCTGGGTTAAATGTTACACTTAATTGCAGTTTAAAATATTTAAATCTCAGACCTGCACATCCCACAGAGGTTTCGCATGTGCCAAGAATGCGCTCGGTATAAAGGAAGTCAACGGGTTCCTGCCAGCTTGCCGACATGCGGCCAGTCTCTGTTTTTTTAACCTGGGGACCATACAAAAATCTGCCCACTTTGGCAGGCTAAAAATTCCCTTATGATTGCTTGCTTTCAATTCTACAGAATTTCATCTGTGCCTTGTGTTTTCTACCTGATGAGAACCAATGCTCTGCAAAGTTCCTGTCTGATATATGCCACCTGGTCAGAGATTTCTTGGACCTTGATCTCTTTAAATTATTATGCACCTCTGCCACCCTAACCCCAATATCTGCTAGAAGATTGGTTGACCCTTAATATTGGATAGCAGGCAAGAATTAGCCTCTTTGAGAAAAAATTCACTTAATATTTTAATTATTGAATTTTCTTCTTCATTTTCAACCCCAGTGTTATCCTTTGGAATTCTAACTTTCTACTTTTTTTTTCACACAGCTGTGCTGTCATACCTAAGCTTGCCCCACCCCAGAGCTCCGTGTCAGGACAAAACAAAAAACCAATCCCTTCTCAAAGGGAGGCATTACACACAGACAGATGAGATCGGAGTTTCAAGGTGAATTGTTGGAAAACAACTGTTGATCTTACTTCTGCAGGTATGCTTATCTTTATATGCTGAAAGATTTTTTTCAACATTTTGAACTAAATAAACACAAGTGCCACATTGTGAATGTTGAAATATGAGCTTTCCGGAAATATAAAATCACAGATCAAATTGGAGCTTGGAAGTTTTGATAAAAAGCAGAAGCAGATTTGTTGTGAATTGTTCTGAATCAAAAAAGGTATAAGCTATTTAAACCTTAATTATTTGTTTAAAGGAAGGTATATGACTGATTTTTTAACACAGTACTCAACATGTAAACTCAAAGAATTAGAGTAGTTCGGATTATAGGACTCTTGTGAATACCACATGTCACAGGAGCAGATAGAGTGAATGGGATCTGTACTTGCTATTCCTTGCCACATAATCTCTTCATATGCATTTGAAAGATTGAATATGAAGGTGAGAAAATCTTGTGCACATTATATGGTCTAACTGATGTCTGTGAAAGGTGAATGGAACGATAAGAACCAGACACTTTAAATCATTATCCTCATTAGAATGTGAGTGTGTTAGGCATGTATAGCATTTTTGTTGTAGAGCCTAGCTCACATTTATAGAGCTACAAGAATGAATTATCATCAATCAAAATGTTCTTCTGATTGAATTTGGAATCCTGTCATTTGAGTTACAGATTAAACTGCACAGGGGTTTTGCTCTGTCATAGAAATTGATGCTATTCTGATACCAACAATAACTAGTTTTGCCCTTGAGGGATTTCTCTGCACAATAACCTATCAGAGCTGTTCCAAATTTATAGTCTGTCTCTTTCCACAGTTTTGACTAATGGCATCCTCCAGGCTCACCAGAAACAGGTTGGGATCTGGTTAAATGACCAGATTACTGCTGAGCAGATGTGTTGAAAGAACATGTCTTTCAAGGAAATCTTGCCTTGCCCTATGCCAAAAGGCACAGCAAAATGTGAGGCAGAATACAGAAGACTGCAAGAGGACATGCATGGTGGTGGTGGTGGGGGGTCAGATACAGTTCAGCATGTGAGAGTCTATTCTGAGAGAAAGAACAAGAAATAAAAATATTCCTTTAAATAGTGGAGGAACAGAGAGATGTAAGCATAGAAAAATGCAGACATTTCAAAGCAGGAAGGACAGAAAATCAACAGAGGTAGGGGATTCAATAGTTGGGGAACAGATGTTTCTATGGTGTGATTCCAGGATGATATGTTACCTCCCTGGTGCAGGGTCAAGGATTTCATTGAGCAGCTGCAGAACATTCTGAGGAGGGAAGATGAACAGCTCGATGTCATGGTCCATATCAGTACCAATGACTTAGGAAGAAAGAAGGATGAGGCCCTGCGGGCAGATTTGAGAGATCTAGGAAATAAATTAATAAGAAGGACCTCAAAGGTAGTAACCTCCAGAATACTCCTGGTAACACACTCTAGCGAGTACAGAAATAGGAGGATATTGCAGATCAATGTGTGGAGAGATGGTGCAGGAGGGAGGGTGTTAGATTTTGGGGCATTGGCAGCAGCTCTGGGGAGGTGGGACTTGTACAGGCCAGACGAGTTGCACTAATATCATCAGGATCAATACCATCATGGGGAGGCTGGCTAGTGATGCTGGGGAAGGTTTAAACTATCTTGACAGGGTATTGGGAACCTAAATGTAGATTCAGAAGTGAGAGAAGCAAAGGCTAGAAATAGAAGGCAGAAAATTAGTGAGTGTAGAAGGCAGTGGAAACAAAGGCTAGGAAATAGACAACAATGGAGTTTGGCAGTTCTTTATAGTATATACTTCAATGCAAGGAGTCTATGAATATGGCAGATGAATTACAGGCACAGATAGACACTTGGAAATATGATATCATAGCTATTACTGAAACATGGCTTAAAGAAGGGCAGCAATGGCAGCTAAATATTGCTGGTTACAGTGTTTCCAGATGAGATAGAGAGGGGGATAAAAAAGAAAGTGTTTGCAATATTGATTAAAAATACAATTATACCAATGGGAATGGATGATATGCTAGAAGGCTCATCAAAATAGGCTAAAAGGGTTGAACTAAAGAACAAAAGGGGGCAATCACAATGCTGGGAGTATACTATAGACCCCCAATCGGTCAGGGAAAGATAGAAGAGCAAATATGTAGGAAAATTTGTGAGAAGTGCAAAAACAATAGATCTTTAATAGTAGGGGATTTCAACTACCCTCATACTAACTTGGATAGAATCAGTGTAAAAGGTATAGAGGGTGCAGAATTCTCAAAATCTATTCAGGAGAACTTTTGTAGGCAGTAATTAGCAAGCCCACAAGAGAAGGGACAGTTCTAGACTTAGTTTTAGGAAATGAATCTGGGAAGGTGGAAGGGGTATCAGTGGGAAAGCATTTTGGTGGTGGTGATCATAATCAAGCTAGATTACTGTAGTTATGGAAAAGGACAAAGTTAGAGCTGGAGTAAAAGTTCTCAGTTAGATGAAGGCCAATTTTATTAAACTGGGATGTGTTTTGGCAAAAGTGGACTTGAAGGTAAATCAATGTCAGAGCAGTGGGAGGCTTTCAAGGAGGAGGTAAAGAGAGTTCAGAACAAACATGTTTCCACAAAGAAAAAGGGTGGGACTCCAAAATCTAGAGCCCCCTCAATGTCAAGAAGCATACAGGATAGGATAAGGCAAAAAAGGGAAGCGATGGCAGAAACCGACAGCTTAGTACTGCAGAAAGCCAAAAGGAGTTTAGAAATTGCAGGGGTGCAAGTAAAAAGCTAATTAGGAAAGCAAAGAGAGGATATGAAAAAAATATTAGCAAGCAAAATCAAAGAAAACACAAAGATGTTTCATAAATACATAAAGAGCAAAAGGATAACTAAGGAAAGAGTAGGGCCTATTTGAGACCAGAAGGATAACCTGTCTGTGGAGGCAAAGATGTGGGCATTTTCTTATTGAATATTCGCGTCTGTCTTCACAAAAGAGGGGAATGATGCTGACATTGTTGTTAAGACGGTGAATGAAATATTGGATGGGATAAACATAGAGGGGACATATTAAGGGGTTTAGCATCTGTGAAAGTAGATAAATCTCCAGGTCCATATGAAATGTAACCCAGGCTGTTAAGAGAATCAAGGGAGGAACCAGTGGATACTTTTACCATCATTTTCCAATCCTCTTTGGCTGTATATGTGATACCGGAGAGCTGGACTTCTGCTAATGTTGTATCACTGTTTAAAAAGAGGGAAAGGGATAGACTGAGTAATTATGGGCCAGTCAGCCTAACCTCAGTGGTGTGCAAATTATGGGAAAACTTCTGAGTATTAATCGTCATTTAGAAAGGCCCAGATTAATCAAGGACAGTCAGCCTGGATTTGTTGGGGGAGGATCGTGTCTGACCAGCTTGAATGTTTTGAGGATGTTTCAAGGAGGGTCAATGATGGTGGTGCATTTGATGTAGTCTACACAGATTTTAGCAAGGTTTTTGGCAGACTGGTCAGAAAGTAAAAACCCTTGGAATCCAAGAGCAAGTGGCAAGTTGGATCCAAAATTGATCCAGTGGCAGGAAACAAAGAGTAATGGTCGACGAGTGTCTTTGTGATTGGAAGGCTGTTTCCAGTGGGGCTGACAAGGTTCAGTACTAGGTCCCTTGCTTTTCATGGTATATGTCAATGACTTAGACTTAAATCTAGGGGGTGTGATTAAGAAATTTGCAGATGTTACAAAACTTGGGCCCTGTGGTTGATAAGAAGAAAGTTGTAGACTGCTGGAAGATTTCTATGGACTGGTCAGGCAGACAGAAAAGTGCCAAATGAAATTCAGGCTGGAGAAATGTGAGGTAATACATTTGGGAGGGCAAACAAGGCAAGGGAATACACAATAAATTGTAGGATCGTGCGAAATGTAGAAGAACAGAGGGACCTTGGACTACATGTCCACAGATTCCTTCAGGGAGCAGGACAGGTAGATTAGGTGGTTAAGAAGGCATAAAGGTTACGTTCCTTTATTAGCTGAGGCATAGAATATAAGAGCAGTGTGGTTATACTAGAACTGTATAAAACACTAGTTAGTTCACAGCTAGAGTACTGAATACAGTTCTGGTTATCACATTACAGGAAGGATGTGATCGCACTAGAAAGGGTACAGAGGAGATTTACGAGGATGTTGGTAGGAATGGAGGATTTTAGCTATGAAGAAAGATTGGATAGGCTGGGATTGTTTTCTTTGAAACAGAGGAGGCTGAGGGGCAATTTAATTGAGGTTTATAAATTTATCAGGGCCAACGTAGAGTGGATAGGTAGAATTTCCTTTAGCAGATAGGTCAATAATCAGGGTACATAGCTTTAAAGTAATTGGTAGAAGGATTGGAGAGGAGTTGAAGAGAATATTTTTCACCCAGAGGGTGGTAGAGACCTGGAACTCACTGCCTGAGAGGTTAGTCATGACAGAAACCCTCAAGACATTTAAAAATGACCTTAGACATGTAATTGAAGTGCCATAACCTGCAGGGCTATGGACCCAGAGCCAGAAAGTGGGATTAGGCTGGATAGCTCTTTCTCGGCCACAATGGGCCAAATGGCCTCCTTCTGTGTTATAAATTCCTAAATGCATCCATGCTATTCACTTCAACTATGCCATGTGATAGCACATTCCACATTCTAACCACTCTTTTGGATAAACATTTTGCTCCGGAATTTCTTATTAGATTTATTAGTGATTATTTTGTATTAATGCCCCCTAGTTTTGGTCTCCCAACAAGTGGAAACATTCTAAGTCCATCCTATCAAGCCCCTTCATAACAACAACAACTTATATTTACATAGCTCCTTTAATGTAATAAAAAGTCTCAGGGTGCTTCACAGGAGCATTATAAAATAAAATATAAGACTTAACCACATAAGGAGATATTAAAGAGGTAGGTTTTAAGGAGGAAAGCAAGGTAGAGAGGCAGAGAGGTGCAGGGAGTGTATTTCAGAGCTTAGGGCCTAGGCAACTGAAGGCACGGCCACCAATGGTAGAGCGATTAAAATCGGGGACACTAAAGAGGCCGAAATTAGAGAAGTGCAGATATCTCGGAGGATTGTGGGACTGGAGAAGATTACAGAGATAGGGAGGGGCAAGGCCATGGAGGGATTTGAAAACAAGAATGCAAATTTTAAAATCAAGACGTTGCTTGACAAGGTACCAATGTAGGTCAGCGAGCACAGGGGTAACAGGTGAACAGGACTTGGTATGAGTTGAGACATGGGCAGCAGAGTTTTGGATGATCTCAAGTTTATGGAGGGTAGCATGTGTGAGACCAGCCAGAAGTGCATTGGCATAGTTAGGTCGAGAAGGCATGAATGAGAGTTTCAGCAGCAGATGAGCTGAGACAGGGACAAAGTTGTGCGATGTTATGGAGGTGGAAATAGGCAGTCTTAATGATGGCATGAATACGTGGTCAGAAGCTCATCTCGGGATTAAATGTGACACCAAGGTTGCAACAGACTGGTTTAATCTCAGACTGTTGCCAGGGAGAGGGATGGAGTCGGTGGCAAGAGAATGGAATTTGGAGTGGCGACTGAAAAAAATGGCTTCAGATTTCCCAATATTTAATAAATCAATAACCCTATTATGTCATCCCACTGCTTCATTTTTCTATAGAAAAATACGTCAGAGAACTTTAAATTAAGCCTAGAGAGAATTTCAACACTGAAATCCTGATTCATCAGTAGCTAAAACAGATTGAGACAATGTTTAAAGATAACACAAAGCCAGTCTGGCATTGTATCACACCTTACTGGGCAGCTATTGCATACATTTGGTTTAAAAAGTCAATATTATTTTAGTAATCAAGGGCACACCAGAATCAAACTGCCAATCTTTCTGATGATTACATTTCCTTCTTATGTAATATTTAAACTACTTCTCCAAATGTTTTTATTCCTTATTCAACCCAAAGAACACCCCAGTGGAACTCCACTAATCACTGCTCCCACTTTTCCATTGAGCAGCACCTTCTGTTTTCTATGGGTTAAGTCAGTTTCTAACGAAACTCGCTATTTTACCATTAATTCCAAGAGGCTTAACCTTCTTTTAAATTGTCACATGTAGAACATTATTAAATGCTTTATTAAATGACTATTCTAATGGTCTTCAAGCTTTTTGATAGCATCCTTTATCATGCCCTTGAGCATTTAATCCCACTACGATGTTACAGAATGTGTCTATAGGGATTCATGTTTCACTCATTGGGGTAGACCTTGACTTTGAAGTCAATGGAGCTAAAAAATCAGGAGAGATGTAACATCGGTTAACAATTTCCCATTGCTCATGTTACACTATTGCACTGTCAAAACCTACCCATACAGCTATTGATGGAGCTCCTACAAATATTAACCACAGCATTATTTAATTCCTTTTTTACTTCCTTGACAATTGTAGCTGATTTGGCCAAAGTGCCTTGTAGGCATTTAAGGGGGATTCTGTAATCAAATACACCCAACAGAGAGCAGTGCTCCCAGGAAGTCCATCTTGGCAAATGTCAGGAGAGCAGCCTATGATTTTCTGTTATTAGTCTTATGGGAGAGGAAATCATTGGTAGCACACCAGCAATTTTTCAAAAAAAACCCTCTTAGAAACTGCCACTCCACTTAGTATTCCAGCAGTGTGGAATTATCTCGTGAACTCTTTGCATTTCCACATAGTACTTCGGGTACTGATGACTGCTGTATTATATTTACCTACTGTATAAAATTGTGAAAGTGTATTTAACATATCTGCAATTTCCAATAATTTGTTTCCCAAACTCATCCCTCAAAGGACTTAATTGGTCTTTAATATACTGTCTGCAAATAACATTAACAACATACAGTGTTTGAGTCTACTTAGCTTTTCCTCCGCATGTCTATGGAAAAGAATGAATTTGTTAACCCTCTGGTTCTGCTTATTAGTCATATCTCAAATACAGGTGGAGATGGATCTTTGGCAAATTTCTGCCAAATCCCAACTGGGCAATTGGAATGAATCACTAGAGAAAAAGAGCTGTTGTAACCTACAGAGCCACCAACAGAGCAATGCCTGTCATGAAGGACATCATAAATCTCATGTACTACTAAATGTTACACTTAGTAGCTGTGTCACTGAAGAGTGTCAATCTCTTTAGACATGGCTCCTCCATTAAGCCTAGCTAAGCTTTTCAGGGCTGTGAATATATCCTATTCCTCTTCTATGTTTAGCAATATTCTCAATCTGTTCATGCAAGCTCTGAGCTGAATGTAAAGACATTTCAAGACGCTTGGGTGGATTTTAATTTGTCTACAATGGAAATCGTTCGGGTTGTTTAACAGGTGGCGAATCCGCTACTGCCAGTCTTCCAAAAGTTAAAATATACCCCTTCAAGTGATTACAAATTGCAACTTGGTTGACTTCGATTGGATTCCCCTCTCTGGTTAATGGTGGAAATTGGTAACCTCTGACATTACGAACAAGTCATTTAATGCAGACAGCTGTTTCTGGATATCACTAAGCGATTGGAAACACTACTGACACTCAAAAACAGTAAACTTTTCACATGCACTCGTTCCAATAAAGAGAAAAAGAGTCTTAGAGAAGAAAAGCTTTTCAATATTCAACTCAGTACATTTTCCCAATAAGGTTGTCGGGCAAATTTTTATTAGGGCAACTCTGGAAAGTTAGCTCCCGTAAGATTACTTGCCCTTCATATGCATGATTTAGCACTCTTCTTGGGAAACACTGAATAAATTTGACCATTAAAGAACTCAGTCATTTTGAAATAGTGCCATTTTAAAAAAATTTAATAGTTTTGAAATCTCTTTATCCACAATGGTTTTAAAGTCGGTTTGTACCCATTAATATTTGATAATGTGTTGCTCCCTTTCAGGTATTAGTGAGAAGATTTTCAGGCATAATGAATTGGGCTTTCCTTCAAGGCCTGCTCAGCGGAGTGAATAAATACTCCACAGGATTCGGCCGGATCTGGCTGTCCGTCCTCTTCCTCTTCCGAGTCATGGTCTATGTGGTGGCGGCAGAAAAAGTTTGGGGTGATGACCAAAAAGACTTTGAATGCAATGTCAAGCAGCCTGGATGTGAAAATGTCTGCTTCGACTTCTATTTCCCTGTCTCCCACATCCGACTGTGGGCTCTGCAGCTCATATTTGTCTCCACTCCATCCCTGCTGGTGGTCATGCATGTAGCTTACAGAGAAGAAAGGGAGAGGAAGAACAGGAGAAAACATGGGGAGACCTGTCATACTCTCTACAATGACACAGGGAAGAAGATAGGAGGACTGTGGTGGACTTACATAATCAGCCTTCTATTTAAAGCAGGGATTGATGCTGGGTTCCTGTACATACTTTATCGCATCTACGATAACTTTGAACTACCGCGCCTTGTTAAGTGCCAGCTGGACCCTTGTCCCAACACTGTGGATTGCTTCATTGCCAGACCGACTGAGAAAACGATCTTTACTATTTTTATGGTTGTGACTGCAGCCCTGTGTATTCTTATAAACGTTTGTGAGTTTACGTACCTTGTAAGTAAGAGAATCGTGGCCGAGTGCTGTTCCTCAGGCAGACGAAGACGAACAAATCAGTCCACAAAGGCCCCTGCAGCCTTCTTTGAGAAGTCATCTAATCCAATCTTCAGTTCAGAAAATAAGTCATTCGCCGGAAACCAAAGTCCAAATGCTATCATTCACTTGAATTCATGAAATTTCCATTAGCAAGCAAGTCAAAAATTACTTCCATTTGAATGTGCAGAACGAATTGAACCTCGGGATACGCTGATTTCTTGCAAAGTATTTTTCTTCATCTGACAGAATCTAGAGCTCAACAAAACATTCTCAGACTGGTACCATCTTTTATGAAGATAATCCTGTTTTGTTAAAAAAAAGTCACTTTTAGAAGGTCTTCACATTATCTCGTCTCCAGTCTCTGCTCCAAGGCAAACTGACTTCCTGTGTTACCTACCACAAAATTTAATTAGCAGGTGAAGGGGTCATTTGATGTCTGATTAAATTCAATCCGACTGTAATTTGTTAGGACCAAGCTGCTCGCTTATAAGGCCTATGTTCTCAGCACCTTGCTGTATGGCTGTGAAACATGAGTGACTTACAGCTAACAGGAAAAGAAGCTCAATAATTTCCATCTTCACTGTCTACAGTGCATTATGGGTATATCCTGGCAGGACAAAATCACAAATGTGGCAGTCCTCTCAAAGGCAGAGCTCCCAAGTGTGTGTTGGCACTAATCAAACAGAGGTGGCTTCGGTGGATCAGACACATCCGCAGGATGGAAGACAGTTGCATACCCAAGGACTTTCTCTATGGTGAGGTAGCTGGGGCCAGATGACCAGTGGGGCCCCAAAGCTCTGCTTCAAGGATGTTTGCAAGCGTGACATGAAGGCCCTAGATGTCAACTATCACACCTGGGAGTCACTAGCTGGCGAAAGAGAGAAATGTGGACTGGTGTGCACTGCCATGATGACCAGTTGATACAGCAGCTTGGCAACAGGTGCCAATGTCAAAAACAACAACTCACAGCGTCTCTTGGCAGCTTCACGTACAGCATTTGTGGCAGAACCTGCCTTTCAAGGATTGGCCTTCACAGCCATCAGCAAAAGTGCACCAAGAGAAGGCATCCCACCTAAATGGATTGTTTGCTGCATGTCCATCATCTTTTACAGATGGAAGGATGCCAAGCAAACATATTTTGTTTGCATCAGTAGATTCATGTTAACTGTTAAGGGTTCCAATAGCAGAGTTGATAAACAAAATTGTAGAACATTATGCAGGATAAGAAGGAAGATTAAGAAAAACCTTTTAAGTAAAGGGTAATAGGTTTAGGGAATAAGTTATCTGTGAAGGCCATAGAAGCAGACTACTTAACTGAATTAAGAGATAAATGCCAAGCAATGACCACCTCCAACAAGAGAGAGTTTAACCACCTCCCCTTGACACTCAATAACATTACCACCACTGAACACCCCATTTTCTACATTTAGGGGGTGTTGAGCATTGACAAGAAACTCATCTTGATCATTCACATAAATGCCATAGTTACAAGAACAGTTCAGAGGCTGGATATCATTAACAAGTGGCTCACCTCTTAACTCGTCAAAGTCTTTCCAACACCTACAAGGCACAAGTCAGAAGTGTGATGGAATACACTCCACTCACCTGGATGGGTGCAGCTCCAACAGAACTCAATGATGTTCAACAGCATCTAGGAGAAAGCAGTCTGCTTGAACAGATTGTAAATTAGAGAGGACCCCATTTGGCTGATTTCACAACATACCCCTGAAATGTTGATACTATCCGAACTCTTAGCATAGCTCCTACACGCAGTAATTCACAGAATATTTAAGAGGCATTCCCTGAACATTTCACTGTGTGACTTCTTTCACTGGTGTTTCCCTACATTCACATGAATAGAACACTAAGAACACTGCCTGCCCACACCACCACCCTAAAGCTTTGTGAATCAGCGCATCAGGAGCTGGCCACATTGTTGTTGCAATCTGAATCCAACACTAAATTTTACATTTCTTTATCTGTGCAAAATTGTTTCCAGCTGCTGGTGTCACCTGTCGCTGCAAACATCATGCTGAGTGAGGTGCTATTTACACATCCAAACCAGTTGTATTTTGATCCATCTAAATCAGGCTGGTTTGCATTTGGCCATTGTGTTGGAGCTAGCCCCAAGCAATAACCCATCTCTTTTTAAGACTCCTGAGTGTAACCCTGGAACTGAAGCTAATTGTAGCAGCCCGTCCCCCACCCACCGCTTTCCACTAAGATGAGTCAAGTCAGCACAGACCAGGAAGGTCTGTGTAGGTTAGTGTTAGGCTACAAGGTACATTTATTTACTTCTTTTGGGCCTCCTTATCTCGAGAGACAATGGATACGCGCCTGGAGGTGGTCAGTGGTTTGTGAAGCAGCGCCTGGAGTGGCTATAAAGGCCAATTCTGGAGTGACAGGCTCTTCCACAGGTGCTGCAGAGAAATTTGTTTGTTGGGGCTGTTGCACAGTTGGCTCTCCCCTTGCGCCTCTGTCTTTTTTCCTGCCAACTACTAAGTCTCTTCGACTCGCCACAATTTAGCCCTGTCTTTATGGCTGCCCGCCAGCTCTGGCGAATGCTGGCAACTGACTCCCACGACTTGTGATCAATGTCACACGATTTCATGTCGCGTTTGCAGACGTCTTTATAACGGAGACATGGACGGCCGGTGGGTCTGATACCAGTGGCGAGCTCGCTGTACAATGTGTCTTTGGGGATCCTGCCATCTTCCATGCGGCTCACATGGCCAAGCCATCTCAAGCGCCGCTGACTCAGTAGTGTGTATAAGCTGGGGATGTTGGCCGCTTCAAGGACTTCTGTGTTGGAGATATAGTCCTGCCACCTGATGCCAAGTATTCTCCGAAGGCAGCGAAGATGGAATGAATTGAGACGTCGCTCTTGGCTGGCATACGTTGTCCAGGCCTCGCTGCCGTAGAGCAAGGTACTGAGGACTTTATTTACTAGACCATTGGAATAATGCAGATTGTCAGGCAATAGAACAGAAATATTTAGAATGAATGGATAGGAAAAGATAGAAGCAGACTGTTTCTGGTAGTTACGGGGTCAGGAATGTGGGGCCATAGATACAAGATTAAATGCAAGAGATGCAGAACAGAGAACAGGAGAAATCCTTTACACAGAGCTATGCGGCTGATTTCCGGGGTTCGTGTTGAGACAGAAATTATGTTAACATTTAAAATTAGATTGGATAGGTGGCTGAAGGAAAAGGGGTTGATGGAATATTAAAAAGGTAGATAAATGTGATTAAAATTTGCTTGTGTGGAGGGTAAACACTGACATGGATGTGGATATGCTTCTCTATTGTAATTTTTTATGTACTTCTATGTATTGCATTTGTAGTTATGTGTTCAATCTGCATGGGATACTTATGGTTTACTTACAAATATCAACATGCATCATAAAATAATGAATTGTAAATAGTATCAGTATAACTTGTTTTTACAGTACATTCTATTTCACTTATAGAATGTGGTGATCAAACAGCTTGGCGAATGTCACGCAGTGCAAAGTTTACTGCATGGAGATAGTCAGAAAGTTTGAATTTAATTTGATCATTTCATTGATAACTGGCTCTCAATGATGCTTTATTCACTACCATAATGATTCCTAATGACTCCTCATACAGTATTATACAGGGAGTATGCATCCTATACATCCATGCATTATATATATAATATGCAAAGTAGGTACATAAGTAATTCCTTTTAGCACAGCTATTCATTTTATTAAGGGGAATATATAGCAATTTTAGCCCAGGGTCTTATTTATCAGTACGCAATGTAATGTCTGAAGAAGGTGTTGAAATGTTCCCAAGTTACAATAAAAACCTCTATCAAATGTTATTCTGGTATCAATGTCTTGATGTTTTGAAATTTTACTGAGATCCCACCCTGTGAAAAAATGACTGACTTTTGCAGTCTGAACAAGAATATTCTATCCATGTATACACACTGGGGTTACATTTTTTGGGTAATCAGATTCCTTTTGCTGATAGTTCAAGTCTTCAGAAGAAGGAATTTTCCTCCACGCAAGATCAGGTAGCAGGTTGTTCAACCTTGCCCGTCTAAGAGCGAAGACCAAAGTATGGAAAGTCCTCATCAGGGAACTTCTCTTTGCTGACGATGCTGCATTAACATCTCACACTGAAGAGTGTCTGCAGAATCTCATCGACAGGTTTGCGGCTGCCTGCAACGAATTTGGCCTAACCATCAGCCTCAAGAAAACGAATATCATGGGACAGGATGTCAGAAATGCTCCATCCATCAATATCAACGACCACGCTCTGGAAGTGGTTCAAGAGTTCACCTACCTAGGCTCAACTATCACCAGTAACCTGTCTCTTGATGCAGAAATCAACAAGTGCATGGGAAAGGCTTCCACTGCTATGTCCAGACTGGCCAAGAGAGTGTGGGAAAATGGCGCACTGACACGGAACGCAAAAGTCCGCATGTATCAAGCCTGTGTCCTCAGTACCTTGCTCTATGGCAGCGAGGCCTGGACAACGTATGTCAGCCAAGAGCGACGTCTCAATTCATTCCATCTTCGCTGCCTCTGGAGAATCCTTGGCATCAGGTGGCAGGACCGTATCTCCAACACAGAAGTCCTCGAGGCAGCCAACATCCCCAGCTTATACACACTACTGAGTCAGCGGCACTTGAGATGGCTTGGCCATGAGAGCCGCATGGAAGATGGCAGGATTCCCAAGGACACATTGTACAGCGAGCTCGCCACTGGTATCAGACCCACCGGCTGTCCATGTCTCCACTTTAAAGACATCTGCAAACGTGACATGAAGTCCTACGACATTTATCACAAGTCGTGGGAGTCAGTTGCCAGCGCTCACCAGAGCTGGCGGGCAGCCATAAAGACGGGGCTAAAGTGTGGCAAGTCGAAGAGGCTTAGCAGTTGGCAGGAAAAAAGACAGAAGCGCAAGGGGAGAGCCAACTGCGAAACAGCCCTAACAACCAATTTTATCTGCAGCACCTGTGGAAGAGTCTGTCACTCTCGTATTGGCCTTTATAGCCACTCCAGGTGCTGCTTCACAAACCACTGACCACCTGCAGGCGCTTACTCTTTGTCTCCCGAGACAAGGAGGCCAAAGAAAGAAGAAGATTAACTCATTCCTTTTTGCACATTAAAGGGACACTCTCATCTGATAAATTAACTTTCAAGGTTAACTTAATCAATTCAGCAAATCAACAGCTGACACAACGACAAAGATTTCATTTTACAGAGGTTCAATTGTTTTGACTGAAACATGATGGCTGTGTAGTGGAATGTTTGGAACAGGCTATTCCTTGGAATTCCCAGAAATTGAAACTGAGACAATTAGAACCCTTTAAATGGCGCATTCTTCCTTTATTCACTACACCAGCAAATGGCTTAATTTATTAAAAATGTCAATTTTTATAAGCTTTATCACAATATTTTGTATATGCCATATTAAAGATTTAAGATTATTTTAATCTTGGTGGGTATTAAAGTTGTGAGAAGAGAGTCAGTATTTTTGCATTATAAATTATGTTCATCTAGAGAAAACTTAGTTCCGCAAAGTCATTGCACAGACGAATTAACTTTAACAACCCATTCACTGGATTGCAGTTTAATTATATTCCAATGACAAGTTGAAGGGCAAATTCAGGAAACAAGCTGATAAATTAATCATGGAATTTTTCCATTAAAAAAAGCAACTGCTACTAATTACACAGCGTAGGCAAATCAGAGGTCAAAATAATAGACAGACTTTGAAGCAGACAGGATTTCTGGCTTTGCATATCAGTTGCCAGAATTCAACATTTCTTGACTAATGTATTATTGACCAATCAAAACTCGTTGCTGGTTTTTACATTTTTCAAATTAAAGAACAGGGAACAATATGCAATACATAATTCAGCATCAATTACAATATCTGACTAGATTTGCCTTTTTACCAAATGTAGTGTTCCATCACAAGATGCACTGGGGATTACTGAAATACACCAGTGAGAATGGTTCTTGGGGTTCTCTCCACTTTAATAGGGGAAGGAAGGGCCAACACGTAAACATAAGTCCCACTATGTCCCACCATTCACTAGGAATCTGAAGACCAGTGGCAGCCATGGAGCAGTGCTAGCATTCTTATCTCTGAGTCAGAAGGTTGTGGGTTCAAATTCAAATATCAGCAGGAGTACTGCATTGTCTGAGGTGCTGTCTTTCAGATGGGATCTAAGTCTGAGGACCTGTCTGACCTCTCAGATGGATGTATAAGACCCAATTGCACTATTTTGATGAAGAGCAGGGAAGTTATCCCTGGTGTCCTGGCTAACATTTATCCTTCAACCAACATCACTAATGCAGATTTGCCTAAATATGGTGCAGGAGTTGTGATCCTGTTTCCATTGAGGCAGGATGCACGTGAACTTCGTGCTGCCTCCTCATTTGAATGATTTCAGCATGCAGCCCAGCATGATCCATGCTGCTGGCTGGCTGCACGCTCAACAACAGGGGCCTAACAATGTGCAAGACTAACGTGTTCCAGCTAGCCGCCAGCACTTGAAGTTGCACTGAATGAAAGGAGGCTGTTGTTGACTTTCCGTGCTGTAATTGGAAAGAAGGGAAATGAAACACCAGGGCAGAGACAGGGCTCCACGGTTCATAGATACAATGTTGGCGACCTTAATCATGGATGTGGACGGGAGGAGAGACGCTATGTTTCCGTGGGGTGCCTGGAGACCCTCATGGAACATCCTCCGAACAGAGAGAGAGCAGGTGACCAGGAAGGTGAGCTGCTGGCATCTGGTCCTGAGGACCTGCAACAGCGCTGCAAGGAGTTTAGTAACCTCATGTGGGTGTTCGATGTCAGTGAATGCAACTTCAAAGGACATCTCCTATCCACTGCATCACCAATCTCTCACATTTTTCAATGCACCAAGCCTCCATCACTCACCCAACCGCTCTCCCTAGCACTCAGGACTGATGCCTAGCATCCAGATTCTCCACCTCACCCACCTACCAATAATGTAAGCCTCACACCCACCTCTCATTATCTCTACATGCCTCCAGCTATTCAGCTATGGCAGGCACATCAACAAAATACCACACAACAGTCACTGACATTAGATTAGATTAGAGATACAGCACTGAAACAGGCCCTTCGGCCCACCGAGTCTGTGCCGAACATCAACCACCCATTTATACTAATCCTACACTAATCCCATATTCCTACCAAACATCCCCACCTGTCCCTATATTTCCCTACCACCTACCTATACTAGTGACAATTTATAATGGCCAATTTACCTATCAACCTGCAAGTCTTTTGGCTTGTGGGAGGAAACCGGAGCACCCGGAGAAAACCCACGCAGACACAGGGAGAACTTGCAAACTCCACACAGGCAGTACCCAGAATTGAACCCGGGTCCCTGGAGCTGTGAGGCTGCGGTGCTAACCACTGCGCCACTGTGCCGCCCCTCTCTCTCACGGGACAAGATTGCCTAGAGTAGGAGAAAAGCCAAACTGGCGAGTGGCTCAAGCCTGGGCATCCATGATGCACTATGGGCCATCAGCAGCAGCAGAATTGTATTCCACCACAAATTGTATTTCACCACATGGTATATCCCTCGATCTAATATTATCATCAAGCCAGAGAACCCTAGCCCTGCTTCAAAGAGGAGCATCACCTTGTATACCTAAAAGCCTAAAAATACACGGCTACGTGAATACTAAACAGCAGAAGCAGCATGTTATAGACAGAGCTAAGCAATCCCACAATCAACATTTCGGGACAAAGCACTGCTGTCCTGCCACATCCAGTCAAGAATGCTGGTGGACAATTAGGCAACTAACCAGAGGAGATCCCATAAACATCCCTATCCTCAATGATGGTGTAGCCCAGCACATAAGTACAAAAGACAAAGCTGAGGCATTTTTAACCATCTTCAGTCATAAGTGCCAAGTGGATAAAGCAGGTCGGCCTCATCCTGAGGTCCCCAGCATCACAGATGGCAATCTTCAGCCAATATGATTCACATCACTTGACATCAAGAAACAGCTGAGTGCAGAGGATACAGCAAAGGCTTTGGACACTGACAATATCCTGGCTCGATCTGATAAACTGGACAATTGCCCAGGTATGTCCTGTTCACAAAAAGCAGGACAAAGACAATGCAGCCAATTACCACCCCATCAGTCTACTTTCAAGCATCAAAGTAATGGAAAGTGTTGTTAACACTTACCAATTATTGGCACTTACCAATAAGTCAATCATCGATGATTAACTTGTGTTCAACTAGAACCACTCAGCTCCAGACCTCATTATAACCTTGGTTCAAAATGGACCTCACCTCAGAGGTGAGGTTAATGTGACTGCCCTTGACATCAAGGCAGCATTTGACCAAGTGTGGCATCAAGCAGCCTGAGTAAAAGTGAAGTTAATGGGGATCAGGAGAATATTCTCCATTGGTTGGAATCATGCCTAACCCAAAGGAAGAAGGTTGTGATTGTTAGAGGCCAATCATCTCATCCCTAGGATATCACTGCAGGAATTACTGACAGCAGTGACCTAGACCCACACATCTTCAGTTGCCTCGTCAATGACATTCCCTCCATCATAAGGTCAGAGGTGGTGTCGATGGTTGATGGTGGCACAGTTCCTTTCACAATTCCTCAGATAATGAAGCAGTCCGTACATGCATGCAATGAAATCTGGACAACATTCTGGCCTGAGCTGATGAGTGGCAAGTAACATTTGCACCACGAAAGTGCCAAGCATGATCATCTCCAACAACAGAGCATCTAACTACCTCCCCTTCATGTTCAACAACATTACCATCACCAAATCCTCCACTATTAACATCCTGCCTCTTGATTGGCACCCCTTCTTCTTCTTCTTCTTTGGCCTCCTTGTCTCGAGAGACAATGGGTAAGCACCGAGAGGTGGTCAGTGGTTTGTGAAGCAGCGCCTGGAGTGGCTATAAAGGCCAATTCTAGAGTGACAGACTCTTCCACAGGTGCTACAGATAATATTGGTTGTCGGGCTGTTACACAGTTGGTGCTCTCCTTGCACTTCTGTCTTTTTTCCTGCCAACTGCTAAGTCTCTTCAACTCGCCACTCTTTAGCCCCACCTTTATGGCTGTCCGCCAGCTTTGGCGATCGCTGGCAACTGACTCCCATGACTTGTGGTCAATGTCACAGGACTTCATGTCGCGTTTGCAGACGTCTTTAAAGCGGAGCCGTGGACGGCCTGTGGGTCTGATACCAGTGATGAGCTCGCTGTACAATGTGTCCTTGGGGATCCTGCCATCTTCCATGCAGCTCACACAGCCAAGCCATCTCAAGCGCTGCTGGCTCAGTAGTGTGTATAATCTGGGGATGTTGACCGCCTCGATGACTTCTGCGTTGGAGATACGGTCTTGCCACCTGATGCCAAGGATTCTCTGGAGGCAGCAAAGATGGAATGAGTTGAGATGTTGTTCTTGGCTGACATACGTTGTCCAGGCCTCGCTGCCGTAGAGCAAGGTACTGAGGACACAGGCTTGATACATGCGGACTTTTGCGTTCCGTGTCAGTGCGCCATTTTCCCACACTCTCTTGGCCAGTCTGGACATAGCAGCAGACGCCTTTCCCATGCGCTTGTTGATTCCTGCATCAAGAGACAGGTTACTGGTGATAGTTGAGCCTTGCTAGGTGAACTCTTGAACCACTTCCGGAGAGTGGTCGTCGATATTGATGGATGGGGCATTTCTGACATCCTGTCCCATGATGTTCGTTTTCTTGAGGCTGATGGTTAGGCCAAATTCGTTGCAGGCAGCTGCAATCCTGTCGATGAGTCTCTGCAGACACTCTTCTGTGTGGGATGTTAATGCAGCATCATCAGCAAAGGAGAGCTTGCTGATGAGGACCTTCCATACTTTGGTCTTCGCTCTAAGACGGGCAAGGTTGAACAACCTGCCATCTGATCTTGTGTGGAGGAGAATTCTTTCTTCTGAAGACTTGAATGCATTGGCACCCCATTCACCAACTTAAACATATACTTCTTCCACGACCAGTGCAGTGAGGCTACAGTGTGTATCATCTACAAGATGCACTGCAGCAACTCGCCAAGGCTTCTTCGACAGCACCTTCCAAAGCTGCGACCTCTACCCCTAGAAGGACAAAGGCAACAGGCATTTGGCAACACCACTACCTGCAAGTTCCCCACCAAGTCCACACCATCCTGATTTGGAAAATACCATCGTTCCTTCACTGTCACTGGGTCAAAATCCTAGAACTCCCTAACAGCGCTGTGGGAGTACTTAAACATCTTGCAATGGTTCAAGAAAGTGGTTGGCCACCACCTGCTCAAGGACAATTACAGGGAGGAAATAAATGCTGGCCTTGCCAGTGACACCCAGATCACATGAATGGATAAAAAAAAGTAGGCTAGCAATTGAATTGCTTTTTTTTTACACTTCTAGCTCTGCTGTCTGCTCCTGAACAACGCTGGTGAACTCTATGAGCAGCAGAAGGCCCCAAAAGGGTCTGTTGCAGACCACACGGTTATAGCCAGCCTCCTCTTCTTAAATGCAGACTGTATCTTAAAGGGAAGCTGCACAAAAAGATGGCTGCAATGTAAATCCTTGCAAAGTGAACACCAGGACAGACAATGCGACACTGGAGGTATTAATAGCGTAGGTGGGCAGGAGGAGAGAAGCCATGGTCCTATGGAGGTCCAGAAGACCCTCAAGGATCACCCTTAGAAGGGAGTGGGAGCAGAGAGATCAACTCCCAGAGTCTGGACCTGAGGACATGGCAGCAGTGCCACAAGAAGCCTGGTGACCTCACACAGGTGGTCAACATCAGTGAATGCATCTTCATATGACATCTCTTAAGCACCACAACGCCAGTCTGATGCTGAATGCACCACACCCTCATCATTCACATAGCAGCACTCCATGGCACTCAGGACTCATGTCTAACATCCAGATACTCCACTTCACCCTCACACGCATATGAATGCTGCCAGCCTCTTGCACACCTCTCATTGCCTCCACATGCCTGCAGCTATTCAGCTATGCAGGAGTATCACCCACACAGTGCTACACAGCCACTGACATTCCGCCCTCTCTCTTCCAGGACGAGGTGGCACACAATAGAAGGGAGCAGAGTAGAACCGGTGGACGACAAGGATGCCTGATTCTCCTGAGCCCTACAGAGGAGATGGTTCTCTGTATCATGGTGCTGGCTGTGACAGGGCTCATAGCATCTGACGCTGAGCAGATTGAGGATGACAGCATTTCCTACCTTATGCCCCTTCTCAGCTCCTGACTCACCCTCATTGTGTTTTCTGATAATGAGTAATCTGCTGATGGGTGTGACCATAGACATTTTGCTTCCCACTCCCCCACTTCCCTTGCACCAACTTTCCTCTTTTGAGTTCCTGCTTTCAGACATGCAATAACTGCTGGCTGCATAGTCATAGGACCCCCAAGAGGAGGAAAGGGAGCCTCAGCACAGTACTGATGAAGAAATGTTGTCACTTGATCTGACACTCACAGACAGCAGCTCAGATACTGGAACTGCACTTAGCTTGGAGGCTGGTATAGAGCTTGGGTCAGTACATGGTAAGTTATGCAGGCATGAGTGGACTTATCCCAGGCCAAGGGTAAAGAATGGTTTATTTGTCAGTTCACTAGAAAGCAAGATGGCCAATGAGTTCTGCTGCAGAGGACTCAAATGAGGACTCAATGGGTGACATACAAACATATGAATGAGGAGCAGGAATAGGCCACTTGGACCCTCGGACCTGCTCTGCCATTCAACAAGATCATAGCTGATCTGATTGTAACCTCGACTCCATATTTCTACCTACCCTTAATAACCTTTCACCCCCTTGCTTATCAAGAATCCATCAACCTCTGCCTTAAAAATATTCAAAGACTCTGCTTCCACCGAATTTGAGGAAGGGAGTTCCAAAGGCTAACAATCCTCATCTCTGTCTTAAATGTGCGACCCCTTATTTTTAAATAATGACCCCTAGTTCTAGATTCTCCCACAAGAGGAATCATCCTTTCCACATCCATCCTGTCAAGACCTCTCAGGATCTTATATGTTTCAATCAAAGCACCTCGCACTCTTCTAAACTCCAGCATAACCTCCCTACATTTGTATTCAAATCCCCTCACAATAAACAATATCATTCTATTAGCTTTCCTAATTACTTGCAGTACCTTGTTCCGGCCGTGGTGGGAGCAACACCCTGTCAATTCAGTCCCGTCACTGCACAGGTCACAGCATATTATTAAAGTTTTCCACCAACCGGAAAACAGCCAAATTAAACACTATAGTAACCCCCAGAATAAAACAGACCAAACCAGGTATCTTTAGACAACAACAAATTAATTATTTATTAAAAATAAATCTTAAACACTATTAAGATAAACCTATGACTGAAGACCTTATGACTACTTATTTTAACCTAACTTCCCCATTCACACACATACACTCAAAAATAGCAGTAGTTAACCGGTTTTAAAAGTGTTTTTTTTTAATTAGCTGTTTCTTAAGAATAACTAAATAAATAAGTCTTTGTGGGTTATGTTCCTGATGGATGAGGTATTCTAATGTGAAAATAATCAAATGCTACTCGAAGTCTTCACTTGGATCTGAAGAAACAGTCTGCTTTTGATAGGCATTCAAACTCTTCAGCTACAGCAGGCATCAACAGTTCCTTCAGCAATACCAAATAGTCTCTCAAAAGGGTTATTTCCTCTTTAGGCAATTAACTAGGCCTGTAGCTCCTTGTAGAATTTCTGATGAAAGGAAATGGACATCTCTTTTCTCTTCAGTACGCTTTGCTGGTGAGTCATGTTCAGACTGGTTTTTGCCAGTTTTACACACAGTCAAATTGAAGCATTATACCATGTGACTTCTCTTTCTCCTGCTTTGGCTTAGGGACAGGTGCAGCTGGCACCCTGTGCTCAGTCTTAAAGGCACACTGTTTTCAAACTGAGTCTTAAAGGCACACACTGTTTTTAATCCGAGGAGAAAATAATACAAGTCTGTGACAACCTGCATACTAACCTTTTGCAATTCATGCACTAAGAGACCCAAATCCCTTTAATCTCAGAGCTCTGTAATCTCTCACCATTTAGATAATATGCTTCTTTTTTATTCTTCCTGCCAAAATGGACAATTTCACATTTTCCCACATTATAGTCCATTTGCCAGATCTTTGACCACTTACTTAACCTATCTATATCCCCTTGTTGCCTCCTTATGTCCTCTTCATATATTACTTTCCTACCTATCTTTGTGTCATCAGCAAATTTAGCAACCATACCTTCGGTTCCTTCATCCAAGTCATTTATATAACTTTTAAAAAGTGAGGCCATAGCACTGATGCCTGTGGCACATCACTCATTAAATCTTGCCAACCAGAAAATGACCCATTTATGCCAACTCTCTGTTTCTTGTTAGCTAGCCAATTTTCTATCCATGCCAATATGTTACCCCCTACACCATGAGCTTTTATTTTCTGCAATAAACTTTGATGTGGTATCTGATCAAATGCCTTCTGGAAATCTAAGTACAGTACATCCACCAGTTTCCCTTTATCCACAGCACATGTCACTTCTTTAAAGAACTCCAATAAATTGGTTAAACATGATTTCCATTTCACAAAACTATGTTGACTCTGCCTGATCACCTTGAATTTTTCTAACTGCCCTGCTATAATGTCTTTTAACAATAGCTTCCAGCATTTGTCCTAAGACAAATGTTAAGCTAACTGGCCTGTAGTTTCCTGCTTTATGTCTCCCTCATTTTTTGACTAAAGGAGTTACATTCACTATTTTCCAATCTAGGGAATTTTGGAAAATTCAACCAATGCATCAACTATCTCACTAGCCGCTTTTTTAGGACCCAAGAATGAAGTCCACCATGACCCGGGGACTTGTCAACTTGCAGCTCCAACAATTTGTTCAGTACCACTTCACTGGTGATTGGAATTTTCTTGAGTTCCTCCCTCCCTTCCATTTCCTGATTTACAGCTATTTCTGGGATATTACGTGTATCCTCTATAGTGAAGACCAAAGCATAAAGTTGAGCACTGAATGGGCATGTACACTGAGATGTGGGGTGCATTGGCTGGCCTGCCATGACAGCCTGATGTTGTCAAAGAGCATGGAGGAGTCTGGCTCCAACCTGGCAGAGGGGAAGGTGCAGAGTTTGCCCTCTCCTCAGCCTCTGCTCCAGCTCCCTGTCATGCTGCAGACCCAGGAGCACTGCCACTTCTGTGCCTGTCACCTATACCATCCCTTAGAGACAACACTCTCTGGTAAATACAGGAACTCACCAAATGTCCTCCAAAAACACCCCAGAGTACTTTCAGGCATTTTGCAATAGAAAAACTGCAAAAATTTACCTTACCTGCAATCAGGGTTCCTGACCCTTTAAATAACATTATGGCAGGAATGAGATTCAACAGTTTAAATAGTTCCCTTTGTGGGTCAGAGAGATTGATTGACATTGCATGAACAATTGTCACATTGTTAAAAGAGTACTTATGCTGTTAAGCACCATCTCTAACATTCTGTGGGAAGTTTAAATGGCAATCAATGTGGAAAGCCAACAATTTTATGAAAATCACGGGAGGCAAACGACAGAGCAACATAAAACAACATGCAAGTTATGGTAATTCAGAACTCATGACATTCCCTCTTTCATCTTAACATGTTGGCCAATTTGTGCATTCATAATGGCTTACATCGTGAACTCGCCGTTATTTTTTCAACAAGATTAGGGTCAATGTAATAGCAATCATATTTAGGTGTTGTTGATTCGGGTTGATGACCTTTCTGTAAGGTCATCGACCTGAAACATTAACTCTATTTCTCTCTCCACAGATGCTGCCAGACCTGCAGAGCATTTGCAGCCATTTTATTTTTATTTCAGATTTCCAACATCTACCAGTATTTTACTTTTATTACATTAAAGTGTCCATTTACTGGCTTCAATTATGTAACCGAAAGCACATGAGCAAAGTTACAACCTCTTGTTTTATCCAAGTCCTTCTTTCATTTCTACATGTAGCTTTCAGCAATATTTTACCACACAGTTCCTTCTATATTGGAGTTGCAAGCTCCGATTTTTAAACAGACGTAATATAGATTCTAATATCATTTAAAGCTTAAGAGGGAGGCAGTTGAACATTGCAGCATTACCGAAAGACATGTATGAACAGACGGCTCCATCTGAATAGAGGATGGGGAGTTTATAACGAGGTCGTGAAAACAAAACTTGAGAAAAGGTTAAAATGACTTTCATCTTTGCTTCTTTTCCAGCCATCTGTGCAACAGTGCTCACTGTTATCAAAAAAATTCCTGCTCATATAACATGTAAAGTTATGACATTTATCTAGGTGGAGTGAAGTAAGTCTGTGATGTGCTCTTATTGGCATGCAGACCCACCATAAATACTTCAAATATTGGGACCTTCCACTGACCCCATATACTCTGGTGGGGTCAGTACTGGAGACCCCTGGGACCACTGCCTGAAGATTATTGGCACTATTTTCGACAAATAAAAGGACTCTTTTCCTTTTGGTAACTGACAGTGAGTTTTGAACATTAGGACAGAAAATCACCAAGACGATATCAACATGCACAAGGAGTCTCCAGAATGTGCCAAAAGGTACCTAAGAAGGTTGCCAACTCTGATTGCATGTATTCCTGGATGTTTCATCACACGACTTCCTGCCTCCAACCGACTGGCCCCCATTCTCCCAGCATCAATCATCTGGCATGTCCATCCTCATGGAGCAGTGTCTTCCCATACCAGTTGGAAAGCAAACATCCAGTTACCCAACTGGGGGGATGCCTCGGCACTGCCAATCAAACAGATTTTTTAAAATCCTATCGCCAATAGTTTTATAAGTAATAAATTGATGAAAGTGTTCAAATAAAATGTAAGGAATGCACAACATTGTTAATGTCACTTTGATTTTTCTACTCTTTAGTTCCTGGGGACTCCTGGACAATTCTGGAGGGGTGGCAGCTCTCTGAGTGTGTCAATATTCACAAGGTGTGCCTGGGAGTATCCCCACAGAACAAAGCTCGGAAACTATTCCTCCATACCCTCCTCTCCATGCACCATTTCCTGGTTTAATTGATTCTTCCATAATTTTGATTTTTGCACCTGCTGCTCAGTGAAATTTAACCCTCGTTTCCATTCCCTGTAAAGTTAATTTGCATTTAATAGCTTCTTGGTAGTATAGTCCTGGTATTTCCATTGCTCAGGGCATGTCAATTATCTGTGAAAAAAGCAATGTTTTTATAAGCAGTAACGCCCTGAAATACACTGTGCGACTGGTTGAACTGGTCCAAATGGATAAAAATGAGATTACTATATCCATCACTATTGGCCAATGTTCCCCTCAGTGCAGTTAAAAGCAAACTCGCATGCAAAGCCAGTTTTAGCAAAAGTCTCCAAACCTCCTTTTTCCCCATTCTATGTTAAAATTGTGCAAACTCAGCATTTCAAATGGAAATCACGATCAAAATCCTGATCACAGTTTAATAACATTTAGCTGCAGGTGTACAGGTACTGTAAATGCCTTGCACTGTTGTGCCTATGTGCAAAAGGTAAAATAATGAGCAGAGGTACAAAGACAAAGCAAGAACCATTTTACTTCGACATTTGGTCAGGTCACATGAAACATTATCGACAACATGTGTGTGAAGACAGAACAAACACAAAGCTACCAAAGGGACATGTGCTGCATGAGGCAAATCAGGCAACCTGTACAGTACAGTGCACTCAAGTAATGAATTTGCAGATAGGGAGATGTTAAATACTGTACCAAAGATTAACTTACACACACAAGAGTTGGCTCTAAGTATAACTGCCCCAAATAATGGTGCAGTTGTACTGACACATTCAAGTCGATGTAAAGCAGATTTAGACTCACATACCAATGCAGAAGTAGTAATGTAATTTACAATTTGGGTCCCGATCTGCTCCTGATTCTACTTAAATAATCAGGAGGATATCTCACTTCAGATTGGGTTTGCACTAGAAACGGTATAATTTCAGCACAATGCCGAATCCCTTGTTTAATAGCATTCAAGTGATTTATTGGGATTTTAGACATTTCAATGTTTTTATTGTTAGTACGGATGCCCACACAAACTCTCCTAGCTGCATTTAGCCACACATGAAATGTTTGTTCTGGGCATACATCCAAATGTACATGTAAAGAAGAATGATAAAAGAAAGACTTTTATAGACCTTTCATGACCTCAGGACATCCCAAAGCATTTTACAACTACTGTAATGCTTTTGAAGTTTGCTCACTGTCGTAATGTAGGAAATGCAGCAGCAAAATTGTGCACAGCAAGATCCCACAAACAGTAATGTGGTAATGACCAGATAATCTATTATAGTGATGTTGGCTGAGGGATAAATATTGGCCAGGGCAATGGGGAGAACTCCCCTGATCTTCTTCGAAATAGTACCTCGGGACAATTTATAACTACCTGAGAGGGCAGACGGGGCCTTGGTTTAACGTCTCATCCAAAAAGCTCTTTTGTCACTGCAACAAGCCAATTGCATATTGTGCTCTGCACATACTGGAATGCTGGAATCTATTATTAAGGAAGACTAACAATTCACTTAGAAAGTTATAGTATGATCAGGCAAAGTCAACATGTTTTTACAAAAGGGAAATAGTGTTTGACAAATTTATTAGAGTTTTTTGAGAATGTAACTAGTAGGGTAGATAAAGGGGGATCAGTAGAGACAGTACTTGGATTTCCAAAAGGCATTTGATAAGGTACCACACAAAAGGCTCATACACAAGATTAGGGCATGGATAGAGAATTGGTTAATGGACAGGAAGTAGAGAGTAGGGATGACTGGGGTATTTTCAAATTGGCATTCGAAATGAGCAGATTTCCACAAGAATCAGTGCTGGGGCCTCTATGCGATCTATATTAATGACTTAGACAAAGAGACCAAGAGTAATGTATCTAAGTTTGCTGATGATACAGAGCTAGGTGGGAATGTAAGCTGTGAGGAGGACACAAAGATACTGCAAAGTGATATATATATACAGGTTAAGTGAATGGACAACAAGGTGGCATATTGAGTATAATGTGGGGAAGTGTGAGGTTATTTACTTTGGGAATAAGAACAGAAAAACAGAATATTTTAAAAGGCATGAATCTTCTAAATGTTAAGGTTCAGAGAGACCTGTGTGTACCACACAAGGAACACAAATAGTTAACATTCAAGTACAGCAAGCAATTAGGAAGAAAAATAGCATTTTGGCATTTATTGCAAGGGGATTGGAGTGCAAAAAATAAGGAAGTCTTGCTACAATTGTACAGGGCTTTGGTGAGATCTCACCTGGAGTACTGTGTGCAATTTTGGTCTCCAATGTTGGTCTCCATACTTGCATTGGAGATGGTACAGCAAAGGTTGACCAGATTGGTTCGTGGGATGAGAGGGTTGTCCTATGATGAGAGCTGAGTAAATTGGGCCTTACTCTCTGGAATTTAGAAGAATGAGAGGTGATCTCATTGAAAGAAGATTCTGAAGGGGCTTGATACAGAAAGATTGTTTCTGCTAGATGGGGAATCTAGAACACAGGGCACAGTCTTAGGATAAGGGGTTGGTCTTTTAGGACTGACATGAGGAGTCACTCAGAAGATTGTAAATCTTTGAAATTCTCTACCCCAGAGGGTTGTGGATGCTCCATTGTTGAGTGTATTTAAGGTTGAGATAGATTTTTGGTCTCTTAGGTAATCAAGAAATATGAGGAGCAGGCAGGAAAGTGAAGCTGAGGCAGAAGATCAGCCATAATCATATTGAATGGTGAAGCAGGCTTGAGGGACAGTATGCTTTACTCCTGCTGCTATGTCTTATGTTCTTATGCACTTGTCTAACAACAGTGGCTGAATCCTAACCTCAGTTTGAGGATTGACTTTGGATCACAGGAATGTCAACTTGTGTCCCAATATCTGAGTATTTACAGTGGGATTTTTGTGTTAGCAGCTTGATTACCATCCTCTCCTGATTCTACTGGACCTAAGCCAGTTACATTATTTTTTATATTCAATCAGGATGTGATAATGGCTTTATGTAAATCAGAGGTGATCCCAAAATAACCTTCTGCTGTTTTCACTCTTGATTAAATAACAAGGGCAACTCAAAGCCTCTCTTAATCTGTCCATCACAAATTCATAAATATCCCCCAAACAAGCAGCTAGATGCTGTCCTCAAAGAGGCAGGGCTGCAACCCTCTCAGATAATACTGACTGGACAGATGTTTACCATGTTGGTTTGTACATGTTGTGTCAATGATATTATTTTAGGGTGTTAAATGACTAAATACCTTTTGCAGTAAAATTTAAATATTTAAATGAGGGTCTTACTTTCCCAAGCAGGAAATTGAAATGAACAGAGGCACTCCCTTTAACTGTCACCCAAAAATAAACCTCATTGTCTCTCCTCTTGATATTGTAACCAAATAATGCAGTGTATAACCTAGCTGATATAATCCATGTTAATGTACATTGACAAAGAAAACATTGTCATCTCTGAGCCTTAAGTGTCTTAAGTGTCTGTTATTGCTTCAGGTACAAGTTTATCACGTAAAATCACTTGAAGACTGGAAACAATGATCTCGGAGGGGTGCTGGTTGGGACACTGCAGTTGGTCTTTAGGATGCACAGGGAGGTGGCAAATTTGTCAGGGTTCCCTTTCCTAATTGATGTCTAGTAATTCCTGCTGGAAATTCACATGGGTGCACCTTGGGTGAAGACACAATCAGGCTTGGCTATGGGGGCTTCCATGGTGCTAACCAGTCCTTGCCTACATGAAGAATGTCCACCTTGGTGCAATAGTCATGAATCTGCATCTCAACAAGGAAAAAATCCTTTCAGGAGAGGAACAAGTTGGCCAAAAAAGGGAGAGAAAAAAAACTGCAAACAGATTGTACCAGGCAATGGTAAAGGAACATATCCCACATTACTGATTGGTTGCTATGAAGAGGTGATTGGATTGGTTAAGATTAAAATTCTATGGCCTTGAAACTCACTTAGAAGATCAAAAGCAGCATACGTGAGCTTTTAAAATCTTGCTATCCTCTCAGATTTGTTTTTATTCTATTAAACTACTATTGTAATGGTTATAATAAATGTTTCAGCATACATTATACCGAAATGGAGGCCTTGAACTGATTAAATTACTGAGCTGCATCTAGCGCTTTTTAATCAGCTCTTTGTCCTCCATTTTAGCATAACCCAATCGTTACAACCATAACAGTAACATTTGTGTCCATTAATCATGGATGCGAAATGTCTGCTAGCTTTCTCAAACTGGACATTATCAGCATTGCCAGTAAGTTTGGTAATAAACATAAGTGTTCTCCTGCAAAATTCAATGCTCAAATTTGAATAGGCCCATTCCCCAGACAATTAACCCTTTGGCAATTGTAAGCACTTAGCATCCCAGTTCAAAATGCTAAAAGCAGCATTGAGGTTGCTTGGAACATTTGCCTACATTAACGGCTCTGTATAAATGCAGGTAGTTGTCGTTTTTTTTTAGATTAGAGATACAGCACTGTATCAGAAACTGAAGTTATAATTAGTCTGAGCCAGGACAGAAGTGGAAAGGTGGATCCCACCAACATATAGTTAGACATTTCAAAAGGAAGAAAGAACTTGCATTTATTTAGTGCATTTCCCACCCTCAAGATGCATAACACCCAGCAAAGTACTTTTGAAATGCAGTCCCTGTTAAAAAAAAAAGAGAAGACTGAGAGGGAATGTGGTAGAAGAGTTTAAAATCATGAAAGGTTGGGGCAAACTGAAACTAACTAAACTTTTCTGTGAGTACAGAACTTAAACACAAGGGATCATATTAACAAATTAGGGAAGACCAAAGAAAATAGGAAATGCAGGAGAAACCTCTTCCACTAAAAGAGTGGTAAGTATGTGAAATAGATTACCAGCACAAGTCATGGAACTGGGCAGGTTCCTGTCAACAAATGGAATTCACAGTTATTGGAAATGCACCACGGGTTTATTGTGGACAGGTGTGCTAAATGAACCAAAGGACCTTTCTTGTCTGAAACTGTTCCTATATAACTACGTACTGTAGGCACATGCAGCAGCCAACTTACATACAGCAAGGTCCCACAACAGCAATTAAATAAATGAACGGATAATCTGTTTTAGTGCCATTGGTTGAGGGATAAATGTTGGCCAAGACACCAAGAGAACTCATTTGCTTCTACTAGGAATTGTGGCATAGGATGTTTTATGTCCACCTGACAGGGTAGCGAGGACTGAGTTAAACATCCCATCCAAAAGCAACAGCATCTACAGCCGCGTTGCACTTCCTCAGTAGTGCACTGAGCTGTCAGCCTGGATTATGTGCTCAAGTCTCTGAAGTGAGGCTTGAACTCATGACTTTTGTTACAAACATATGGAGCCAGGTTTGATACCACAAGTTAGAAGCACCCATGGTTAGGTTTTTATTTTCAGGAATCCTGAGTTCGCCGCATGTGAATAAAAATTCCTAACCATGTTGCAGTGTGGATAACCTTGAGTCTATTAGATGGTCTTACATTTAACTTTGCAGCCCTCATTGCAGATAATGTTGCATACAGAACATGTTCTGCATGTAAAGCATGAGGGTACGTAAGTATTATTCTTCTACATTTGCATCTTTATCTTAAATACTGTTTACATTTTGTGGCCAAATTCCTTCAGCACAAAGAGCTCATCATGAGCATACATGTCTGCATTTATTGACTGAAGTACAGAAAAATAAAGACACAAAATATTTGTATAGCAAAGCATAAATGCTGCATTTTATGTATGTTATTAGGGTTATAATTCTGTGGAGAAATGTACCTATGGAATGTAGAAATTTGATTTAAAATCACTTCAGTAACATTGCAATAGATTTTTTTTCACTTAGACCGATAATTTTTTGTTCTATATGGTATCAGAATATGGGAAAAAGACTATAAATGAAGTTGAGGTACAGATCAACCACCAAGCAACTTGAAAGGTGGAAATGGCTCAAGAGACTGAATGGACTACTCCTGGTCCTATGTTCCTATAAAGCCCTCATCACCATTTCTATCTATTCACCTAGGAGACAGGTTCAGACAGAAAAGACATAGATTTAAATCAGAATTGAAATATTCACCAGGCTCTGCTAAAATCCACTTCACATTGACAAATTAAACTTTCATCAGGGACTATATGGGGATAGTAAAATCACAGAACTGGTACAAATTGGACATCTGTCTGTGCTACAATTTCATCAAATTCTATTGGGGTGCTCAAATCAGGCATTCACTGCATATTGAACTCAGATTCAACTTCAGTCACGTGGTATCTTGCAGACAGACGCACTAATATGTCAGCACAAACTATCCTCCCGGCTTAAAGACGTGTTGAAACAATCCCTCTGTGCTTCTACGCAAACACAGCAGCTGGGGCACCAGCATGCTCCAACAAACTGTTGATGGTTCTGTTTTCCTGAGGCACCCATCCAGCAGGGACATGTACGTGCAATTGACATGTCAGGAGAGCATTTATGCAATCTGCACTTACTAGTCAACCGCTTTCCTTCCTAATCAACAGCTGGTCTGTTATTTTTCATGAAGGAATGTTGCTGTTGGGCAAACCCATATTGTGCCATGTTTATCATGCACACCATCAGTTCTTGTATGATTATGACTATAAATCAACCCACCACCAATCTGAAGACTAAGCTGCAAATAAAACAAGTGTCTGCTCTGTGACTGAGATAGAATTTGAAGCTTGATCCATGGTTGAGCAGTTAATTTAGATCATGTCTTTTCACCAATATAATGGAATGTATAAACTTTTATAGATGTTCCTTTACTGTTTTATACACAGATAATTGGTGAGATTAGGCAATGCCACTACAACCCTTTCTAAATGCCTCCCTACAAATAGAAGGGCACTACAAGTTCAGGCAGTCTGTCCAAACCAGTAACTTAAATAAATAAAAGGTAACTTAAATTACAGCCAATCCTGTCTGGCACCCACTGATCAGAGGATATTCCTGGCAAACTAGTGCAGATCAGCTGCTTCCCTTCCAGTTTTTCCAATCAGTTTGTGTTTGCATTTTTACAGATACTCTCTTAACTTTCAGGGTCTGACAACGTATTAATTTAAGGTAATTAGCTTTAGACAGACTGCCCCAACTAGTGATCTGAAGAAGGAGTTCTGTTAGCAGGGGCTCAACTGTTGAATACTCCTGTAGATAAAGTTATTTTTATAACATAAGAAGTTGATTTCATATTGTTCAATCTTTGATTGCAAAGAACAATAAAACAACCTCAAAAGAGGAAGTTTACTACCTGTAGCAACTTGTATGCAGTCAGAGTGTTGTGATCGTCTGTAAACAATTTAGTGGTTATGGTCATCTGAGCTGGTTGGGCTGATTTTGATTGTAAGTAAGTTTCTGAATAAAAGTTGGTATTCAAACTTCAAAACCGCCAATCTACACCAGGCATTTTATTTTTAAGATTATGAGCTGGATTTTATTTGTAATGGAACGTCCTGCTGACTGGATAATGTGACAGGTACGGGTGAGATATGACCCATGACCTCATCCAGATCTCTCAAGTCTTCCAGTTTTATGGGGTGATTTTGAAAGTGTCCAAGTGCCCTTACTTAGTTCCTTCTCTTCCACCCAGACTTCTCTTACATCTCCCAGTTGCCCTTGTGATAATGGAATATAGGACAACCACCCTAAAGAATGGGAAAAGAGCACATCATATAGAAATTTCAAAGAAACACATTCAAGGTAATGTAAAGATCAAACTAATTAGATCGTGTTTGATAATTCAGCTTTTTTATTTTTATGAGAGTGCATTGAAACAACTTTTGTTAAGTATATGAAAAGATGTAAATTTTCAAAGTGCTGCCCATGTGTAAGACTTAGACAGGTTTCGTTATAAAAACTGTCCAATTTGTGTTTCCATGATTGTTTCAATAATGGGCTGTTTGTACCTAATATTAATGTTATGTGGGGTAACAAGTTGAAAATCTACCCCAAAATGTTATTGATGACAATTCATGCACTCTGCCATTTAAATCATATGTATAGTTAAGATGATTTCCAGTAGCTATTCATCTTCCACCTTTGCAATCAATGTAAAATATAATTTTGAAGAAAAAGACAACTTGAAACTTAGCTGCTCCAAAGTAATTAATCTACTGGTTTATGGCACTGTAGAATTATTGTGTGAAATGATCTGATTCACTAAAGAAATCCAGCAGCATTACCTTGTAGCATAGCTTATCTAGACAAGGAAAGCCAGAGGGGATGCCCTTTAGGATACCAAATACTAAAATGTTCACCTGGCATAGGGTAACAGTGCAGAGATGAACCATGAGGTTGATCCCTAAAGTCAGGTGTCTGAGTTAAAATGTAAGACTGGAGAGACTTGGGCCGCAAAATTGTAATGCCCGTAGTTTCAGCACTACAGGTGCCATTTTGGTTTCATAATGGCATCCATGCCTCTCACATTTACTTCTATTGCTGCCTGTGCCAATCACCATCTTAGCGCTGTCATTACAAGCCTGTGCTGAAAGTATGCAGAGTAGGCAGATTGTGACATCAGTCAGCGTCTAATGCTGATTTGACTCCAGTGCTGTTAACATTCTAGTTAACACCCTCTCTTAAAACACACACAGCTGAACACCAGCGTTATTTAAAGGATTGTCTACAACTTGCAGGTTAGTTGCTGATTAATCTCTACTGGCTCTGTTTGAATTTGTGGAAGTGCTTGGTGTTGAAGGATTTGGTTACAGATGGTGAATTCTGCAGGGGATGGTGCTGTATGTGGAGAAGGCATTGGTTGTGACTACAAGGTGCCTGGCCACACCACTTGCTCCCGTCATGGGGACTACAGAATCATAGAATCATAGGATCATAGAATGTTTACAGCACAGAAGGTGGCCATTCAGCCCATTGTGTCATGCCGGCTCTCTGCAAGAATAATTCAGCTAGTCCCACTCCCCTGCCCTTTCCCCATAACCTTGTGAATTTTTTATCTTCAGGTGTTTATATAATTCCCCTTTGAAAGCTACAATTAAACCTGCCTCCAGCACCCTCTCAGGCAATGCATTCCAAATCCCAATCACTCGCTTTGTAAGAAAAATATTTTCTCACGTCGTCTTTGGTTCTTTTGCCAATCATCTTAAATCTGTGTCTTCTGGTTCTTGACACTTCTGCCAATAGAGTTTCCCTCTATCTACTCTGTCTGGACTCCTCATAATTTTGAACACCTCTATCAAATCACCTCTCAACTTTCTCTTCTCTAAAAAGAATAACCCCAGCTTCTCCAATCTATCCACATAACTGAAGTCCTCATCCTTGGAACCATTCTCATAAATCATAGCATTTTCATAACCACCGAACAACTCAAAGTGCTTTCTTCTCTTCTTCCTCTAGGACCTCAGCTTGTCATCCCACTGCCTAGCCAGGTGGAAGTTCTTGGGTGTCTGAAAGGATAGGGATTGGGTCAGAAAAATGGGGAAAAGCAAGAGGCGCATAGTTGCACCATCTGCAGTTTGTCAATCATAACAGATTGCAGGATGAGGATAAACTGGCATGTGAGAAGATGGGGGACACATACCTTCATCCATGATCGTCTCTGTCCTGCCACTGGATACAGCCTCAGTCATGGCTACACTCAAGGGCCTGGATTTTAAGAGCCCGGCGCCAATCTCGGTGGCGGGCTCAAAACATGGCGGGCTAACTGCCGCAATCTCCTGCCTGGTGGATCATTTAAATAGCTGTGGCGGACCGCCCACCCAAATCATGTCCCCGGCAATGGCGCCAGCTGCCTGTTTGCAGGCACTGGCGCCATTTTTAAAGGGTAGCCAGCCCTGTCGGCAGATTTAAATTTTTAAAGTTACACCCCACCCCCCCAAAAGTTTTCAAATAAATTTCTAACACTCCTTTCCCACCCCAACAACAATTACATTAACTATTTGCCTGTTCCCCCCAAAACACTTATCTTTTAAAGCTGACCATTCCCCCCCACCCCCCCCCCCACCCCCACAGACTGCACAAAGTTTACAGTTCACCCCTTCCCACCATCCCCTACACCCATTCCCGTTCCCCCGCTCCTGCACTGAGAATCTTACCTCCTCCCCCCCTCCCCACAAGTGTCGTGCCGGCTTTCCCCAGATGGGGAATTGAAGGCATGGGAGTGACAGCCACCGCAGTGAGGATTGTGGTGGGCCTGGAAGGTGGACGGTAAGTTGATTTAAATGTATTCAGTTTATTAATTTAAATATTGAAATTCAGGTCCTGTCGTCAAACGGAGGGGGTGGGGGCTGCCACGGAGCCTCGCTGCCGCCAGGAAGATCGGGCCGGGCCAGACCCATATTCCAGCATCCCACCCCCTCCCCGCCACGGAGCCCGATGTCGTGGACTGGGGGAAAGGACATGCAGCTCTGCTTGACCCCTGCCAGTTTGGTGCTGCTCCCTCTGATTATGGACTACCTTGCCCTGTAAGAGAGAGGGAAGTGTGTCAGTGAGTGTGGTGCAATGTATTTGGGTGATGCTGCCACAGTTAAATAGCTAACAGTGCGTGCAAGCTGTGAGATGTAAAAGTGTGGCTTGCAGCAGTGCAAAGTGTATAAAGGTGTAGTGAGGCAATGAATGTGATGCTTAAGTCTTGGTTAAAAGAGAATGTTGATCTGTGAGTGAAGAGTCTATGGTGATTGGAGCTGTGTGTGAGGCTAATGGTTTATTTGTAATGAAATGGCATGCGAAGATGGATTCACTGAACTTTACCACTCATGTGAAGTCATTAAACTTCTTTCAGCTTTGCATTCAGGTCCTCGGGGGTGGACTGCTGGCACTGACTGCGATGCTTACCTGCTTCTACTGCTTTCCGAGTATCTGCCTGGAGAGCCTCCTGACCCCCTGTGCTAGAGGAACTCCCTCCTCCCATGCACCTCTTGCACCAAGGCCTCCAGTGTTGTATCGGAGAAGCTTGGGAAATGCTCTCTGGCCTGTTGCACCATTTTTCAATGTTCTTCCTATTTATTAACTTCTTTTTCACCACTTCCAGACCCTGCTGCAGCCAGAACACACCTCACCATAAAGAATTGACTTTAAGTGGTGCTAGCCTTGAACAAACTTGAGCCCCATTCTGAGGCATGCAGCCACTGAACAGCACGTTCAATGTTGGGCTGCACACCACAGTCATTAAAATTATAATTTTGCATGCTGCCTGCATTACTTTGCAAAGGTGCTGGTTAATTGGGTATCACGATCTCGTTGCCTGTTTTTAGGGGCTATCAAATTTTGCCGCCTTGGACTTTTCAAGAAGCATCTGAGAGCTATATAACATAGTGAATGGTATGGAATATCCAGGATACCTCTTTATATTAAACGGTAGGAGTAGTACAAGAAACACAGGTTCAAAATACGGAATGGTAACTTTAGGAATGATATGAGAACATTCTTCTTCACATAGAGAGTAATCAACACCCAAAACATACTGCTGAATAGAGTGGTGCAGGCAAAAACTAGAGCCATTTAACAAAACAATGGATACAACAAAGGGGGGAGTGTAAGGTTGTTATGGATGGATGAAGTAAGATTAGATAGAATGACTTCCTCATGCATAAGTATCTTTTGATCTTCATTATCTGCTCTGGACTATTGGTGGGACAATTTCCTCCTATGTGGAATACGTTTAAGTTAGGATTCCTTGTTCGCACAGGAATTCTTGCGGAATCTGGCCAAAGGGTGGTCCCTGGTCTGAAGTTGTTTTCCATTGAAATCAGTATTAACTGCTGCTAACAAAGATTGAAGACCCAAATTGGTCAAAGTCCCATGAAACATTGCAACAGCATATATAATATAAAGAGACCAAGAGCAGGGATTCACTTTATGACTGCAATCTAATCTCTGATCTTAATGACAGTCGGGGATTGCTGCAGTCGAACTCTTTGATGAGATTTTTGCGCTTTCATCCAGGCTACTCTTCAGGAATGCTGGATTGGCAATTGGAAAGTGTTCCCCTCCCATCTTTGACCTCATTCACCTTAACATGAATGGGCTGAAGTTACTTTTTAAAAATATATGATTTTCTTCACATGCACCTGCACCATCACAACCTATTCTCTGGATGAGTGAGGGTAGTTATAATGTTGGGCAATAGTTTAAAATGGATGATATTGAATTAGCTACCCATCATATTTTCCTGATTTTCCTTTATACTGACGTCAATGGAAGGGCAGGGCATATAATGGGCACTTTATTCGATATCAGCCATTTTACACAATCACCCTGATTTAAAAATTACCCCCAACGGTGTCAAATTTTGTTTACTTTTATGAGTGATCAAGAAAGAAAGAATTGCACTTATGCAGGTTTCACAACCTCAGGACACCCCAAAGCATGTTACAGCCAATGAGGTACTTTTGAAGTGTAATCAGTGCTGTCTTAAAGGAAACACAACAGGCAATTTGTGCATAGAAAGCTCCCACAAACAACACTATGATAATGACCAGATAACCTGTTTTTGTGATGTTGATTGAGGGATAAATATTGGCCAGGACACCAGGAATAACTCCCCTGCTCTTCTTCTAAATATTGCCATGCTATCCCCCTGAGGGGGAAGACAGGAAGTTAGTTTAATGTCTCATCCAAAAGGCAGCATCACAAACAGAACTCCCTTAGTACTACTTGTCATGCTCATGCAAGGAGCAATTATGAACTATAAAAATGAACTGAGGAATTAACCACCCAAAAATGGACACACTTTTGTTACCAGACAAAATGGAGTAAGAAGTCAAGTGACCTCTCCTGAACTGCGAAGATACATAATGACTGCTGGATACTGAACCCATCATCATGTCTGGACCAGCCTTGAAGAAAGCATCAGAAATGCTTATGGTCCCATTCAATGTGAATGGCTACCTTTATTCAAGCAGTTAGACTAACAATGACCTTTGCGGACTGAGAGTTGCCAGACTCAAACTCAGGATAATAGGTGTGACCAAACACCACTTTATCAAGATGAGCAACATTCAAACACCATTGTCTAACAATGGCCACACATTCAGAGACTTTGTATGAAAACACCAGGGGAGAGAAAATTTGATCACCTGACAGAAACCAGGCCTGGTAATTTTTTTCAAAGATACTTTTCTGTGCAGAAAGCCAGAGCAGAGATAGAAAGTCAGCAGCCAGGAGGCTGAGAGAGATCTATTCCAGCCAAGAAGAAGACCCTGTCGAATATCAAGTTTAAAAACTACCTAGAGGCAGAGACGCAAAGATAATCTTTGAAAACTGCCCATCTAAGAGATTGAAACAGGATTTTCACCATCGGACTATAGCTGAGATTTAACCAAAGAAGTCTGCAACAAAGCATCTGTCCATCTGAAACTCTCCAAAGCTTGACTCCAGTGAACCAGGAGAAAAGGAAGATCATGCCTGCACCGTTTAAATTTTCCTCCTGGGAAAACAAACAAGATTTCACAAAAAACTCTTTGTAAAAACACGAGACCTACATGCATGCTATCTTTTAATCTCTATCTTTTCTCGTGTATGTACATGTATGTGCGTGTGGGTGAAGTTATGAATTTTCAGGTTTTTGTTTAATAAGCATTTATCTTTCTTTAAACCTATGAGAAAACCTGGCATTTGTCTGTTTATTGACCATTAAAATGCTCAAGGGTTAAAATATAATTCTAATAAAATACAGTCTGCCATCAGTTGAGAGGTGAAAAGAGAAATCACCCCTATCATTTCATAACATACTGCACAGGCATACCAATCTTAGATTTTTTGTTTTCAAGTCCTAGACTGCAAATTGAACCCAAAGCCAATACTACCAACTGAGCCACAGCTGACAACAAAGCAGCAACCTGCAGAATGTTACCATGCTGAAAGTTTAAGAGAGGAGTTTTAAATATTCCGAAAAATGAAAAGCGTTAACAAAAATTAGCTGCAGAGCCAAGTTATTTAATGCTGCTGTTGATAACATTTTTTCTTGACATGTTTATCAATCTTCGTTAGTTCCTTCTTACAGGAAGATTTTTTTTCATAACACAGGAACATCTGTCATACACATAGTCTACAGCCAAGAGAATGATGTTTAGATCCTGAGTCATTTTGATATTCAATCCTGTTTGTTCCATATGTGTCTTCAGTTTGTAAAATGACCTATAGCTCATTCTATCAACCAAATAAAAGCAATAATTTGACAGCATAACGCAACAGTATTTTTCAAGGTGCTCTGTCCAAACTCTTTAGTCTCAAATTGCATTCTATGTACTATTTTCAATTGTGCTCTCTACAGAAGTCTCCATAATGATCATTGTGCTTCTTCAACATAGATTTTCTGTTTGGCTGAAATCCTGTATAGAAATATGCTATGGTGTGATTTGCTGTGCCTGACCAAAAGCAGGCTGGTCCTGTCCTGGTTTCCAGGGCCAGCCTAGTTTAGAAAATGGTGGCATTATGGATTCCAGTCTTTGGGAGCTTGTCCTTTGGGGGGTGGGCATGATTGTGCTACTGCAGTGTTTGAAGGTCTGCAGCAGTCTAAAGGGGCATCAGTAGAAATTATGGCTTTGACAGTTGAACTGAAATTTATTTATCTCAAGAATGCAGGAGGATCAAAGGCCCCATTTCACTAATGAAGGTTTATCTATCCTTTGGCATGAAAGCAAGCAAAGGAGGGAGACATTGTTTGACATGGAGCAATGCAGACCTGCAAGTAAATCAGCATAATAGCAGCGACAGAAAGTGTCCAGAGCATGCAGTGCCAGCCTGAACACCTCACACATGTCAACTTATTGTCAGAAAAAGCTGAATGACCTTACTAGGGTGGGCAATGTAAAGGGCTGGGGTGTGGGGTGGGGGGGTGCGAGCAGATATGCCATCCAAAAATTCCTAATACTAAGTATATCTGACAATTACAGTATCTCCACTCACACTGTGCTAATGTTTTTGAACTGCTAACCATCGGTGTCCACCAAAGAGCATGATAAAGGCTGGAATATTCCTTCACTCAAAGCCTTACGTGCATGAACCCCACTAAAAATTGCTTGTCACATGCAATTTTCATCACTCCCATTATGGGCCGCCCACTAATAAGTGGGTTTACTAGATCTCTATGTGAGTCACACTGGAGAGAAGGAGGATCATCAGTGATATCCTGTCTTGAATATTATGGATTGATGCAGAGTGTTGAGGTAGAATTACAGCAACATTTGTTTCCTAATAACGTGGAGGTCTGGCTTCATATCTGCCATCTTTCATGGTGCTGCCTCAGCTATGAGGTGTTGAACAATTGACCATATCACTGTAATGTAATAGAGCAGGTCAACATCACCTGGTGGTCTGCCTTTTAACTGACTTTATCAACCTATCTACATATAGCAATTCAAGCATCCTCTCCAGTGGTTAATAACTTTACACCAATCTATAAACCATTGGTTTTGGTACTGAAACTACTGCTTTGGATGCATGTATAGAAATGCTAAGGGGATCTATTCCTGCCTGAGTTCATTCTGAAGGACATTTCATTTTCACAAAAAGAATATCATTCTCAGAAATGAAACCATCAACAAAATTGCCTGCTGCGTGAGCAGAGATTGTTCATTCAAGGTGATCGATCGCAAAAGTTGCTGTAATTCTCATAGAAAGTGACAGTGACAGGAGAGAAGAGTGTAAGAGTAATTTTAGTCTGCATATTTTATTTTGAGATGTGTCACTGTACTCATATTTATGTTTTATGTCTTATTAATCATAACTGAATCAGTCGCTGGCAAGATACGTGCGAAGCAGGCAGAATATGAACTTAGATCAGAATTATTGCATTTCACTGAGATAAGCAGGGAGTGTTCAGAGGTGAAACATGCCTTTGGAAAAAATTCTAAATTGTCCATATTTACATATCAAGCAAAATGGGTTCAAATGTTCATGTAGCTGCTTGTTGCCATTCAGCAGGATCATTCTTTAGTCTTTGTTTAGGTTGTGATAGAGATATGTTAAGAAAAGACTAGCCACTTCCAAACCAGGAGAGTAAACTGGAGCTGAATTTAATGAGCCCATCGCCGGTTCCAACGGTGGGTCAGCAAATGGGCACCATTCCTGTCTGTCATGTGGGTGGCTGCCTGCATGCACTCCTTCTTTAGAGTCATCGGCAGCTTAATGCACCTTAAAATGTTACTTGACTGATTCCTGGACACCCTCCCCACCCCCCACAGTCCCCACAAGCAGGACAGCACAGGATGGCCGAGGCAAGACAAAGAGTGGCCCCATGGTTCAGTCATGCCGTCCTGTAGATTCTCCTCCAGTCTGCAAGGGAAAGGCTTGTGTCATGCAGGCCCCCACCTTTCAAGAATGAGGCACACATTATTTTGCCACATGAACATTAAAACTTAAAATTGCTGCTGGAAAGAAAAGAGGGCCTATTGCAAGTAATTGCCAGGCCCGTCACCGGAAAGACCTTTTTTGCATATTGGCAGACAGTGTTGGAACAAAGAACCCAGTCCCTGCTACCCCAATACACAGAAGACCTGGTCAGACCACTTTAGTCACATGACTAACTGGCAGTTGGAGTTTTTTGAATTTGAACTTGCCACAGAGTTTTAAAACTCAGAAAGCTGTTTGCTCCTGGACTGAAAAGAACTCTCTCCTGTCTGCTCCCATCTCTTTCTCACAGAACTGAAGACCCATTGAAGACAAATAAACCCCGAGAAAGAAAAGTCTCCTACAGTGAACAAGGTTTAAGAAGAATACTGGGCCCCAACGAAAAGCAAGATTACCTACAAAAGGACCACAGTGAGCTCAAAGTACAGTAAACGAGGAACTCTTCTGATATTGCCTCAAACCTCTCTATTTTTTTCTTTTGCTCTTTTCTGTGTCTATTTGCATGTGCGTATCGCGTATGCAT
Organism: Heterodontus francisci; assembly: GCF_036365525.1. Classification (NCBI taxonomy): domain Eukaryota; kingdom Metazoa; phylum Chordata; class Chondrichthyes; order Heterodontiformes; family Heterodontidae; genus Heterodontus; species Heterodontus francisci. Next base: position 29,196,584 of record NC_090401.1, read on the forward strand.
GCTAGCATGGGGCGTAGCATGTATCCATAGGCGTTAACCAAATTAGAGTTTAAGTTTTAATAAATTTCACTTTTCTTCTTTAAACCTAAGAAAGCCTGTTTATGCTCATTCCTTTGCCTTATAATTGGAAAGTGGTGAACAAGAATTCACCAAGGGGGAGCTTAAAAGTTTAAAATTAAATCCTGTTACAATAAGACTAGGTGAAGGCTAAAAGAGACCCCAAGACATCATTCTCACCTGGTCATAACAATTGGGAAAGGTTTTCTTCCCCACCGATGGCAAGAAAAGGTGCTTCCACCTGACCAAGCAAGCTTGGGTGGAGATCGCAGAGGAGGTCAGCAGCCATGGGTTCACCCACCAGAACTAGGTGCAGTTTCGAAAAAGGGTCAATGTCCTCCTGTCGTCAGCCATGGTGAGAGCTCCATACTTCCCTCCGTTTTGGGGAGTGCATTTGACTACGTTGGAGGATGCGTGACATGGGGAGGGTGGCGCTACTAGGGCAATGGCAGAGGGGCTAGGGTATTACCTCATCCTGACAGTTGCTTGGCTGCAGCTTAGCCACATGCCACCTTCCATCATAGCTCACCCCCAGTAACTAGCCTGACAGCGTGTGTCAGCATGAGATATATCAGATTCCCCAGTAGAGGACGAGGGGCTGAGGGTAGCAGAACTGTCATGTTGATCTCTGCCAATTTTTATCATCTCCATCCTTCCTCTTGCAGGACAAAAGGGCCCAGTAGCCATCAAGCAGCCCCACACGAGTTTGCATGTCATGCTCCCCATGTGGCGACAGGCCCGTCTGCCATTGGGTTAATACCAGCAGAAGCGGCGAGGCCCTTCATTGGGCATTAATTGCCCCTTAATGGCGTCAATTGGTGGTGGGGTAGGAAGGCTGTCCACAGGTTCTCCCACCACGGACTTAATCGGGGCAGAGGTGGGAAGATGGCGGGGTCCCCACCTGCCACCATCCCACCCGATTAAATGACTTCCCTGCCTCCAAACTCGCTATGGGGGAGAGCATAAAATCCAGCCTTTTAACTTTGTTTCTCTCCACAGTTCCTGGCCCACTAAGAATCTCCAGTATTTTCTTTTTTTGTGAAAATGGGATATGTTACCACTTTATTTCCTCTCACTGAAACTTTGTAATCGGTGCCTCAAGTGTTTTGTCAGGATGTGCAATTGTTTCACATGGATTATTTTCACTGGCAACCTTTTGATGTAATTCATTAAAGTATTAACATCAATTTCATACCAGCATTACTTTAAGGCAAGAATTATCCCATTTATTTAAACCACTGCCTTGAAGCATCTGCCTTAAAATAAGTCTGGCAGAAATTTGGTGCGTTGAAACTGTAGATGCCAAAAGATCACTACCGGAAAACTTTCCCTGAGCCTAGAGCTGTCTAAATCAGCAAAACATATGTGTAACATTTATGATTCGTGAGAGCCAAAGAATACAAGATAAAGAAGTGCTTGTCATTTACAACAGCATTTCAAAATGTGTTTGTTTTTTCAATTTGCCAATTTTTCCTTTTTTTCCCCTCCTCCCTGCTGAAGGTCTTGTCTCTTCCTGGGGTTTGGCTCCATGACAACAAGATATCTGCAGTTACCTTGCCCCTGGAGTCATTCTTTAATTGTAGGTGCACACGTGTGCATTCACCAGCAGAGCATATTCCACTCTTAATCCAAAATGTGTGTTTATCACTCAAAGTGACTGATAGTGGACAACTGATACTTGACTCGGCCACATGTACAACACACGTTATTGCTGTTGCTAACTCTGGCTGTATTTGGGTTACATATTAAACAATGATGCAACGGACAAGATAACTACTATCAAAAGTGTGTCAAACTCCATTCTAGTTGCAATTAGTCACATTCTGAAATAATCTAAAACTAACTTATTCCAAGACAAATTGCTTGCATTTTGTTGGCAGCAATGCCTGTCATTCTGCATTCTGATTGCTCCCCAGGCTAAGTATTTGTTAGTCCATCTTAAACAATTCCATTTCCCTACTCAATCTTCCCCTGGTTGCTTTGGAAACTTGTTTCACTCCATATCTTGAAAAGTCTACCAATATCTACAACTTACCTGCCCGGCCTTACAACCTGCAATGTCACTGGTGTGCCTGTCTTGCAGTTTTCTTACTGATACTTACATGCTTTCCTGGAATGTTTGCCTGATTTTGAATTAAGGTATAGGTCAGGAGGGCAGAGTTATCATTGGGCACGCTAGTGCAGGTTGTCCAGTGGGCTCAGAGTGCCGAGATGGAGTGGATAGTCAACCATCAGCCAGCAGACATTGATTCTGGAGTCCAGCAAAGGTAAGTAGGTGAAAGCAATGCATATACCAGAGGATTCAATATACCATCAGAGGAGCAGAATGATTGAAATCTGTGGGCCAAGAGTAGTGAAGACCAGGTGGAAGGTGAAGGATAAGTCCACAGGATCAGTGCAGTTGAAGGTGCTGGTCTGTTGATTTCTGTAGGAAGGTGAGGAGTACATGTGATTGGTAGCAGAATGGTAATGGGGAAATTCTGAAAGACGGGTGGAGCAGAGCAGAGTTAGTGGCCATGGGAAGTGAGCAGATAGCAGCAAAGCTGAGATCATTCAGTAGCATGGGAACAGAATCCAGAGTATGATGGGAGCCAACAGGAATGGATCAGAGCCTAGGTAGTGCCTACTGTTTTTGGGTGGGAAGTTGGCCAGTGGCAGGCAGATGAGGCCCAGGAAGTAAAGTACCCAAGCCCTGAACTGAGACCTCCATTAAAGTAGTGGGTCAAAGTAATTTGATAAAAGCATTTTAATAATATTATGCTGTGTTATTTCATGCTCTAATTTTGTTGAAATGGCTGAAAAAAGAATGTAAAATTGAGCATGTCATTCATTTTTCTTCAGGCTACACCTAGTTAGCAGATCACTCCACCCACCCAAGGCACGTACTTATGTCCTTGACCAAACTTGCATTAAATAAGGATCTTAGAAAAATATTTAAGTTGTAAGCTTATCAAAGAAAAACTAATTCCAGCTGCCTAGATCTACCATCATACTATGTCTTGCTGAGAGATCATTTAAGCACCCAACAAACTAAGACATGTTTACAAGGAAATCAAAGGTAAATCTATATACGTCTATCTAAATTACAAATCATAGCGTGACTTATGCAAAAGAAATTTAATTTAACCATTTCCTTGAGTAAATGACATTATGACTGATAGGAGCAGTTCTAAAGGGCTAATGTTAAACCTCTCATTTAGTATTTAAGATATTCATTGATCCTATCACTTGCCAAAAGTATCAAGATTGGGTCAAATGTTTAAAAATACACACACAACGAATTGCAGGCCATCCAATTTACAGCTCCAAAAACTTTACTTGCTCCCTTATAACTTGATTTTCAAACTTTTTGAAATTTATATGTTAGGGCTCATTTGCCGCTAAGAATTGTTAAGGTTCTTTCATTGCAGTGTATCACATTTACCTCATACTTTTTGTGCTGCTATCAAAACCCAATTGTCAGAAATCACATAATTCAAAGTCATGCACTCCTGGGAATTTGTTGTTAGATCAAGAACTCAGTTGCAAAATCTGTATTGTTTTTTTATTTTGTAAAAAGGAGAAATTAGAGCTGAGAGTTTGATCCCAGATCATACCGACAAGATGGAAGCCCATTATCTGTTTGTTGTCTTTGAGGACCTTCTGTAAAATACGTTTGAACAGACTCAGCCCTGTTTCCAGCTGGCCTGGGCTCAAATCACAAAACTGTTCCTAATCTAGCATTAAATTAGCAATCTTTTCTCAGAGAAATGGCAAAATGACTGGAATCACTGAATCATAGAATTTTACAGCACATTAGGAAAGCTTTCAACCCATTGTCCCTGTGCTGGCTCTCTGAAAATGTGATTCACTTGGTCCCATTTCCCTGGCCTATTTCTTTCTCAAATATTTATCTTCTTCCATTTTAAAAGCTATTATGGATTTTGCTGCCAACCAATGTGTAATACCTAACATGAGAGCATTTGATGCAAGCGCTCGGGGTGTTTGCAACAAGGAAATTGTATCAAGCACATATTGAAAAACTGCAGTAAGATTACCCATGTGGGCAAGATTCCTTACTGTTAACTTGTACCTTTCTCATTTGAGGCAAGGGACATCTGAAATAGAAAAATGTTCCGAATAGACGTGGGCTGATAACGTAGGAACATAGGAAATGGGAGCAGGAGTAGGCCATTCAGCCCCTCAAACCTGGTCCGCCATTCAACTAGATCATGCCTGACCTTCTACCTCAATGTCATATTCCTGCATGTTTCCCATATCCGTTGATGCCTTCAATGTCGAGAAATCTATTGATCTCTGTCTTGAACATACTCAATGACTGAGCCTCCACCACCCTCTGGGGTAGAGAATTCCAAAGATTCACCACCCTCTGAGTGAAGAAATTTCTCCTCATCTCAGTCCTAAATGGCCTGCCCCTTATTCTGAGACTGTGTTCTCTGGTACTCAAGCCCCCAGCCAAGGGAAACATTCTTCCTTCATCTGCTGTGTCGAGCCCTGTAAAAATTTTGTATGCTTCAATGAGATCACCTTTTATTCTTCTAAACTCTAGAGAATACAGGCCAGCCTCCTCAATTTCTCCCCATAGGACAACACCACCATCCCAGTAATTAGTCTGGTGAGCCTTTGTTACACTCTCTCTATGGCAAGTATGTCCTTCCTTAGGTAAAGAGTTCAAAACAAGGCTCTATACAATTGCAGCAAGACATCTTTACCCCTGTACACAAATCCTTATAAAAGTTCGAGGTGGAAGTGGGGTTAGAGGCTGACTACTGTGGTAAGGCAGAGCCAGAAGTGAAGGCAGAAGTAAATTATTTGCAACTGGGAGGGGGACAAAAGTGGAAAAGCAGCGAGATACAAGGGCTAAGAGTAGGGCCACAACAGTTTCTCAACATAATTTCACAACTCAATTTCGCAACACAAAATTTCTCCTAATCTGGCATTAAATTAGCAATATTTCTTAGAAAAATAGCAAAATTACTTGGATCATAGAATTTCACAACACATTCAGAAAGCTTTCAGCCCATTGTCCCTGTGCTGGCTCTCTACAAATTCCCAGAATTAGCATCTTTCAACTGATGAGCAATTACCAGAGCTCTAAAAGCATTTACATTTTCAGTTTTGAGTTTGAGTTTTGACTGAGTATTAGCAAAAGTAAAGGTTGATCACACCCTTCAATGCATAGCTAGGGAGCACAGATGCATTCAGCCACATTACCAGAGAAATTGAATGCAAACTTGCACTTTTCCAAGATTTCACTCATTAGGTTATCGAGTAATAATAAAAAAAATCCAAGTACGGAAAGATTTTAGAGAACTGCCATTGTTTTCAATGCAGGAGCAGGGAGACACGATGTTTGATGCTGTCATATTTTTTTCTATTGTAAGATATAAGCCTGAGGTTTACTCATTAATTAAGTTACAACCTTGACCGTGCCATAATACGGGCTGTTTCATTCTCCAGCACTGGCATTCCTCAACTTGTGGAACATTAGGGCTGGATTTTCCTCTACCACACCATCTGAAATAATGGTGGAGCAGCAAGGAAAATGGAGCAGGAAACCCTACTGCTAGATCCCCCACCCCAGCAAGGGCATTATCCATCCATGACAATGGCGAGCAGGGCTAAGGAAATTAGCTGATTTCTCAGCCTTCTATCATATAAATGCAAGTCTTCTTTTTTCTTTATAGTACCAATGACCAGGAGATCAGAAAAGCGGCAATGGGGAAATGGCAGACAATGAGGGACAAGACCTACTCTTGGTCACTTTTTCCACTCCAATGGGGTCTTGCTGGTGAGCACTACTATGTTACTCTTTCCAAGTCACTTCATGTAATTAAATCCATCTTCACGGGCTTCTTCACCTTTAATCTTCGTTTCCCCAACCCCCCTGCCCCCCACCACCACATCTGATGCTACAGCCAATGTCCTGCCCAGTACCACTGGCTTTCCCTCACTGGCAGTAATGGGCTCCCTCTGTATAAGGGTGTTGCCTCCGGGAGATAGAAGAACAAGCAATGGTTCGCAACCCGTAAAAATAGTTTTGGGTCACTGCAGGGTCGGCAGTGAAAAGAAGTGCTGCCCAGGAGGAAAATAAGCCAAGAATTCTAATTTCTCTAAAGCCCAAATCAGAGGAAAAAATGTAGTAAGTGGTTTTATTTTTAAATTGAACCCTAGTAATGAGACTGTTGCTACACAGGTTAACGTGAGTTTTGACTGTAAAAATTAGAAATTGCCATGTTAATTTTGTTCTTTGCTCTGCCAAATATTCAGCTTAATGCTCAGCAGGAGTTATTTTGGGAATAGAGTTTGCAATTTAAACTGAAAAAAATATGGGGATCATTATTTGGTAATTATTGTGTGTGTGTGTGTGTGCTCATCAAATAAGAGAGTAGAATATTTTCCCACACGTTAGTATTCAGTTATTCAACACCCAGCACATTTGGGGCCAGTTGCAGGGTGAATTCTGCCCTAACAAAGTGTCATATATGCTAAATGTCAGATTTTCAACTGATGGTTGTTGAGGTGGAGACCAAAACAATACGTCAGTGTTGCGTGGCAAACATCAACATAGGCTAGTCTCCTCCACCCTCTAGTTCCATACCTCCAGAATCTGGCTGTTATCGCATCACGTACAGAGATTACAGTATCTGCTGAAAGCACTGGGAGTGGCACTGAAAGTGGAGAGGGAGCCAGTAAAGGACATTAGTCAGCTAAACCTAGGTGGGACTGAATCTGAGTAGGAAACAGAGAATGAATGGCAACGAAAGGGGAAAATGGATAAGAATGATAAGAGGACTGGATGGCAATGAGAAGGAGGGGAAATGGAAAAAGGATGGCAATGAAGGGAAGGCAGATGGATGGCAAAAGTGTAAAGAGAAAATGGATGTTAATGAAGGGGAGAAGGCAAGACGATAAAAGTGATTGCAAAAAATGTGGAGTCAGGGGTGCATTCCTGCTCCTCTTGGTTTCATAGGGAGGTTTTATTTTAATATATTGGGTGCAGGCATTCCACTGCTAAATTGGTCAGTGTGGCACTGATTTTATACCCATAAAATGGGCACAACACATAATAATTTCTACCTCAATGACACCAGACTAGCTTGTCAGAAAGCCAGCACCTGCCGGTTGAAATGCCTATAAAACTAATACACCTCTGCATATTTTTATAATTATAATTACCTTTTGGTCAACAAACTAATACGTGCTACCATTGTGCACACATGGTAGACGTCAGTAACTTCTCTCAAAGAATCGCTGCAGTCTGATTCTCCAGTGAATAAGATGACGAGTATCATTGTGCAGAATTTTCAATTGACAGTCCCAATTGAAAGGACATTATCTGTGGCGGGTCGGGAACCTGGATGGTGAAAGAGCGGTCTTTGCCGTGGTTCTTTAACTGAGCCACGGCATTAGCATCCTGCATGTGGGTTCCCCAGCCAATCAGAGAGAGTGGGGGGGAATGGCATCCTAAATCTGTCAAAGGAAGGATTTCTAATAAAAAGGACCCTGGCACAGGTTACAAGGGCTCAACACAGGAATAGAGAGGAGACCTGGGAAGGCTGCTCCCTGGATCTCTCACTCTTATCTGGAGGTCCTACTGTAGGATCTGAGGGACTGAAGTGAGGTGAGCATTCCCAAGTACCAGGCGGAAGGTGTGCATGGAAGAGGCCAAGAAGTCAGCAGCAGAAGTGTGGTCCCTCCAGCCTGGAGACAGTGCACCAGGAGAATCCAGAACTCAGGAGGGTGGGAAAGGTGAGTGGCAAAACACTGTCAGGTGCCATGCCCCACACTCTGACTTTCCCAGCATTCTTCTGCACAGCACTCACCAGAACAACACACTTTGCAGCTGCACTCCTTGCTTCCTCTCCAGGCACCTCATCTCCCCATCTGAACAGCCAACACTCACATTCACCCTGATCCTAATGCTCTCTCGCACCCATGCCTCATAGGCATACTCCCCAAATGTTGTCCTTCCCTCCTCTCCACATAAACCATTTCTAACATTTAGAACTCTCTGCTTTCTCTCCTTACCGGAGAAGTAAGTGCACAACTTTGGGGTGAGACAGAGACCCAGGGGTGGTGGTGGGCTGGCAGGCACCTTGATGACCATTGGTAATGCATGCCCACCTGGTCCACTGAGAAGGAGGTCTTGTTCCTGGAGGCTGCAGATGTCAACAGCAACCTGCCCCGAAAGCCTGAGCCTCCTAAGGCACTGGTACTCAGACATGTCAAGAGAGCTGATCTTCTGCTTGTAAGGCCTGTTTTGGGTGTCTCGCCTTCTTCAAACTATATCTCTGTATCCATCCCCTCTGTCTGTGGAGTGGCATGTGGCTGAGAAGGCAGTTGGTGCTGGTGCTGTTGCTCCTGCTGCTGCTGTTTGTGCTGGTATTGGTGTTGCTGCTCCTCCTGTTCTTTATCAGAGGTGTAAGGTAGAGCTCCATAAGCTGCTCCCACGCTGTGGTGAAGGCTGGCAGCAGGGAAGTGCAGCTGAAGGTGAGTGAAGTATAAGACAGGTGAAGTGGCTTCCAAGAAGTTGTCAATCACCCGTCAAGCACTAAAATCATTCCCTGAGAAGGAGTGCTGTGAACAGCAGCCTTTCACCTGGCCATGGCTGCAGCTCTTCAGTTTCACTGACCAAAGACTTCGAAGCCTGTCAGTTTCACTGAAGAAGCATTCCTGGTTGTGCACTCACCTCAGTGACCCTGGCGAGTCGCTGACTGCTCATAAAATAGATGCGCTGGCTGTTAAAGCCAGAATGGTTGATTAAAACAGCATTTAATGACCTATTTGAATATTGTAACGACTTACCCAACAGTTGCACGAGTATTCCCCGCTCACCTGCATACATGCTCGGGTGAAACCCTGAAGTGGGCAGGATGATGTTGGGATCTCAACCTGACATCACTTTCAGAGGATTGAACTCCCCACACGCACCCAAACCCACCCCATCTTGACAATTAAAATTCCCCCCATTGTATTCAATTGTGGACAAAGCCTCTGTTCTATTTTAAAGAAAACTGTAAAAATACTGAACTTGCTTTCTCTTGTCTTGTTGCTATGGCCAAAAATATTGTTCCAGATTTACTACATCTATCTTAAGTAATTTATTTACTTCTTTCTGGTTCCCTCTGAATGTCTTTCTTTAAGGTTGACAAGCACTTGCTTATTAAATTAGCCCTTATAGCTCACCACTCTAATAATAAGAATCAGCCTTGTTTCTCTTTTCTGTTCAATGAAATCTCAAAGTAAAATCCTTTTCTGTCCATAACTCCATCAGGAGTTGTCTATCTAATAGGTTTAGATTTGCAATTGGGTCTGCAGCTTCAGCACTTGGTGATAAACTGAGACTACAGATCTTTACAAATGCACCTGTCACCACTATCAAATAGTAGATAGTCACAATAAAACCTGAACTGTGCTCAGAGCTAGATACTAGAGGTGTGTTTTGTGTGTAAAATGTGGTTGTTTTGCTGTCTGAACCTAACCTTAAGAGTAAATCAAAATGATCCCTTTGTCACCCATGTCACACCCACTTTGCAAGACCTCTTACTAACTCCACGCAATTAGTTGATCCCAATCTACAAAATACAATCATAACTCAGTGCCTGCACCCAATGATTAGGCATGATGACACATGCATTCTAATTCTTTGGAAGGGAGGGAAAGAACAATGAACCTAAAATAATGGGATCAATTTTGAGCAGCTGGTTAAACTGTTCAGACACAGTAAATAGGTTTGCAGCAATAACTGCATAGTCACTGCTGAGCAAATTATATCCACTTTTGGCTCGACTGATTTTAAACATGCTATCAGTCACCCAGTTGGAGGTAAAATAAAATTAATCGCTTTAACAAATCTTAAAATGCTTGTCACATGCAAACGGCATGGCTTACTGCTTTGGTAGCAATGAAAGTTGAACAGTTCAGGGAGGACACAAAAGCCTACACTTAACACTGTCTCAAAAGCAAAATACTGCAGATGCTGGAAATCTGACATGAAAGAGAAAATTCTGGAAACACTCAGCTGGTCAGGCAGCATCTGTGGAGCGAAAAACAGAAAAGTCATTGACCTGAAATGTTAGGCTGGATTTTATTTTGATGACGGGGATCCCAGTGATGTGCTGGAAGGCAGTGGAGGGGGGAGGGGTGAGGGGGGATGGGGTGCGACCCCGCCTTGGCCATTCATCAGACACCCGGCCAAATTCAATGCGAGCAGGCAATTAATTGCCCGTTGTCGGGGATGCCATACCCTTTAAGGGACGAGATTCTGCCCCAAGAGCTGTCAGTCAATCATAGGGCTGGCAGTTTAGCAGTCCCAGAAGCTGCACTGGGAGCAGTGGCCACTGTTGAGACTGCAGGAGGCCCTGAGCAGCAAAGATGAAGGAAGCCCTGGGACCAAGGTAAATGGGATTGGGATCACTGGGGCCAGTCAGGCAAGCCCCAGTGAGGGTGTCAGGTGTGGTTGGTGAGGATCGGGGTGTCTTGCCAAGGGAGCGGCCTTCACTGCCTGGGGAGGGCCCTCTGTGTGCCATGGATTGCCCATAGAGGAGGGAGCCCACTCCCACCCCGAGCCTGCTAGGTGGCCGACAGGTTTTACCTGGCAGAGTCTCCACACAATGGCAGGCCCCTCCGACTTGGGCTAAATGCAACCGGAGATGGGAAGCAGCCCTTAACTGACCCTTAATGAGCTACTTAAGTGGCTTAATTGGCCTCCCAGCAAACTTTTCATCTGCCATGGTGCCCACCACAGACAAAATGGTATGGGGACCGGACAACGCCAGGCACGCTGCCCAATGCCATCACATGCCATTTTGTCTGCCTACCACCCCACCTCCCAGCCCATCTTCAAGAGCTGAATAAAATTCAGCCTGTTAACTCTGTGGGCTGGATTTTACCAGCCTCCCGATTTCAGTGTCGTGGCAGGGGTGCCCGGATGCCTGGAAGACTCCCTCATATTACCAGCAACGATGAGACCTCATGGAGGACCTCACCCTGCCCCCACCGCCGCACGGCAACGGGCACCTCATTTCAATATGGAAATAAATATTAATGAATGAATGAATGCTTACCTTGTCGCGACGGCCGTCCCGCTCCGATATTCCGGCTAGTTGCCGGAACTCCTGCGCCTTCGATTCTCCGCTTGGAGATCCGAGGCGGAACACTGTTGAGGAGGGGGGAGGAATGAAGTTTTCAAGGCGGTGGGAGAGTGGGGAAAATTGTTGCGATTGGTGGAGGGGACGGTGGGAAGGGAATGAAGGTGAAAGTGAATAAAATTCGGGCAGGAAAAGTCGGGATCGGAAGGTAAGATTATTTGGAGGGAGAAGGCAATCACTAAAGTCTTTGGTCATTGGGGGGATGAGAGAGGGGTTTTAATCATTTATTACATTTATTAAATTGAATTTATAGTGACTGTTCTCTTAAACATGTAAATTAACTATAAGGACTCGAAGCCCTTTAAAAATGGAGCTGGCACAACACCTGCATAGTGGCACCGGATGCCGTTGCCAGGAATGGAGCGCCTGCTCCTCCACATCATTGGGAGCAAGCGTTCCACCCCCTCCATGTAAATGAGCCGCCACTCTAAATATCGCGGCAGCTCCGTGGCGCTCATCTCGTGGCGTGCACCACCCCATTTTTGAAGCCCGCCACCGGAAAAATTCAGCCCTGTTTTTCTTTCCACTGATGCTGCCTGACCTGCTGAGTGTTTCCAACAATTCCAATTTTTAATGCTTATCTCTGTGTCCTATTTCAGAAGAGGGGTTAACCAATTTAAAATAAGCTAAAATAACTGAATTAAAATAGCAGGTGGAAGGATGTCCTACAAAATCGTTAAGTGTTTGTTTGTTATATCACCAACTGTAATTTCCAAATTAATCTTTCAATGAAATGGAACATTCTGTATTGGTGACTGTCATGCAGGCCCCCACCTGCCAAGAATGGGGCACAGATATTTCCCCACATGGACATTAAATTTTAAAATTGTTGCTGGCAAGTAAGAAGGCCTATTACAAGGGGTTGCCAAGCCCCTGACTGGAAAGACATTTGCAGTGCTTGGAAAGGACAAAGGGACCCCCTCCCTGCTCCAATTTAATCCACAATGGACTTTTGATTGTCAGACATTAAAGGTGGAGAGGCTAGCATTCCAGGTTAACTGCTAAAATGGCCAAATACACAAACAGACGTGGTCAGACTAGTTTAGTCACATGACTAACTGGCTGTTGGAGTTTTTTGAATTTGAACTTGCCACAGAGAATTTGAACTCAGAAAGCTGTTTGCTCCCAGACTGAAAATACTTCTCTCCTGTCTGCTCCCATCTCTTTCTCACAGAACTGAAGACCCATTGAAGACATATGAACTCCAAGAGAGAAAAGTCTTCTACAGTGAACAAGGTTTAAGAAGAATACTGGGCCCCAACGAAAAGCAAGACTACCTACAAAAGGACCACAGTGAGTTCGAAGCACAGTAATGGGAAACTCTTCTGATATTGCCTCAAACCTCTCTACTTTATTTTTTCTTCTCTTTTCTGTCTCTGTTTGCTTGCGCATATCGCGTATGCATGCTAGTGTGGGGCATGGCATGTATCTGTAGGCGTTAACCGAATTAGAGTTTGAGTTTTAATAAATTTCACTTCTCTTCTTTAAACCTAAAGAAGGCCTGTTTGTGCCCATTTCTTTGCCTTATAATTGGAAAGCAGTGAACAAAGATTCACCAAGGGGGAGCTCAAAACACAGTGTGTTTAAAAATTAAACCCTGTTACAATAAGACCAGGTGAAGACTGAAAGAGACCCAAGATACCTTTCTCACCTGGTCAAAACAGTTACAAAAAAGCAAGTAAGCAGACATTAGTGCATATCAGTGTGGGAGATGAAACACTTCCCGTCACTTTCATTTCCCGTCATCGATTTAAATACCTAGCATGCCCAGGTTATGTACTGCTTAGACAGCAGATTAAAGCTTCAGCAGACTTCCTTAACTCCAGACTCAAAACACATTTCTGCTGCCCCAATTTCCCAATATAGTCATCCTTGTGGGTGATTTCCAAATTTCCTTCTGATTTATGAAACTGTTGAAACCACCCAAATTTATGGAACCAAACTGATGGACTAGAGCTTTACAATCAACAGAGATAGGAAATTCTAGGATATTTCCATCAGTCTGTATTGGATATGAACTCAATTGCCAGAGAAAAAAAGAAACTGTAATAACTCACTATTCCATCTTGTCTCTATGCGAGTATGAGTACAGCTCACACAAGGGACTTGCAAAAGAATAACTAACATGAAAAGCACTATTAACGTGAAATGACAATACAACAAAAAAACAAAAAAATGTCTGCAAATCCAAAGGCTATGTGGAAAATATCTTAGGAGGTTAGGGAAATTGGCGGAACTATTTTCAGTCTAAGGGGTAGGAATTAGTCCCTCAGTCTGGTAAATGAGAGTACTGTCTTGCTGGATTGTGTAATCAAACAGTAGCAATAGCAATTCTGCTGTAACATGCACACTGACTACATGTAGTACAGTGTTATTAAATGCGCTTTATCATTTATGGTTTTTTTAATTGCATAAAATGTGTTGTATCAGATGAACAGACAAGGCCACATAATTGCATAAACTATCAACATTTTGGTTGAAGGAAGTGACACAGATTCAGATGATGATGCATGTGTCCAGAGTCTGCACAAGTGATTGCATGGTTGGAAGGGTGTGAGGACATTACACTTGTTGTAAAATAAAAACAAGAAATGCTGGAAATACTCAGCAGGTCTGACAGCATCTGTGGAGAGAGAAGCAGAGTTAGCGTTTTAGGTCAGTGGCCCTTCTTCAGAACTGACAAATATGAGAAATATGAAAAGTTTGAAGCAAGTAAAGCAGGGGGTGGGGCAAGAGATAACAAAAGAGAAGATGTTGATAGAACAAGGTCACAGAGAATAACTGACCAGAAGGTCATGGAGCAAAGGCAAACAGTATGTTCATGGTGTGCTGAAAGACAGTGTTAGTGCAGAGAGGGTGTGAATTGACTGTAAAGCACAAAGCACTCCAAGCACAAACATGAAAAAAAAACTTTAAAAAATGCAACAGTGGGTAGGCACTGCAGAAACAAACTAATCAAACTAAAACAATTAACCAAATAAAAAATAAAAAATAAAAAAATAAAAAAATAAAAAAATAACTAAACATAAAAAGGGTGGCACTTCATGCTCTGAAATTATTGAATTCAATGTTCGGTCCGGCAGGCTGTAGTGTGCCTGATCGGTAAATGAGATGCTGTTCCTCGAGCTTGTGTTGATGTTCG